>NC_064615.1:954583898-955211782 GCF_023898315.1 Schistocerca nitens
GACCAAACGTTCCGCGGCACCGTTTGACTGAGGCGAAAACGGCGCGGATGTCAGATGTTGGCCGGCCGAAGTGGCCGTGCGGTTAAAGGCGCTGCAGTCTGGAACCGCAAGACCGCTACGGTCGCAGGTTCGAATCCTGCCTCGGGCATGGATGTTTGTGATGTCCTTAGGTTAGTTAGGTTGAACTAGTTCTAAGTTCTAGGGGACTAATGACCTCAGCAGTTGAGTCCCATAGTGCTCAGAGCCATTTGAACCATTTTGTCAGATGTTGAATACCATTGGCCTTGCAGAATGACTGAAATTCAGCGGACATGAATTGTGGGCCATTGTCGGAAACAATAGTCTGCGGAAGACCTTCAATGCAAAAGATAGCAGACAAGGCTTGGATTGTGGCAGAAGACGTCGTGGAAGACATCCGGACAACAAAAGGAAAATTACTGAAAGCATCGACCACAACCAACCATCGAGCATTCCAAAATGAACCAGCAAAATCGATGTGCAAGCGTTGCCAAGGGGAAGTGGCTTTTGGCCAGGCAAAGAATTGCCGCGGCGGTGCGGATTGCTGTTCGGCACACGCCACGCAAGAGGAGCACATATACGTAATCGCAGCATCGATTCCGAACCAAGTACAGTGCTGACGAGCAAGTTGTTTCGTACGCACTATACCCCAATGTCCTTGGTGAAGAAGCTTTAAGACAGAGGACTGTAACGAACGTGGGACCACGACTCTGGACTGATCATTATCGGAACGCAACAACAAAACACCACGTCGGACAAAAAGTCTCTCCTTGTGAGCAAAAAAACGACGAACCAAAGGATCCTCGATCCGAGACTTGGACAAGGGCCATTGCGTAGCAACAAAACGCAAAACAGTAGCAAGGACAGGGTCAGCAGCTGTGGCTGTAGCTACACGACGAAAATCAATCGGAAACGAGTCGACCACGTCATCGGTTTCCGAATCAATGAACATGCAAGCAAGTTCGGAAGAATCGAATGCTTTATCCTCAGCAACAGGCAAACGGGACAACGCATCAGCGTTTCCGTGCTTAGCAGTGGACCGATACAAGATATCGTAGCGGTACTGCGAGAGAAAAAGAGACCAGCGAATGAATTTCTGCGCTGTACGTGGAGGTACAGGCTTGTTCGGATGAAAAAGCGATGTCAAAGGTTTGTGGTCCGTGATGATTGTAAAGTGACGACCATACAAGAAATCATGAAACTTTGTAACACCAAACACGAGAGCTAAAGCTTCTTTCTCTATCTGGGAATAATTTCTTTGCGCAGATGAGAGCAATTTGGACGCAAAGGCAATAGGGCGATCATGCGAGCCATCCTTGTGCGCAAGCACAGCACCGATCCCGAAATCCGATGCATCTACCATCAACAAAAGGGGTTTTCGGGGATCGAATGGCGTAAGGCAAGTATTTGAAAGTAACGCCGATTTCAACTGGCGAAAGGCGCGTTCGCATTCCGTCGTCCAGACGAACGGAACACCTTTACGGCGTAAGCGATGAAGCGGAGCTGAAATGGAAGAGGCATCGCGCACAAACTTTGCATAATAATTAATTTTACCCAGCACACTCTGTAGTTGTTTAACATCTCATCCTCGTCGCCAATAATGTTGTGTCTAGACCATACAGCCTAGACACAATGCTGTAGCCGATAGGGCACGCAATGCTAACGCAGACGGGCGTGAAGTCTGGAACATGAGACTTATAAATGAATAAGAAGAAAAGTACGTAGATACTTGTTACTTAACTTTTAATTAGTCCTTGGAATACATCTCTCTTGAATATTAGTAAGCTATAGGCACTGATACAAATGGCGCCTTGCTAGGTGGTCGCCAGTTAACTTAGCAGAGGGCCATTCTACTGTCTATCTCTCGGCAAATGAGAGCAAGGCTTAGCACGTCCAATCGCTAGCTATGTTGTCCGTACAACTGGGGACGAGGTCTCCTCAGTCTCTCGAGACCTGCCTTGTGGTGGCGCTAGGTTTGCTATCCCACAGTGGCGACACGCGGGTCCGACATGTATTACAGGACCGCGGCCGATTTAAGTTACCACCTAGCAAGTGTGGTGTCTAGCGGTGACACCACAAGATTCATATGATTCTTCGGTGTGCGTACATTTGCCACGCCGGACATTTGCCACGATTTTACCTGCTCTGAAGGGTTTGGTCCCTTGTCTACCCCTCCTCCTCCTCATCGCTGTCGCTCAGTAAAGGTACTTACTGAGCCTTTACACTGGTTTACTTAACGTAGGACCAGAATCTCTTTGGATTTTCCGCCACATTTCTAGAGACACTTTCGTTGTGGAAACTACACTCCTGGAAATGGAAAAAAGAACACATTGACACCGGTGTGTCAGACCCACCATACTTGCTCCGGACACTGCGAGAGGGCTGTACAAGCAATGATCACACGCACGGCACAGCGGACACACCAGGAACCGCGGTGTTGGCCGTCGAATGGCGCTAGCTGCGCAGCATTTGTGCACCGCCGCCGTCAGTGTCAGCCAGTTTGTCGTGGCATACGGAGCTCCATCGCAGTCTTTAACACTGGTAGCATGCCGCGACAGCGTGGACGTGAACCGTATGTGCAGTTGACGGACTTTGAGCGAGGGCGTATAGTGGGCATGCGGGAGGCCGGGTGGACGTATCGCCGAATTGCTCAACACGTGGGGCGTGAGGTCTCCACAGTACATCGATGTTGTCGCCAGTGGTCGGCGGAAGGTGCACGTGCCCGTCGACCTGGGACCGGACCGCAGCGACGCACGGATGCACGCCAAGACCGTAGGATCCTACGCAGTGCCGTAGGGGACCGCACCGCCACTTCCCAGCAAATTAGGGACACTGTTGCTCCTGGGGTATCGGCGAGGACCATTCGCAACCGTCTCCATGAAGCTGGGCTACGGTCCCGCACACCGTTAGGCCGTCTTCCGCTCACGCCCCAACATCGTGCAGCCCGCCTCCAGTGGTGTCGCGACAGGCGTGAATGGAGGATCCTACGCAGTGCCGTAGGGGACCGCACCGCCACTTCCCAGCAAATTAGGGACACTGTTGCTCCTGGGGTATCGGCGAGGACCATTCGCAACCGTCTCCATGAAGCTGGGCTACGGTCCCGCACACCGTTAGGCCGTCTTCCGCTCACGCCCCAACATCGTGCAGCCCGCCTCCAGTGGTGTCGCGACAGGCGTGAATGGAGGGACGAATGGAGACGTGTCGTCTTCAGCGATGAGAGTCGCTTCTGCCTTGGTGCCAATGATGGTCGTATGCGTGTTTGGCGCCGTGCAGGTGAGCGCCACAATCAGGACTGCATACGACCGAGGCACACAGGGCCAACACCCGGCATCATGGTGTGGGGAGCGATCTCCTACACTGGCCGTACACCACTGGTGATCGTCGGGGGGACACTGAATAGTGCACGGTACATCCAAACCGTCATAGAACCCATCGTTCTACCATTCCTAGACCGGCAAGGGAACTTGCTGTTCCAACAGGACAATGCACGTCCGCATGTATCCCGTGCCACCCAATGTGCTCTACAAGGTGTAAGTCAACTACCCTGGCCAGCAAGATCTCCGGATCTGTCCCCCATTGAGCATGTTTGGGACTGGATGAAGCGTCGTCTCACGCGGTCTACACGTCCGGCACGAACGCCGGTCCAACTGAGGCGCCAGGTGGAAATGGCATGGCAAGCCGTTCCACAGGACTACATCCAGCATCTCTACGATCGTCTCCATGGGAGAACAGCAGCCTGCATTGCTGCGAAAGGTGGATATACACTGTACTAGTGCCGACATTGTGCGTGCTCTGTTGCCTGTGTCTATGTGCCTGTGGTTCTGTCAGTGTGATCATGTGATGTATCTGACCCCAGGAATGTGTCAATAAAGTTTCCCCTTCCTGGGACAATGAATTCACGGTGTTCTTATTTCAATTTCCAGGAGTGTATTAAATGCATCTCGCATTGAAATCCACTCCAGATTTCGAGCCTCAGTAGAACTTCGCCAACTTGGAGATTTTGCGCGATTCTAAATTATACGTGCCTTTTTCGGTGCTCCTGCAGCAGCTTTCTCTCGTGTTTTGTGTCCATGGGGGATCAGTTCCGTCTCTTATTAAGTTAATTGGTATGAATCTCTCGAGTGCTGTTTATACTATTCTTTTGATCTTAAGCCACATATGGTCGTCACATAGTTTGGAAGGATTGGAGACTGTGTCCCAGAAAGACGTCAACCGAATTTGTAGCTGCTTTTATAAATAGATATACTTCGCGTTTAGTTTTGGTGAATTTCTTTGTTACGGAATTGCGACTCGCTCGACTGTGTGTTCACTAATCCCTGTATCCGTCGTGATGCTCAGGATTATTTGTGGCTGAGAGTTCAAGTGTGTTTTTGTAGCCATTTGCAATTTGAATGGCCTCGTGAACTAATTGTTCAAAATCATTTTAAAAAAAAGCATTTAGTACAATTACGGAAGTTGTTATCAATCAGCAATAGGGTCTTAAAATGTATTTTTGTCAACATACTGAAGGTAGATTGAACACTGCCAACTAGGTAAAAGGAGCCAGTTATTAATTTATTCCGGTTGTCGAATATAAACTCTGCCCGTACTAAGTCACAGGAACTATCTGCTTTAATGTCGCTTGTGAGCTGAAACACACATGACATTATTTTTCCTTTCTGTTGTAGTGCAGATCATTACAATTACGGCTTTTCCCCCCAAAACCAAGGATGCTTTCTCTGTGACCCTGTAAATACCAGAGTTAAACAATGTAGAACAACAACGTACGTCAGAAGCATAGCATTCTGTATTACTTCATTTCCTTATTTCTAACATTTTAAAACTGTACGTCGACTTTAGATGACATGTCAATCATAGATATTCTTATCTCTATTTAGTGAACGTATTTTCAGTCATGTTTTGAACATTGTCCCGCTACACTTTATTAACTAATGTTTCGCCGCAAGGGATAGAGAGTAAATTAGTATGGAGTATGTCGTTCTTCTTTTCAAACATATACATTCCCATTTCTTCTTTCCTTATTGTCTTTTGGGCATGAGGTTGTAGTAATTAAAGTAGGCACAAATGCAGTGATCAAAAGAAATGATTAGCGTACATTCGCATTCTCTTTACATCGTTCCTTTCTTATTGCTCCCCTGCCGATGGACTGTTTCTATCGCAATCAGTAAGCATGAAAGGAAGCTACCGTACAGACAGAGGGATCTCTATTTATACTTGGCAGAACTAATTACATACTGATATAATCGTCGGTATTGCTTTCGTTTCCCAAAAGTTACAAATATTTCGATTTCGGAAAAGAAGTTCTGTATTTCGCCAAGATGTCGAAGAAGAACGTCCCTTACATAATGGTTGTATTGAGTAAGATGTGGAGACGGCCGTTTGAAAGCGGACAGAAGAAGTACTAGGAAGGGCGTCCCTTACCTGAGGGATCGCTCCTCAAGCTACGTGGCGAAGGGGCAAGTGTGGCAAATGTCCGGCGTGGCAAATGTCCGGCATTCGATTCTTCATGTTAGCCCGGCTTACTTCGCTGAGAGACAGCGTTCACTGGTGGACAACCGGATCTCACTGTCTGGTGGTTACAATATCTCAGTAAGCGACCATGTTAGCATCACCAGGTGTGTTGCTGGGGGGGGGGGGGGGGGAGGGCGGCGCGGAGGTTTTATCTCCCCCCCCCCTCCTTCGATCTCTTTTTTATATCCTCTGTCTGCGCCATCATCTCCTCCTCCACTGCTCCCTCCGCATCGACATACTACTCCGTCCTAGGTCCTAACCCAAATATGCATGCTGGTGGAACCTCTGCTATTCCTCCGCCTGTCCCAGTTCATTGTAGGATATCTCTTTCTTCTTCTTTAACAGATTAACTACGGGGTGCCAGGCCTTACTAAGGATGTATCCAGTATCACGACTGATCAGTGGTTCTTTACTCGATCCTCGATACATCGTTAATGACACAGTCCAGGAAATTAGATGTGAGACGCAGGGTGTCCATGATTAAATACAAATGAAAAAGCTACATGTGCCTGCTGAAAGACAGTACCATGGATTGTCCATAAAATATTACACAAAAATCTGTTGTGACATTAACGGAAATGGTCCACCTGATGATGGAGCTATGACTCTCAGAAATACATACTCGGAAGAACAATAAATGTCACTGCTTAGAGTAATTTGCATTTTAAAATGGTGGCCTACTCACTGGACCATACACGTTATACCAAATACATGCCACGTATATTTCCCTGTTGGTACAGGAGAAGATGTTCCAGTAAGTACTGCATATTTTATATGCTGCCTACGCTGGTATGGCAATACACACCACCCTCAGGAAATAGTAGGTTAGATAGCTGACAGTAAACATTTATCTTGTGCGCGGCCTGGACGTTCATAAACAGTGCCGGAAGGCAAATGCCAAGTAGTCAACGCATTGTCTTTGAATCGAATCATAAATCATGATAAAATATGCTGCTCCTCCAAAGAGGAATAATGTGCTTGTCTGAAACCATAATTCCGAGAACGAGACTACCTGATCTCCATCCTATTTAAAACTTGAGCGGACTTCATTAATTACCGAGTGAGGGACTTAAGCTAACCGCCGCGTTGAAACATTTATATCTGGCACACGTTGATTAATGAGGTTCTCGGTGTATTCAAATCACAAACAGGCCGTTTCCTCTTTTGGTGCTACGGGAGATGCGCTGCACATCCGTTCCTGATACTGATGACTATAGCACGCAGCTGATGACAGTGATGCACAGAAAAGACTACATCAGATTTTCATACCGAGTGATGTCAAATGGATGAAGGTGCCCTGCTACTACCCCAAAATTTCCCACATTCTAGGCAGCCGCTTAGCATGGTGACTAATGAGATGGTTAAAGAGCTCGATTGGCAGTGGATGCCAGTGGTAAAGGTGATACGTTCGCTTGGGACCACGACTGATAAGTCTTCAGCGCCCACTCTAAAATATTTTGTGAGACAAACATTGCGAGGGAAAAGTGACGCAGCAATAAAAAATTCAACAAGTGTTAACAGTCTAGAGGGAAGGTATATTCCAGTGTACGCTGTTTCATTCTGAAATAGTCACTTTATTTCATATTTAGCTGTTAGGTAATTTCGCCAGCTTAGCCTATATTAAGCTACTAATTCAGACAAGAAACCCAGATGCGAAAAGGTATAAATGTAAGCCTTATGCAGGTTTTGACACTGTTCCATCATGTCACATATTTAAAAAAGCTAATGTGACAATTTAAAATGAAAAAATACAATGCGTGGTCAGCGTCTTAATGTCAAATGGGGTGCTTCTGAAAGTAGTTAACGAAATACACTGCAACTATTAGCTGATACATACAAAAGGCTATTAAGTCTAGAAGAGTTAAAAGTATCAAAAATTCGTATGTATATACACAGAAAACACCCTCTTCCAATCACGTGCTCCCTCCCCCCCCCACCACACACATACAAAATCAGGCACACTCACAAACGAATACGGAGATACTAAAATGCTGCACATCTTCAGTTCTAAAACCAAATTCTGCACTATAAAAGCTTCGGCTGGAAAGCGCAGATACTAGGAAGAATTATGAACAGTAAATACCACATTGGCTGTGTCCTACAGGAACAAAGACTTCACCTTTTTTTGGGGAGGGGGGGGGGGCGGATGGACTTAGTGCGGGTGTAGTATGGTCAGTCTCACACAGCTGATTCGATCCAGCGGTAGATTACACTTTCTCTCTACACCCATTCACTTCAATGCTTGCATAAAGGTGGCGGGGTGGGGGTGAGGGGTGAAAGCCGCCCCTTCAGTCAATTCGTGATCCTATCAGCAACTGTCCTTATCCAGTCTATGGAGTTGACGACACGCAGCTGCAGTAACACAAAACCGAAAGAGAAATGAGTATTCCATATCTCTTATTGCTAGAGAGACACATATTGCACAGAAAGGCATCAGAATACGAATATTAGCATTGGGATCGACTTCGAGTTGTGCATTCCATTTTTCTGTCCGTTGCGGTTACCAGATCTATTCCCCTACTAATCAGCTTGTAGGGGTGAAACGGCCGGAATGAAGTTTGGACCGGTGGCGACATGGAGGAGAAGTTGAAATGTCAACAAGAGATTCCAGCATGGTGAGTGTCACCGAAAGTTGTACTTAAGTCTGTTAAGGGTCCTTGCAACCAAAGTAAAAGGTTCAGTTTGCGCTAGCAGTGTCTGAGTTGTGAAGTTCTAAGTAGCGGAAATATGGCCGTCATTTTCCCATCCACCTATAGCTGACCTGCTTAAAGTGTCACGTGAAATTTTCCACCGTATTTGACCTTCCTATTACTGTCGTGGCATGGGATGTGTCATGTATTTTCGGATATTTCGAGTGAAATAATGCGGTAGTGCTGTGCTATCACCTACCATTTCATGGGCAGAGGTGAGCAACATAGCCCGCGTCTCGTGGTCGTGCGGTAGCGTTCTCGCTTCCCACGCCCGGGCTCCCGGGTTCGATTCCCGGCGGGGTCAGGGATTTTCTCTGCCTCGTGATGGCTGGGTGTTGTGTGCTGTCCTTAGGTTAGTTAGGTTTAAGTAGTTCTAAGTTCTAGGGGACTGATGACCATAGATGTTAAGTCCCATAGTGCTCAGAGCCATTTTTTGAGCAACATATTATAGGACTTCTGTTGAAGAGAGTATTTAGTTTCGGGAGTCGCTAATTATTGAGAAGAGAAGGGGGAAAACTGTTACAGCAAACCGTCAATAACAGTCATATTTCCATGGAACCAGTCTCGGGTCTGGTGGTCGTACGTTTTCGGACGCTGTGGGTTACGGCTGTATGCTGTGGAGAAGTTATTTACAGTGGATTGTCGTTCTGCTCAAACAAACTATGTATTGAACGGTAAGTAATATGTCTTTCCACAGGAGATATACCTTGAAATTTTGTTTTTAAAGGAACGCCGGAAAAGCTAGCACCCTCGCTACTTTGAAACGGCTGATTACTAATGTCAAGTTGCTTGATGAACAACTAATAGGTATCGAAATTAATACCTTCAGTTGTGTATATCCTAAATGTATATACAATTACTTTCGTAAACGAATATTCGAGAGTGCTAATACTTGTATAAAATTTAAGCATATTAATGGTTCCGTTACTACAGTTAATAACATACACAGGTCTCAGATTGCGATCTGTGAAAGTCTGTAATTTACCGTTGAAGCGTCACTCTGAGAGATAAGAGGAGTGCTTCGTTTATTCGGGACAGAGGGAGCACACGTTATCAGAGAAGAAGTGTGTTCCAGAAACCTATTCCATGGCAAGTTCAATGGCAATAAAAATGTCAAAGTAGAATTACAAAAACACGTATCCTATTATATGCCTGTACGCGGTCGAATGGGATATGTTGTGTATGAAAACCTACCTCTCACGTGCTCCATATGCAATTTAATTACCTGCATACCTGATGGATAACTGTGACGTACACGCCCTGTACAACTGTCTTTTGGAAACTGTTGACGAGGAGTAATGACATATGCAACTGTTATCTTAGGATGGACTGATCCCTCTGTAGGCGGAACAAAGATTGCGCTTTGTTGGCAGAACACTTATAAGGTGCGACAAACCCACTAAAGAGACAGCCTACATTACACTTGTCCGTACTCTGCTGGAATACTGCTTTACCAGGTAGGATTGACGGAGGACATCGAAAAAGTGCAAAGAGGGGCAGCTCGTTTCGTGTTATCGCACAATAGGGGTGAGAGTGTCACTGATGTGATACGCGTGTTGGGCTGGCAGTCACTGAAACAAAGGCGGTTTTCTTTGCGGCGAGATAAAAAGAAAATGGCTCTGAGCGTTATGGGACTTAACATCTGAGGTCATCAGTCACGTAGAACTTAGAACTACTTAAACCTAACTAAAGACATCACACACATCCCTGCCCGAGGCAGGATTCGAACCTGCGACCGTAGCGGTCGCGCGGTTGCAGACTGAAGCGCCTAGAACTGCTCTGCCACACGGGCCGGCAGCGGCGAGATCTATTTACGAAATTTCAGTCACCAACTTTCTCATCTCAATGCGAAAATATTTTGTTGACACCCACCTACGTAGGGAGAAACGATCATCATAATAAAATCAGAGCTCGCACGGAAATCAGAGCTCGCACGGAAAGATTTAGGTGTTCCTTTTTCCCACACGCCATTCGAGAGTGGATTGGTGGAGAAGTAGTATGAAAATGGTTCGATGAAACCTCTAGCAGGCACTTAAGTGTGAATTGCAGTGTAACCATGTAGATGTAGATGTAGATGGGTGCATCGGGGCTTGGAGTCGGAGAAATGTCAGTCAAGAAGTGACAGAAGCTATGGCCAGAGATGAGGTGAGCACAATGGAAAGCTATAAAAAGCTATAAAACCTCCCCACAAAATATATTCCTTAACCTACTAATAACACAATGTGACTAATCTCTCAATAATAAAAAATGTGACTCACCTATAACCTTTCAACAACTGACTGTCAATTTAACCTGGTAAATTTTGGACGTCAGCAGTGCTGCGTCATGGCCCTGAAAGATCATTCTGAAAAAAATTGAAAATTCTTACCTCAATAAGGTCGCCGGATAACGCATATATATCTGCTCTTACAATAAATTTTTTTGTGGCACAGCTCAGTGCAATGCTGGCCGATAGATTTGTCATTTATAAAAGGAAACAACTAATTTTTCGTTTCAATAATCGGGATGACCAAGGATTGGAGAAATTAGTAAATTCTTTAAATTAAAATGAATGATCGTCAAAAGTTACTTTTTATGAGAAAGATTATTACTAAGAGATTTTTCTTAAACATTTAGTTGGGACTTGATATAACAATACTACATATGCGCGAGGCTGCTTTTACCTTATACAATAATGCTCAGGCTCCGCCATCGCTGCTCCACGACCGGCCCAGCCAACACGATACACACGACTGCTCGCTAGCAACAACTTACTGCTACTGCTAAACAGTTCCTGCTTCAGTCAACACTGCTCTTTGGTCTCACATTCTCTTATATCTTACATATCGCAGGCAGCGCGTGAGCAATCCATCGAAATTACATCTGCTCGAGTGCGCTAGCAACAAATTCTTTAATCATGGATCTCTTACATAACCCTCCACTTGGGGGACAAAAATTTGGCAGCGATGGTGAGTCGATTGGACTTTCCATGAGCAACAAATTTTTCTATAATCTAATTAATTAACTAAGTCTACAGTCACAGAGTATATACATATATATATAAGTGCAGAACATGAAATGAAATAGAGTGCACATGCACTGAGTACAGAACATATCAAGAAATGACAAAATGTATACGCAATGAGTACAAAACATATTAACAAATGACATAAAGTGGACACGCACTGTATATGTCTTTAGCATATTTAGGACACCTGATCGTATTAACAAATGAAATAAAGTGCACACGCACTCTAAAGTCTTTAGCATATTTAGGACAACTGATCATATTAACAAGTGAAATAAAGTGCACACGCACTGTAAAAGTCTTTATCATTTTACAAGAATTTAAACGCACTGTATAAGTCTTTACCATTTTACAAGAACTAGGAAAGGAATGGGAAGGATTGCATCATGGTTGTAGCACAGTAGGTTGCACGTAGCTGCACTGAAAGTTCATATCTTTCTACAGAAGCACAACACCAAGTGAGACAATCTGAAGTTCTCTTCCCTGAAGTATTAATCAGTGTAGCCAAGACACTGAAATGTTGTATTAATATTCAATGTTATCATTTTGGTAGTACATTAGGTACACCAAACACTAGGACCATAATAACATCTCCATCGTTCAAGATGGTGGTCAGCTTGATATGTCAACACCACATTCTTGTAGAATCCATACTCTCACATCAACAGAGAATTAGGGCAAAAACCAAATATAGTGCTCCATGATCATGAGGATGGACAGGACAAACGGATAATCCAGTAATTTCTGGTAATTAGGTCAGAAGGTGAAGGACATTACGTCTTATGCTAGTCATCATAGAATTACACTAGTCTATCAACCGATCTAAATAATTACTGGCATTCATTGGCTATTTACAGAGCATTTAAGTAGTACGTATGGAGTATTACAGAACATTATTCATAAGTCATGTCAATATAGTAATATTGGCACTCATTGGCCAGTTACAAAGCATTGTTTTACGCATTATTCAAAAGTCATCATTCAAAATGAGTTAATTATTGGCATAGCATTTATATATAATTCATCTAATTATAGTAATCATTGGCATTCATTGGCCAGTTACAAACCATTTTTTATGCATTATTCAGAAGTCATCATTCAAAACAAGAGTTAATTATTGGCATAGCATTTATGCATTATTACAAAAATCATTCAGTATTATTCAGAAGTCATCACTGAAAACAAGAGTTATTGCGTGTAGCAACAAGCTGCTGGTGACTATATATGATATCATGTAAGCGACATAAGACATACTTAAAATGTAAGACAGTGTAACTATTAGTCAAGGTTTTTAGTCCAATAATACATAGATATAATGGATTAAATACATCTGAGAAATTTGCATTATATTTAGGACTAGAAATATATCTTCAACTGGCAGCATTATTTAGTTGTATACCAGTAATAGTTGGGACTGGTAATAATTTTTTTTTGCTAGCAATGCATTGCGTTGGGATCGATAATTAATTGCTGGAGCATGAAAGTATTTGCTTTTGACTTATTGCTGGAAATAAGGTTTAATAATGTCATTCATCATGAGTCAGCTGTAGCAAGGTTATGAAACAACTAGAGTGTATGTGATCACATTCGTGAATGATACACACAAATGGGTAAAAAAAATGCAAGTGTTAGAACAGGTTTCATAACTAAGTGTTTATAGCATATTAATATCATGAAAAGCTTCTCCTGGAAAAAATACAAAATGGTTTATTGAGCTGAAAGAAGAAATGCATATTATGCTGAAAAGCAGTGAACTTCGAATTAACAGGTAATGAAACGTGTACTCAATATGTATGTACTCTAGCTGTCTTTTCCAAAACATTCAATCATTATACTGTGCGACATAAGACATGCTGTCAAAAGGAACTGCAACAAATACTTAAATAACTGCATAGCATTTATTAACTAACAGTAAATATATAAACGTCATCATTATCATCATCTGCAAAGAAAAACTTCATTATTCATATTAGCATATTCTTCATATAACTATTCATCATCATTTATTATCATCTGCAAAAAATAGACACTTCATTATTCATTATTCATATTACCATTTACTTCATACAACTATTCATAGTATAGAGTTTCTTATTTCTAGCATATTTCATCACTAAAATTAACATGTGTAGTTCTGTCTGACAGCTTGCTCAGTCACCTCGTATTCTGAAAGAAAAATAATTAGTTAAGACTGCTATCATACGATGTGTATAGTATATTCTGGTTAATGCTTGTTAATTCTGATCCATTTACTCTTCATGACAAGGTATTGCGTTTTCTTTCGTTCATTCCGAAGGTGAAATTTCCATTTCATAGTAAACCACTGTGATTGTTTAATTTATTTCTTTTTCACGGTATTGCTTTCTGAAAATGATGAATAAGGATTAATATCTTGCATTTAAATCATATACTCATTAGATAAAAACTTGTTTCTAGTGATACAACTAAGCATACAGCATAGCATGACCGGAAACGTATTATGTCAAAACATAGAGAGTGTTCAGGTGCAAAAATGTACACACAGTCTCATAATGCAGTAGCCCAAAAAATGTAGAATAGTCAAGTTATTAAGATATAAGGAAAAATGTCAGAGTCATCTGGTGTTTGTTACATCTTAAACATTTCATAGTGCATACAGACAAAAATTCTACTTTCGATAGGAAAACAATCATAGATACATAAAAAATGGAAAATTTGCACGACAAGGAAAGCGACCTGCTAACCTTACCTTGCAGGTCACTTGCCAAGGAGAAATATGATCATCATCAGTAAGTAGTCACATAGATAGAATTGCATAAGTGGTCATAAAATATGTAAATTTATCTGGAAAAATGTGCACGGTCTGATGTGTAACGACAAGAAAAGCGACCTGCTAACCTTACCTTGCCGGGCACTTGCCAGGAAAAAAATATGATAATCATCAGTAAGTGTTCATATAAATATCTGCAAATGGCATTACAGTGCGACAAATCATAAAGTATGTTCATTCAATAAAGGGTTTAATATCGGAAATATGGTGATTGCCGTTGCTTTTTCTGGTTCTCAAAGTTTCGACGTGTACTACATTGGGGTGAGGAATGCTGCGAATTCGATATGGACCTGCATATAGAAGCTCAAATTTACTGCATCTGCTCTTTCCTCTGTTGGATAAATAGTGTGTACGTACTAATATCTTCTGTCCTATGTGAAAGTCACGGCGTGTACAAACCTGTTTTTGCTGTCTCCTCCGGCGCTCTGCGGCACGTTTGATGTTGTTCAGTGCAATGTCAATTATTTCATGGTGTCGTAGTCGACGAGAGGTAGGAAAGGATACTAATTCTTTAATTTTGTTAGGTGGTTCAACATTTTTCAATATAATAGTCAGAGATAGCATAGTAGATTCATTTGGTATGGAGTTAATTACATCCTGGAATGAGAGTATGTGTGTGTCCCAATCAATATGTTTTTTATGGCAGTATATTCTACATAGTTTACCAATTTCTTTCATTAGTCGTTCACAAGGGTTCGAAGAAGCGTGATACCTGGATATATAGATCGGATAAATGTTTCTTGCTCGTAACATACGTGTCCATATAGCAGATCGAAACTGTGGTCCATTGTCGGGAATTACTTTCAATACATGCCCTACATGAAATAAAAAATGTTTTACAAATGCATCCGAAATAGATTTAGCAGTAGCTTTGCGTAACGGAGTGTAGGTAACAGATTTCGAAGTGAGTTCAACAGCGACAAAGATGTAGCAAAAACCTCTATTAGATCTGGGAATCGGACAAAAAATGCCTACAGCGGCCATGTGTCTCAATTTCACGGGTACAGTGGGATGTAACGGAGGAATATGTGAAGTCGTGTGTGATTTAGCTTTCTGGCAGATTTTACATGACGCTAAAACTCGTCGAATACGTTTCTCCATGCTCGCAAAATAACAGTTCTGTCTCAGTATAAAAAAACATTTTCTGGCTCCATAATGTGCGTAACTTAAATGAGTATACCAAATTAATTTGTTAACAAGCTCGTCAGGAATACATAATAACCAATTGTTGCTGTCAGGATGAGATCGGCGAAACAGAATATTATTGCGCACAGTATAATTAATGGTTTCCAATGGTAACATTATTCTTATCTTACCAAAGGCGATTAATTTCTTTCCACACGTTGTCTTTGCTCTGCTCTTGTGCTATGTCTCGTAATGACGATGAAATGAAATTTTCAAATGCGACTTGCTGAATATACATGACGCTAGAATTTGCTTGGCAGAAGTTGGTTGCGATGTCTTGCTGATTGTTGCTGAGAGAACGGGATAGTGCGTCTGCTACAACATTTTATGTACCGGGAATGTGAACAATTGTAAAATTAAATTCCTGTAAATAAAGTTTCCATCTGCTTAATCTGTCCTGTGTAAATTTTGCTGAAAGTAAAAACTGGATAGCTGTATGGTCTGTGTAAACGGTAGTATATCTTCCATAAAGAAAATGCCTAAATCTGGTAAATGCCCATACAACACATAATGTTTCAAGTTCTGTAACAGAATAATTGCGTTCAGCAGGTGACAGAATGCGACTTGCAAAGGCGATGTTTTTAATTACTGTAGTACCGTCTTCTTCAATTTCCTGAAAAATGTTTACGCCTAAAGCGGTGTTAGAACTGTCGGTGGCAATGGAAAAATTTCTAGTAAGATCTGGGTGTGATAAAAGAGGTGCGTTCAACAAAGTTTGTTTTAGATTGACAAATTCTGACTGTGCTTGGCTATCCCAGGACCAAATAGTGTTTTTACCCGTCAATTGGCATAATCTAGGGGTGTCTAAAGCCGAGTAATGAATAAATTTACGAAAAAAGTTAGTTAAACCCAAAAAACTGCGTAGTTGTTTCTTCGTCGTAGGTACAGTAATGTCACGTAAAGCTTGAAGTTTTTCCGGGTCAGCCGCAATGCCTTCTGCTGAAATTACATGTCCAAGAAATTTTATAGAAGTTTTGCCAAAGTGTGATTTGCTAAGATTAACTGTGAGTCGTTGTGCACGAAAAGTTTGCAACAGTTGTTCAAGAATCAGATTATGTTCAGACCAGTTAGATTCTGCAATAAGAATGTCGTCTACATACGTTGTGATTCTGTCTTTTAGTTCTGTCGGAAGTATAGTATTCTAACCGCGAATAAACGCTGCTGAAGAAATTCTTAAACGGAACGGTAATTTGCAAAATTGATAACAGTCACCAAAACTTAGAAATGCTGTGTACTTTCTGCATTTCGGATGGAGCTGAATTTGCCAAAATCCCGATTTCAAATCTAATGTGGAATAAACAGCAGTACCATGAAATTTCTGTAGAAATTCTTCTAGTGTCTATGAGCTATCTGTTTCATTAATAATAATGTCATTGATGTGACGCGAATCTAGTACGAGCCGAAGTGAGCCATTCTTTTTCTTAACAATATGGAACGGGTTTATATACGGACTAACTGCCGGTTCACTAATTCCTTGGTCAAGCATAGCTTGCAATTCTTTCTTAACTTGTGCTCTGTGAATAT
This sequence comes from Schistocerca nitens, assembly GCF_023898315.1. Lineage (NCBI taxonomy): Eukaryota > Metazoa > Arthropoda > Insecta > Orthoptera > Acrididae > Schistocerca > Schistocerca nitens. The sequence goes on from NC_064615.1 coordinate 954,600,643, forward strand.
ACGGAATGGGATAATGTTTGGCTTTAAACGTGTCGTGCTGTTTAACTTGAAATTCATACATAAAACCGGACATAGTATCAGGGACGTTGTCAAAAACTGGAGCTTCCTGTAAAAGAATATTGCGTAGTTGAGTACGTTTGTCGTCTGTATTTGCACTGCTCTGTTTAACTTTATCAGAAATCATTTGCATAACGTCATAGTCGGCTTCGTCTGGTGTATTGTAATTGTGAACATACGTATCTGTGAACAATGTGGAATGACAGTCTATGTTACGTGATGCAGAAATGACCTCTGTCCGATTAATTGTTTGTTCTTCTGCAGATAAAGAGTGCTGAAATTCTAATGCCAGTTGTACATTTTCATCCTTTAACATTAAATAGGAATTTTGAAAGTCAATAATTGCGTCGTATTGTACCAAAAAAGTCGTACCTAGAATAACGTCTGTTGTCAATAAGGGAACAATCCAAAATGAAACGTATGACCTGCAATACAAAATGATAAGTGTGTCTGTAACTTTACATCTACTCCTTTACTAGATACTGCTCCTTTTACTTTAGTTTTGCCTAATGGTAACGTAGGATAAATATTCTCTTTGTTACATTCGTTGAAGGTTTCTTCATTTATAACTGACATAGGTGATCCAGAATCGATTACTGCTGAAAATTTGGATGATCCAATCTTTACTTCAATGGCAGGGTGGGAAATGGTTTTTTGAATAACTGGTTTTTCCTGCAAAAGAGTGTCTCGGATGTCGTCCAAAGTAATAACATTTTCGTGAACAAGATTCTGTGTGTGAAAAGTATCGCTTGCGTTGCTGGAAGATGCAACCTGTACTGTATCTAGTCAAATCCTATCTGACGTGCTATTATTTGGGGGAGGATGCTGTGGCATTTCGACTATTTGAACTGTTCTGTTATTTCGTCCTGTCTGGTTCATCCATGATAATCTGTTGTTGCGGATGATTTTGCTGCTAGTAAAACCGACTGTTATTAAACGTACGCTGAAAATTGTGCTCATTACTTTTACGTCTGTCATGATAGTCATTACTATACGGCGCGTTGCGATAGGAGTTGAAATGATGTGTTTTCTGTACGTACTGATTTCCTTGTTGCGGTGCGTTACTATTTGGTGGAGCCGACGCTATACGTGGAGGCGGCGAAACATTAAAGCTTGGTTGACCTTGCAAACCACATTGTTGGTTAGGTATGCCAACCGGCTGGTTTTGTTGCTGTTGTGGGGGAAAGCCTCTATTGTTACCAAAATGCTGTTGCTGATAATTTTGACGATACTGGTAAGTAAAAGTTTGTCTGTTATTAAAATTACGCTGGTAGTTCTTGTCATTTCGTGAGTGTCTAGTGAAAACTGTAACTTTCAGGTAAAACATGTCATATCAGGTTTTCTTTACTCATTCTTAATCATAGATAGATCGATAGCTGAAGAGCTGTTTTGATAGATATAAAGGATAGTAGAAGAGAAGGCAGTAGTGCAGAAAACTAAAGATGAAATAGCACTACCACGGCTTGGGGCCCTGTGCACGCTACGGCACATATTCATCGGAGTGTAATATATCCCCTGAGGTCTCTTACACGCTGCAAATAAATTTTAGTTTCTGCGTTACAGGCAATGCCAGTGAAAATGCAAAAGCAAATTGTTGTATCCAGTCCAGTTCTGTCATTATTAAATACCTTAAATTTTCTCCCGGATAGAAAGTGCTTATAATCAAAATTATCGTCTCTGTATGTCTGAACAGGTTCAGGATTGAATGATAATCTGTTTGTCTGTGACTGTTCGGAATCTAAGTCACGTACTCTCTATAAATTACCTAAATTATACAGGCTGTGTGAGTGTGAGAAATGTTCGGAATGTGGCGTATGCTGTGCCGTGTTAAAGGCTGAAACAATTTTCATGTCTGTCACTTATTGCTGTAAAGATGACAATTTTCTACGTAATATATTGTTGGACGAACCTATCTCACTGACTGTCTGCTGTAAATTTTGGAATTCGGGCGTTTGATTAAAAGAAATTGGTGTCGTATCGTCTGATTTAGTGTCGTTGTTATTTTCGATAACCTCATTGCGACTGGCCAATTCATCAAATTTTTCAGTCAATGCTTTAACCTGATCAACATTTTTAGTATCACAAGCATTAATTTGTTTTTTGATTTTACGTGTGGTTTTGTTTAATTTCTTAACGTCTGCTTTAATAGCATCGGGATCCTGTATTAACCCTTTGTTGCCTGACGGTACTTAAAAGTACCAGTAAGTTTTGGCTCTCATTATTTTCTCGTGGTGCAGTTTCGTGATCTGAGAACCTGTCGGTACATAACAGTAACTCTGCTCTACTGTTTCATAGATGTTATTGTGCAATACATAGACCTCTCTGGCGGTCAGAGCTTGAAATTGTTTTTCGCGCGCTGCTGTGAAAACAGAAGAGTGTATGTGCTTGTTTCCATGGTGTTGCCTGAATTTGTGGGCAATTTATTGAAACTTCCGTTGTGTTATCCATTGTACATACTTACCTTCTTTGTTTTTTTATAATAGTTTGAAGCATTACGTTAAAAGTGAATGAGATAAAGTGGAAAATGTAAGACGGACTTATTAGTACCGTCAGGTTGTGCGAACACTTTATTGTAGCAACAATGCGTTACCTCTCACTAGTTGTTCTGTCCACATTTTCTCACACAGAAATCGGTAAATACATTTGCCTGTGGAACAATTAGAACAAACAGGAAAGGTTTGTCAGGGAATTTACCTAAAGAAAAATGTCTAAATCAAATCACAGAGAGTCGTCTTTAGACCTAACAGTATTTCAATGGAAGGAGAATAAGGTAGTGTATTTTGCGTCAAACTTCCATGGCAGTGAACAGAGCGTAGTGACAAGAAAACGGAAAGATGGAACTACTATGACTATACCATGTCCAGTTATTGTATGTGATTACAATAAAAACATGGGTGGTGTGGATCATGCAGACAGATTACGTTCAACTTATGGTCTTGACAAGCGATCAAAGAAATGGTGGCACCGTCTCTTCTGGGGAGCAATAGAAATTGCTTTTGTCAATGCTTACGTCATTTTCAGTGATCTACATGAGGCACTGCCACTGCTGTAATTCAGGCGTGCTGTGGCACTAGGGCTAATGAATGAACAGCAAGTGTCAAATCTCAAAAAGAGAAACTCTGGTAAAGATGAAATAACTCTCCCAAAGAGAAGGAAGGAAAACTTTTCTGTTGCGAAGGATGTACGTCTTGGCAACCGAGGAAACCATTTTGTAGTGTTCAGTTGTAAAAGAGGACGATGCGAAACGTGAGCGAAAAATAAAATTCAGTCGAGACCACATTCACAATGTAGTACATGTAAAGTGTATTTGTGCTGCAATGAGAAAAAGAACTGTTTCCTACAATTTCATGAGGTATCACTAAAGATGTGATATGTATATACTGTCAAAAGTCAGCTGGTGTGGCCGTGCGGTTCTAGGCGCTTCAGTCTGGAACCGCGTGACCGCTACGGTCGCAGGTTCGAATCCTGCCTCGGGCATGGATGTGTGTGATGTCCTTAGGTTAGTTAGGTTTAAGTAGTTCTAAGTTCTAGGGGACTGATGACCACAGATGTTAAGTCCCATAGCGCTCAGAGCCATTTGAACCTTTGAACTGTCAAAAATGTATAGCTAAGTTACTATATATTGTGAAGTTGCTCTAGAATAAATTTATGCGAAATTTAAAAAAAAGAATTCAGAAATATCATATTTCTGTTAATTAATTTTCTAATGTAAAAATATTTAATATTTATTTGGAATAAAGTACAAGTTATAAAAATTGGAACATTTTTCTGTGCATTTTGTGATTCTGTCCATGGAGTCTGACGGTACTTCTGAGTACCAGGAGAGAAAAAAGTTGTGAAAAATAAAATAAAATTTTACAAAAAAATCCTACCGTCATTTGAGGCCACAATAGCATAAATTCTGCATAGAAAATGATAAAAATTAAATTTTTTCTTTTGTCAGGAAACAAAGGGTTAATTCCAATTGTTCAAGTCTGTTGGTCATTGTCTGAAAGTCTAATGTGTGTGTGTCTGTTTTTGTTTTAAGATTGGAGATTTCATCATGCAATTCAGTGTTCAACTGTTTGATAGTATTAATGTCGTCTGATACTGTAGCAATGTTATTGTCTACGTATGTTTTTGCTTTCGTAAACAATTTACGCTTATCTTCCTGTCTCTGAACATTAATTGTTTCCGTGACTTGTTTCTTTACTTTGTTCTGTTCCTGTACAAATTTACGGTAACGCGTTTCACTGTTTTGTAGGTGGTGATTAAAACGTTCGTCAATTTGGCTGTTTTGTTGTTCAAATTTCGTGTCTACTTTCGCATCCAGTGTGCGTGAAAGTTCTGATGACATTAATTTAAACTCGTCGCGTAACTGTGTTGCGTTTTCAGAACATTGTTTAGCGACTGCACTAATTTCATCTCTAAGTAATTTGGTTGTGGCTGCATGTGTATTACTTAATTCTTGTGCCACAGATCTAATTTCTTCACTACTGTTCCTAGCACAAGCCTTAATATCCTCAAGTAATTGTTCTTTAGTATCATGACATTGCACGGCAACGGCTGTAATCTGTTCACTAAGCTGTTTGAAATTGTTGTCTTCTTTTTCATTCACCTGTTTGGAATTGTTGTCTAGTTTTTCCTTAAGTTGTTTGTAATTGTTGTCTTGTTTTTCATTCAACTGTTTGAGATTCTCATTATTTTCATTAAGTTGTTGTTTGAAATTTTCATTAAGTTGTAGCAATAATGCCATAACCCGATTCGTGCCAAAATTAGCTGCTGTATTCTCTGTGCTGTGTGATGGTGTATCTGCTAGTGTCACGTTTTGTGTAACCATTTGGTCATTGTCTGATTCATAAAAAGGTTTGGCAATCGGATGTGCACTATTGGTCACTAAATCGGAATCAAATAAATTTCACGTATTTTGTGAATATTGTTCACCTTCGTTAGAATCATTTATCTGTTCACTGCGTAAATTTTGCAAATCAGGTGTGTTAAACTGGACAGCGTTCATTGTAACAGAATGTGCCGCGTCATCAATTGTCGTTAAATTAATAGAGGACACAATTGAATTTGTTTGCTCATCATTAGCATTAAAATCATTACTAGTGGTCGGTACGCACTGATTGTCTGTAAATGGAGGATTATCATTAAGACACTGAGTGTACGCTAGTATAATCGGTAAAATTATTCGAATCGGCTTTTTCACTCGTTACGGATCGCGATGTACTGTTAGCAGTTTTTCGCGGCATTTTCACAACTCAAAGTTAAGCACAAAATCAAACAAAGACAAAGAAAAAATGGAGCAAATACAGTTACAACAAAGAGCAATAAATTGCCGATGATCTGTGAAAGAAATAGTGACAAATTAGTAAATGGGTTGCGCCAGATGCAAACTACATTTAAGTAAATAAGAGCAGATATATGACTGACTACTACTCAGAAATTCACAAAGAAAATACGATCCTGGCCGGTTGTCGCCAAGTGTAACCTCCCCACAAAATAAAATAAAATTATGAATAATATCCTCATTTAGTGTATTCTCCCAAAAAATAAATTCAGTAACCCGGTAATAACACAATGTGAGTAACATCTCAATTAAATTATTGTCGCTCACATATAACCTTTCAATAACTGACTGTGAATTTAAACTGGTTTATTTTGGACGTCAGCAGTGCTGCGTCATGGCCCTGAAAGATCATTGTAAAAAAATTGATAATTCTTACCTCAATTAGGTCGCCGGATAACGCATATATATCTGCTCTTACAATAAATTTTTCAGGTACAGACCTGTGCAATGCTGATTTAGTGTAACCTCAAAACAGAAAAATTCCTTAACCTCTCAACAGTAAAAAAATATAATTAGTTATATCATTCACATTCAGTATAACCTCCCCACAAAATACACTCCTGGAAATTGAAATAAGAACACCGTGAATTCATTGTCCCAGGAAGGGGAAACTTTATTGACACATTCCTGGGGTCAGATACATCACATGATCACACTGACAGAACCACAGGCACATAGACACAGGCAACAGAGCATGCACAATGTCGGCACTAGTACAGTGTATATCCACCTTTCGCAGCAATGCAGGCTGCTATTCTCCCATGGAGACGATCGTAGAGATGCTGGATGTAGTCCTGTGGAACGGCTTGCCATGCCATTTCCACCTGGCGCCTCAGTTGGACCAGCGTTCGTGCTGGACGTGCAGACCGCGTGAGACGACGCTTCATCCAGTCCCAAACATGCTCAATGGGGGACTGATCCGGAGATCTTGCTAGCCAGGGTAGTTGACTTACACCTTCTAGAGCACGTTGGGTGGCACGGGATACATGCGGACGTGCATTGTCCTGTTGGAACAGCAAGTTCCCTTGCCGGTCTAGGAATGGTAGAACGATGGGTTCGATGACGGTTTGGATGTACCGTGCACTATTCAGTGTCCCCTCGACGATCACCAGTGGTGTACGGCTAGTGTAGGAGATCGCTCCCCACACCATGATGCCGGGTGTTGGCCCTGTGTGCCTCGGTCGTATGCAGTCCTGATTGTGGCGCTCACCTGCACGGCGCCAAACACGCATACGACCATCATTGGCACCAAGGCAGAAGCGACTCTCATCGCTGAAGACGACACGTCTCCATTCGTCCCTCCATTCACGCCTGTCGCGACACCACTGGAGGCGGGCTGCACGATGTTGGGGCGTGAGCGGAAGACGGCCTAACGGTGTGCGGGACCGTAGCCCAGCTTCATGGAGACGGTTGCGAATGGTCCTCGCCGATACCCCAGGAGCAACAGTGTCCCTAATTTGCTGGGAAGTGGCGGTGCGGTCCCCTACGGCACTGCGTAGGATCCTACGGTCTTGGCGTGCATCCGTGCGTCGCTGCGGTCCGGTCCCAGGTCGACGGGCACGTGCACCTTCCGCCGACCACTGGCGACAACATCGATGTACTGTGGAGACCTCACGCCCCACGTGTTGAGCAATTCGGCGGTACGTCCACCCGGCCTCCCGCATGCCCACTATACGCCCTCGCTCAAAGTCCGTCAACTGCACGTACGGTTCACGTCCACGCTGTCGCGGCATGCTACCAGTGTTAAAGACTGCGATGGAGCTCCGTATGCCACGGCAAACTGGCTGACACTGACGGCGGCGGTGCACAAATGCTGCGCAGCTAGCGCCATTCGACGGCCAACACCGCGGTTCCTGGTGTGTCCGCTGTGCCGTGCGTGTGATCATTGCTTGTACAGCCCTCTCGCAGTGTCCGGAGCAAGTATGGTGGGTCTGACACACCGGTGTCAATGTGTTCTTTTTTCCATTTCCAGGAGTGTATAATGAATGATCGTCAAAAGTTACTTTTTATGAGAAAGATTATTATTAAGAGATTTTTTTTTTAAACATTTACTTGGGACTTGATATAACAATACTACATATGCGCGAGGCTGCTTTTACCTTATACAATAATGCTCAGGCTCCGCCATCGCTGCTCCACGACCGGCCCAGCCAACACGATACACACGACTGCTCGCTAGCAACAACTTACTGCTACTGCTAGACAGTTCCTACTGCAGTCAACACTGCTCTTTGGTCTCAGATTCTCTTATATCTTACATATCGCAGACAGCGCGTGAGCAATCCATCGAAATTACATCTGCTCGAGTGCGCTAGCAACAAATTCTTTAATCATGGACGTCTTACAAGCTATTCTGAAAACGCAGGAAACGAATGGAAAAATCCGTGGAGAGACGGACGCAGTAAGAAAACTTCTTCGACACTGCAACAGTCTTTAAATTTTCCATAGCGAAGTTGAAGAACAACCACGATACCTTTTTTAAAACTGATAAGACGAGCGGCGAAGATGCTGAGAAGAGAAATACAAACTGTCTCGAACATCAAAGATCATCTACATTACTAAAGCGCTATCCAGGAACCTGGAACCCGGAACCTGGTAACGGCTGCAACGGAGATGGAAGAAAAACTTCATTTTCAGTATTTCGCTGGAATACTGATCGAATGTAAAAATTTAAATTGCTGTGATAATCTACTCATTAAGATGAATAATCTTACGTTGAAAGTTTGCACAGAAAGACAGGTAATACAGTTAGAAACTCTGATTCTTGTTGAGGCTGACGGCTGGCAAATACAAGGACTATATTCACTCAGTATTTGAGAATGATAGCACTTACCGACTTCTAACAAAGATTATACATAATTTCTAATCTTTCCTTTTTTCTCATTCACATGCTTAAAGGCGCAGGTTTAACACATTAAATCATTTCTACAGACATTTGTAGCTCTTTTATGTATGGGAGTTCGATCATTCAAAGAATCTGGAGTTTACTGGTAAAAGACAAACGAAGGACAATGAAATTGCACCATAAAAGAAGAAAAGAATGCGTTTTATCCCGAGGAGATAGCTCACAGGACCCACCGATTGAAGCCTAAGATCGGCTGTGCAATGAAGTAACGATGATTGTGGAACACGATCTCTGGCGTGAAGGGGACGTGGCATGATTCCTGCGAGTGGCGGTGAGCCCATTTACTGCGCGAGGCAGTGAGTGAAGCAATATGGACAGTGCAGGTCTGTGGGACAACTGACGGGTTGTTTCTTCTACGAGACGTATGACTTCCAAGTTTGTCTGTCGGAACGCCTTCCGGACGCTAGGGACGTGCACCCGAAACTGGAGTGGACACGTTACTCCTTTGCCGACATGATTTGGAAGCGGGTGGTGGGGTGGTCGTCACCCGCGCATTTTGTGGCGACTCCAAGCTTTCCTACTGTTCGTGACCGTGCTGCGGCGTTGCGTGCTCGGTGACCTGCTTTTAGTTCGTTGTTTCTGTGCCAAGACCACGTGGCATTCGTAAAGACTGATATTGCTCCCCGCTGTGAGCTCCATAATTATGACTGGTTCTGTTCCTGTGCGCGTTTGTGTCTTGCTGCTGCTATATCGGACTCGGTTCAGCTTTCTGCTGTTGTTGTTCCCTGTTCTTGGGTCCGGCCAAGCGATTTGAGGAACTCGTCGCTCTTATGAACACATAATATTCTCATATTGTAACTGTCGTAGAATTGTGATTTGATTGTATGTTTTAAATTATTGGGATTTTGCACAGCTCGTGGTTATGCAATTTTTTTAATGTTCAGTATGTCATTATTCGTGACGTTCAGAACACTTTCTTTACCCGGTACGTTGCGCGCTAAATGGTCAAGGAAGAATGTAGTGAGCAGTGTATTATCGGTCCTGCCCTAAGTAATTTCGGGACTGTCTATTCGTACCACATTGTCCGAGGCATGGGGTTTTCATACCAAGCAGCTTTAATAATTGTTCTTTCCTTTTAAGCAACTCCTTTTAGGTAAACCCGAATTATTTGATTTTAGTCAAACATATTCTAAGGATGTTTATTACATGCCTCTTTTGAACACTCTTTACCTATCATGTTATACTTGTAATGAAATACTGTTTTTTTGGGTATTCTTGAGTTTTGTACTTAAAGAGATCGTTTTATCATCAGTAATCGTTCTTAAATTGTTTTATTATATTGGATAGCTTTGCCTTAAGGGGAGACGGAAGGCAATATTTATTCCTATTCTGCCAATGCTATGTTACCGTTTGAATAGGTGCACTTTTCAAAAGATCTATGTGATAAAACAATGAAATTTTTACTGCATATATATAATATATATGCCTCAATTTACAAGTAAATCGAACATAATACCTCTTATGCTTTTGAACAAAATTTTTTTTATTCTTTCACTACTAAAATTTTACTATTTTTTGTACATTAATTATTATGAAACAGTTTCTGTTTGTTGGTGGTTCTTAATTTACTTGTAATAACTTATTACCATCTGCAATACCCATTGACCAAATTTCATGTTTCTAACCACATTAGTTTATCAAATAATGGTACGTGAAAGTAAATATAAAAATGTTGATCTGAGAGAAATCCATTTAAAGTTTAATATTGCAATTCTAGTACAGTTATTGATGAGAATTACTTACCAGTAATATTTTCCTGCACCATACTGAGCATCATCTGAATCATACTAATCTTCTTTTCTTCTCTTGGTCCCTCTTCTTCTTTTCTGTCTGGCGTCTTTTGTGCATTTGAAATTAGCAATATCTGCTTTGCGTATTCTCAATTTATCTACTTGCACCAAGGATTTTGCAGTATTTCTACTAGATTTTGTGCCCAACAATTCCAAAACATCCTGTTTCTAATTACACCATCATTGAAGCATAAAATAGCATCATAAACTCCAAATTTGAGGGTTGTAAGCTGAACAAATACAGTTTTCGGTAACCGGTTCCAAATGACAGAATTCACACATTCATTTAAGTTTTGGGTTCTACAGGGTAGGAAACACTGAAGCGATAAAACAATAGAAGCATGAAAGAATATACAAGGAGTAAAAGAATGCTGTGCATTATCTCTGCATGGTTCAAAAAGGTAGGCGTGGCATTTAAATGGCAGATTCACAGAGCGTCAGGGAAACCACGATATCTCACGAAAAAATTGTCGTATTTATACATAACCAAAACTGTTTCACGCAGGAAAGACCAGGCATTTCTAATATGTTAAAAACTAAAAATCGAATTTTTGAAGCCCACTTGCCTTCCGTCTCCCCTTAATATGTCAAGCTCCTATTGACATAACTGGTAAAGTTATTTTCACGAGAAGTATTAATAAACATCTTGATACGAGTGTTGTTCACTGCTAATTTTTCACGATCCTTCCACTCCCAGGCAATGCTATGCCAGTTGCACATATCATTATGGTAGCTAGAGTTTGGTTATTTCTCGAAGTTGACAGACTAAATTATATAGGTCAAATGAAATGAAATGATCGTATGGCATTGTTGGCCGGGAGGCCCCTTACGGGGAAGTTCGGCCGCCGTATCGCAAGTCCTTTTTAGTTGACGCCACTTCGGCGACTTGCACGTCAATGATGATGAAATGATGATGATGAACACACAACACCCAGTCATCACGAGGTAGAGAAAATCTCTGACCCCGCCGGGAATCGAACCCGGGACCCCGTGCGCAGGAAGCGAGAACGCTACCGCAAGACCACGAGCTGCGGACATTATATAGGTATTTCAGTTGCATTCAACTGTTATGGAGCCCCGAGTCGTGGTGGCAACGGGCTGCCTTCGCAAGGACCAGTTGAGATACGAGAATAAAATCCGAGGACTGGCAGAGGATGGCGACGTCGCAGAGCTGTCGGCGTGTCTTCACACAGCATTGGGGGCTTCGGTGAACGTGACGGCGAAGTGTATTGGTCTGATGAGCGTAGCCATTGACCAATGCCTCGCTTCCCTGTCAGAGATAGAGTACAACTTAAAGTTTTTTCGCTTTAGTGCCCTGTTGCGCACACAGCTGTATCGCATGCCGGCACGAATCATGCACTGGTTGCGGAGAGTTGAAGACCTCGCTTCGGCAGTCACAGATTCCCACTTCAAACCTGAGGTTTGGGAACTCTATAATAGAGTGATGAATTTGCTTTAGGGTGGGAAGGTAGACAGGGGCTTAGCGAACGGGAAAATACGGTGATTACCGCAAACGGAACCGTTTCTCCGGGGCCCAGAAATGGCTATATAGACAATCTGCAGTTCAGTTTTCCTAAATTACCTAATACTTTCTTGAATGGGTTGAGCGCGATAGAATGCCTTGCTATCGGTACTTACCAGGAGTTTTGTGGTTCCTGTTACCGTAGAAGAACAGATTAACGACTTTAAAATGCCATGGGAAACCGTTTTTCGGTTGATTTATCATTTGTATCAAGAGTCCTTGGCCGAAATGGTCGGGGTGGTCTTCGCTAGGAAGGACTGGTTAAGAGAGCAGTGGCGTTTGCATAAAGTTGTCAGAACTAACAGCTAAGCAGCACTGCGTGAAATAACCGCAGAAATCAATGTGGGACGTACGACGTACGTATCCGTTACGGCAGTGCCTCAGACTTAGGTTGGCTCGCCGGCCGAAGTGGCCGTGCGGTTAAAGGCGCTGCAGTCTGGAACCGCAAGACTGCTACGGTCGCAGGTTCGAATCCTGCCTCGGGCATGGATGTTTGTGATGTCCTTAGGTTAGTTAGGTTTAACTAGTTCTAAGTTCTAGGGGACTAATGACCTCAGCAGTTGAGTCCCATAGTGCTCAGAGCCATTTGAACCAACCATTTTTTTAGGTTGGCTCAAATGGCTCTGAGCACTATGGGACTCAACATCTTAGGTCATAAGTCCCCTAGAACTTAGAACTACTTAAACCTAACTAACCTAAGGACATCACACACACCCATGCCCGCGGCAGGATTCGAACCTGCGACCGTAGCAGTCCCGCGGTTCCGGACTGCAGCGCCAGAACCGCTAGACCACCGCGGCCGGCTCAGACTTAGGTGTTAATGGGCTGTGGCAGCAGGCGATCGTCGTGAATGAGTTTGCTAACAGCACGACATCACCTGCTGTGCCTCTCCTGGGCTCGTGACCATGTCGGTTGGACCCTAGATGACTGGAGGACCGTGACCTGATCAGATGAGTCCATATTCCAGTTGACAATAGCTGACGGTAGGGATCGAGTGTGGCGCATCACCTCGAAGCCATGCACCGAACTTTTCAACAAGACGCTCTGCAAGGCAATGGTGGCTCCATAACTGTAGGGCTGTGTTTACATGTAATTGACTGGATCCTTTGGCCCAACTGAACCGATCACTGACCGGTTACGTGGCGACCATTTGCAGCCATTCATGGACTTCATATTCCCAAATAACGGTGAATGTTTATGGGTTAGCATGCACCATGTCATCAGGCCGCAACTGTTCGCGATTTGGTTGAAGCGAACGAATGGTTTTGCCACCCACATTGCCTGACACGAATCCCATCGAACATTTATGGGACATTATTGAGACGTCAGTTCGTGCACGAAATCCAGCACCAGCAACGCTTTCACGATTATAGACGGCTATACAGGCAGCGTGGCTCAATATTTCTGCAGGAGACTTCCAAGGACTTGTTGAGTCCATGACACGTCGAGTTGCTACACTACTCAGGGCAAAAAAAAGGTCCGACACGATATTATGAGGTACCCCTCGACTTTTGTCACCTCTATACAGGGTGAAAAGTATTTAAACCGACAAACTCTGGGAGGTTGTAGGGGACATCAAAACAAATATTTTCCCTAATGTCATTTTTTCCTATGAGGAGTATTTAAACCAGTAGAGGAAGAATTCTCTGGTGGCAAATTAATTAAACCGTCAAACACTTTTCCACTTTTTTTATGACCAAGAGACAACACATTATCACAACCCAATTTCAATTACAGTAGATTTTCAAAAATGCCTCCATTGACACGTAAACAAAGTTTACACCGTCGGATCATGTTCTGTCTGACACGGGCAATTGTTCCTGCTGCTGCTACTATCCGGGCAACCAGATCCTCTTCTGATGCAACAGGAGTTGTGTAAACAAGATTGCACATCGCTCCCCACACAAAAAAGTCCAGAGGGGACGTATCTGGCGATCGAGCAGGCCATGGTACGGGACCACCTCTGCCAATCTACGTTTCTGGGAACCGCCGGTCCAGGAATCGACGCACACGACGAAATGTGCCGGCGCCCCGTCATGTTGGAATCACATGCGTTGTCTTGTCGGGAGCAAGACGTCTTCCAGCAATTCTGGCAATGCTCTTGCGAGAAAATTGTAATAGTGCCTGCCATTTAATGGCCTAGGTAGCAGATACGGCCCAATTAAACAGTCCCCAACAACACCGACCCACACATTAACGAAGAACCGCACTTGATGAGCGCTAGTAACTGTGGCATATGGGTTATCTTCACTGCAAACATGCAAATTATGCATGTTGAAGACTCCATCAAGCACGAACGTTGCTTCATCGGTAAACAACACAGAGGGTGGATATGTAGGATGCATTTCAGGTACCACTGCGAAAACTGTGCTCTGGGTGGACAATCAACTGGTTTCAGGTTGTACACACGCTGTAAGTGAAATGGACGCAACAGTTGCTCTCGAAGGACTATTCTTACATTCGTCTGATTCGTCTCAATGTTACGTGCAGTTGCACGAGTGCTGGGTGAAGGATCCCGCTCCACATGCTGCAAGACAGCTTCCTCAAATTGCAGCGTTCTTACCGCGCGACGGCGTTCCTGGCCAGGTAATCTGCTAAATGACCCGCTCTCACGCAGACGTTGGTACACAGCAGCAAAGGTCGTATTGTGTGGGATACGGCGATTAGGATATTGTTGTTGATAAACCAGCTGTGCAGCTGGTCCGTTGTGGTGCGCTACGTAGTACACACCAACCATATCAGTGTACTCACTCCAGGTGTATCGCTCCATTAGTAAACAGAGACAATGCACTGCTACACTGGTGGTCAGCAATGGCCTCCACCGGTTTAAATAATCCTCATAGGAAAAAATGACATTAGGAAAAAATATTTGTTCTGATGTCTCCTACAACCTCCCAGAGTTTGTCGGTTTAAATACTTTTCACGCTGTATATAAATCATACAATAGGCAGCTTTCATCATTTCAGCTACACATTTCAGACACACACAAGAACTCGAGTCAACAAGATTTATTCGCTTGATAACCAGAATAGAGTTTAACAAGAAACAGTGAACATAGATCTATGAAACTAGAACTAAGAGTAAATCTAACATGGCAAAGCGTGCCAGTCTGCCAAAGAATAGCATATGAGTGCTCAGTCACTGAATTAGGCGCTTCCTACACAGGCCCCCAGCGTAGAGCGGACCTACTAGGATGTGGGGTTATTTGTGATAACCTCGTATAGGCTACAGGCATCTTCGGTTCTTCCTGCTTCTTGGTTTAGCAGACCTGTATCACTATCTGGTTGACTCGAAATAACATGATCTGCGAGCATGTTATAAGGTTCTTGTTGATGAACACACGCTATTTTCCGTGGTGGCACGAGACTGAAGGGCGCAACTTCGCTGTCTGGAGCTCGACCTGTTGCAATATATACGGTATCTCTGGTTCCGTCCGCATGTTTTTCGCTGAAAAAAATCTGTGACAGCAGGCACATCACCTCTCCATTGACCATCTCTGCAGTAGATGCCTAAATGTCTAGCTTAAAGGCTGTACAAAGTCTTAGCAAAACCAGTGGTTTCACGGCTGTCCATTTGTTGTCATGGCACATACGAGGCATGCCCCTTTCAACGTTCTACGTCACCGCTCTACCACCTTGTTGCTTGCAGGGTCGTACCTGGTCATAAGATGGTGCTGGAACCCACACAATCTAGACAGTTCAAGAAACGCCATCTATGAAACAGGAAATCGGTGTTTTTTATGAAGGCCCTTGCTCTCGTTTCTGCTGATATATCACTGTCTTCATCTCTGCCCACTGTGTATATCTGTAACGATGTAAAGATATCCCATTCATGGTGGAAGCGAGCCTGCGAGGTCTAGATGAATGTGAAAGAAACGACTTGTTGCTTTAGGAAATTCTCCCAGTGGCTTGTGTACATGTCTGCCAAATTGCGTTGTCGATTTACTACCCACCCCTCGATTACTGGTGACAGACATTCTTAATACCGTGCCACAAAAAATTCTCCATCATTGGTTTAAATATGATTTTTGTGCTGGGATGGGCGAGGTTGTGAGCGCTATCAAACATTGCTCTTCATAGCGTTTCGGGCACTAATGGTCGAGGTGAGTGTCTAGACATGTCAAGCCATAAAAGGCCTTTTGTGCCTAGCACCCAATCTTGTTTGAGATGAAGAGCAGTTGGAACATCTTGCAAATATTGTTGCTGCAGCTGTCCTAAGCTGATCGTAATTTATTGCAAAAGAAGTTGCGCCGACTCTAGAAGAAAAGTCATCCACTAAATTTCTTGCCCATATTACGTGTCTTACGCGTGTTGTGAATTGCCTAAGAAACTCTAGCTGGTGGAAGTGCTGGAGAGAACAACTTTCCTTGAACCTGTGAAAAGTGAAAGTGATTGGCTTGAGATCCGTGTTGACTGTAAATAGGCGAGCTTCAACGTAAGGGCGAAAGCACTGTACTACTTTATAAATGACCAGCAGCTCTCAATCGTATGTGCTCCAACAAATTTTGGCCTCCGTGACCTTCCAGAAGAGAGTTTCCTCGACATATCGACGGAGAGCTGCCTCATAGCCTGTTGTGGATTGGGTGGGAGAAGAGGATCGCTTTTTGAAACTAGCCCTTACCTTTCCCAAGGCATGCTGCATCGTTAGCGTCCATGGCAGAAGACACCTGACCACAGCGTTGTTACCTGCTAGTATGCTTGTCAGTGATGCCTGCATCTCTGCTGCTTCAGGTAGCTGACGTCAGAGTACAAATTAACCAGATAATCTGTCAGGCAAGGAATGTTATTCATCACTTCTGTCTTCTCTTCGAGAGGACAAATACAGCTTGCTGGGATTGTATGACTGAGAAATTTCACCTGTCTTTGACGTAGAACACATTTTGATTCATTGCCCGCCAAATAATATTTATTTATCCCGTCGAACACTACCTTAAGGTACTCAGCTGTCTTCGAAAATATCAAAATATCGTCGAGGTAGACGACGTCTATTAGTATTTTACCTACAGACCTCTGTAATAACTGAACTTTTGTCCTTAAACCAAACGGTATGCGTATATATTCAGAGTGGTCAAAAGGCGTTTTCACAACTGTCTTTGGAATATGTTCTTCTGTGACCGGAATCTGGTTGCAAGCCTTCTTGCAGTCCACTACACTGATCACTGTACTTCTGACTGAAAGGTTTGCGAAATCCGTTAGGTTAGGAAAGGGAAAGTGGTTGTGGATTGGTCGTGAATTTAGAGCATGGTATTCCCTACAGAACCTCCAGGTGCCTGTTTTATTTTTAACTAGGTGTAACGGTGATTCCCATGGGCTGTCAGACCTTCATATGGTTCCTGCTTATAACGCCTCTTCAAATTCTGCTTTCGCTGCCGAGAAATGCTCAGGTGCTTATTTCCATGGCCGTCGATAGACCAACATTTGGCCAGGTGCCGTCTTAACGTGATGCACCGTGCTATGCGATAACTCCTGTAATCGGCCAGCAACCTCTTGTGTACATTTTGATCGAAACATAGTACTGGGTGACGCAATGACATTGTTAGCACTCTTGCCTATATCACCCATTATTCTGCAATGTTCATCTTAATGCACGTCATACTTATCTGTACTTTCAGGCGCTGGTGGTGTGTGAAATCTGCACCTAATAAGGGTTCACTAACATCTACCAGTATGAACCTCCACTTGGACTTTTCACTGAAGCCCATGTCCATTGTCTCTTCACACTCACCATAAGTTGTGTCGGACGAGTTGATGGCTGCGGTAGGTTGGAGAGTGGCACCCGCTGCTTCCGTCTTACTTTGCCTGACCGGTAGTGCACTTTCATCCAAGCCCGAATCGATAATGTAGTACAAATATAGCTTTGTGTCTTTCACATGCAGACGGCGTGATAGTATGAAGAGACACGTTTGCTCCGCTGTAAGCGTGGACGCGATCGACTTCTCACGAATATCTGGGCCGATCTTGCGTGCGGGTCTTAGCAACGTCTGATTATGTCACCGCCGGTGTCTGCGGCAGTAGTGGCAACTCCCTCATCCACACTTTGGCACTCTTGTGGAACTCTGCTGCCAACTCCGTCGACTGCAGGCTGCTGAAGCCTATTGGGAATGCTCAGGGAGACGTGTATCTCGTGGCGTGATCGCCAAAATGCATGTGCTTCTAATACACCCGTTTCTTTTGCCCTCTTTGTATAATCTTTCCGTCTGTTTGATTCTTCTGTCTGGATTGATATCCCATTTCTTTACGTTTCCTTGTGGTGCTCCGTTTGTTCATCGCCGTTGCGAATACAACTGCCTCTGATTTTCCATCCATGTGTTATTTCTGACATCGGAGCGGTTCTCTGATGCTCGTCTGTTACTCGTGGCGTATCGCTGTGGTCTCCCCACTGTTGATGTCGCTAGTACCTGTGTCACGGCCGAAGTATTCGCCTGCCCCTCTATAGCGTGCACCTTGACTCCTACTGCAAGCACAGACATAATGCCACTCTTCCCACAGCCGTTTTCACTGAAAGCGATAGTTGTGTCGGCCATACATGTCGCAATGTTTCATCCGATGTTGCGTCGTCTTCCACTAGGTTCCTCAGAAGTAGCCATAATTCAGATGGCGTTCTGTTGCCGATACGCTCGCACTGAAGCACTTGCTGCATTCGTTGGTCCAACGATTTACACATACGTCTGACCACAGTGTCCTTGAAGTGGACATGCTGTTGCTTCGAGGGTGTTTTCAAATTACCGTCCAACACCAGTTCCACTGCTCGGCATCCGACCTGGTAACCACCACAGCAACCTTTGTATAATCGCTAATAGTGCTGTTGTATGCAAACACCAAATCTAGCATTACGAACGACAGTACAGGCTTCTCTGGCAGGAGCTTCGGTATTTGAGTTTTCCCCTTCCGAGTGAACACTAAGTTAGATTCAAATTGTGTGTCGTATTCAACTGTTGTTGGTATAAAGTCATGTAGGCTCATGCTGCAGTTCGATTTTGCAGATCCCTAATCTGCTTCTGTAAATCCTGTTAGGCGTAAAAGCCGTCCTTCGATATGGCTTCGCCTAACATCGCGACCAGAAGGTGCTATTTCACTCTGTACATCGCTTGAGGTATCTGCTTTCTCTCGTACGAGTAATTCCTGAGTCCCCAAGTGATAGGCCATAAATACACAGAGAACCCCGAACTCGAGTTAACAAGATTTATTCACTTGATTGACAACCAAACAGTAAACAGAATAACATCAAACTGATTCAAATGGTTCAAATGGCTCTGAGCACTATGGGACTCAACATCTGTGGTCATAAGTCCCCTAGAACTTAGAACTACTTAAACCTAACTAACCTAACGACATCACACACATCCATGCCCAGGCAGGATTCGAACCTGCGACCTTAGCAGTCGCGCGGTTCCTGACTGAGCGCCTAGAACCGCTAGACCACCGCGGCCGGCCATCAAACTGAAATTAAGAGTAAA
This sequence comes from Schistocerca nitens, assembly GCF_023898315.1. NCBI lineage: Eukaryota > Metazoa > Arthropoda > Insecta > Orthoptera > Acrididae > Schistocerca > Schistocerca nitens. Next base: position 954,619,705 of record NC_064615.1, read on the forward strand.
CATAACAAGGCAAAGCCATCCGGTCAGCCAAAAACAATATATGCGTTATCGATCACTATCCAAATTTGCTGCTCCGCACACATACATGCACTCATATGCACCAAAGAGTCAAAGAAACTGCTAAATTAGTGAGTATTCAAATACAGAGCTATGTAGACAGGCAGAATGCGGCGCTGCGGTAGCCAGTGTAATTGTTAGATCTTTTACTGCTGCTACAAAGGCAGATTATCAAGATTTGAGTTCGTGCGTGTTTATAGTCGGCGGAATAGCGATGGGAAACAGAATCTCCGAGGTAGCGGTGAAGTGGGAATTTTCCCATGGGCCCATTTCACGAGTGTACCGTGAATATGAGGAATCGGGTAAAACATCAAATCTCCGACATCGCTACGGGCGGGAAACGGTCCTGCAAGAACGGGACCAACGACGACTAAAGAGAATCGTTCAGCGTGCCAGAAGTGCAACCCTTCCGTAAATTGCTGCAGATTTCAATGCTGAGCCATCACCAAGTTTGAGCGCGCGAAACATTCAACAAAACATCATGGATATGGACTTTCGGAGCAGAAGGCCCAATTGTGTACCCTTGATGACTGCACGACACAAAGCTTTACGCCTCGCCCGTGCCCGTCAACACCGACATTGGACTGTTGATTACGGGAAACATAATGCCTGGTCGGACGAGTCTCGTTTCAAATTATGGTGAGAGGATGGACGTGTACGGGTCTGAAGACAGCCTCATGAATACATGGACCCTGCATGTCAGCAGGGGACTGTTCAAGCTGGTGGAGGCTGTATTGGTGTGGGACGTGTGCAGTTGGAGTGATATGGGACCCTTGATACCTCTAGTTACGACTATGACAGGTGACACGAATGTAAGCATCCTGTCTGATCACCTGTCTCCATTCATGTCCATTCTGTATTCCGACGAACTTGGGCGTTTTGAGCGGGACAATGCGGCACCCCAAACGTCCATAACTGTTACAGAGTGGCTCCAGGAACACTCTTCTGAGTTTAAACACTTCCGCTGGCCACCAAATTCCCCAGACGTGAACGTTATTGACTGTATCTTGGATGCATTTACAACGTGCTGTTCAGAAGAGATCTCCACCCCCTCGTACTCCTACGGATTTATGGACCGCCCTGAAGGATTCATGGTGCAGACATTAGTCGAGTCCATGCCACGTCGTGTTGCGGCACTTTTGCGTGGTCGCGGGGCTCTACACGCTATTAGACAGGCGTACCATTTTGTTTGGCCCTTCAGTGTAGAACTGAGAACGATGATAATCCTCAAATTAGAAACCTCACTTCAACTAATTTGTAAAATGTGAGCGTTTCACCTTCAACATGCACATAAAGTTCAACTAGCTGCATGAGACATTTTCGGTAAACAACCCTAAAACACAAAAAGTGCTAGCTGAAATTTATGCTATTTTGTCATTTGTGGCTTCCGTGGTTTAATGAAGTGCGCTAGGATGCTAACATAAAGGTGAGGTATAAAACTCATCTCGTAAAGAGGACGTTTTCACAATGTTTTTTAAATTTTTTTGTTCATTAGAAGGTGTTATTTGCGTTAATGGGAATGAAAAGCATTTTATTAGTGACATTACAAAAAGGTCATAAGTGACTGAAAGGAAAAGTGCATACCGTAATGTGTTTTAGTAAAATACAGCGCAATAGCTCGCCGATGAAGGCATTTAGACAATAAGAGATTTACAAAGAAAGCGGTAAAAAGTTGTAAAGCGTGTGCCTGGAATCCGGAATGTTTTGGGATCGAATCGTGGTCGGACCACGGAATTTTAAGTTCGCCTTTAACCCAGGTCTCATCTGTCAATAACATAAATAATCGTCTCTTGATTCGAACTTTGCGTTAAAATGCAGTAAACGCCAGATTTACTCCTTTCACTATTTTTGTTTTTTGGGATGGAGAGACAATGTTGATGGTGGGTAGCGGGACGGCGGGAAGGAGGAATTGCAGCGAGAACAAAGTTTCGAAAAGGTTTGAAAGTATGCCCTAATTTTGTTGCAAGTTTCCAAGTGGTCTCATTCTGAAACACTGAATGAAAAGATAGTCTGCCTGATTTGCATACTGTGCCTTAAGTTGGGTTGAACTTTTAACATAAGAGTATAGCTTTCAATGAGTAGACTATGTCAGTTTTCCATTCTTTTTAATTCGGCTACCAGCTACGTGAAATACCGACAACTAAGCCTTTCAATAACAGAGAAAACAGAAAATGTGCCAGAGAAAAGGCGCCGACGCGATGTGAACAGTATTAAATTTATATGCAAGAGACAGGGGCAGGGTGGTATATAGCTCATGGGTGCGTTCTGATCGTTTATATGAGATACAAAAAAAAAAAAAAAAAAGACCGAGACGAAAATTAAGCTGGTGGGGAGCCAAAAATAAGATACATGCAGCGAAAAAAATGGATGCTTTCAACTTAAGTGCTTATTGAGTGTAAACTTCTGGAGAAGAGCTTTATGCGGCAGTATAATATTAAATGGATGACAATGATAATAGGTCTATAATCATCGTGCCCAGCTAAGGGCAGTTGGAGTCGATGAAATATTCACCATCAGAAGATGAAAAAACGGTGCCGTGCGTGTTCAAACCGTTAACAACTATCCAGCTCTGACTGAGGGAAAGACATTTCAACGGAGAAGCCTGTTGTAGCTTCACTGGTTAAGCATGATATTGTGGCTGTACAGTGCCTCAGATAACTATACGATCTTGTAATGAGCGTTACCTTCAATCTTTTTCCCCGCCATTCCTTTCCCACGCTCTAGAATGGCTTTGGACCAGACAGTATAAATAATTGCCTGTACATAGCGAAACGGAGCAGATGATATATAAAGCGCATCGCTGTACAATAGCTACTGAAATTTATTCAGCAATTTTTTCCACCGGTTTTTCGCACACGTCGTTCACACTCAGACCTGAAAAGCACATTTCCGGTCCGCAGGCGATGAAAGGACGCGTGAAAGCCAGAAATCTTTTCCGCTAAAATTCGTGCTGCACGTTTGAGCTCACACCCACCCGTCGCTCTTTTGACAAACAAATGGAACTTTTAACAGCTCTCGCTTGTGGCTGGAGCCAGCAATATCGAGCTTTTGCACGAACTTACTGATTTATTTGGGCGCCACATGACAACGAAAGGAACAGAGATTTCCTGTCGTTGCAAAGGGCTCGAAATTTAGGGAAGGGATACCGACGCTGTGGAACACACCAGTTTCTATCATAAGATTATAAATGTCAGTGTTACTGAAGATGTGCTTTATGCTCCTTAAGTAAGAATAATAGAGGTTCTTTTTCTTGTCTTGATTTTATTGCTAGTAGCACTGTTCATATACTATTATCACGTGAAAAACAGTTTTATGAACTGAATACGTCCTCGTATGACACTACTCTATTAATGCTAACTTAAAAAAAACGTTTAAAATATTTAAAGTTGTGGTTTAACATTCTGACTGCCAAGGCCTCCAAGTAGAGCAGAAGTACAGAAAAATGTTAAAAACTAGTAAGACTAATGCCTGGTATCTGATCAAGATAATGAAGGAACATAAACCCAGTATCTAAGGAAACGAGGACGGTGGTGGTTGTAACTGATACAGAGAAAACACAGAAAACGTTAAGCAATGTGGTGGGTAAACTTGGATTTGTACTCCGTTTCCCCCCCAAAAAAGACCAAATTTAAAATGTAAGCGGTATCTTGCTCGAACTCTAAGTAGTTTGGCCTCAGTTCCATACTGAAGTTGGAAAAAAAAGAAAAAAAAAAAACAATACACCTTCGACGACTAGAGATATGACGTTCATATTCACTGATACGTCACGCAGCTGGCGCCAGTACCCCTTTCTTGTAGTGTCATCTTTACCATCTATTTCGCTTTGGCCGGCCGCGAGTCAGTTGTTCACGGCGGGTTCGGCTATTTACGTCTGCGGCTCGAGGCAGCAGCTCTCACTGTGTCGTCTGTCGGTTGCGGTTGCAGCAGGCTCTGGAGGTTCGCTCTTACTTGGTGCGCTTGCTCACTGCGCGTAGTATTCCTGGAGTGCTGCGACCGGAGGCGGCGGAAAGGTTTCGGTTTCCGGCACGAGGCGGGAAGTTTGGCCTTCTCGCCACGCTGGGCATGTTAAGAAGAGCTTGGCGGAGCGTCGCCTGGCATTAACCGTTCGCTGGGGATATGGTGTGTTTGATTTAAACATGTGCCATTGTGAGCGCATATGTATTTGGTAATGGTTAAATTATACTGTCTTCAGTGACGAGTCTGATATGTCAAAGTTATGTCACACATGCTACGGTAACGGGGCTTGGGCTTTCCACCTTAGTTTCCTACCACTTGAGGAAGGACCTGCAGCTATATGTAAGGAAGTCCGGTTAGCTCCTTATTATTGAGTGATGGTATATCTAAAATTGTTGTAACCTTGGTCATTAAGTACCAAAATTTGCACCTTAACGAAGGACGATGTTTTCTCGTAAAACGACATTAGATTCTATGAAAGTATAGCTCTGTCGGGCTATTACCCGTTTAAGGCAATACTCAGCTGTTGCCATTACCTTTCTAGGAACAATCTTATTTAATCGTGTAGTGCAGTGTCTAAAAGAATCCTGAAGTGTTGAGTTAAAACTTTTTTTTTGGGGGGGGTGGGGGGGGAGCCTTCCTGTTTTTATGTTCTGTTTTGTTCTTCTGTGTAATGTGAATGTGCAATTGCAGGTGTGCTGTTGTAGTTGATTTACGTTTTAGTTGTGCAGAGAGCAGTGTATTTCGTCTGGTACTGTGAGACATAGCACCGGGCATTGACGACTTGGCCGTTGCTAGCCGAACCGTGTTTCGTTGGACCAGGCTCCAGATTCCTGACCTTCTGTATCGATCTCGTCCTTAAGTTGAGTATTGCTGTTCTCTTTGTCCCTGGCTCTATCAGGTCGTTAAGCTTCGTAGCTCGTTCCTCCGCCGCCTTGGCGGATGTATCTTTCGCTCTTAATATGAATGTAAACCTGTTAAACTGGGTCACTCTGTAATTAGTGCCAGATCAGATTGTTGGAGTCTTCACCTTATTAATTCTGTATTCCCTTATCAGCCATTTCTATCATATTTTTACTTTGGATGCTGATTATAAATTTAATTGTTGTAAAGGAGGGTTTCATGTGCCTGTGTTCTCAGGGAATGTTTAAATGCTAAGGCGCTGTTTCTTTATTGTTTGTTATTTAATTAGTGCCTACCTGTACTGGCATCAACTGGATTATTCCTTAGGCAGAAGTTCGTGTACCCACCGACTTCATTGCCGAGCGTTTAAGTTTTAGAAGTTGCCTGACTGTTATTGGTGTGCATTATATTATGCCTTAATGTCATACCTTGGTATGACTTTACATTGCAAATGAGAAGTCATTGTACAAGAAAGTTTTGCAGATTCAGAGTTTGGCAAGTTTTGATTGTATTATATATTCCCACCAACAGAAATTTTCTTAATGTTTCGTGCATTTCTTATACAGATTTTAACAGGGGTTTAAGAAAAAATTTTATTGTGCTCCTGTGAGGTTGTGAAATTCGTCTGTTTTTATTGTATTTAAATTGTGCAAGATATTAAACATTGATTAATAGAAACTGTGTATGTTTGGCCCTGCTGCTTCCTGTTATATTATTGGACGCAAATAGCACGTTTCATTCACAGAACATGTACATTAGTATGTATTGCAGAAATGATCAGCACGGTTCAGAATGTGTCCTGTTGCCTAGTAGGCCCAAGATCCGCCATCAGCCTTGATAACTTGTTCCATGCGTGATAGTATCTATGCGTATAAGTCGCGAATGGTGTTGTGTGGTATATCCATCCATTCCGTATTCACCTGGTTCCAAAGTTCATCTGAGTTGCTTGGCACTGGATCACAGCACTGCACTCGTTGTTCCACCATATCCCACACATTTTCGACTGGAAACAAGTCTGGTGGGCCAGAGCAACAGGTTGACCGCCTGTGACACCAAGAAGGCACGTGTTCGTGAACTGTCTTGCTGAAAAATGGCGTCTTGGGTTCTGTGCAGGAAGGGTATGGATACGAGTCGCAGGATGTCATTCTCGTAGCTCACACTGATCACAGTGCCCTGCACACACACCAACTGTGATTTGTGGCTGCACCCAACAGCACCCCATGCCGTAAGGCCTTGAGTTGGCACTTGTGTCATGTGCGAATGAAGTCATTGTGATGCCACTACCTGTGACGAACCAAAATGCGGCCGTCATTTGCAAACAAACAGCACCTGGATTCATCCGAAAACACTGTCTGATGCCATTCCTGTCCAGTGACGTCATTACATACACCATTGCCGTATAGTATGTTTGTGCACATTCAATGAAGCTAGGCAGAGAACTGGATGATGTGCACATAACCTGTGCCGTAATAAACGGCGACGGACTGTCATCCCCAATAGTGTATGATGTGTTACTGTTCCACATTGCGCCTGAGGCGATCTGTCTTGCAATGCCATTCGGATGAGGTGTCAATCTTCTCGGGGAAATGGTCTGAGTGGTGCGACATGACGCATCTTTTCATGATCTGCGGCCTTTCGTGAGCCATTCTGCACACACCCATTGCACTGCCAAAACACTTTGTCTCACAAGAGCAGAAATCTCCCAGATGGATGCATCACATTCTCTCATGCCAATAATGGACCCTCTTCCAACCTAATTGATTTGACGGTACGGTCCACGCATAGGTCTGTGAGGCATCCCGCACATCTGCTCAAGTCACACTGATATTTTACCTTCGGTTTATAGCGACGAAAGACTCAGGCACATTTCAGCTGCAGGTGGTATTGCGCCGCGATATCGATGTTGACCTTGGACCTGCAGACCGACACGGTTCAAACGCTAATCATTTCTGTAGGACATACTAATGTACATGTCCTGTGAATATGAACGTCCTATCTCTGGTCGTTCAAGGTCTTATGTTTTTCCTGAATGAGTGTAGTTCGGAGTAGACTGAAAGAAATGCCTATTATGAAGGGCAGCTTTTGGTAAGCACGAAACAAATGCGTCGCCGTGGTGTAGCAGACTGAGCACTAAACTCCGGCAGAGCAGGTCCCTGGTTCAATCCCAAGTAGCAGTGGGGTTTTCCTCGTTCCAGTACCTTCAGGACGAGAACAGATCTACTCAGCCCGCTATCAAATACGTTCCGGGGGGGAATGGCGGCTGGGGGGATGGGCACTCACCTTCCTTCTCCTAGTGTAGCGGCGAAGAAATGCAGCACTGTACCTGCAGTGAGATTGTCAGCTCAAGGGCTCGAGACAGACTTTATCTCCACGAAACAGACATGTTGCCTACTTTGCACAAAGGCTGTTAATTCAACGTACGAAATGTATTAAATTTTTGTTTCTCCCTACGGTATTCGTTGTTTAATACGCTATAATCACCGTTCGCCCAGCCTGCACTTTATTGTGTTTCCATCAGTAGTTTCACTTACGGTACATTCATTGCATGAAAATTCTTCAAGACAAGATAGCCATTTGTGTGTTCACTCATTCATTTCTTAAGGGCTTAGCCCTAGCAGTACCAACGTATTTTCCATAATGAGCATTACCAAGGGGAATGGGGTACCTTTATGTCCATCCCCAAAAAAATCGTTAATTGTTGTAGAATTATATTAACAACATACTTTTTAAATTATTTTCGATGTGTAAGTGGGATCCAGAACCTGAAAATATCTTCTATCACACCCTTAGCACTATTAGTGCACTTGCAGTAATGAGAGGGGAGGGGGGGGGGTTAGGTTTTCTCTATGAGCTCCACAGAAAAGAATTTTAAATGCAAATTTCGATCATTGTTGTTAACTTTTACTCTTGCCATACTCTTTGCGGAGATACTGACGTGTAAGTAACGTTCAGAAACTAAATATTGAATATGACAATCATGAGGGTTGTGACATCTACTACTGAGACTTAAATGCTTCCATTAAGTTTAACTGAAAAATTTAAAACACGTGTGGAATCTTGTACAAGAATTTATTGTAAACAATAATAAATATTATTTAAGATTTTTGAGATATGAGGTAACTGGCTAGATTACAATATTTTCAAAAGATGGGCATAAATAATCCCTTCCCCCCTAGCCTTGGTACAGCAAGGATTAAAAGACGCTCTAAGACTTCTTATAAATTTTCAGCCACCTTGGAGATAAAACGTTCCCAAAAGAAAATTTGTCTGTAGGAACATGGTGTCAAAATGGCTCTGAGCACTATGGGACTCAACTGCTGTGGTCATTAGTCCCCTAGAACTTAGAACTACTTAAACCTAACTAACCTAAGGACATCACAAACATCCATGCCCGAGGCAGGATTCGAACCTGCGACCGTAGCAGTCGCACGGTTCCGGACTGCGCGCCTAGAACCACGAGACCACCGCGGCCGGCAACATGGTGTCATCAATTTGTTTTACAAATCAATGGTTTGGCCATTCTCAGAACTGGCATTCATCAGGGCGACATCAGCAGTATGGACAAAAAAAACTGTCACCCCACAAAAAATCACGCTAGTAGCATATAAAATTGTTTTCAACCTTGTCAGAGGCTCCAGTTCGGCGGGGAAAAGAGTTCCCAAGTTTTTTAGAGTACGCCATTACGAACATTTTTCATCCGAGGCCCTGTATAGTGAAGACAGCCAGTATATATAAAATCCCCTGGTCGCATTACAACCACTGCGAGTATTAAGTGTGGTGAGCTGCCATCTCACAACTTTCAGGCTCACTGTGTAATATTTCTGATTTCCCTTCCTAAGCAAACAGATAATCCCACGCTCCAGGCTCTGCCTGCCCTGAATAAGTCATCTCTTCTACCTCTGGGTGCTGTATAACATTCTCTTCCGGGATCCGAGCTGATGACATTGTCGTCATATAACATTCTCCCCCGACATCTGAGCTGATAACATTGTCGTCAACAGAGAATGAAAATGAAAGGTACCTCACAGCTCGCAACATAGTACCATCATGGTCGACAGATCAAGAGCTGGCCAAGAGAGGCTGATACAAAACGAAACAGAAGTTATCTTACACAAGGAAGCAGAAGCATTTTCAGATAACTAAGGGTAGACCAAGTCTACCAGTGACATACTCTCAAGGAAGAGACTGGACTTTGTCTAGTCTTTCCATTGCTTTCCACCGCCATGTGTGAACCTATGATGAGCATAGTTTCCTCCACGTTATCTCTATGGATTGCTGAGGCACACAAACATCCTCATCCCATTGAGGTAGTAGTCCATGATGAAGTCATTGGGAGTCAACTAGATATTTATAAGCTTGCTGGCTGGGGTGTTTAAAATGGTTCAAATGGCTCTGAGCACTATGGGACTTAACATCTGTGGTCATCAGTCCCCTAGAACTCAGAACTACTTAAACCTAACTAACCTAAGGACATCACACACATCCATGCCCGAGGCAGGATTCGAACCTGCGACCGTAGCGGTCACTCGGTTCCAGACTGAAGCGCCTAGAACCGCACGGCCACACCGGCCGGCCGGCTGGGGTGGCCGAGCGGTTCTAGGCGCTACAGTCTGGAACCGCGCGACCGCTACGGTCGCAGGTTCGAATCCTGCCTCGGGCATGGATGTGTGTGATGTCCTTGGGTTAGTTAGGTTTAAGTAGTTCTAAGTTCTAGGGGACTGATGACATTAGAAGTTAAGTCCCATAGTGCTCAGAGCCATTTGAACCATTTGAACCATTTATAAGCTTAATTAAAATATTGTAGAAAATAAAACAATACGGAAACATATACAGAGAATTCAATGCTGGCCACGCTGTACCAGCCAAGAGGAAGAGGGGAGGTAGGAAGACGCAGAACGTGGTGACAGTGAAAAATGAAGATGGAGCAGCCATAATCGTCTAAGTCTTCACCTGATGAAGGAGAAGAAGACGACAATGTGAACTGAAGCCTGGCGCTGATCATTAGTTCCTGCTCTGCTAGAAAACTACAGGGACATTAACTACCTACTACGTGTCAGCCACTTTTCCGAATAGCTCCAACATTTTGCGTAGAACTTATATTGGTTGATTTAGCGAGCCAGTCGAGATGAGAGAGTGATTGTTTGTCAAACAAGGCATGTATGCGTGCAGCCCTGTGAAGAATAGAGTACCCGCATTACGCTAATCATGAATATGTAGAAGAAAGTACACCATTTGGTAACGGGGGAGTGTTGATATCAATATCATTTTAACGATGGCTTGTGTGTGTGGGACCAACTCAAGGTACAGAAAACACCCTTAAAACATTCTAATACTTTCTCCAGCCTGAGGTACGCTCTCCACAAGCTGTGTGTTAAGTGTCTCATTGAGTTGCTGGAGGTCTTGACGCCCTTACATCATTGATAAGAGACAAATGAGCAACTCGCCATTACTAAACGTTTCGAGTTTGTGTAGTTTTTGTCCATTGTCAGCTAAATGTGCTGTTAAGAGCAATGGTCCCTTCTGAAGTAGCCGACTACAGATGCTCACGGCCTACAGTTCCTCTCATTATATGTACTGCTGAGAGCAATGGCCTTCTGTGAGGTGGCCGATTACTAACGTTCACTGCATGTAGTTCCTATTGCAGTATTTCAGATAGACCTGCACTCTTTGACAACAAAAATTGTAGGGTTTTAAACGAATGTCATTGAAAAGACATGACAATTGTGTCCGGTCTGTGTGTGTTGTGTGAGGTAACGAGTAACGAGCATTGCGCTCTCATTTAAGTATATGGCCGAAAGAGTCAACCTACAGGAATTGTGAAATGAACCCTGTCGTCCAGGACCACGTGACACAAAGGGCGCAGATTCACCACTAGATGGGGAAACTCACAGGCGTCTATTGCCTATTGAGGGCTAAGCGCTGTTGTGTGCGAGTGAGACAGATAAGAATATACGTCATAGGGAAACCCAGTAGAAGGATCTTGTGGCCAAGGAGACGAAGCAGTGTTAAATATGTCGGGCCTAAGATCGGCCATAAAGGGAAACATTTACGAAAACTATTTAATTCCGTAGTAATGCAGGGGATCAAGCCACAGTAATTTTAATCTACCATCCATAATAAATTTTCATGGTGATCCAAATAAAACTTGAATCAAGATTTTAAACATGGCTGCAGCAGCAACTGTTAAAATTCTTCAGAATAAAGGATGACAGCCAGAAACAGTTGCAGGATAGAATTTTTTTATTAAAACTCTTGACCACGGTTTCGGTACATATAAACATACCTTCATCAGAAGTAAAACTTCCTGAACAGAAAGACACATTTGACAAATGTGTCTTTCTGTTCAGGAAGTTTTACTTCTGATGAAGGTATGTCTATATGTACCGAAACCGTGGTCAAGAGTTTTAATAAAAAAATTCTATCCTGCAACTGTTTCTGGCTGTCATCCTTTATTCTGAATAAAACTTGAATATTGATAATATCTGTAATAGTTTAGGATTTACTGTTAAAGTGAAATTAATAAGTTTTATAACAATGACCTGAATGCTAAAATATGAACGCTTTGATCGATCTTAAGCGATTGACGTTTCATATAGAATCGCATCATTAAAATGACAAACATTTTGTATATATCAACTCTGTAACTTTCTTTGTTTAAAGGATATAGTATATTTAAATTATCAGTATTTCCAGTTAAGCATCAGATCATCATTTCCTCCACACAAAACACATTGAACAATGACAGTATGACACCTTATCGAATATTTGTTGTAAAGTTTAGTGCATAATAGTTACTTTTGTTCTTTATTTATTTAGCATAAAACATATTGGTGCAAGGCTACTGGCTGTGACATTCAGAGTTAACAAGGAAATTGTATCGGTTTTATGTACAAGTAGTTGACGTTTATTATGTAATGGATACTATTGTCACATTATTTAAAATGTGAAAGTGGTCAAGCATTGATTATTTAAATATGTTAACATGTAAAGTAATGTAGAATAAACTGTAGCCAATCAGATGGACAGCTTCAGAAAAGAGAACTGCCCTAGTCAGTTTAGCGACGATGTTCGGCGAGGGAAAATGCGGCCAGGGACGGGCAGAGGGACAACTCGGCTGGAGATTCCAAAGTGGACAGTTCTGGTCTAGACATCAAAGGGTGCAGTGCTGGTGGAGAGACGAAAGCGGACAGTCGGTCTTAAGGTAGCTAGGAAGTGAATCGACTTAGACAATTTCGCGTTGTGTGGTATCGCATGACTTAGTCTCTGAGTGGAGAGCAGCCGCACACCTGGTGTGAACTCTAACTTTTCACGTAGATATCTTGTATTTCGCTATGATATTGTGAATGATTGAACTGTGTCAAATGGATATGCGTTTGAGTGAAACAGCAACTCTAAATACGACCACTTTTGCTATTAGTTTGCTTCCTGAATAAACATTATGGCAACTGTGTGGCCTACTTCATTTATGGGACATTAATTTAGTTCCCAATATTATTATTACTGTTATAATATGTTATATTAACTTTGTATTTCACAAACTCGCCATCAGCCACACAATTTAACCAAAGGGTCACAAATGTCTAATTTAGGGCTTATAATGTGAGAGACACATGCGGTTCAACCCCTAGACGAGTTTCAGCCAAAACATTTCAACAAAGAGGAACTGCATGTGAGCATGAACATCTATGGGATGTTTGCTCGCAGTTGGTATCTTTTCATGGCCACTGTTTGCATTCTTTATTACCAGACTGCGAGTGGAGCGTTATCACTTGTAGATGCTTTGCACAGTTCACGCTAAATATACCAGCATTTCGAGCAACGGTATTCACGCTGCGAACCTGTCACTTCCAAATACGATAGCTCCAATCTGTCATTCTCATGTCTCCAAGTCATTACAAAGGGGGTCCCTTTAAGGGAGCGCTTGTAAGTGTATTCGGTAAGCTTACGAGTATTTACTATTGAGTCAGTGCCACCTTCAGAGTTCGTGTAGCGTTATTTCGCCCCATTCGTAGTGACATTTCGTTCTGAATGGTAGTGAAGCTTGTACCTCGATTCGATAGCAGTGGTGGCGTAGGACATGTATTATTAGCAGTCATGTCTGAAACCAGTAGTCAGCCAATGGACTTCTAAACATGTCTCTGGCTGTTAATAACTGAATGCTTTGTTTGTATTGTGTGCACGATTCCACGTAGCACGCATAATTCAGTTTAAACCCGACCTGAGATATGTGCTAAAACTCAACAAGGATTTAGACATCAGAAGAATAGCTGCCATCAATATTCCTAAAATATTCCAATGAGGTAGAGGTCCCTTTCCTATCTTAGAACAGTCTACAGCTATCTCTTGTAATTGTATTGATTGGAATCACTTTTGCTCATTGTGAGTCATTACAATACACAGGAGCAATCTCAGGCTTCGCCTGCTCAGAAGGGGCTCGTGGAATTAAATTTCTCAAGTAACATAAAATATAAAAGAATAATATCACAAAGTTTAGGCTAGTTAAAGATTTTAACTGAGAGAAAGACACTCTGGTGGAAGACTATCCTAATGTCGAGCTGAACAATGTTACTGGCTCTAACAAATTTTATTCTTTCCCCACAAATGTTAACCAAACGTGGCCATTGGGCACACGAAGGAAATGCGTTAATTTCTGGAAATACTACAAAGAGTACAGATCTTCCTACTTTGAGCTTCGTATCACTGGAGAAAAACCTGGCTTGTGACACGACATTTACATTTAATGGAGTGCTGGGTTCTTTACCTTGTGTTGCACAGTCTCATCGGCTTGACTGCTGCAGTGTGACATCAAATCTGTAAATCTATCAAAATCCTATTCCGAGATACTATAAGAGACACGTAAAACTGAGGCATCCGACATGTAAGGTGTCCAAAATTCCAACGCCTTACAGACCGATCGTGTTTGGTCGCATCAAAAGGTGCAATGAAACAGAGTGGTCCAATGATTGGAACCCACAATATTTTATTAGCCATCACCAGGCTCAGAGTGTGGCCTCATACATCACTGTACAGGCGTGCCCTTCATGGTTAGTACCAAGCAATAGGAATAACGATCAAAAGTACCCATCAAAATGGACAGCTGACCCAACTCTTAACTCTTACTATCCAATCTAAAACAGAGTTCAACGACATTCTCAGTTGTCTTTGGGGAATAGGATGAAATAAAATTATACAACTAAAGTCAACATAATTGTCTTCAGAGATCAGTAAGTGTATTGATATTTGAGGTAATTCTCATTTATTGTTCCATCTCGGTTGCAGATTACATGTTTCGATCACTCTGGAACATCTTAAGACATGAAACAAAGTAAAGCTAAAAATGTACCACCTACTATATTACAGTAAATAGAACATAAAATGAATGTGCATAAATGTAAAATTTACCTAAATAGTTGCCTCTTGTCTGCTCAGAACAACTTGTCAGAGCAGTGTGATTTTCAACTACAGTCAATTTTTTATATAGGCATATCTAGGAGGCAAGGGAGTAGAAGGCACAGGGACAAAAGAAGAAACGAAGTGAGGGTGACTGAGGGAGGGGAAAGCAACCAGGGATGGGGTGGTTGGGGTGTCATGACTTTAACAAGGCACGTGCTAAAATTATAGAGTGTTATTATATAAAAATTATTATTGAAACGCTAACAGTGAAAACAGTGGGTATGTAAAATGTAAATGGTATAAAATAGTGAAATTATAAAAAGGATCTAGAGGGGACTGAGAGCAGCAAAGATGTTAAGGGAGGTCGGGTGGGGGGTTGCTATGGGTTTAACAAGAATAGATCTTTTATTAAAATTGCAAAAACGTTATAATGTATGTTGTGTCGATTCCCTAAGGTCTCGACACAATGAGTGGCTAGGTGCACGCGAAACTAACGCAGACGGGCGTAAATTCTGAAACAGGAGACTGGATGAAAAACTATAAAGAAAAGAAGAGAGATTTTAATATACTTAACTTTAATGTAGTCTTGTTCTTGTTGAAATACATCTCTTGCATAGTAGTAAGCAATTAGCAATGATACACATGGCGCCTTGCTAGGTAGAAGCGATGGACTAGCAGAAGGCTATTTAATCTGTCTCTCGGCAAATGAGAGGAAGACGTGATACGTCTTGTCGCAAGCTATGTCGTCCGTACAACTGGGGCGAGGTCAAGTCCGTGTCTTGTGACCTGCCCTGTGGTGGCGCTACGTTTGCGAATACACAGTGGCGACACGCGGGTCCGACATGTACTACAGGACCGCGGCCGATTTAAGTTACCACCTAGCAAGTGTGGTGTCTAGCGGTGACACCACAATGTATTCCCCCAATAGTTACGACTCGTCCTTACAACTTGCCACACATGGGGATATCTGACGGAACTAAAGTGCCTGTGAACCCAGGCCCTGCACTTTATTGAGATTCCTCATGAAGTCACAATTAGACATCAGAATAACAGTCGTCATACATGCCCCAAAATATTTCAGTGAGGAAGAGGTAGCCTCTACTCTAGAACACACAAACAACTGTTACCTGTACAAAATCTTTTTATTACGGAATCACCATACATATTGCGTTCAAGTGTGTAACTGGTAGCGATTGGAAAATCCCCCATAATTAGGAAGATACTGACAATGAGTTCACAAACTAAATGGAATTAATTGTGATAAACATGAACACACAACAAATTTTCAAAAGCGTTCCTACATGATAGAATAACCCCTAGTGTAATTTACAATACAATAAGCACAAAACAGTTTTCCCTCCAAAATATTACACTCACCACACTTCAATATTCCCTATTTTCTATGCTATAATGGCTGGACAATTATGTATATTTATCGAAACCTTCCTCCACTTTTAAGCCCCATCAACACAGACGCGATACGTGGCTAGCATGGACACGAGGGAATGGGAGGAAAATACATAACAAAACTCAAATCTCCAATAGAACTGAAGTGCAGACACAAGTTAGTGACTCCCTTACTGAATGCCTGAGAAACGCGATGTTTACCGTGCTTTGTCGGCGGCAGCTTTGGTCGACAGTGGTGTATTATGACAGCGGCGCGTCGACGCCGTGCGGACCTGTAAACCTCAATACTAATATGGCATTGACTGCACCAGCAGTCGGAAAATGCCCTGAGTGTTCGTGAGTCGAAGAGCTGTGTTTTTCCCTAGCTCAACTACTGGCAATGTCCATTCGCTCTGGCTTAGCGACGTGTGCACCTCTGCCCTCTGTAATTGTTCCGCAGAACGTAATAACTCGGGTCGAAATCCGTAATCTCCACACCGGAGATGTTACGAAATTTTCGAACCCTGTGAACGCAAGTGTTAACTAAAAAGCTCTTCTAGGTTGAGAGAACAGGAAGTGTTCCATCTACACATGGCCCTTGTCTGAAGAGATTTCCCTCTTCTCCTCACGGCCATAGCCCCTATCTTTTTTTGTTCTGCACACTGTACCCTGTGTTCAGCCCCTACTACAAGTAGTAACGGCCAATGCTGATTGTGGTACTACTTGCATCTTTTCTTGGCCCAATGAAGATTGAGAAGCGTATTGGAGGGGGGTGGGGGGTGGAAACTATTTTCCTCCTGGCCTCCAGCATTCATGTTTCGCTCCTTACTCTGACTTCGCCCATACATGAGCTGTACACGTGCACCCTCGTGTTCTCCTCGCATTCATCACATGATATTCGAGTATTTGTTAAAAATAGTGGTGTTTTCTGTTTTAAAGGACTTGATTGGTTTGGAGGTGGGGGGGGCTAAACTGTGAGGTCATTAGGAAAGGATGGGGAAGGAAGTGGGCATTTGCCTGAGGCGATTTAAGGAAATCACAGAAAACTTAAATCACAATGCCTGGACGTGGGATTGAACTTTCGTCCTCCCGAATGCGAGTCCAGTGTGCTAACCACTGCGCCACCTCGCTCGGTTCCTGTATTTTTTTAAAAAAAGAACACAGTGACAATGTTTTTCGTGCTTGTCAGAGACCTCTCGTTGTGATTCTGCTGAAAGCATTCCTTTCTGAGAAGGTTTCCCAGGGATCAGGTGTGGTATTTGTTTGTGTGTTCTGTCACATCGTCTCTGCCCCGCTGGTAGCTTTATTTTGTGCGACTTAACATTTTTGGTAAATGCGAATTCCGTGTATTGGTCCTCTAAGACTGACCACGTGGACCCCTGCAATGCTAAGATGTTTCTTTCCATTCGACGCAGGTGTTAATGGCTTATTGCTAGCTAATCGTGCCTGCCTCCCTGCTGCGAAGGGTCGGCTTTTATTGCCCCTCTTGAAATGCGTTCCATGTTCTACTTCTCTCCCTGGTGGGAACTCAGTGCGTCCTCACCAGTTCAAAGTGATTGCGATACTATGTGACTATTAACATGCAAAGTAGGGAATGCTTGTTAGTATTGAGTTCATGTGGGCCACATACGAACGATTACTCTTGTACTATGCAGATCAGTATCACTTTACCTGAAGTAGGGGATGCGTGTTATCAAACTCTTCGGCTCAATGAGTAGATTACGTTTTTATATTTAAAATAGACTGTTAAGGGGAAAAATTATACCGCCACCTTGCAAAGTAAATAATGTAAAAAGCTTTTTGTTAAAATAACGCAGAGGATGCTTAAAACTGTAAAAGGGAGATGAAAGAGTACATTATAAAATTGGAAATGAAGTAGCAAAAACTCAATTACCATGTTAAGATATTCAAAGTGTGAAACTTTGAAAAAATGAAGCTATGAGGTCTTACTCTGGAAGTATAAAAATGAAAATTGTACAAAAATTTGTTAGCTGAAATATTAAAGGTATAGGCATAGAACACAATATATAAATAGTGTAAGACATAAATATAGCAAAACTACAGAAGAGGAATAATGTAGAGGACTTAGAAGTGTCATTAAATATTATGAATTTTAAAAACTCTGAAGTAGAAACCCATAAAATAACAAAAAAGTAAAAGTGAAACTAAGTGCAGCAACTAAAGTTACAGGGAACAAGGTGTGACATTCATGGTTAATTGCATTTTCTTCTGCTTGGTGGCGTTGTATGGCGCACAGTTTTGCTGAACGAATGGAAGGCATTCTGCACGCTGTGGTGTGTGAGTCTAGGCGCTGCCTCTGTGAGTGGGGCTGTTAATCTCACGTGTGCTACCGGGAGGTGGATGATTGGAAAAGGCTTTCAGAGTTTAATGTGTTGCCTGGCTCTTCCAGACCATGTGTAAAAATCTGAATTTCTTCCATCATTATCAGGAGGTGTCCTTTAGGTTCACTGTACAGCACTTCTAAATGCGTATAAATTGTTCAAACAGCATGCTTCGATGTTAGAAGTTGCTCACCAAACGCTGTTTTATTACTATGAATTGAAGTGTGCTCTTTGAAGAGTATTTCAAACGTCCTGCCTATTTGACTTACGTAAACTTTTGGACAGGTTCCACACTTAAGTTTATATACACCTGCTGCCGTGAATTTCGAGGCTTTTCTACTCACACGGTGTTTCAGTCTGAAGCGAATAATGTCATTAGTCTTAAACCCTGTATGCAAATTGGTACTGCGACAATTTTCTAGCAATAATTTCTCACACCAGTCATTCATAACTCATGAGCATGACACAACTTTCTTGTTTTCTTGTTGAGCTGTAAGCGTCTTGCCATTGATTCTACACTGTTGTTGTCTTTTTAATTTTCTCTAGCGGTTTCGTTACTGTTGAGACTAGATAACCGTTGCTTACAGCAACTTGCTTTATAATACCGGTATCTTTATTTCTCTCATGCTCGCTTAGTGGCAGTTTTAATACCTGAGTAATCCGGAACGGAAATATGCTGTTTTGATACTTTCAGGGTGCCAAGACTTAGTAATAATGTTTGCACTGGTCAACCTCCTGTACAAAACAAAATCCGTTTTTCCTGCCTCTCTCGTAATTGTAATGTTGAAACAGTTGAAAGCTTCACTATAATCATGCTCAAGTGTAAACCTAATTTTTGGGTGAACAGCTCTATTATCTCCGCAATTTCATTAAAGTAGCTTTCATCTCCTTTAAGTAACAAAATTGTATCGCCCACATAGCGGTTGCAACAGAGAGCCCCGATGGCTACTGCAGAGATGTTAGTGAAACATAAAAGCCGGCCAGTGTGGCCGAGGGGTTCTAGGCGCTACAGTCTGGAACCGCGTGACCGCTACAGTCGCAGTTTCGAATCCTGCCTCGGGCATGGATGTGTTTGTTGTCCATATGTTAGTTAGGTTTAAGTAGTTCTAAGTTATAAGGGACTGATGGCCTCAGAATTTAAGTCCCATAGTGCTCAGAGCCATTTGAACCATTTTGAAAAATAAAAATTTCAGCCATAATGCCGACTAGGAATTTCCCATGGCTATTCCTCCAAGTTCGTGGTATATCTCACCGGTAAACGTGAAACAGTTGAAGGATAAAGTCAGTTCTAGAAGCTCCGCTAAATCACCTACTTCTTCTAAGGTCATTTTATTGTGTTTTATAAGATTGTTCTTAATCATCTTTGCCTACGGATAGGCACGTTAGTATAGAAATTCACAACACCTAGGGATACAAAGATTGAATCAGATTGTATGATTGTGTCCTTAACTTTGTCCACTAACTTGTATTTTTTTAAATGTACTGCTTGTGAAATGTGTATAGCGTTTTCAACGTTTGTGCTAGTGTTGCATTTACCTAGGCATTATGATTCTGTTTCTAGTTGGATATAACCCGCATGTATTTGTTCTTTTTATGAAGCTTTACCTCTGCAAGCGCATCTGGCGTTTGCCTCCCCCTCCCCCCCCCCCTCCCCACCGGCCAACTACCCACCCTTGCCCTCTTTGCCTTTCTCAATTCGTTCTCGCCCCATTTTATAATTTCATTATTTACCCTTCCCTTTTCTTCCCTCTACCTCCAAAATAAACCTTTTTAAAAAACTGACCGCAGTTGCAAAACGCAGTATTCTGATATCTGGCTCTGAGTAGAAAAAGACGGGTTTATGACGCAGCTACTTACTTAAATTCTATACTTATGTACAATTCTTTTCTACATACAGTAAGATATTAGAGGTGTATATTTATTTTTACTTTGTTGTAGATCTGAAGGTGGTTCGGAGTGATCGAAACGTGTAATCTGATTAATAATGTGCTAAGAGAATTAAACCAGAAACCCTCGTAAGACGTAAACTTGGCTCTGTCCCCGTAGTAAATACACCCCTCTTATGAAGATAGCTCGCAAAGTTTGCCGAAACGTGTATTGTTTCAAGGATTCTAGATGTCCCACTCTTGGTCGGGCCGCTTTTAAGATATTTGGTTAAGTAACTTACGTCATTCAGTTCAGTGCAGCTACCAAAGAACTCAGCGCTCAGAATAAAAAAATCGATTTATTAAATAAACCAGAGCCCATACAAAATAAAAAATACCAAAGAACTCACCACTCAGAAAACAAAATAAGACTTACGAACTAATACAGATGATGCAATTTTAATTAACGTGGCCCGATAGAATCAAGCAACTTTACGATGAACTGGCACAAATGAAAATACAATTTACCAGTAAATCGTACCATTCCGGCTTTCGGCTAACGATACTGCAAGCTCTTGAGATGTGCAAGAAAGAACAGGTACTCTCGGTTGTAAAATGGTTATTTATTTATTTAATTCGTGACGCATTTCACTCTCACAGGAACAACATCAGACATCTTGGGGAAAAACAAGTCTCCTCAGCACAAATTTATGAGCTAGGAATCAGCTATAAAGCTACATTGTCAATTCAATAAAGCGGCTGGAAAACACGATCAGAGTTGAGAAAAGAACGTAACCAACGTCAAACTCATCGAGTGAAAACACTCGAGAACCACTGGCAAGTGTACAGAAAATCCCGCAACCACCACAAATGGCATGTCATCCAATAAAAATTCCAGGATACATCCACCGATCAGAAGCACTTGAGGACCACTGGCAAGAGTACAGAACGTCCCGGAATAATCGAAAATGGCACGTCATCCAATAAAACATATAGGACACATTCACCTACGGAAATGAATAAGAATATTTCAAGGCGAAAAGCGGTAAGCAGAACAAACACATTGATGCACTTTTAACAATCTTCACCCTGAACTGCATATTATTCATGAAGCCATGGATCAGCAGAGTGTGCTAAATTGCTTAGACCAGGGGTCTCCGAACTTTTTAGACCGTGGGCCACATTGACTCCTCCATGAAGTCATAAGGGCCAAGGTCTACCTAGCGGGATTAAAGCACCCTAACACTCCATGATCACCATAATGTAAGGCTAAAGGGAAGATGAAGTCGTAAAAATCTAAGGTTGTGGGAATCGCTAGCACTGAAACGAACTACGATTTTTATTTAATTACATAATTTTCATTGGTGGACGTTGTTGTTGTTGTGGTCTTCAGTCCTTAGACTGGTTTGATGCAGCTCTCCATGCTACTCTATCCTGTGCAAGCTTCTTCATCTCCCAGTACCTACTGCAACCTACATCCTTCTGAATCTGCTTAGTGTATTGATCTCTTGGTCTCCCTCTACGATTTTTACCCTCCACGCTGCCCTCCAATGCTAAATTTGTGATCCCTTGATGCCTCAAAACATGTCCTACCAACCGATCCCTTCTTCTAGTCAAGTTGTGCCACAAACTTCTCTTCTCCCCAATCCTATTCAATACCTCCTCATTAGTTACGTGATCTACCCATCTTATCTTCAGCATTCTTCTGTAGCACCACATTTCGAAAGCTTCTATTCTCTTCTTGTCCAAACTTGTTATCGTCCATGTTTCACTTCCATACATGGCTACACTCCATACAAATACTTTCAGAAACGGCTTCCTGACACTTAAATCTATACTCGATGTTAACAAATTTCTCTTCTTCAGAAACGCTTTCCTTGCCATTGCCAGTCTACATTTTATATCCTCTCTATTTCGACCATCATCAGTTATTTTACTCCCTAAATAGCAAAACTCCTTTACTACTTTAAGTGTCTCATTTCCTAATCTAATCCCCTTAGCATCACCCGATTTAATTTGACTACATTCCATTATCCTCGTTTTGTTTTTGTTGATGTTCATCTTATATCCTCCTTTCAAGACACTGTCCATTCCGTTCAACTGCTCTTCCAAGTCCTTTGCTGTCTCTGACAGAATTACAATTTCATCGGCGAACCTCAATGTTTTTACTTCTTCTCCATGAATTTTAATACCTACTCCGAATTTTTCTTTTCTTTCCTTTACTGCTTGCTCAATATACAGATTGAATAACATCGGGGAGAGGCTACAACCCTGTCTCACTCCTTTCCCAACCACTGCTTCCCTTTCATGCCCCTCGACTCTTATTACTGCCATCTGGTTTCTGTACAAATTGTAAATAGCCTTTCGCTCCCTGTATTTTACCCCTGCCACCTTCAGAATTTGAAAGAGAGTATTCCAGTTAACGTTGTCAAAAGCTTTCTCTAAGTCTACAAATGCTAGAAACGTAGGTTTGCCTTTTCTTAATCTTTCTTCCAAGATAAGTCGTAAGGTTAGTATTGCCTCACGTGTTCCAACATTTCTACGGAATCCAAACTGATCTTCCCCGAGGTTCGCTTCTACCAGTTTTTCCATTCGTCTGTAAAGAATTCGCGTTAGTATTTTGCAGCTGTGACTTATTAAACTGATAGTTCGGTAATTTTCACATCTGTCAACACCTGCTTTCTCTGGTATTGGAATTATTATATTCTTCTTGAAGTCTGTGGGTATTTCGCCTGTCTCATACATCTTGCTCACCAGATGGTAGAGTTTTGTCAGTAATGGCTCTCCCAAGGCCGTCAGAAGTTCTAATGGAATGTTGTCTACTCCGGGGGCCTTGTTTCGACTCAGGTCTTTCAGTGCTCTGTCAAACTCTTCACGCAGTATCTTATCTCCCATTTCTTCTTCATCTACATCCTCTTCCATTTCCATAATACTGTCCTCAAGTACATCGCCCTTGTATAAACCCTCTATATACTCCTTCCACCTTTCTGCCTTCCCTTCTTTGCTTAGAACTGGGTTGCCATCTGAGCTCTTGATATTCATACAAGTGGTTCTCTTCTCTCCAAAGGTCTCTTTAATTTTCCTGTAGGCAGTATCTATCTTACCCCTAGTGAGACAAGCCTCTACATCCTTACATTTGTCCTCTAGCCATCCCTGCTTAGCCATTTTGCACTTTCTGTCGATCTCATTTTTGAGACGTTTGTATTCCCTTTTGCCTGCTTCATTTACTGCATTTTTATATTTTCTCCTTTCATCAATTAAATTCAATATTTCTTCTGTTACCCAAGGATTTCTATTCTTCACTACTTCATCCCTCAGAGCTACTCATTCTTCTTCTACTGTATTTCTTTCCCCCATTCCTGTCAATTGTTCCCTTATGCTCTCCCTGAAACTCTCTACAACCTCTGGTTCTTTCAGTTTATCCAGGTCCCATCTCCTTAAATTCCCACCTTTTTGCAGTTTCTTCAGTTTCAATCTGCAGTTCATAACCAATAGATTGTGGTCAGAATCCACATCTGCCCCTGGAAATGTCTTACAATTTAAAACCTGGTTCCTAAATCTCTGTCTTACCATTATATAATCTATCTGATACCTATTAGTATCTCCAGGATTCTTCCAGGTATACAACCTTCTTTTATGATTCTTGAACCAAGTGTTAGCAATGATTAAGTTATGCTCTGTGCAAAATTCTACAAGGCGGCTTCCTCTTTCATTTCTTCCCCCCAATCCATATTCACCTACTATGTTTCCTTCTCTCCCTTTTCCTACTGACGAATTCCAGTCACCCATGACTATTAAATTTTCGTCTCCCTTCACTACCTGAATAATTTCTTTAATCTCGTCATACATTTCATCAATTTCTTCATCATCTGCAGAGCTAGTTGGCATATAGACTTGTACTACTGTAGTAGGCATGGGCTTTGTGTCTATCTTGGCCACAATAATGCGTTCACTATGCTGTTTGTAGTAGCTAACCCGCACTCCTATTTTTTTATTCATTATTAAACCTACTCCTGCATTACCCCTATTTGATTTTGTATTTATAACCCTGTAATCACCTGACCAAAAGTCTTGTTCCTCCTGCCACCGAATTTCACTAATTCCCACTATATCTAACTTTAACCTATCCATTTCCCTTTTTAAATTTTCTAACCTACCTGCCCGATTAAGGGATCTGACATTCCACGCTCCGATCCTTAGAATGCCAGTTTTCTTTCTCCTGATAACGACGTCCTCTTGAGTAGTCCCCGCCCGGAGATCCGAATGGGGGACTATTTTACCTCCGGAATATTTTACCCAAGAGGACGCCATCATCATTTAATCATACAGTAAAGCTCCATGCCCTCGGGAAAAATTACGGCTGTAGTTTCCCCTTGCTTTCAGCCGTTCGCAGTACCAGCACAGCAAGGCCGTTTTGGTTAGTGTTACAAGGCCAGATCAGTCAATCATCCAGACTGTTGCCCCTGCAACTACTGAAAAGGGTGCTGCCCCTCTTCAGGAACCACATGTTTGTCTGGCCTTTCAACAGATACCCCTCCATTGTGGTTGCACCTACGGTACGGCCATCTGTATCGCTGAGGCACGCAAGCCTCCCCACCAACGGCAAGGTCCATGGTTCATGGGGGAAGTTGGTGGACGTACTTGACAGAAATTCTGGCTTATTTTATTCTGGCGAATTTCACCGACAAAAAAGTATGTCATTGCACATACCTCACGAAAGCGTCCTGCAAAGTTAACGAAATCTCAAAATCATTGTTAGCAACACTACTACTGCAAGACATAACAGAGGTAGAGTAAGTCAACGCATTGTTCTTTCATGCGGCGCAACAATAAGTTTAGTTATGTAGTCTTGTAGCGAGTACCAGAGCCAGAGCATATATTTGATAGTTGTGTTGCGTGATTGTGTCTATATTGCGAGTGTCTCACGAGTTTTTTAGTGTTTTATGCGCTGTACTAGTAGGCGAGACGACGAAGTGTGGGACAATTCAAAGTCTGAATTCGAAGAGACAAGGAAAATCTGAAAATCGAAATACGTGTAGCACGACTTGAGTATTTTTTCACTGTATTTTTTAGTGGAACTAAAATGTAATTGTGAGTATTTACTTTAGTAATTAAAGTACCTTAAAAATAAATTCATTGAATTTTGTTTAGGCAGACTACTCCCTAGTTTTATTGGAATTAAATAACAAAATTTTATTTTCAGGTCACAATATTTTGTGAAGTTCTGTACAAATATGGAAAAGAAATGAAAGGTTGATAGTGAATGTAGAATTTTTAAAGAGCAGTGGGGATGTCAATATTTCGTGGTGGAGTCAAGCAACAAACCAATGTGTATTACTTGCAATGAAGCAATATCAGTCCTCAAAGAATACAATATAAAACGTCATTATGAGACTAAGTACTCTCAGAATTACTCCAAGTTTACAGAATGCGAACTATTAGAAACGTATGAGTCTCTGAAACGCCAGCTAAAAACCCAACAGTCGCTGTTTAAGAAAGTAAATGCTGAACAACATGCAGCAACTCGTGCTAGTTTTCGTGTGGCTCATTTAGTAGCGAAACAGTGTAAGCCATTTACCGACGATGAATTATTTAAGAACTACATTATTGCAACAGCAGAAGAAATGTGTACAGAAAAAGTTAATTTACTTAAAAACATACGTTTGTCGGCAAACACTGTGGCTCGAAGAATAGATGACATTGCACAAAATATATCAGCACAACTGCGTGACAAAAATCAAGACTTAGACTTGCTCTCTTTGGCCGTGGATGAGTCAACAGATGTATCAGATGCTGCTCAAATGCTACTTTTTATTCGAGGGACTGACAAAAATTATGAAGTGTATGATGAGCTCCTTGATGTTCACAGTATTCACGGGACGACCACTGGCGAAGATAATTTTTAAAGGAATTGAAATGGCAGTTCAGAAAAACAATCTTCAGTGGAAGAAATTAAAATGTATTACAACTAATGGTGGCAAAAACATGTGTGGGAAAAATAAAGGTGTTGTTGCTCACCTTTCTAAGGCCGTAGAAAATGACGGTGGCTCAGAACCATTAGTAGTGCATTGTATTATTCACCAACAGACTTTGCGTGGAAAACATTTAAAGATGTCAGAAGTTTTAAAGCCAGTTATTTCAGTTGTTAATTATATCAGATCCTATGCACTCAGTCATGGAAAGTTCCGCGAGTTTCTTGAAGATATTGAGGAAAGCGACTTGCCATATTATACTGCAGTTCGTTGGCTTAGTTGCGGTAAAGTTATGACCCGTTTTTTTGAACTCTGAACAGTAATTGAATTTTTTTTGTACGAAAGGAATCGCCCTCTGGCTGAGTTACGGCATGGTGAGTGGTTATGGAAACTAGCATTTTATACAGACTTAACTAAACATATGAATGACCTTAATTTAAAATTGCAAAGTGAAAATCAATTTCTGCCTGATTTATACAGGCATGTTAAGTTCTTTCGACAACATATTTCTTTGTTTCACTCTCAGCTGAACAAAGTATGCTTCACGCTTTTTAATACATGCTAAACATTCAGTCAGCAAACTGAGATTCACTTTCCTATAACTTTCGCAACTGAAGCTTTGGGCGCTTTAAAAATTAGTTTGGAATCACGTTTTTCAGATATCGATGCAAATTCAAACGATATCAAGATATTTCAAAATCCCTTTGACGTCGATATAGAAGCGTTACCCACAGAACTTCAGTTTGAAATTATTGGTTTGCAATGTAGCGACTTTATTTAAAGAAAAACATTCAAAGTCAACATTACTGGAATTTTATAAGTCTTCCATGCACACAATTCCCAAATTTACATAAATTTGCCCGTGGCTTTTTTTTCCGCTTTTGGCTCTACTTATTTGTGTGAAAAAACTTTCTCCAAAATGAAAAATGAAAAAATGATTTACAGATCAAAATTAAGTCATGAGCTTTTGAAGTCGCTGATGATTATCTACACCAGTAAACTTGACCCACAACTGGAGGTAATTATGAAAGGAAAGTCACAGCTACATAAAAGTCACTAATTATCACTAAGATGTCAAATTTCTTTACGTGAATACTCTAACAATCTGAGTTTTCAAGATATAAATTAATTACATTTACTTTTATACATCAGTTACAACTAAAATATCCAATATCATTATGTACACCAGGTACTGTATTTTCTTTAAACTGCCTCTAAATAAAAATATTTTACACGATTTACTTGCTGTGCGTATTTTACAACGTAATCAAAAGAAAGTGAAACCTCGCATTAGAAGCATCTTCCATAATGATTGATTACTAAGGCTAGTCGCCGAAGTGGCGTCCACTTGAAAGACTTTTACCAGACTCGTGAGTAGAATAAAATGCAAAGAATTTTTTTACTTAAAATGTTTTTGCCAAACTAGTCTGTTAACCGTTCTTTTTTTCCACTATCGCACGGAGAATGATCTCTCTGTTTATTGTGGATAGCCACAAGTTTAACCATGACCTTCCGCTTTGTAAAGATAGAGCTCCGACAATGTCGCGGTGCATTGGTCGCGATAGGCCTCGAAACTCAATGTTTGGCAGTATAGGTACCACCTAAAATATTTGGCGGGCCGGATACCGGGGATGTACGGCCGGTTTTCCGGCCCTCGCGGGCCGGTTTCGGCCCGCGGGCCGTAGTTTGGGGACCGCTGTATAGACTTATCCCTCCAATTGTTCAATATTAAGGTATGATTCAGTTTTTATAGGAAAACTAGCAATAGCTCTTCAGTGATTCACACTACATCAGCCCATCCAAGGCAGTATAAGTTAAGCATTTTTAGGTCGGCGATTGCTGGAATGTTTGACGTTCCCTTCACCTACCGATAAAGAAATTAGCAGCCTTTCGTATATAGCACACGAAAATGATTTTAGAGCGTCTTTGGTCCGTCGTCTATACAATGAATACCGGGAACGAGTGGAGCTTAAGGCCACGGGTTCTCATCCACAAACAGTTGGCCCTGAAATGCATTTAGCTATCCCCTTTTTGAGTCCCTTTTGTTATGATTTGGTGAAACTGTTTAGGAAAGCTAAGGTACAAAGTGTGTTTTCTAGAAATGTGGGAACAAAGATCCTGATTCCTCACAATTTGAAACCTAAGTCTTACCCCATCTCGAAGGAAGGAAAGAGATTACTATTTAATGTCCCGTCGACAACGAGGTCATTAGAGACGATGCCCAAGCTTGGGTTAGGGAAGGATGGAGAAGGAAATCGGCAGTGACCTTTGGAAGGAACCATACCGGCATTTGCCTGAAGCGATTTAGGGAAATCACGGAAAACCTAAATCTGGATAGCCAGACGCCGGCTTGAATCGTCGTCCTCCCGAATGCAAGTCCAGTGTGCTAACCAATGCGCCACCTCGCTCCGTCTTACCCCTTCTGGAGATAAGAAGTTTATAAAATTAAATGTCTTGATTGTGACGCACACTATATCGCCCAGACGAGGAGGTCCTTTATAGTCCGTTTCAATAAGCATCTTTTTTAAAAAAATGGCAACTTAAAAAAATATTCTCCTTCGCGCAACACTTGAAAACTTCTCTCCATTACCCATCATGATCTTGATATTTTACATGCTGTGCAAAGAGACAAGGAGATGAACATCCTCGAAGAATTTGAAATTTCGAATAGTCTATTTTAAGCCCCCAGGGCTGCTCAACAAACAACTGACCTTTCATAGCCAGAGTTACTACCAGGCTATGATGTCACTTTTTAAATAAATGTCTACGCAAATGTGCCTTTGGTTTATATCTTGATATTGTTTAGTTGCGTCTCCTTTTTACCTTACATAATGGATCTAAGTTTACCATTACTCTGTAAACGCGTTCTTTGTTTTCCTATCTGGCGGTGATTTACTACCCCATCATCAGGCCCCATGACCAGCTTGTAGGAAGATTTCAACCTCGGTTCTGGTCAAAATAGTGGCCAGCATTCAAAGACTGGTATCTGTAGATTTCTGCTTGATGCAAGGATCACTTCAACCATCATCATGATTAAGCATGATGAAACATTAACATCGGTCTTAAGGAGCATAAGATGGATTGTCGTCTGTGCAACGCCTATAACTCGGAAGGAGCACATCTTTCACTGGCATCAGGGGGCCACCAAATTAGTTTTTCCGATACTACGTTTTTAATAAGACTCAATTATTACTACGTTAGCATATACAGGGAAGCCATAGAAATTCTTCTTGTTTCTCTTGAATTCTTATATTAGGAAAACTGCGTGTTACAATACCCATCTCTTGTCTGGTTCTTTTACATTTCTTCTTCCAATGCATTTATAATTTAGAGGTTTTACCAGGAATCTTTCTCCACCCACATGATGCTTTTGTTCTTTTTTCCTTCATTTTTTCTTTTAGGTTATTTATTGCTTGCTCTTCAGTCATATCACTTCTTTTTCGATCTTCCCCTTGTACATAATTCAACTTTACTTAGAAATCTCATTTCTTGAGCCTCTGTTCTGCTTTCTTGGTTTCTTGTTGTTGCTTCACTTCCATAAGTAAGAGTTGGTACTACTATTGTTTTGTAAAACCTCAGCTGGGTTTCTTTCCTGGCTTTATTCTGCAAACATTTTAAGATGGTTACACGGATGGAAGTAAGTTTATTTAGTTTTTGGTTATGTCATGATGATATTCGTAAGTGATGTCACAAATACTGAAAATATTTTACTTGCTCCAAGACTGCATTATTCAGGACTATTTTGGATCTTACTGGTTATCTGCCCTAAAATGCAATCACTTCCATTTTGCCCTACTGACAATGTTAGGTTGTAATCTGAGGCTGTCTGCTGCAACTTATGAACTCTCATTTTCTCTTTTATATATAAGAGTGTTGTAGAAATAGAGCATCCATTTCGTACTTCTTTGCTTATGTTTATTGGCTTTGTTGGCATATTCCTCACATCTATAATGTATCTATTGTGTTCATACTCTAAACAGCATTTACGAAGTAAGAGGGGTAACACCTTTCAACTATGATGTTCAGTAGCTTAGTTCTATTACATTATCAAATGCTTTTCCAAAATCCACAAAAGGAAGACGATTTTCCCTGTGTAACTCTCTTCTCTTTTCTGTAACTTCTTGCAGTGCAAAAGCATGTTCAATAATGGATCGTCCTTTTCTAAAACCTGATTGTTCTTCAGATATTACATTTTGCATGATATTTTTAAGGCTTGCATTCAGGAGTTCGGCGTATAACACAAGTTAACGAATTTAAACTTTTTTCTGTATCTGGTTTGTAAATGGGTTGATTTACCTAATTTTGGGGTGCTGAATACACTCGTATAATCCGTTTTTCTCCATGACGTCACATTTCCTTGATACATGCCAGAATAAAAAATGGTAATAGCGAAAATTCACACAATTAAGGTCGGCCGTTGTGGCCGAGCGGTACTAGGCGCTTAAGTCCGGAACCGCGCTGCTGCTACAGTCGCAGGTTCGAATCCTGCCTCGGGCATGGATGTGTGTGACGTCCTTAGGTTAGACAGGTTTAAGTATTTCTAAGTATAGCGGACTGATGACCTCAGATGTTAAGTCCCATAGTGCTTACAGCCATTTGAACCATTTTTGACGCAATTAAGTCAAACGAAAATACACATTCAGAACGTTTGAAATCAATACAATTTTGTATGTATATATGGGCATGATGCCAATAAAAGCTCCAAATTAGTTCAGAAGATATTTTCACCTTTAATCGTCTTTGGTTTTTTCAAAGTGCGACGACAGAGCCCATCATCGAAGGATTCCAATGGCCTTGGTAACGGTGTTCCGTGGTAAGAATGTCTTAGTGAAAGCGTTCATCATGCTCATGGCCTGCTGCTCCGACATTTTCTGAGAAGAAATCAAGGTGAGAATGTATAAAGTGAATTTTAAGCGAGATTCTACACCCCCATGTTCTTATACTGGTCCAACAGATCATTCACAATGGTAACATAGTTTTTGTCTTTTCCGTTATCCAAAAATTCCTTCACAATTTTTTTAAAAGAAGATCAAGCAGCTGACTGGATATCTGTGAGTTTGGTATCAAATGTTGGATCTTTCAGCAATTTTCTTATTTGTGGTCCAACAAATATACCCTGTTTCAGCTTTGCCTCACTTAATTTGGGAGACTTTTAAGTGATTGAAGGCCTCACCTTCTTTATCCAGAGCTTTTACAAGGTTCTCGATAAGGCCCAGCTTGATATGAAGGGTAGGCAAAATTATTTTATCGGGCTCAACCAATGGTGTATTGTTCACATCTACATTTCCAGGAACATATGACTTCCTTATAGGCCATTCCTTGACTGTATAGTGGTTCTGGTGTCAAGGCTGCCCCAAAATCACAAAATGCAGCAGTATTTCGTTAATCCATCCTGTAAACCTGTAAGGAGTGCAACGACTTGTAAATCACAACAAAGCTGCGATTTATGATCATCTAGAAAAGCCATGGTTTCATAAGTTTCTTTCATGTGTACTGCCTAAGCCAAAGGCAACGATGGAATTGCATTGCCATTATGCAGTAGTACTCCTTTCAAGCTGGGTTTACTAGAGTCCATAAATGGTCGCCACGCTTGTGTATTATGTTGTACACCTTGCTGCATCATGAGACCATTGGCATCTCTACATACACACATTGAATTTTGCATATAGAAATACTGAGCGACGGAAGCACCTCTTGATCTGAAACAGGAAATTTCTGTCCCTGTAGATAAAAGGTTCCGTTGTTGCAGTCTCGACCCCAAGAGTTCAGCTTGCTGTTCCGAAAGTTTTAGATCGCGAACCAAATAGTTCAGTTCCCTTTGATTAAAGAGCTGAGGCGAAATATGATATTCAGGGGAGTACTCTTCTATATGTTCAATAGTTTCTGATTCAGTGGGATTGTGTCTGGTTCCGTGGCTTTCAAGCTACATACAGAAACAGGCAACCCCTCATCATGGGGCACAGGCAAATGCACTACAGATACATTTGGATTATTTTATGCCTAGTTTTGCTTGAATGTCCCGAAATATTTGTAAGACAGAAATAACAGTCTGAATTATGGTCTTTAGGCTCACACCACACCATCGGAGCAGCGAATGGAATGGCTCGGCGTTTTCCTTTCAACAACTCGGTGAAGGTTGTAGTACAGGCTATGCAGGAGATATGAGGGGAAAATTTTTTATCTTGATCACCAACAGGACAATCAAAATACAATTTATATGCTTTCTTAACCAAATCAGTGATTGGTTTCCTTTGGGCTTTTGGAGTGAATTTCCCATACACATAAGAAACGTTGTCGGTGTGGTTTGGACAGCAACAAGATTTACTAGTTGCCATTTTTCTTAGTGTAAGTTTTAAACACAAGAAGTTTGCACTATCTCTCACAGGAGACACTCACTGAGGATCTCTTTCACACCACTGGATTACCACACCAACAATTTACTGACGATTTGTAGATCTTCTAGCTGTCCTCTGCAAATCATAAACAAACAAACAATTAAACATCAAAACAGAAGAACAGCAAAAAACGAAATACTGAATACGAAAAACAAAAACCAATTAAAAACTCAAAAATGGTACGTGCTAGAACATTTTGAATGGTGTATTCGGATTCTACACACCAAAATACTAATTGATGTATCACATCCCAGATGCAAAATGGCAGTTCAATAGCGTAATTTATAGCCTGAATCCAGGAGGGTCATACATCTCCAGGTACTATGTTATTTGTATCGCCATTTCAGAAGATAGATATTACTTTGCCTCTCAGCCAAACTTTTGGTACTTCCATATTTCTCCAACATTTATTATATATGTGAGGAAGTCTTAGATGTAATAATAACCCACCATATTTCCACAGTTGCATATTAATACCATCTAAGCAGTGGCTTTCGTATTTTTGTAGCTTTTAGAGCTTCTGACAGTTCTGTCGTATCAATATCGCCCCGTTCAGATAACGTCTGAGTGAAACTATCATCATACCACAATTTTTTATAATGAACTGTCCTTCATCCTCTCCTATATTATTAACAAAGATGTGACCGTTTCCTAGTCCGTTGAGTGTTTTTATCTCTTTATGAAGTGTACACCCCTTGTCTGCCATGTAAATCATGTTAATAAAGCTTCCCATGATTCTGTGTGCACTTTCCGAATTATGTATTCCGCATTATTTCTCTTTTCTTTACATAAGTTATACTTTTCATGACGTGCGTCTTCAAATCTTCTTGTTTTTCTTCAATTGCTGTTTCAGTCTCTGTCATGCAAATCCTTACTCCTCTACGTTTCCTGTATATCATTTTCTTCCCCATACCCCTATAAGCTATGTTCGATACTGCTATCTTTTGGTAGAGATCTCTTATGCTGCTGCTATCTTCTATAAGTTAAACATTAAGAACGTGTTCTTCCACTCCTTGACAAACTCTTGTATCTCTAGCCTCTCCAGGAAATCCTTACTTTATTATTATTTTGTCTATAATACAGGGTGTTTCAAATAGAATTACCTGACTTTGAAACTCCATATTACTTGATAAAAAATACTACAGACATGGGATGAATTGCAAAATACTCACAACATCTTGAAGTTGTAGCTATGTTATTTCAAATGCTCTTTGTGTCCTCGAGCAGCAGCACGAACATCATCTAGATGATAGCTAAATTCGTAATAAACTATACAAAATACACTCCTGGAAATTGAAATAAGAACACCGTGAATTCATTGTCCCAGGAAGGGGAAACTTTATTGACACATTCCTGGGGTCAGATACATCACATGATCACACTGACAGAACCACAGGCACATAGACACAGGCAACAGAGCATGCACAATGTCGGCACTAGTACAGTGTATATCCACCTTTCGCAGCAATGCAGGCTGCTATTCTCCCATGGAGACGATCGTAGAGATGCTGGATGTAGTCCTGTGGAACGGCTTGCCATGCCATTTCCACCTGGCGCCTCAGTTGGACCAGCGTTCGTGCTTGACGTGCAGACCGCGTGAGACGACGCTTCATCCAGTCCCAAACATGCTCAATGGGGGACAGATCCGGAGATCTTGCTGGCCAGGGTAGTTGACTTACACCTTCTAGAGCACGTTGGGTGGCACGGGATACATGCGGACGTGCATTTTCCTGTTGGAACAGCAAGTTCCCTTGCCGGTCTAGGAATGGTAGAACGATGGGTTCGATGACGGTTTGGATGTACCGTGCACTATTCAGTGTCCCCTTGACGATCACCAGTGGTGTACGGCCAGTGTAGGAGATCGCTCCCCACACCATGATGCCGGGTGTTGGCCCTGTGTGCCTCGGTCGTATGCAGTCCTGATTGTGGCGCTCACCTGCACGGCGCCAAACACGCATACGACCATCATTGGCACCAAGGCAGAAGCGACTCTCATCGCTGAAGACGACACGTCTCTATTCGTCCCTCCATTCACGCCTGTCGCGACACCACTGGAGGCGGGCTGCACGATGTTGGGGCGTGAGCGGAAGACGGCCTAACGGTGTGCGGGACCGTAGCCCAGCTTCATGGAGACGGTTGCGAATGGTCCTCGCCGATACCCCAGGAGCAACAGTGTCCCTAATTTGCTGGGAAGTGGCGGTGCGGTCCCCTACGGCACTGCGTAGGATCCTACGGTCTTGGCGTGCATCCGTGCGTCGCTGCGGTCCGGTCCCAGGTCGACGGGCACGTGCACCTTCCGCCGACCACTGGCGACAACATCGATGTACTGTGGTGACCTCACGCCCCACGTGTTGAGCAATTCGGCGGTACGTCCACCCGGCCTCCCGCATGCCCACTATACGCCCTCGCTCAAAGTCCGTCAACTGCACATACGGTCCACGTCCACGCTGTCGCGGCGTGCTACCAGTGTTAAAGACTGCGATGGAGCTCCGTATGCCACGGCAAACTGGCTGACACTGACGGCGGCGGTGCACAAATGCTGCGCAGCTAGCGCCATTCGACGGCCAACACCGCGGTTCCTGGTGTGTCCGCTGTGCCGTGCGTGTGATCATTGCTTGTACAGCCCTCTCGCAGTGTCCGGAGCAAGTATGGTGGGTCTGACACACCGGTGTCAATGTGTTCTTTTTTCCATTTCCAGGAGTGTATATCTACTTTTACATAAGTTATAGCGGCTGTTATTCTGTTCTTCTTCTATGTCACGATTTAAAGGGGTGATGAACACACTTTCCTCCACATATCCCCACAGTAAAAAATCGCATTGGGGTTGTGTCTGGCTAGCTTGGAAGACAAGAATGCAGGGCAGTGTCTCAGGATCCTGTGCGCCCTATCCAAAGTCACTGAGAAACTGACCTACGTTGTTGTGGCAATGTGGCGGAGCTCCGTCCTATTGGAAAATGAAGTCATCAGAGTTCTCCTGAAGTTGTCGAAAATTCAGTTGTGCAGTATTTAAAGACAACTCGTTCCAGTCACCGTGTTTCTGTTTTTTCCTCAAGAAGCAAGGGACCATACACTTTTCACGAGAAACGGCACAAAAAAAAAAATTACTTTACGTGGGCCTCTTTCGTGCTCAATATTGTCATGAGGGTTCTGGAGTCCCACTATGCGAAAGTTATGTCGGTTCATTTTTCCGCTAACATGAACTGAAAATTAATCGTGGTCAAAATGTATAATCTCCCATGTCCTCTACTAGAGCATCGCTGAAGTCAAGCCGATTCCTTTTAACAACTACTCAAAGAGCTTGCACTAATTGTAGCTTTTATGATTTATAGACCAAACGGCGCTTTAATACACTCCACACAGTCGTATGAGTCATTGCGCTTTCTGCTTGTGAGGCGAGTATCTTTTCGTTAACTCCGCTCAAACTTTTGCCAATTTCTTTCCACTATGTCATCAGAAGAGCGTGGTCGACCTAGACTCTTACCTTTGCACAAGCATCCTGTCTCTTCAAATTAGCCATATCAGCGGTGAATTTTTTGGCTACAGGTGGGTCAGTGTCAAAATGCCTACAAAAAACACGCTGGACCGAAATCACTAACTCAGTCTTTGCACTGTTGCACGCAAAACGCCTTCTGTTGAGCGGACTATCTTACTTCTGACTGGCTGCAAACTGAGAAGTCACATTGACTGACATCTAAGGCGATTTTCTGAAACTCTAGGCCATGCTCATTCTGAAAACACCCATTTCCTTGACGGCACATCCAAAAATCAGGATATTCTTTTTGAAATACCCTGTAGATCTATGTCATATTGCTCACCAGACAAATTCGTGTACGTCTTTCTTCCTAATGAAAGTATTGGTAATTTTTAAATGACTAAACTTAGTTCAAAAGCACAAAAACAAATTCAACAGAAAAGAAGGACTGAAATTATATACGTTGTGGGACTTAGTGCTAAATAAAGTAATGCCAACTTTTACACGCTATAGTCTCCATAGCATACGTCTGGGCGATTATACGATCTTAGACAGCGGCCTGAGGACGTCACGAACCGACTGTTTCGTGAACAGGTGTCAACATTTAGGCTAACGGAACTTGTTGGAGACTGATTGGTTGCTGAGTAGTTAAAGCTTCTGATGATGTAACCGACTATTTGAAGACAAAATGTTAGGCAGAGAAATACACTCATACCACAGCCTGATGCCCATAATGCAAAATCATCAAATCTGCATTGTATAACATTGAGGTATCTTATTCATTATTTCATTGCTGATCAACACAAAATAGTAACAAAATAAAAATGCAAAATATGCCCTCGTTGGGATACGTTACCTTACTTATAATGCCAAGATTTACTTCGTCTGGTAGCTGAAAATGAAAAACTACCAGAGATCTATACGTCGTATGAAACTGTTGAACGCAGTCCCATCTGAATCTCCTCAAGAGTCCCTTTCGTACATCTCTGGCCGCTTCCCAGTTCAGTGCCCTACAAGGAATTTTTACTATTTTTCCTTTTTCTTTTTATTCTTCTCGTTTATCGACACTACTGGCCATTAAAATTGCTACACCAAGAAGAAATGCAGATGATAAACGGGTATTCATTGGACAGATAAATTATACTAGAACTGACATGTGATTACATTTTCACGCAATTTGGGTGCATAGATACTGAGAAATAAGTACCCAGAACAACCACTTCTGGCCGTAATAATGGCCTTGATACGCCTGGGCATTGAGTCCAACAGAGCTTGGATGGTGTGTACAGGTACAGCTGCCCATGCAGCTTCAACACTATTATACCACAGTTCATCAAGAGTAGTGACTGGCATATTGTGACAAGCCAGTTGCTCAGCCACCATTGACTAGACGTTTTAAATTGGTGAGAGATCTGGAGAATGTGCTGGCCAGGGCAGCAGTAGAACATTTTCTGTATCCAGAAAGGCCCGTACAGGACTTGCAACATGCGGTCGTGTATTATCCTGCTGAAATGTAGGGTTTCGCAGGAATCGAATGAATGGTAGAGCCACGGGTCGTAACACATCTGAAATGTAACGTCCACTATTCAAAGTGCCGTCAATGCGAACAGGAGGTGACCGAGACGTGTAACCAATGGCACCCCATACCATCACGCTGGGTGATACGCCAGTATGGCGATGACGAATACACGTTTCCAATGTGCGTTCACCACGATGTCGCCAAACACGGATGCGACCATCATGATGCTCTAAAAAGAACCTGGATTCATCCGAAAAATGACGTATTGCCATTCGTGAACCCAGGTTCGTCGTTAAGTACACCATCGCAGGAGCTCCTGTCTGTGATGTAGCGTCAAAGGTAACCGCAGCCATGGTCTCCGAGCTGATAGTCAATGCTGCTGCAAACTTCGTCGAACTGTTCGTGCAGATGGTTGTTGTCTTGCAGACGTCCCCATATGTTGAATCAGAGATCGAGACGTGGCTGCACGATCCATTACAGCCATGCGGATAAGATGCCTGTCATCTCGATTGCTAGTGATACGAGGCCGTTG
This sequence comes from Schistocerca nitens, assembly GCF_023898315.1. Lineage (NCBI taxonomy): Eukaryota > Metazoa > Arthropoda > Insecta > Orthoptera > Acrididae > Schistocerca > Schistocerca nitens. Next base: position 954,657,495 of record NC_064615.1, read on the forward strand.
GAATCCAGCACGGCGTTCCGTATTACCCTCCTGAATCCACCGATTCCATATTCTGCTAACAGTCATTGGATCTCCACCAACGCGAGCAGCAATTTCGCGATACGATAAACCGCAATCGCGATAGGCTACAATCCGACCTTTATCAAAGTCTGAAACGTGATGGTACGCATTTCTCCTCCTTACACGAGGCATCACAACAACGTTTCACCAGGCAACGCCTATCAATTGCTGTTTGTGTGTGAGAAATCGGTTGGAAACTTTCCTCATGTCAGCCCGTTGTAGGTGTCGCCACCGGCGCCAACCTTGTGTGAATACTCTGAAAAGCTAATCATTTGCATATCGGAGCATCTTCATCCTGTCGGTTAAATTTCGCGTCTGTAGCACGTCATCTTCGTGGTGTAGCAATTTTAATGGCCAGTAGTGTACGTTTTTCCTCTCCTGTCGCTACTCGTGGTTCCCTTCCCTTTTGCCGGCCGGAGTGGCCGTGCGGTTCTGGGCGCTACAGTCTGGAACCGAGCGACCGCTACGGTCGCAGGTTCGAATCCTGCCTCGGGCATGGATGTGTGTGATGTCCTTAGGTTAGTTAGGTTTAATTAGTTCTAAGTTCTAGGCGACTGCTGACCTCAGAAGTTAAGTCGCATAGTGCTCAGAGCCATTTGAATCATTTTGAACCCTTCCCTTTTGCCCTTCCGCATTTGTCTTGCTTGTCACAAAACTGCATTTCCACAGTTCCTAGGACACGCCCTCCGGCTGGCATACCCTAGTTACAGCACTGCACGAGGGACAGTATTTGTGCACGCATCAACAGACTGTCGCTGTCAGCTGGCGTTCTATGTCCCGCTTAAAGTCTGCGGCAGCTGGAGCCACAACTACTCAGGAAACAGAAGTTTGCAACCAGAGTCTCAGTTTCACACAAACCTACGGTGTGTCCCCTTTTCCACCCGCAGAGAAGTTTTTTATTTACTTAGTGCATATTTTCGTTCATCCCAGAGCATTAGCAAGTAATCCGTTCAGCTTTTGAATACGAATTTCAGACATCGTATAAATATTCATGCATGAATTTAACGCTGCACTTAGCACAGGCTTCAACTTGTAAGCTGCTGAGCTTGCCTGGCCTCGTTTGAAAGCCTGGTTCCGCGTACCGTGCGAGCGACCCACCACGATAAAGGGAGCCCCGTTAATCTGTATGCATTACTGCGAGTACCGTCCGATGTCTAAGATAAATTGTCTGTCGGTAAATTCCTAAAACAAAAATTGGTAACAACTTACAGTATAAAGGCCATAAGTAGATTACTCGATCGGTGTTGAGGCAAATCAGGCGACATGTTTAAAGTTTCACTGCAACTAAACAAAACTCATTAACTAGTGAGTTCGAAATATCATGAGCGGTTTATACTAAGTGTCAGTCCTAAGCGACGTCAAGCGCAGTTTCTCTGATGTATGGGCAGAGTGTTAAAGTTTCGCTTTTCCAATGTAGCTGAAGTTAGCCCAAAAAATACTTAAGACCTTCCAGCAGGCTGAAATAATAATAGTTCAGCAACGTCTGTTAATCAGTACAACCAAAAGCCAGACAAAGTTGCAAATTTCACTTTTTTTATTTACTGGATGTCCTGTTTCGTGCCGGGACCCATTTTGAAATCATCGTAACTAATAGTTAAAATGATCTTTTCGAAAATGCAAATCTCGAAAATATGTACGTATTTATGCTGTGCAAATGAGTTATCTGTGTGCGCTGTAACGCTGTAAATGTTCACTTGCATTGCATAGCGTATATATTTTTGACATGACTTTTACATTTTCGGAAATACCATTTTCACTAAGTGTTAAGATGTTTTGAAACTGCGTCCCAGTCAGAAATTAATCATCGAGTAAATGAAAGAAGTGAAATTTACAACTTTGGGTAGTTTTTCGTTGTAGGCTACCAAAAATACAGGGTGTAACTCGAAAAATAAGCTTCACACGAAAAAATGTGTAGAATCCAAAGTTGATTACTTTCGAGGAGGACATCTGCTGATGCTAAAATTAGCCCGCTACCCCAGCCCCTTGGGGGGTGGCGCCGGAGGTAATTTTAAAATTTCAAATGGGAACCATCATTTTTTTTTTTGCAGAATCAGATTCTACATAAAAAACAACGTACATTTTGTCTTAAACATTTGTTCTGATTCTTGATAGTTGGTGCTGTAATTCAAGAAAAATCTCCCTCTTAGTTGGCTAGTCAGATGATTTGTTTGATAATTAATAGTTGTGTGGCCTCATGACCACGAAACAAACGAAACTTATCCGAATCTGCGGAAAAAAATTAATATTTGGGTCAACATTTGTAAAACTCTAATTCCTCTCTAAAAAACCCCACCCTATGGGGAGAGGAGGGAGAGTTTTAGTCTTAGCGAATTAAAATTAAGAAGTAAATAAAATGTTTTTTGATTTATCCGTAACCATTTTCCACGCAAAAAAGAGAACATGGATTTTCTTGAATTACAATGCCAACTACCAGGAATCAAAGCAAACGTTTAATACAAAATGTACGTAGTTTTTCATGTAGAACTTGATTCTGCAATAAAAAATGATGGTTCCCTCCCGCTCCACCCCCAAGGGGCTGGGGTGGCGGGCTAATTTTAGCACCAGCAGATGTCCATTCGAAAATAATCAACTGTGGATTCTACACATTTTTTCGTGTGAAGCTTATTTTCGGAGTTATTCTGGTTTGTTAACTTAAAATTTACGCCCTGTATATTGTTCATAATGTCTTTCATGCTCCCGTAGTGTCAACGGAAAGCTTCGGTCTGCTTCCCAATAGAAAAGAAGAAAAGGTTTTATAAGCGGAATTTTATTGGCACATTCGATAGAGCAGTTCAAAATTAATCCAGTGCAATAATTGTTTTATCAATATGTGTAAACAGGGACATTAAAATACGAAGAATATCCAGTAATACAGCAGCGACTGAGAAGCGTTGCTGCATGGCGGTAGCAAATAGTGCGGACCACAGCAGTGCTGTCACTGCTGGAGTAATGATTATTCTTCGTGTTTTACTGTCCCTGTTGGCACAGACTAAACTGGAACCGATCAATCGCATAGGCGCTTAAAATTTCGCTCTAAAAATCATTTTGTTTTTATCTGAGAAAAAATGAAAGCTGTATGTCGACAGTGGGCGGCACATGAAAGACGATATGAGCAGTATTTGTTTGGGCTAACTCCAGTGACACATTGTAAAAAAATTGGAAATATATTCCAAAACGTCAAAGAGAATGTGCCCAACGACTCCTAGGAGAAATATGCTGTATGAGGTGAATTATTATTATTTCTTTACTTTCTCAGACGTTAAGTCTGGTTGAGAATGGAAAGTGACGCGGACCTTGATCAAGCGTCACTTCCTATTAACTGTACGGTATGTGTTATATTGCATTTAGGAACTTTCGGGTAATTGAACATGTATCAATAATTACGGATTTCTGTAGTTGTATATATGTGTTTGGATGTAGCTGTATTGCATTGATGTACTGGTGGATATTGTGTGGTATGACTCCTGTAGTTGATAATATAATTGGTATGATGTCAACTTTATCCTGATGCCACATGTCCTTGACTTCCTCAGCCAGTTGGATGTATTTTTCAATTTTTTCTCCTGTTTTCTTTTGTATATTTGTTGTATTGGGTATGGATATTTCGATTAGTTGTGTTAATTTCTTCTTTTTATTGGTGAGTATGATGTCAGGTTTGTTATGTGGCGTTGTTTTATCTGTTATAATGGTTCTGTTCCAGTATAATTTGTATTCATCATTCTCCAGTACATTTTGTGGTGCATACTTGTATGTAGCAACTTGTTGTTTTAAAAGTTTATGTTGTAAGGCAAGCTGTTGATGTATTATTTTTGCGACATTGTCATGTCTTCTGGGGTATTCTGTATTTGCTAGTATTGTACATCCGCTTGTGATGTGATCTACTGTTTCTATTTGTTGTTTACAAAGTCTGCATTTATCTGTTGTGGTATTGGGATCTTTAATAATATGCTTGCTGTAATACCTGGTGTTTATTGTTTGATCCTGTATTGCAATCATGAATCCTTCTGTCTCACTGTATATATTGCCTTTTCTTAGCCATGTGTTGGATGCGTCTTGATCGATGTGTGGCTGTGTTAGATGATACGGGTGCTTGCCATGAAGTGTTTTCTTTTTCCAATTTACTTTCTTCATATCTGTTGATGTTATGTGGTCTAAAGGGTTGTAGAGGTGGTTATGAAATTGTAGTGGTGTAGCCGATGTATTTATATGAGTGATTGCTTTGTGTATTTTGCTAGTTTCTGCTCGTTCTATAAAGAATTTTCTTAAATTGTCTACCTGTCCATAATGTAGGTTTTTTATATCGATAAATCCCCTTCCTCCTTCCTTTCTGCTTAATGTGAATCTTTCTGTTGCTGAATGTATGTGATGTATTCTATATTTATGGCATTGTGATCGTGTAAGTGTATTGAGTGCTTCTAGGTCTGTGTTACTCCATTTCACTACTCCAAATGAGTAGGTCAATATTGGTATGGCATAAGTATTTATAGCTTTGGTCTTGTTTCTTGCTGTCAATTCTGTTTTCAGTATTTTTGTTAGTCTTTGTCTATATTTTTCTTTTAGTTCCTCTTTCATATTTGTATTATCTATTCCTATTTTTTGTCTGTATCCTAGATATTTATAGGCATCCGTTTTTTCCATCGCTTCTATGCAGTCGCTGTGGTTATCCAATATGTAATCTTCTTGTTTAGTGTGTTTTCCCTTGACTATGCTATTTTTCTTACATTTGTCTGTTCCAAAAGCCATACTTATATCATTGCTGAATACTTCTGTTATCTTTAGTAATTGGTTGAGCTGTTGATTTGTTGCTGCCAGTAGTTTTAGATCATCCATGTACAGCAAATGTGTGATTTTGTGTGGGTATGTTCCAATAATATTGTATCCATAATTTGTATTATTTAGCATGTTGGATAGTGGGTTCAGAGCAAGGCAGAACCAGAAAGGACTTAATGAGTCTCCTTGGTATATTCCACGCTTAATCTGTATTGGCTGTGATGTGATATTATTTGAATTTGTTTGGATATTAAGTGTGGTTTTCCAATTTTTCATTACTATGTTTAGGAACTGTATCAATTTAGGATCTACTTTGTATATTTCCAATATTTGTAGTAACCATGAGTGGGGTACACTATCAAAAGCTTTTTGGTAATCAATGTATGCGTAGTGTAGCGACCTTTGTTTAGTTTTAGCTTGATATGTCACCTCTGCATCTATTATCAGTTGCTCTTTACATCCTCGTGCTCCTTTGCAACAGCCTTTTTGTTCTTCATTTATAATTTTGTTCTGTGTTGTATGTGTCATTAATTTCTGTTTAATGATTGAAGTTAATATTTTGTATATTGTTGGTAGGCATGTTATGGGGCGATATTTAGCTGGGTTCGCTGTGTCTGCTTGATCTTTAGGTTTCAGATAAGTTATTCCATGTGTAAGTGTATCAGGGAATGTGTATGGGTCTGCAATGTAACTGTTAAATAATTTAGTTAGATGTGAATGTGTTGAGGTGAACTTCTTTAACCAGAAATTTGCTATTTTATCATTTCCAGCGGCTTTCCAATTGTGAGTAGAATTAATTGCTTGGGTGACTTCATGTTGCAAAATTATCACTTCAGGCATTTGTGGTATCATCTTGTATGTGTCTGTTTCTGCTTGTATCCACCGTGCATGCCTGTTATGTTGTACCGGGTTAGACCATATGCTGCTCCAGAAGTGTTCCATGTCTGTTATGTTTGGTGTATTGTTTATTTTAATGTGTGTGTTATCTATTGTCTGGTAAAATTTCTTTTGGTTTGTGTTGAATGTTTGGTTTTGTTTCCTTCTATTTTCACTTTTTTTGTATCTTCTGAGTCGTTTGGCTAATGCTTATAATTTCTGCTTCTTTTCGTCTAATTGCTCTGTCGCTTCTTGTTGTGAGATTTTACCTAACCTTTTTCGTTTTTTTTTCCGAGATTTCATTTCTTATAAATTGTGTTAGCTGTCCGATGTCTTTTCTCAGTTTTTCTATTCTGATGTGTAGCCCGTGTTGCCATGCTGGTTTTGTGGGTTTCTTCTGTGTGTTGGTTGGTTATGATCTCTGTCTAGTGTGTATATTTAGTGTAGTGAGTGCTCCTATATAAACCAGTAGTTGTAACTCTTCCATAGTTGTGTTTTCATTTATTTTGTTGTGTATGATTGTGTTGATAGTTTTTATTGTTGTTTCGACTTGTGGGTTATTTGGTGGTCTATGCAAGAATGGTCTTATGTCTGTATTTGTGTCTTTGTATTCTATATATGTCAGCTGAAATTTTTCTTCTATATCTAACATGTGTGTCACTTCGTGTTCTATTTGTGCTTGTTCTGGTGGCTGTCTTATTATTATTATTATTATAATTATTATTATTATTCTCGAGCCAGAAACAAACAAATTTACAGAAGCCATTACATGTGCCCGTACTTTGCAACCTCCAAGGCGCCTGGAGTGACTTGCATGAGATCAATCTTCGTGCAGGAGTAGAGTAAAAAGGGCACTGAACCATGTGGCTTGTGATTTGCCCTTGTCCACCATCACAGGCCGTATCTTCCGTTACGAAGTCCCATCTCTTCAGGTTGTCTCTGGATCGTCCAACTCCTGATCGCAATCTGTTTAAAGATTTCCGAAAAATAGTTCAAATGGCTCTAAGCACTATGGGACTTAACATCTGAGGTCATCATTCCCCTAGACTTAGAACTACTTAAACCTAACTGACCTAAGAACATCGCACACATCCATGCCCGAGGCAGGATTCGAACCTGCGACCGTAGCAGCAGCGCGGTTCTGGACTGACGCGCCTAGAACCGCTCGGTCACAGCGGCCGGCAAAGACTTCCACACCAGCCAGCTTTCATTGTATCCAGGTGATAGTTCTTCAGCTTCTGGCACCCATCCGCGCAGGTGAGAAGTCGACTTCTTCCATAACTCCAGTCGCCTTCTCTGGTGAAATGGTGAGCTTCTCGGGTATCCTCAGGAAACTCTTTCGCGAGCTTCGTCGTTGCTGTGGTGGGTTATGTCCGTGCAGTGGATGGGCACGGTTCTGTTCCACTTTCAGTCTCTCCTTGTTGGCAGCCACTACTCTTTGTACCCATGGTGGCGTTATTCCAGCCAGGTAGTAGAGCTTATCATTTGGGGTAGGTCTTAAGCAACCTGTGATCAACCTACAGGGTACAAATGGCTCTGAGCACTATGGGACTTAACTTCTGCGGTCATCAGTCCTGTAGAACTTAGACCTACTTAGACCTAACTAACCTAAGGACATCACACACATCCATGCCCGAGGCAGGATTCGAACCTGCGACCGTAGCGGTCGCGCGGTTCCAGACTGTAGCGCCTAGAACCGCTCGGCCACCCCGTCCGGCCAACCTACAGGTTTCGTTGAGAGTAATGTCTACTTGTCTGGCATGAGATGACATGACCCGACTGGGGAAGCATATTCAGCAGTAGAAAAGCACAGTGCCATTGCAGAAGAGCGAAAAGCTTGTGGATGTGAGCCCCACTGTGTTCCCGCTAGTTTGCGAATTAGGTTGTTTCGAGTGGAGATTTTCATTTTGGTCTTCATGTAGTGAGTTTTGGATGTCAGAGTTCTGTCGAGAGTGACTCCGAAGTATTTAGGGGCGTGATGATGCTGGAGTTGGATGCCTGACCACTCAATATGTAGCTCACGATTACCTTCCCTGTTCCTTAAATGAAAGGCACACACTTGTGTCTTCGAAGGCTTTGGTCTGAGTTGGTTCCGAATGTGGTAGCTTGACAGTGTTCTAAGTGCCGTTGTCAGGTTTCTTTCCACTGTTTCAAAGCATGAGTTCTGCGTAGCATGGGCTATGTCATCTGCGCATAATGATCCCCTTGTGTCCGGGGTCAATGGCTGGTCGTTGGTATAAATGTTGAAGAGAAGTGGATCCGAGACACTTCCCTGAGGTAGACCATTTTTCTGCATACCTTTTCCTGAAAAACAAAAAAAGAAATCACACTTTGCTGCTATATTCAGACCATACAAAATCATAATTGCTTTTATAAGACAATAAAAACTACAACACACACTCGGAGGGTACAGGCAGCAGACACACACACACACACACACACACACACACACACACAACACAGACACATACTTTTTTTCTTTTCAAGAAAATATTAAACATGGCTGCGAATCAGCAGCTGTATAAATCTGACGAGGTTGAAAAAATCTGCCAACGAGTTGCAAACCAAAGGTTTATTAGCCCTTGACCTGTGTTTCGATATTTCTAAAAATATCTTCTTCAGAAGGTGTGGGCTTTGTTACATCACATGATGGCTAATTTAATGCGATGGCTAATTTAATGTGATGAACAAGACCCACTCTTTCTGAAGGAGATATTTAAAAATAAATATCGAAACCTAGGTCAAGGGCTAAAAACCTCTGTTTTGCAATTGGCCAGCTCATCTCCAACCTCTTCAAAAAATGTTTTTTGTTCAGCCCTAACCACAAACAATTAAGATAATACTGCTCATCTGTTCTGTGATATATAACAATGTTTTCCTATGTTACACAAAAGAGACAGGCAACAACAAATCATTCTGAAAAGTGATTTTTGAAACATTGATAGATGGTAGTACTCAAAAGTGATAGAGTTGGAAGTACTGATGCAAATTACTTCACCAACAATTAATAGTTTATTTCACTGACAAAGAATAATTTAATAACTTATATATGTTGAAAAATGTTATATAAATCCTTAATTGTAACATATGTCTTAATACTAAGGTTTATAAATAAAAATACATGTAAACATTCTACCACATCTATCACAGCCTTCGACCACATATAGCATCTGTAATGTAAAATTCACTGTTCATATTGTCAACCAACGTCTTATTTGTGTGTGTGTGTGTGTGTGTGTGTGTGTGTATGTGTGAGGGAGAGAGAGAGAGAGAGAGAGAGAGTGTTAGTATAAAGTCTGCCAGAAACGGATCGAAGACTCCAATTTTATTTACTTTTTTATTGACTTATTTATTTCTGTTTGTTCTAACATACATACTTTTTGCCATCACAATTTAAAAGGACTGACGAAAGCAGCAAGGTAACATTCGACAATCGTCGTTTATCATTTAAGGCATATATTCATAAATTTGTCTTCAGAAGGTACACTATGTGATCAAAATTCCGGGCACCCACAAAAGCACACGTTTTTCACATAAGGTGCATTGTGCAGCCACCTACTGACAAGTACTTCATATCAGCAACCACGGTAGTCATTAGACATCGTGAGAGAGCAGAATGGGGCCCTCCGCGGAACTCATGGACTTCGAACGTGGTCAGGCGATTGGGTGTGTGTCATCAGTCTGTAAGCGTGATTTCCACACTGCTAAACATCCCTAGGTCCAATGTTTCCGATGTGATAGTGAAGTGGAAACTTGAAGAGACACGTACAGCAAAAAAAGCGTACAGGCTGACGTCATGCGTTGAGTGACAGAAACCGCCGACGTTGAAGACGGTTGTAATGTGTAATACGCAGACATCTATCCAGACCATCACACAGGAATTCCAAACTGCATCAGTACTATGACAGTTGTGCGGGAGGTGAGAAAACTTGGAATTCATGGTCGAGCGGCTGCCTATAAGCCACATATCACTCCGGTAAATGCCAAACGACGCCCCACTTGGTGTAAGGAGCGTAAACATTGGACAATCGAACAGTGGAGAAACGTCGTGTGGAGTGACGAATCACGGTACACGATGTGGCGATCCAATGGCAAGGTGTGGGTATGGCGACTGCCCGGTGAACGTAATTTGCCAGCGCTACGGTCGCAGGTTCGAATCCTGCCTCGGGCATGGATGTGTGTGATGTCCTTAGGTTAGTTAGGTTTAATTAGTTCTAAGGTCTAGGCGACGACCTCAGAAGTTAAGTCGCATAGTGCTCAGAGCCATTTGAACCATTTGAAAATTCGGAGGCGGTGGTGTTATGGTGTGGTCGTGTTTTCATGGAGGGAGCCTGCACCCCTTGTTGTTATGCGTTGGCACTATCACAGTACAGGCCTACAGGGTGAAAAATATTTAAACCGACAAATTCTGGGAGGTTGTAGGGGACATCAAAACCAATATTTTTCCCTAATGCAATTTTTTCCTATGAGGATTATCTAAACCGGTGGAGGCCGTATTACGCTCTTCATTTCTTAGAGGCCGTATTACTATCTTCAGTTGTTAGAGGGCGTATTACGCTCTTCAGTTGAAGGCAATTGCTGTCCACCAGTGTAGCAGTTCATTGTCTCCGTTTACTAATGGAGCGATACACCTGGAGTGAGTACACTGATATGGCTGGTGCGTACTACGTAGCGCACCACAACTGACGAGCTGCACAGAGGGTTTATCAACAACAATATCCTAATCGCCGTATCCCGGATCATACGACTTTTGCTGCGGTGTACCAACGTCTGCATGAGACCGGTTCATTTAGCAGATTACCTGGACAGGGACGCCGTCGCACGGTAAGAACGCTGCAATTTGAGGAAGCTGTCTTGCAGTATGTGGAACGGGATCCTTCACCCAGCACTCGTGCAACTGCACGTAACATGGAGACGAATCAGACGAATGTAAGAACAGTCCGTCGAGAGCAACTGTTGCGTCCATTTCACTTACAGCGTGTGTACAACCTGAAACCAGTTGATTGTCCACCCAGAGCACAGTTTTCGCAGTGATACCTGGAACAGTGCGAAATGCATCCTGCATTTCCATCCTCTGTGTTGTTTACCGATGAAGCAACGTTCGGGCGTGATGGAGTCTTCAACATGCACAATTCGCATGTTTGGAGTGAGGATAACCCACATGCCACAGTTACTAGCGCTCATCAAGTGCGGTTCTTCGTTAATGTTTGGGTCGGTGTTGTTGGGGACTATTTAATAGGGCCGTATCTGCTACCTAGGCCATTAAATGGCAAGCACTATTACAGTTTTCTCGCCAGAGCGTTGACAGAATTTCTGGAAGACGTCCCGCTCCCTACAAGACAACGCACATGGTTCCAACGTGACGGGGCGCCGGCACATCTCAATCGTCGTGTGCGTCGATTCCTGGATCGACGGTTCCCAGAAACGTGGATTGGCAGATGTGGTCCTGTACCATGGCCTCCTCGATCCCCAGATATGTCGCCTCTGGACTTTTTTGTGTGCTGAGAGATGAGCAACCTTGTTTACGCAACACCTGTTGCATCAGAAGAGGATCTGGTTGCCCAGATAGTAGCAGCAGCAGGAACAATTCAGGATACTCCCGGGGTTTTTGCCCCTGTCAGACAGAACATGATCCGATGGTGTAACCTTTTTTTACGTGTCAATGGAGGCATTTTTGAAAATCTACTGTAATTGAAATTGGGCTGTGTTAATGTGTTGTCTCTTGGTCATAAAAAATGGAAAAGTGTTTTGGTTTAATTAATTTGCCGCCAGCGAAATCTTCCTCTACCGGTTTAAATACTCCTCATAGGGAAAAATGACATTAAGGAAAAATATTTGTTTTGATGTCCCCTACAACCTCCCAGAGTTTGTCGGTTTAAATACTTTTCACCCTGTACATTGATTTTTTAAGCACCTTCTTGCTTCCCACTGTTGCAGAGCATTTCGGGGATGAAAACTGCATTTTTCAACATGATCGAGCACCAGTTCATAATGCACGACCTATGCTGGAGTGGCTACACGACAATAACATCTCTGTAATGGACTGGCCTGCACAGAGTCCTGACGTCAATGCTATAGAACACCTCTGGGATGTTTTGGAAATCCGACTTCGTGCCGGACCTCATCGACCGACATCGATACCTCTCCTCAGTGCAGCACTCCGTGAAGAATGGGCTGCCATTCCCCAAGAAACATTCCAGCACCTGGTTGAACGTTTGCCTGCGAGAGTGGACGCTGTCATCGAGGCTAATGGCGGGCCAACACCATACTGAATTCCAGAATTACCGATGGACGACGCCACGAAGTTGTAAGTCATTTCCAGCCAGGTGTCCGGATACTTTTGATCATATAGTGTAAGTGTTACACATATGGAATTAGATTGCTACATAAAGTAGGCAGTGTATCTTAAAGAACCTTGGGTTTGTTATCAATGCACTTCTGGTGGCATCTCCAACAACTGGGATGGTGCTGAGTGACTGATGGTGATCAAGGCTTGAAAGGTCGTTTAAAAATTTGATTCTGCGTGTTTCTTAGCGCTCGCTCTTAATTGTGATGGGATTTACATCACCATTCGTGATATCATCACACTGACAGCGACGTGTCACAATTACGATCGCATGTAAATGGTAGGGGGGGGGGGGGAACATAACCGAAATGTATGCCCACATTTTCTTAGAGTGTTTGGACTTAAAAAAGTCATGTCTTAGTATGAATTGGTATATACTTGCGTAGGTTTTACACCGATCTTTTGGCTTACATTTTATTCGTTCTGCCACAGTGAATAGTCGTTTAATTTTGAGGAGGTAGCTCATGAATGCGAGTTTTATGTCCATAGATCTTCCGCTGCTAATCGCATCCCTCACTAAGTGAACTCGCGTCCAGCCATCCTGATTTAGGTTTTCCGTGATTTCCCTAAATCGCTCCAGGCAAATGCCGGGATGGTTCCTTTCAAAGGGCACGGTCGACTTCCTTCCCCGTCCTTCCCTAATCCGATGTGACCGATGACCTCGCAGTCTGATCTCCTTCCCCAAACCAACCAACCAACCAACTAAGTGAACTGCTATGTCATTGTATTGAATGCCGGAACTGGATTTCATTCTATAATTTGACCAGTCTTTTTTGTATGATAATAGTGATCTACTAGGTCGAGGGTGTATTTACAAGTTCGCAAAGTCCAATAATACGCAAGATTTTTCACACAGTTCACAATGTATTCCATAAACTTACATAAATTAATTATTGCGTTCCATAGCATCTGCAAAAAAAATTGCTAACATTTGGGTATATGAAGCCAGCAGCATTCCGCACAAACGGTTCTTCTGCCAGTTGCCTTCTGATTAATTTGATGCCTTCCACTACGATTTTCTAATCTGTGACTACCTTCTCATCTTAGAGTAGCACTTGCACCCAACGTTCTTAATTATTTATTGAATATACTTAAATATAGTGTCAGGAAGTCGTTTCTGAAAGTATTTGTATGGAGTGTGGCCATGTATGGAAGTGAAACGTGGATGATAAAAACTTTGGACAAGAAGAGAATAGAAGCTTTCGAAATGTGGTGCTACTGAAGAATGCTGAAGATTAGATGGGTAGATCACATAACTAATGAGGAGGTACTGAATAGAATTAAGGAGAAGAGAAATTTGTGGCGCACCTTGACCAGAAGAAGGGATCGGTTGATAGGACATGTTCTGAGGCATCAAGATATCACCAATTTAGAATTGGAGGGCAGGGTGGAGGGCAAAAATCGTAGAGGGAGACCAAGAGATAAATACACTAAGCAGATTCAGAAGAATGTAGGTTGCAGTAGGTACTGGGAGATGAAGAAGCTTGCACAGAATAGAGTAGCATGCAGAGCTGCATCAATCCAGTCTCTGGACTGAAGACCACAACAACTACAACAACTTAAATCTATGACTTCCTCCTACAATTCTTATCCTCTATAGTTCCCTTTATTACCATGAAATTTACTTCCTGATAACACGCATCTTGCCACCCTGTCCCTTCTTCTTTTTTGTGTGTTCCATATGTTATTTTCATCGCTGACACTGCAGAGAAACTCCTCATTTCTTACGACATCAGTCCACCAAATTTTTTAACATTGTCCTGTAGCACCACACCTCAGATGTTTCTGTTCTCTTCCGTTTAGATTTTCCCACAGTCCATGATTCACTACTACACAACAGTGTGCTCCACACATACATTCTCATCAATTTCTTCCTCAAATAAAGGCCAATATTTGATACCAACAGGGTTCTTGTTCTTAGGAATGCCTCTTTGCCTGTGCTAGTCTGTTTTTTTACCTTGCTTCGTCAATGATACGTTATTTTTTCCAAAGTAGCAGAATTCATTCACTGTGTCTGCTTCGTGGTATTCAATTGGGATGTTGTTTTTCTCACAAATCTCATTTCTGCTACTCCTCTATTCTCGTTTTTCTTCGAATTACTCACAATCAATATTCTGTGCTGATTAGACTATCCATCCCATAAAATGCGTCCTGTAATTCTTCTTAACATTCACTGAATATAGCAAAATCATCAGCGAATCTTATCATTCTTTTATCCCGAATTTTAAACCCAATAATTATTTCTGTCATTGCCTCCCGTCAAAGACCTCTATCCGAACTTGAAGAAAGATTGCTGGAGAACGAAGTGAAAAACTATGGTAACGAGAGTAATTAACAAATTATATGAAAATGGAAAATAGGAGGTCGAATTGAACAGGTTGTAGAGTAAAGTTTGCTTGTAGTAGTGATCTACTTGGTCGAGGGTGTATTTACTACGTTCCTGGTTCTAATAATACACGATTTGTCAAATATTTCATAATTAATATAATAAGCAAATTAATGTCTGTTAAAATTTAGAAGCACTACTTATTTTATAGCAAATTTGGGTTGTAATGAAAAAAATTGATTAATTCCTTATTCATCTGAGGTCATTCCCCCGCAACGTTTGGTTCCTTGACAACATTGGAATGAGGATGACTTCAGATGATTAATTGATTTTTTACGTCAGTTGATGAAACTTAGTGTTCCAAAACCGTTCGTGTACACATGAAAGATGGTGGATCAAATAACGTGATGTTTCCTCATGTGACAAAACAACTATAAAAACTGGACAGTGAAGAAAATACAAAATTTCATCATTAGGGATGTTGCTCTCGAGATAATTAGAAAAAAATGAAATGGGTTGATTAAAGTGAGGAACAGTGAAGCACTGGAAGTGAAGGAGGAACAAATAAGTCTCCTAAACGTGGTTAAGAAAATGAAAGCGGATTGTGTGGGACATTTACTGCGAGAAAAAGTAATTCTAATAACCCCTATAGGAAGTACAGTGGAAGAACAGAAGAAAAATCAGAAGGAGTAGAAGAATAAAAACAACGGATGAAGTGAAAAGAGGGAGACGTCAGACTACGAAGCAGAAGGAGATAGCCTGATGGAGGCAGCAGTGTTATCAGGAGCTTGGCAATACATGGAACACTTTATGATAACAATACTGACGCATTATGATTTACAGTTTTAATGACAGTAGAAATAGGTATCACGTCAAACGAAAAGGAAACACGTTTCGTGTGATTTAGCGTGTGTTGCTTTCCTCAGAGTGAGTGATGGAAAGAAAACGCGAAATATAGTTGTTACCTGTTTAGGAAATTAGGTCGACTCCTCAAACGACTAGATACAACTCATGCAGTAGGTTCAAACGTCGAGAGACAACATTTGGTGGCTCAACCTGTGTACCCCCCCCCCCCCCCCCCCCATGAACCATGGACCTTGCCGTTTCTGGGGAGGTTTGAGTGCCTCAGCGATACAGATAGCCGTACCGTACGTGCAACCACAGTGGAGAGTGTGTCTGTTGAGAGGCCAAACAAACGTGTCGTTCCTGAAGAGGGGCAGCAGCCACTTCAGTAGTTGCAGGGGCAACAGTCTGGATGATTGACTGATGTGGCCTTGTAACGCTAACCAAAACGGCCTTACTGTGCTGGTACTGCGAACCGCTGAAAGCAAAGACAAACTACAGCCGTAACTTTTCCCGAGGGCATGCAGCTTTATTGTATGGTTAAATGATGATGGCATCCTCTTGGGTAAAATATTCCGGAGGCAGAATAGTCCCCCATTCGGATGTCCGGGCGGGGACTACTCAAGAGGATGTCGTTACCAGGAGAAGGAAAACTGGCGTTCTACAGATCAAAGCGTGCAATGTCAAATCACTTAATCGGGCAGGTAGGTTAGAAAATTTAAAAAGGGAAATGGATAGGTTACAGTTAGATATAGAAGGAATTAGTGAAGTTCGGTGGCAGGAGGAACAAGACTTTGTGTCAGGCGAATACAGGATTATAAATACAAAATCAAATAGGGGTAATGCAGGAGTAGGTGTAATAATGAAGAAAAAAATAGGAGAGCGGATAAGCTACTACAAACAGCATAGTGACGGCCGGGGTGGCCGTGCGGTTCTAGGCGCTACAGTCTGGAACCTGTGACCACTACGGTCACAGGTTCGAATCCTCCCTCGGGCATGGATGTGTGTGATGTCCTTAGATTAGTTACGTTTAAGTAGTTCTAAGTTATAGGGGACTGATGACCTCAGAAGTTAAGTCCCATAGTGCTCAGAGCCATTTGAACCATTTGAAACAGCATAGTGAACGCATTATTGTGGCCACGATAGACACGAAACCCACGCCTACTACAGTAGTACAAGTTAATATGCCAACTAGCTCCGTAGATGACGGACAAATTGATGAAATGTATGATGAGATAAAAGAAATTATTCAGATAGTGAAGGGAGACGAGAAATTTAATAATCATGGGTGACAGGTATTCGATAGTAGGAAAAGAGAGAGACGGAAACGTAGTAGGTGAATATAAATTGGGGGTAAGAAATGAAAGAGGAAACCGCCTGGTAGAATTTTGCACAGAGCATAATCATAGCTAACACTTGCTTCAAGAATCATAAAAGAAGATTGTTTACATGGTAGAAGCCTGGAGATACTAAAAGGTATCAGATAGATTATACAATGGTAAGACAGAGATTTAGGAACCAGGTTTTAAATTGTAAGACATTTACAGGGGCAGATGTGGACTCTGACCACAATCTATTGGTTATGAACTGTAGATTAAAACTGAAGAAATTGCAAAAAGGTGGGAATTTAAGGAGATGGGACCTGGATAAACTGACTAAACCAGAGGTTGTACAGAGTTTCATGGACAGCATAAGGGAACAATTGACAGGAATGGGGGAAGGAAATACGGTAGAAGAAGAATGGGTAGCTTTGAGGGATGAAGTAGTGAAGGCAGCAGAGGATCAAATAGGTAAGACGACGAGGGCTAGTAGAAACCCTTGGGTGAGAGAAGAAATATTGAATTTAATTGAAGAAAGGAGAAAATATAAAAATGCAGTAAATGAAGCCGGCAAAAAGGAATACTAACGTCTTAAAAATGAGATCGAGAGGAAGTGCAAAATGGCTAAGCAGGCATGGCTAGAGGACAAATGTATGGATGTAGAGGCTTATATCACTAGTGGTAAGATAGATACTGCCTACAGGAAAATTAAAGAGACCTTTAGAGAAAAGAGAACCACTTGTATGAATATCAAGAGCTCAGATGGAAACCCAGTTCTAAGCAAAGAAGGGAAAGCAGAAAGGTGGAAGGAGTATATAGAGGGTCTATACAAGGGCGATGTACTTGAAGACAATATTATGGAAATGGAAGAGGATGTAGATGTAATGGGAGATATGATACTGCGTGAAGAGTTTGACAGAGCACTGAAAGACCCGAGTCGAAACAAGACCCCGGGAGTAGACAACATTCCATTAGAAATACTGACCACCTTGGGCTCAAAGGTGCCTACAACCTTCCTCTGTAATAACGCAAAAGTATGGGATGCTAAAATGTTAAATCACCCTCGGACTCTGAAACTCTTAGATGTTGAAACTTGCGATAAAGGGGCCAGAGTTGGAAAGTTCATGTGAGGTGTAAGGCGGGTTATGATTCACATTGGGACTAAATTTCATCGCAGTTCAACCCAACGTTACCGTCCACGTGTCATAGGATGAGAAGGTCTTCACAGCCCCTCTTATCGATATTTCACTTTTTCTTTTGACGTGTCTGCGATGGAGGTCAGTACCGCAACATCTAGCGGTTTTCTTAAGAATGGCCGAGGAAAACATTTCAGACACACTGCCGCTCAGAATCAACAAGGAAGACTGTCAGGAGGTGAAATGTAGGGCATCAATAAAACAACCCCTTTTCTTGTGGCGATGATTCCCACACATTTTGCGGTCGAAATTGAGAGTTCTCAGTGCTAACACCCTCCGGATGACTCACCCTTAATCTAAGGACATTGTGCGGCCAAAAACCTATGAACGTCATGTGAGCGATACTAAACCGCAGTTTTTGCGGTGGTATACAGGGTTGAACCTCTAGGGACCGCTTTAAAGCATTCGGAGAAATTTGAAAGTAATTCGAAGCAGCAAATGGTGTTTGCACTTTTTTAGTCTTCCTGTTTCGCATCCTTATGGCGTGAACACGGAAGGGTACAAAACTGCCATGTACATCATCATCGTCATCATCATCATTTGCGACAGTGGCTCGATTGGACCGTGTAAAAAAATTGACTGTGTAAAAACTGGGACTTTATACGGGGCTGATGACCGCGCAGTTGAGCGCTCCATGCGCCAAACATCATCATCATTGACATATACGTGGCAAGATCTCGGTGTTACCCATGCACATCTGTTGACCATGTTAAAAATGTCAGATAATTTACTTTTCAGCTCAGGAAAGTGTACTCTGATAAAGAATATATCCGCCTGGAATGCCGCAGCCAGCTTTCCTACAGATACTGTGCTCCCCAGTCGAAGTTGTAGCCCGTAGAACCCGGTGCCAATACGTGCGCATGCTGGCGACCTGTTAGTAAACAAGACAATGTCCCCTGATTTGTATCTTAGTTCTTTCTTCCACTGCTCCTTGCTTGCTGTTGTTACATAGGAAGTTTTACTGAAGCAACTGGAATCCCAGTCTTCCAAAGAATCTCCTAGACCACAGTTTGATGAACACACATTTCAATTTTAAACTAAATACAAAGGTGGTGAGATAAGGGTGGTTCCATTGCCACATGCCTTACATTGAAGTAACTGTCCATTAATATGGTCCCAGTAGTTACACCAGTTACTTTTCCCTTCTGCTGTTGTTGAATGTACGTTCATTAACTCCATTTAATATGTACAGGTTACAGGTATTCAACTAGGTACGCTTGTCTCATTACTTCCGCACAACAGGCTTTGGGCGCCGTCATCACAACCAACCAGCAGTTGTTCATTCAGCTGCAAGCAGCTGTCTGCCAGTTTCCTCACCTCCTGGGATAGAGAAACCATGTCCTTGTAAGGAAGGTATGCTGAGGCCGATACCTCTACACTCGTGCTCCATTCCTTTGTTTCGTTCTGATGGTTACGGAACAGTGTGGCCAATAGCACTAAAGGAATTCTGTTATCTTACAGAGACTCATGACCTGGGGCTTTTAGATTCCTCCAATTCCTTCGAGGCCTTATTAGTCTCTTTATGCAAGTATGGTTCTTGGATCGCGGCTCGAGGCGACCATCGCTCTTACACTGGGTTGCAGGTTTATCGGAAGCACTTTCAGCCGCCAACTTGCCGCCTATTTCGTCTTTGAGACACGTAATTACCCTGATAGCCACCTGCGAGATCACGAAATACGCTATTTGGTAATGACGTCGCATTGCCTTCAGGAGCTTCTCTCCAACTTCCAGCACAAGTGTTTGGCTGTCAGTTCCAACCAATGATCCTCCAATCGTTTATCGAGGCGTTCTGGTTCTCAACACGAACTTGCTGTAAGGCAGTCTCTGGCGGAACAGCCTTGAGTAGTTTTCGCATCTATACTGAAATACGAGTGGCATTCAGTATTTGTAATCATATACTTTTTTCGGAAAGCAGGTTAGTTCTGTTCAGGATACCAATACACCGTATTATTCCCCATTCTTTTGGCCGAGAAACCCTATTTTCCAACGTAATCTACATTCATTTGACTGTCTTACGCCGCCTTACTGGAGAGCCCATATGCCGGCATGGTACCATTCTACCGGTCGATGTCGGAGCAAACTTCTGGCTGTATCAATAACATCTCCGTCATCCACGCACTGCTTCTTGCGGAGTTCATACTTCATAACGCCAAACAGACGGATGTCGGAAATGTGATATGCGGGCTGTAGGGTGGATGAGGAAGAGTAGTCCAACAAAGTTGTATGAGCTCCTCCTGGGTGCAAAGATCTGTGTGAGACCTTGCGTTGTGATGGAGAAAGAGAAGTTCCTTTGCATTTCTATGGCGACAAACACGCTGAAATCATTTCTAAAGTTTCCTGGGGGTAGCACAATACACTTCAAAGTTGATCGTTGCACCATGAGGGAGGACGTCTGACAGAATAACCACTTCAGCGTCACACAAGATGATCGTCGCCATGACTTTATCGGATAAGAGTGCGGCTTTGAACTTTTTCTTCGGAGGAGAAGTCTTGCGGTGCCATTCCATGGACTACAATTGTGTTTTCGGTCCGAAGTGGTAAAACCGTGTTTCATCTCCTGTGACGATGTTCGACAAAATTTTTCTCGTTCAACCTAGTTGTGCGCAAGCAATTCCGCACCGATGATCTTTCGTTGTTCTTTATGGTCGTATGCTTAGCGACGAAAAACCCAGAGGGCACATACCTTGTGTTGAGTACCTCAGCTGGTGCGCAAGGTTGTCAGTACTACCACCAGAGACGTCCAGATAAGCAGCGAGATGCTTGATTGTGATCCATCGATAATCTCGAATGGGTGTTCGCACGTTCCTACATTACAGTAGGAACAGCTATTTACGGCGGGGCGGTGGATCAGATACCTTTTTGCTATGACGACAGGAGAATCGCCCACGACTCACCGTCCTTTTGTTTAATCCCAGGGCTCCGCAGACATTCTGCAAGCGTCTATGATTATCTGCGAGGCTCTAGTTTTCGCCAAAAGAAACTCAATGAAAGCTCTCTGCTTGGAAAAAACTTCCTTTACAGACGCAGTTTTGAAGGCCATTTATATCACCGCCACATATCGAAAATATTAGGGCTGAAACGGAAATATTCCACGATGTCCCACAACGAAGTCCACATTTTCTCAACCGAAATTGTTGGAGAAAAAAAATGTACTTCATCTATTACTGAACGTCCCTCGTGTACTAGCGGACTTGAATAGTTCCGCTGCAGTCTTTAAAAACAACTTCTCCGCATCCCACGGAGATATCTTCGACATCATCTCCTTCAGCCAACCCATTGTAGCCATTTCCTCCTGGAAAAACATCAAAACATTCTTATCCAGGAAAACGCTCCTCAATTTGGATGCTTGAATGCATCCTTCCTATTTTTTTTCAAAGAGAACCATCAGGACTACGTTCTGCTGCTGCGAGGTAATGCTAAGAAGAGTGCACCCTTGCTTGATAAGTGGTATCCTAAAAACCGATCCTGGAGTACAATGGGTCTGATTTCTCTTTTCCTGCCCCAGATTTTTCTGGATATATTTCTCCTATGGTCTGGGAATACTAGAGACCTCCGTCGTTCTCTTCCTATCTGTCTTCGAAGTAGAGGGGGTCTGTCCACCGTCATCGCTTTGTTCTTTTCTCGGATTTCTTAGGTTCAACACCTTTCAGTTAAGAGGTAATTCCTTTCTTTTAGATTTGTTACCTAAGTACTTTCCTGTACTTTAGCCCAGACAAAGCTTTATTCTTTATCTGGTTCAAATTCACAGCAATCTTTTCCGCTCCTGGAAGTGGTCCCTTCCCAGATCTACTAGAGGAAACAGCTTCCATCGGTCCCGTGCCAAAATGGATAACATAGTACATATAAAAGAAACTGAGAGACTTGATGTTCAAGTTACCTCAAGTACACAGACACAGTGCACTTAAGGTAACTTCAACACCAAGTCCCTCATTTTCATTTTTAATTACTGTGTTATCAATTGTGGTCCCAGAATTGTACGGGATATATCGGTCCTCACCAGCGGAGCCCCACAGGAATGTAAGGTTGATTACTGAGTCGCCAAATATCCCGAGGCTCTGTTTATTTCACATCATACCACGTTCAATTCACCGCTCGGCACGTATCTCGTCACGCTTTGGGTTGGGTGAGTGCTCTTCTTTCTTTCACCTGTTCCATCTAATACATGTTTTCATGTGAGTCGTTTGGCCCAAAAGGGAATACTTATTCCTCTCACCTCTGGAAGGATTTGCTTTCGCATGAGGTAAACGTTACTATACAAAAGTAGAAGCACTCAAAAGGGAGTAGTCAAGCCCGTGCCTCCCCACATAGTTCTTAAACCTTCACTCAAGATATCTTGTCAAACGGTCCTTCTTTTCCTCAAGTCGTTCGCATCATCAGTTACTCTAGCTACCCAGCTCTAGCGTTTTACTGTCACGCTACACTTCAGAAGGTTCTGTTAACCTCTTTTCTGCATTGTTCCTCGTTCCATTTCCATATGAAGCTGCACCTCAGATACACAACTTCCAACATTCACATTTATATTCTGTGCTAACAATGCTTTTCTTTCAGAAGCGCTTTTCTTATTACTGCCAGCCTGCATTTTATACTTTCTCTGCTCCGGCCATCTCCATTTATTTTAGTGCGTAAATAACAGAACCCATCTACTGTTCTGATTGTGTAGGTTCCTAGTCTAATATTCCTAATGTTGCATTATTTGATTCAGCTACAGTACCTTCGTTTCACTTTTGCTTTTGTTCAGGTAGCAACCTCTTTTAAAGACATTATGCTTTTTGTTCACCTCACCTTACAAATTCTTTGCCGTCTCTGACTGCAACACAGTGTTGCTGGCAAACCTCAGAGTACCTGGCAAACCTCAGAGTACCTGGCAAACCTCAGAGTACACGACGTATATACACAGAAGAGCCAAAGAAACTGGTACACCTGTCTCATATCGTGTAGGGCCCTACCAGCAGGCAGAAGTGCTGCAACACGACGTGGCATGGACTCGACTGATGTCTGACGTAGTGCTAGAGGGAACTGACACCATGAATCATGCAGGGCTGTCCACAAATCCGTGACAGTACGAGGGCGTGAAGATCTCTACTGAACAGCACATTGCGAGGCATCCCAGAAATGCTCAATAATATTCAAGTCTGGGGAGTTTGGTGCCCAGCGAAAGGGTTTAAACGTGGGAAGAGTATTCCTGAAGCCACTTTATAGCAATTCTGGACGTGTGTTGTATTGTCCCGCTGGAATTGCCCAAATCCATGCGAGTGTACAATGGACATGACTGTATGCAGTTGATCAGACAGGATGCTTACGTACGTGTCACCTGTCAGAGTCGTACCTAGAAACATCAGGAGTCCCATATCACTCCAGCTGCAGACGCCCCACACCATTACAGAGCCTTCAGCAGCTTGAACAGTCCCCTGGTCACATGCAAGGTCCATGGATTCATGAGGTTGTCTTCATACCTGCACACGCCCATTCGCTCGACACCATCTGGAACAAGACTCTTCCTACCAGGCAATATGTTTCGAGTCATCAATAGCCCAGGGTCGGTGATGACGGTTCCAGGCGAGGCTTAAAGCTTTGCATCGTGCACTCCCAAGGGTACACGAGTGGGCCTTCGGCTCCGAAAGCTCATATTGATGCTTCGTTGAAGGGCTTGCACGCTGCCACTCGTTGATGCCCCAGCATTGAAATCTGCAACAATTTGCGGAAGGTTGCACTTCTGTCACGTTGAACGATTCGCTTCAGTCGTCTCTGCAGCGGAGTGTGCGCTGATATGACACTTCCTGGCACATTAAAATTGTATGCCGGACCGAAACTTGAACTCGGGACCTCTGCCTTTCGCGGGAATGTGCTCTACCATCTGAGCTATCCAAGCACGACTAACGACCCGTCCTCACAGCTTTAATTCCGCCAGTACCTCGTCTCCTACTTTCCAAACTTCACAGAAGCCCTCCTGCAGAGCACATGCCCGTGAGAGGCAAAGGTCCCGAGTTCGAGTCTCGGTCCGGCACACAGTTTTAATCTGCCAGGAAGTTTCGTCATTGGTCCTGTTCTTGCAGGGTCTTTTTCCGGCCCCCGAGATGTCGGAGATTCGATGTTTTATCGGATTCCTGATATTCATGGTACACTCGTGAAATGGTCGTACGGGAAAATCCCACTTCATCGCTAGTTCGGAGACTCTGTGTGTCATCGCTCGTGCGCCGACTATAATACCACGTTCAATACTAACTTAAATCTTGATAACCTGCCATTGTAGCAATAGTAATCGACCTAACAACTGCGCCAGACACTTGTTGTCTTGTGTAGGCGTTGTCTTTAGTTGGATAAGAATGCCTATACCAGTTTCTTAGGCGCTTCGGAGTATAATTGAGACGAAGACGGCCAATGACCTTTCCTGCACGGATGCACACCAGCCTCGAATTCTTACGGGAATCGGCGAAACGCCGCGAGTAAGGAGGATACTGGGCGAGGGGCACTACAGCAGTAGTGTGGGGATAAGTACAGATTTTCGTTCTGACGGGAGGCTTGCTATGGTAGTTAGTGCCGTTGTAAGGACCTCTGTCTCCGGATGGCTTAATGGTGCCGGCTCGGTGGGTCAATGTGTTCGGTCAGACGGTTAGCTGCCCTCTCGAATAAAAAACTGAGTGAATTGGTCAACGGTAAATTTAAAAGAGTGACATGGGATGTCAGCCCTGAATAACTACAACGAAGAAAATGAGATTTTTTTAAAAAAAACTAGGAAGAAGAAATGGTTAGAGCATCTGATTTATAAGCAGGAGACCCGGTTCCGAATCCTAGCCCGGCACAAATTTCCAATTTTCGCCATTGATTTAAATCATTGCTCACTCGCAGCAAATGTCTTAAATTCCTTGGTGTCTCAATGTTTTTATTTCTTCACCCTCTAATTGCTTTTCAAGTTTCTCCTTTGTTTCCTTTACTGTTTTCTCTACCTAAATATTGAGTAACGTGGGAGCTGGGCCACAACGTCTCTGTTTCCTCTTGATTATAGCCTCCTTTGAGTCCTATAACTTCAGTCTAGTTTCTGTACTGGTTGTATCTAGCCTTTCGCTCACAATTTCAAAAAGTGTATTCCATTCTTCTAAATCTACAAATTCTATAAAGCAGATTTTATCTTTCTTCAACCCACCTTGAAGACAAGTTGTAGGATCAATATCTTGCTATCCATGTTGCTACATTTCACTGGAACCCAAAATTATCTTCCCCCAGGTGTGATGCCTTTCCGTTCTATGTAGATTCATGTCAATATTTTAGAGTTATGCCATTAAATTGATAGATCACTAGTACACTGATGGAAAAAAAATTGCAGCACGAAGAAGGGGTAGTGCGACATAAATGAAAGCTCGTGGGCTTGTTTCTACATTTAAAAGATTACGTCTACTCAAATTCTGCGTAAGAATGGTGCTAATAGCGCCACTATGAGGATCAAACTAATACTGGATTTAAATAAACGCTTTAACGGTCGTGAGTGTTAGTTATCGTGGAGATTTGACGTTGTGGGCTGATGTTAGTCAAGAATACCTTCAAGGCGACAAAGGCGCCATTGTCAAAACCTCACCGAGTATGAACGAGGTAGTGTAATAGAGCTACGAGAAGCTGTATGTTCCTTCTGCAGCATTATAGGTGTAGGTAGGAATGTAGGCAGCGGTGGTCTTGGGACTGTACGATCGCAAGTAGACCGTGCCCCTGATGGCACTACAGAGAGGCTAGACCATCGTGTTCTGCGTATGCCTCTGGAGCATCGTACTGCATCAGCAGCATCAGTTTTAGCAGCAACTGGCAACGCAGTGACAACGAACTGTTTCGGTTTCTTCAAGGATAACTCCGAGCCAGAAGCGCTTTAGCGCGCATTCCACTGTCCACGAAACCACTGCCATTTGCGACTTCAGTGGTGTCAATCGAGAGCTCATTGGAGGTCTCAGTGGGTTTTCTGATGAAAATTCGTTGGCCTCGGTGTCGGTGATGACTGTGTGTCGGTTAGAACGAGGTCAGGAGGTCAGTCGAGGGCCTGCATCCAACATGGCTGCGTGCTAGACACATGGACCTTAATCTGGAGTTATGTTCTGGGGTGCGAATTCGTATGACAGCAAGAGCACTGTCGTGGTTATCCCGTGCCGCCATTTCCAATAGGACACGCTCGTCCACATACCGCCCTTGTAACCCAACATGCTCTGCAAAGTGTCGACATGTTGCCTTGGCCTGCTCGATCACCAGATCTGTCTCCAATCGCGCACATCATCCGACGATAACTCCAGCGTAACCCACTAACCGCGTTAACCAACGATGTGCCACAGGTATGGAACTCCATCCTACAAACCGACATGCGGCTCTTGTGCAACATTATACATGTATATCTGCCTGCTTGCATACAAGATACTAGCGGTTAATGTACCAGGATATCACATTTGCAATGGCTTATCTTGCGCTTACATTAACCTGTGATCAGGCAATGTTAATCACTGAAATATGTTACCTAGGCAAATATATACCCAAAATTTCATTTCTCTCTATTAATTATTGTTTGATGTTGCGATTTTTTTCTGTCAGTGTATTTACATGTATCAGCTTGCTTCTTTGGTGTTTGGATTGTCTGAGGGTAATTCACCTGTCTCACATATCTTGCATACTCTAATAGGACAATGTTACCATAGGCGGTTCTCCCAAGAACTTGGGTAATTCTGAGGGAATATCGTCTACTCCAGATATCTTGTTTCTTCTTAGATCATTCAGTGCACGTCCACAAGCGTCCTAATTTCTTTTAACTTATTCTCATTGTTCCTATTCCAGAAATACGAATAAGGCAATAAAGTAGTCATACAGTCTTTCTCAAATAACAATTTCCTGGATTTATACAGTAGGATTTCGCCAGTTCCGCGTAACATTTGTTACAAAGCGTCCTATGTAATTATCATTTTTACACCAAAGATTTCCATTATATGAACTATTTAGACAAACCAAACATTGTGCAGTATAAAGGAGGAAATACTGTACATTGTTTGAAAGTAATATTTCAAATAATATAATTAAATCTATTTAGGCAACAGTTAAAAGGGAGATCGGGCAGTCACTTAATGAATAAGAGTTTCTTTTTGTAAATGAAACAGCAAAATAATAAATGATAGTAACTCCTGGAAATAGCCCGATAGAATCACATGGACAGTTAGAGAGATATACACAAGAAACATTGACAATGCCATATATGTAAACGGAGATTACAAGTATTCCACTCTATGCCAGAGATGTTAAGAATTTAATTAGCTCCCTCAAAGGAAAACAACCCTCAGCGAGTTGAATAATGAATAATTCACTGTACTGGGAGGTATTTTCAGATAGTTTTAAAGATGTTATTGTCAGACTCTTTTGGAAGAAAAGTGGTATGACAGATATTAAAAATCGATGCTCCAAGACGTCTAGTTGTTACTTGTACTATAAAACTGTAGCCCACGTGACTTAATGGGAAGCGTCTTCTACGTTATTGCTAGGAAGGTTTATGGGTATTTGACTAAGTGGGATCTTCTTCTTGCTTAGTGAGCCCTTAGCATTTAACTATCAGATTTTGGAGACGAAAATTTAAAAATTGTGGGATTATTTTTCCTATTTTCATTCACTAATGTCTCATGGGATCATATTTTGTGGTAAGTGTGGTATCCATTGGAGAACCTCTTGCGGAGAGCACTTGAAACCGTTGTAAAAACTGGTGACAACTTCGCAGTACATTTATCCTCTTATGAATTATCTTAACGAAGAATCATACATCCACAACAATAACCTTAAAAAATGTAGTACTAGAGGAAGAAATGATCAGCGCCATTCCCTCATTCAGTCTTAGAGTGGTACTGAACGGAGTGCGACATTCATACGCAAAACTCTTTGACCACTTTACCCAGTGGCGTAAGGAATGTAACAGATAATAAGTTTAAGTTCAAAGGCAAGCTGAAGTCATATCTTTTCATGCTCCGTAGAAGGGTTACGAAATATGTAGCAACAGTGTGTGAATGAGACTGGGAATTTCAGGTTGAAGAGATAAGCATAAATCACTGTATATAAAGAGATACCTGAAGGCAGTCATGACAGTCGGTTCTGTCCAACTTTCTTATCTGTTTGCGGATATTTAATTTACGCCGGAACCGAGCGAGGGGGCGCAGTGGTTAGCATACTGAACTCGCATTCGGGAGGACGACGGTACAATCCCGCGTCCGGCGATCCTCATTTAGGTTTTCCGTGATTTCCCTAAAACGCTTCAGGCAAATGCCAGAATGGTTCCTTTGAAAGGGCACGGCCGACTTCCTTCCCCATCCTTCCCTAATCCAATGAGACCGATGACCTCGCTGCTTGGTCTCTTTCCCCCACATCAATTCAATCTTACGCCTAAGGAGACGCCTACGCCGCCGCCATCACAATCACTATCTAGGTGATAATCTGAGCAGCCCCCTTAGATTGTTAGCATATGACGCTGTAATTTACCGTCTAGTAAAATCATCAGATGATCAGTTCCAATTACAAAATGAACTAGAGAGAATTTCTATATGGTGCGAAAAGTGGCAATTGGCACTAAACAAAGAAAAGCGTGAGGTCGTCCACATGGGTACTAAAAGAAATCCGATAAATTTTGGGTATACGATAAATCGTACAATTCTAAGGGCTGTCAATTCGACTAAATGCTTAGCAATTACAATTACTAGCAACTTAAATCGGAAAGACCACACAGATAATATTGTGGGGAAGGCGAAACAAAGTCTGCGCTTTGTTGGCAGAACAGTTAGAAGATGCGATGAACCCACTAAAGAGACAGCCTACATCACACTTGTCCGTCCTCTGCTGGATTATTGCTGCGCAGTGTGGGTCCTTACCAGGTTGGATTGACGGAGGACTTCGAAAAAGTGCAAAGAAGGGCAGCTTGTTTCGTGTTATCGTGCAATAGGGGTGAGAGTTTTACTGATATGATACGCGAGTTGGGGTGGCAGTCACTGAAACGAAGGCGGTTTTCTTTGCGGCGAGTTCTATTTGCGAAATTTCAATCACCAACTGTCTCTTCCGAATGCGAAAAATATTTTGTTGACACCCACCTGCGTAGGGAGAAACGATCATCATAATAAAATAAGAAAAATCAGATCTCGAACGGAAAGTTGTAGGTGTTCCTTTTTCCCACGCGCCATTCGTGAGTGGAATGGTAGAGAAGTAGTATGAAAATTGTTCATGAACCCTCTGACAGGCACTTATGTGTGAATTGCAGAGTAACCATGTAGATGTAGATGTAGACAGACTATCTAACAGTTAGTGTTACTGCTACTACTACTACTACTACTACTACAAAAGTGTAATTCTGTCAAAGATCTTCAAAAATTATAATTAAAATTGTTTGGATTTACAAATTACGTAATTAATGTGAAGTTTGGCACTACATGTTCACTGCAAGTTCAGAAAAATCTGGCGCGGATGTGGAACAAGCCGTTCTTAATGCGACATCTAGATTGTGATGCTGGTCAGAGATGAAAATGTGATACGTCGAGGCAAAACAAAGGCAAATTCTGAAACAAAACTAACGATCTTGGGGTATTTATTATATTTATTACTGTCCACCAGAGCCCATAAATAGTTTAAAATTGCAAAAAATTGTTGCCAAGACGTATCGTCATGAAGATTAAAAATTTCTAACTTTTCTAGGTAACGATTTCGAAATATTTCACATATCATACCTTCAAGTTCAGTAAGTCAACAAAAAAGAATGAATTATTGATAAAAATAACCACTGGTTCAAGGTTTTAAAACTAGTTAAATTGGTTAGTAAATTCCGTATCTAGATTTCCAGCATGTTTGGCGAAAGATAGAAAAACACATTCACCAACATTTACGGTTACCGTAATTGAATTCGAAGCTGGAAAGTGTGAAAGGGAATTTGCTTTAAATGTGCAATCCATAATTTTAGTTTCCTCTGAGAAGCGTTTACTATAATTACCGTGGCGAAAATGTTGTGATTTTTTCCCCTTCAATTAAAGGTTTAACTCATTTAATTTTGAAGTGATACCTGCCAGAAAACTAAATCTAGGAGCAGTGGTATCTCGTCATTTTCTTGACCGTATTGCCTTAAATACGATTTCAGAAAATCTCTTATATGATTCAGAATATTGTCGAATTATTCCAGAGTTTTCCCTGCTAAGCCAACTTAAGTCTGCAGAAAGAATTAAGTCAGCCTGCTCATAATCTGAAATATTCAAAGGATTTCTGAGTACTCGGTGACGTGTAGAAGTTGACCGAAAGTAGTTTACTACCCAAGTTACAGCTTTCATAACATGGTCAAAGTTCAAGACCTTTGCACACACTCAGGGGGAAAAAGTCATGAGAAATCTCCTCACATCGTGTCGGACGTCCTTTTACCGGCGTAGTGAAGCAACTCGACTTCACATGGTCTCGAAAAGTCTTTGGAAGTCCCTTGAAGAAATGTTGAGCCGCACTGCCTCCATGAGCGTCAATAATTGCGAAAGTATTGTCAAAACAAGATTTTTTGTACGAAATGAATTCTCAATTATGTCCCATAAATTTTCTATGGGATTCATGTCGGGCAATCTGAATGGCCGAATCATTCACTCGAGTTGTTCAGAATGCTCTTCAAACCAGTCGAGAGCAACTGTGGCGCAGTGGCATGGTGCATAGCCATTCATAACAAAACCATCGTTGTTTGGGAGTATCAAGTCCATTTACGGCATAAAATAGTCCCCAAGTAACCAAACGTAAGCGTTTCAAGTCAATGATCGATTCAGTTTGATCAGAGGACTCAATCTTTTCCCTGCAAACACAGCCCATGCTGTAATGGAGCCACCACCAGAATTGACAGTGCCTTGTTGACAATCAGAGTCCACGGCTTCCTGGGGTTAGGGCCATACGCAAATCCTAGCATCATCTCTCACTAGTCCACAGTTTTCCAGTCGTTTGTGGCCCAGTCAATATGATCAAGGGTCCAGGCGAGTCGCTGCAGGCGATGTTGTACTGTTGGCAAAGGCACGTGTGTTGGTCGTCTGCTGCCGTAACCGATTAATGCCAAATTTCACCGCACTGTCCTAATTGATACGTTCGTCGTACGTCCCACATTGATTTCTGCGGTTATTTCACTTCATGCTCCTTGCGTGTTAGTACTGACATCTCTTGGGGCTCTCAGTCGGTAAGTGAAGGTCTTAGGCCATTGCGTTGTCCGTTGTGAGAGGAGACGCCTGCAATTTGGTATCCTCGGCACTCTCTGGACACTATGGATCTCTGTATATTGAATTCCCTAACGACTTCCGAATTGGTATGTCCCGTGTGCCTAGCTCAGACTGCCATTCCACATTCAAAGGCTGTTAATTCCCGTCATGCTGCCATAATCACGTCGGAAACCTTTTCACACGAACTGCCTGAGTACAAATGATAGCTTCGCCAACGCACTGCTCTTTTGTACCTTGTGTACACCACAATACCGTCATCCGTATTTATGCACATCGATATACCCTTGACCTTTGTCACCTCAGTGTTAGCTTCCTGGTAGATAACAGAGTGAGTAGAAAGAAATTTTAGAAATATCTTTAGACAAAGAGAAAGAAACCCATTATTCATTCCAGTTATTGAAGGAGTGCCCCATCTGTTTAGAGAGTGGTAAGTTGCTACCTTTCGCTAATTTCAGGGTTCATATTAAACATGTCTTCTCTCCTAGTAAGTTCATGAAGTGGTAGCACTTTAAAAACACCTCCTTAACCATAAAATCATGAACTACCATTCTAATAAACAAACACATCTCTTCAATATGGTAAGTATAAGTATTGTCATCAAACTGAAGCGAAAAATGTTAACACGATTGCACATCTTGACATAATTGAGAGTTTAAATTTTTAGAAATCTGTTCAACGTGTCTAGCAAACAGTTTGATGAGTCAAATGAAGTCCTTTAATAGACCATGTAAGAGCAGATTTATCTTTGTGACTATCGAACATTGATTCAGCGGCACTTATCATTGCTTCTTTAACTACTTCCTCTTCAATGAAATGCTTTTCCTCTTCGCTAAAACACACAGCAGACGTTTTCATGTTAATTTTTTTCTGGGCCGTTTTCATGTTAATTTTTTTCTGGGTTCGCTTCGTAAACACACTTTGCTGTAGTTTTAATTTGGATTTTAAGTCTCTATGTTTTCGTAATTCAAGATTAATGGGGATGTCACTATCAAAGTTTGAGCGATTTACCGAAAAATAATATTCTACTTTACTTTACTTGGGATCCGACACACTACTGATAAACAGCATCATTTGGGTTTACGTCTGAATTCGACAAAACAATACTACTACTCCAAGCCCGTCTTACAACTGTGAATTCTTTGACGTTTAGCCATGTTGTATTAAGAATAATCCATGACACACAAGACATCTAACTGAAACTACACTCACAAACTCTTAAGTTATACTGGACAGCCCCTGGAAAAAAGCTGTCTGTGCGAACAACAATGTTCAAAGAGATAAAATCTGTTCTTTGAGGCAAATCTTTGTTCGGATTAACGTGACTGTCTCAAATTTTCAGCAACTGAACCTTAATATTTACTCAGGGAAAATGAATACAGTTTTGGGTATATAAACAAGAATTTCGTAGGGAAATTTGATTTAACATTAGAAATCGTTGTAACAGAGCTTTGTCTATGAAGGGCGCTAGGAGAACATACCACAGGCACCATGGCGCCTGGGGCCGCAATGTTGGACAGCACTGATTGCAGACAATTACGTTGTTAACAAATTTTTCCACGCGAAAGTGCGATACAAGTGCAAAACTGACTCGTTCCCAGTCGTAGCTAGAGTTCGTGGCTGTGAGCCTTGTAAAATGCCGATAACTCAGCTACGCTAACCATTCTCGTTCCCAGAGTATCTGTGTCACACTTCCGTAAGTACTATGCCGACCACTCTGACTAAAAGCGTGACAGCAAGTCTCTGTAGACTCTCGTTGTTTATTCTCACGGCTGTTTGTTAAGGACTTCTAACACTACTGTGTGGTGCGGTGCTCTACACTTGGCCCTTCTTAAGTGTTATATGTAATCCCCATTACAAATGCATCGCACTTTCCCTTCTTTAGATTTACGTATGTTTAATGAATTTCGCTTCGCATTGTAGCATTATTTCTAAGTATCTGAAAGATATGAGAACCTTGAGAAGTTTAGCAGTACTCTTGTAAAAGTATACTATCTGATTCTTTCACATTGTTGTGGACATTACCTTGTGTTAGGGTAGGTAACCACGAAGCCTTCGTAATCTTATATTTCATACCAACTTATCAAAAAGATCTACTTCTTTTAAAATGCAATAATTGCTACAGTTTTAATTTTTAGGCGTTTAAAAGCACGATTCAACTATAATAACTTTACATATTCACTATTTGTTCAAAACATAAGAACTCCGTTTCGTAACATTTTAAAAATATTTTCTGATATTCATAAAGCAGGAACTATCTTAAAATAAATATGAAACTTGAGTTAATAATGTTCTTGATATTGGTTGTTATAGCTTGCTACATTTAGTCGAATACAGGACCCCAGGATTTCAGTGGTCAACCTTGTTCCGTTCTTATTTTTAATAAAATTAATACTTGAAAATAATTATTCACAAAGGTAAGCAGAAGCAAACAACGGCCTTATCCCAAATGTGACATTAACTAACATAGGGTATTTCTACTGAGGAATTGGAGGCGATCAGTTTTTTCTGTACCACTTCTAGATATGAATAATTTTTAAATATTTCAAGTTCAACAGCTGCCGTAGCTAGGTCAAAAACATTTCCAATGGAAGAAGATATATTCGGTAATATAAGGTTAGCCTAAAGGAAGGGTAGAAACTGGATTATCACTGAAACCTTTTTGAAATCTGAAACAGGGTCATTGAAATCATCCCTCAAGCTGGAGGGCATTTTTGCATGACATGTACTATCAAAAGGTACCTAGCATTCTTCTATGCAACTCTTGGAACGTGTCTTAACTTTCTCACCTCTAAACTCCCATAAACAGAATTTACTTCAGATGTCATATCAGCAATATCTTTGTCATTGCCTTGAAATTTCCAATTTAGTTCATTACGTTTTTCTGTTAGGTCAATCGGGAAAGCAAAATTTGTGAGCCAGAGAATATTCTCAATATAAACTAACAGTTCTCTTCTGGTTCATGCAAAATAAAGGTTTGGTTCAAATGGCTCTGAGCAGTATGGGACTTAACATCAGGGTTCATCAGTCCCCTAGAACTTAAATAAACCTAACTACCCTAAGGACATCACACACATCCATGCCCGGGACAGGATTCGAACCTGCCACCGTAACGGTCGCGCGGTTCCAAACTAAAGCGCCTAGAACCGCTCGGCCACTTCGGCCGGCCAATAAAGGTTTGACAGTCAGCAGAAGGCATTAGTGACGTTGACGTTTGTACTCTTTTTTTTTTTGCTGCTCCATTGCACTTCAGTATGGAGAACTAAATCTTCAGTTTGCAGTTCAATTTCGTCTGTAAAATGTTTGAAGTGTTATTTGAAGAGAGTGAGACCTAATATTGTTGACTATCTTCACAACAGTTTTCAAAGTTTCATTCAACTTTAAAAACTTTCCACACAGTGATAAGTTAAAAACTGTAGAAAACTTTGATCTTTTCACACAGGGCAAGAAAACCATTTTAAAAATCTCTTAAGGCTGGAGCTCCATCTGAGATAATGTTTACGAGCTTATGGATACATATTTTCTCAAGTACGACGAGTTCCTTCGATGCAAAAAAAAATATATATTTCTCTTGTGTGACCTTTCAAAGTTCTTTGATAGTAAAATTATTGAAAACATCCTTACAGAAACTGGGGAGTGAGAAGGACTGTTGCACGATTAGACTTACCTAATTGCATTGAAAAACAACATCATTTATCCTGGTCTGTTTTCAATTAAAAAAATAATCATTAGGCACTGTTTCTACTCTTTCTGTGACATTTCTTGATGCAAGGTGAAGAAATTCGGTGGCAGACAGTATTTAAGAATTGATTTTGAAGTTCTGTAATAATGCATCAGTAGCTTCTCGAAATGTTTGTTTCACGAGTTCACCATCTTCAAAGGGAGGGTTTCCACATTTTCGCCAATATATTCCCACCATGATATGTAGCAAGAGTGGCAGTAACACTTTTGTCTACTGGTTTTGTGAACAGATTTTGCTGAAAACATAACTGATTATTTAGGTCGTTGTTTTTTCTTTTCTCAGTTCACAGTATGACGGAAACTCGGAATTCACACTTGTGTGCACAGTTTTGAAACATCTCTTGACGTTTGTTGTTTTCACAGATGTAATGGTAGGCTGACACAGTAAACAAACGCATGTGTCACTTCTTTGCGTTAAGAAAAATTCATGTGAAAATGATAAATTTGACGTATTTTGGGTACACAACATGTTATGCGTAACGTCGTTGCTCTACGCATTATTTCCTTTATGCACGATCACGTTTGAAGCTCAGTGCCAAAATCACGCTGATGACTAAACACGAACATTTAGATAACATTAACTTTGGCATGGTCAGTTGGGCAACGTTCTCGCAAAGTGTGTCAGCATGTATACTTGCTCAGTACTAACTTCACACTCAAAATATTTATAGCGTTCTGCCTACGACCCTTCTACGCAGTATTACATCACAAAAGTTAGCAGTGCACCGTAACGGCATGAAACTCACCAATGAGTGGCGAGCACGTGGCGTCTGATTGAATTAATGCGAGGAACGAGATTAGGTATGATTAACACAGTTTTACAGGTTCAAGATAGATGTTGGTATTAGTTCTACGTGCTTGTTAACAAACGCATCATACTTGTGTAGTACGAGCGCGCATTTTCTGTGCTACGAAAGAACGTCGTCATTTTTATTGAATAATTTTTGTTCTGTACTCTCAATACTCACGCTATCTACCAGACAAGCACTCATGATCTACCAGTGGATGCTGACAGACGTGTTGCCGACACGTGCTTTCCATTTATTCATATTGTAAGAGCACCGCCGTACATTGCACAAGCTGTAAATATCGTCTAAGTTCCTCCATGGTTGTTCACGATCTTCTTGGGTTGATTTCTTTCCTGTAAACTCTTGCACTGGTAGCGAATAATCTAAAAATGTTGCCTGACTATATGCGATGATTGGTTCATTTATACTGAGGACGTCACGTCACGTTTCATTTTCCCTGTGGCGCAACAGATATTGTTTCTGTTTTAGCATTCACCGTTCAATGCAGCATAACGTGTTCTATCAGCAAAACCTTGTTCGTCCCTAAGACAGTTTTGTGTTCATGCTCAGTAGACCATCTGTCGGGCTTCTGTGGACAAAGTAATAAATTGGCAAGCGCCTTTCTGAAATATAGCATGAGAGATCATACTCTTCACATACAGTAACTAGTTGCTGGATGCGTGTCATTAATGAACACACTTTCTGATAATGCATCCGTTATGAACCGTGACAAAAACGAATTAATTACATTAGCAACTAGAGGACATTGCTTTAGATCAACGAGGGAAATGGAAAATTTGTTCTAGACCGGGAGTTGAACGTGGGTCTTCTGCTTACTAGGCGGATGCTCCGCCCACTAACCCATCCGGACTCAGTGGTCGTCGCAACTGAACGGACCACCCCAGCACTCCTCCCGCGAGGCGAAATTCTGAGCTTATTCACACACTACTAATGTAGTTATCCTCATTACTCGCGGTATTTCGCAAGTTCCACGTGGTGTGCATCTGCACTGAAGTGATTATTGATCCTCACCTTAATTACAAATATGGTGTCTGTTCTTTCGGACATGTCCGTTCAGCAGATGACACTCAGTATACTTTTCGCGTGTAGTATGCAAACGGAACCTACTTTTCTATTTTCGGCGTCAATGGGTTACAGCGAGCAATAACGTGAAGGTCATTTGAGACTATTCTACGAGTGCATAATAGCATCTAGCTTCAAAAGTTAAATGTTGTTGGAATCAATTATCTGATTTATTTTGATATACATTTATTAAATAACTATGAGTGTCCATTTTTTACTCGTATAAAAATATTAAATTTGCTTCCTCCTTAATCAGTTCATTCATTTCAACATCCCTCCTGAAAAGAAAATGATGCTATTCGCATATCTGCGGCCATTAATTATGTCTGTTTGAGTAAAGAAAAGGCTATTTGTTTGGATGCAGTCCAGTTGTACTTCGTTTGTTTTTTCAAGCATCTTCAGTGGATTAACACAAATTTTCCTTCTTACCATTTTTATGTAATAGATATGAGATGAAATTATGGTGAACATGTTGGTAAATAACAGTAGTCTGCGGTTAACGACCACTTTTTGGTGCATAAATTACTGTAGGTTTGCAATATCTTTTCGTTCCATTTACTAAATCGTGGCGGCGTTTTCCCATTTCCAGTATTCCATGTTATTGATATTATACGTGCATTTTACGCACACAAATATATAGCGTTTTCACCTGTTTGTTTTTAAAATGAACGTGCGTTTCCTCTTTGTGTTTACTGTGTGTATTGTTACCAAATATAGCGTGTCGTTTCCCTGTCATCTTTTATTTGTTTTGGTTCTGCAGGCAGTTCAGTTTTTGGTTTGATTGTTGTTGTTGTTTTTGTGTGTACATGCTCGTGTTTCGTGTGTGTGTGTGTGTGTGTGTGTGTGTGTGTGTGTGTGTGTGTGTGTGTGTGTGTGTACGGTCGAGGAATAGGAGACGAGAGAAACCTGAATCGAGGAAATCGATGATGTTTGTTTTTTGGTGATCTGTGTTTTACTTTTATAAGTATACAAGGCTGGGAGTCGTATGAAGATCATGTGAGTTACAGTTTCATACGGTTTGCTCAGTTTATGGATTTATTATCTTTTATCCGCAAACATGATCGAAGAATTCTTGCTGGTATTAGTTTGATCCTCAGTTAAATTCTTATTTTCGTTAAGAACCTGTTGTGTATGGGAATAATCGCGTAACTTTGGCGGTTTTCTATTGTGAAGCTTTAGAGATTTTCCATGGTGCTAAACTATGAATTTTGCCGTTTGACAAACAATACCTTTCCCATATTCTTACGTGGCGGCGGTTAAGTCTTTCACTAAACAAGACAGTCTCAACGTCAAACAATAAATCTGAAAATAAATTGTTATCGTCCGACTCCAACCCCCGAATGAATTCAGGAAATTCTGCTCGTTGTTATTATCATCACTAAGAGCCTGTAGTGACTTGCAACTACCGGCTCCGTCGTCGAATGCCTTGCGCTGAAAGAGGTACAGAACCATTATTCCGAAGTGTGTTATGCGAGTTGATTCTATCGGCAGAAGTGCTGAAGAGTGAATAGTAACCACAATGAGCACCTTCTGTCCTGCCAAGACACGCACGGTTATCACGCCACCGAACGCTCCAAATCTACACTCCTGGAAATTGAAATAAGAACACCGTGAATTCATTGTCCCACGAAGGGGAAACTTTATTGACACATTCCTGGGGTCAGATACATCACATGATCACACTGACAGAACCACAGGCACATAGACACAGGCAACAGAGCACACACAATGTCGGCACTAGTACAGTGTATATCCACCTTTCACAGCAATGCAGGCTGCTATTCTCCCATGGAGACGATCGTAGAGATGCTGGATGTAGTCCTGTGGAACGGCTTGCCATGCCATTTCCACCTGGCGCCTCAGTTGGACCAGCGTTCGTGCTGGACGTGCAGACCGCGTGAGACGACGCTTCATCCAGTCCCAAACATGCTCAATGGGGGACAGATCCGAAGATCTTGCTGGCCAGGGTAGTTGACTTACACCTTCTAGAGCACGTTGGGTGGCACGGGATACATGCGGACGTGCATTGTCCTGTTGGAACAGCAAGTTCCCTTGCCGGTCTAGGAATGGTAGAACGATGGGTTCGATGACGGTTTGGATGTACCGTGCACTATTCAGTGTCCCCTCGACGATCACCAGTGGTGTACGGCCAGTGTAGGAGATCGCTCCCCACACCATGATGCCGGGTGTTGGCCCTGTGTGCCTCGGTCGTATGCAGTCCTGATTGTGGCGCTCACCTGCACGGCGCCAAACACGCATACGACCATCATTGGCACCAAGGCAGAAGCGACTCTCATCGCTGAAGACGACACGTCTCCATTCGTCCCTCCATTCACGCCTGTCGCGACACCACTGGAGGCGGGCTGCACGATGTTGGGGCGTGAGCGGAAGACGGCCTAACGGTGTGCGGGACCGTAGCCCAGCTTCATGGAGACGGTTGCGAATGGTCCTCGCCGATACCCCAGGAGCAACAGTGTCCCTAATTTGCTGGGAAGTGGCGGTGCGGTCCCCTACGGCACTGCGTAGGATCCTACGGTCTTGGCGTCCGTGCGTCGCTGCGGTCCGGTCCCAGGTCGACGGGCACGTGCACCTTCCGCCGTCCACTGGCGACAACATCGATGTACTGTGGAGACCTCACGCCCCACGTGTTGAGCAATTCGGTGGTACGTCCACCCGGCCTCCCGCATGCCCACTATACGCCCTCGCTCAAAGTCCGTCAACTGCACATACGGTTCACGTCCACGCTGTCGCGGCATGCTAACAGTGTTAAAGACTGCGATGGAGCTCCGTATGCCACGGCAAACTGGCTGACACTGACGGCAGCGGTGCACAAATGCTGCGCAGCTAGCACCATTCGACGGCCAAAACTCGGTTCCTGGTGTGTCCGCTGTGCCGTGCGTGTGATCATTGCTTGTACAGCCCTCTCGCAGTGTCCGGAGCAAGTATGGTGGGTCTGACACACCGGTGTCAATGTGTTCTTTCTTCCATTTCCAGGAGTGTATTTTAGAGTGGATGATAGTTATTGGGCTTCTTAATCATTGTGAAGCAGGTTTTATATAAAATGTGAGTAATAAGTTTTAAAAGAAAGCAGTGCTGACTGTGGCTTGTCAAGAATGGGGAATTGTAGTACATAGAAATGAGCAGAGTAAACCTTTCAGTAGAAAATAAGTTTTGTAAGGGGAATAATAAGAAGTATTGTATTCTCGTATCTATTTTAGCACTAAACAATTGGCCGTGTTTTATATTAAACCTGCTGTAATTGCTGTATAACGCCAACGACCTTGCCGCAATGGTAACAAAGGTTCCCGTCAGACGACCGAATTTAAGCGCTGTCGGGCTTGGCTAGCACTTGGATTGGTGACCTTCCGAGTCTGCCGAGCGCTGTTGGCAAGCGTGGTGCAACCAGCCCTTGTGAGGAAAAACCATGAGAAGCTAAGTTATTGAGAAGAAGTGGCTCCGGTCACGAAAACTGACAAAGGCTGGGAGAGGATATGCTGCCCACACGACCTACCATAACTGTATCCAATGATGCCTATCGGCTGTGGATAACACGCCGGTCGGTCTGTACCACTGGGTATTCCGAAGCCTGTTTCGACGGAGTCAGTTGCTCTATAACGATTGTGGTGTCAGATGAGATAT
Organism: Schistocerca nitens; assembly: GCF_023898315.1. Lineage (NCBI taxonomy): Eukaryota > Metazoa > Arthropoda > Insecta > Orthoptera > Acrididae > Schistocerca > Schistocerca nitens. The sequence goes on from NC_064615.1 coordinate 954,697,687, forward strand.
CACGAGTCAAATTACGTAATGAAAGAAATACATCTACACACGTAATTAAACTCTCGAACTCTACCCTCTGCACTTACATATATGTCTGAGTTTGTAAGTTTCAAAGGCATCACTTTTACTGAAGTGTGTGTGTGTGTTTGTGTAAGTGATGCACCTGAAATTTACAAACTAATAGGTGACAGGAAAATTTATTGCTGATTGTCAACATAAGAAATGTTACACTTTCTGCGGAACTATAAACGTAGTTTATTATGTAATTTTCCACAGAGTTACAGCAAAGAAACACATTTTTAAACGGAAAATAGTTGCTGCTGTCGTGCATTGGAATCACTGAAACCAGCTGTGTACAAATCAGTTTCAGTCACATTCCTATCACGTTTAGTTTGGGAGCCACAACACTTCAAAGATTCAGCGCCGTATACCACGCTCTGTAAATAAAGCAATACCCCTTCCAAAGGTGTTTCGGATGAGATGTAACATCGCCCCTGTGACGGAGCGACAAGCTTCCCACATGTGCTGTCAGAATGCCGACTGTCGCCGTTCGAGGTCGTATACGCGACAGGTCGAACCATACAAACGGAGGGGGTACCATGTGCCGCGGTTACAGAGGTGAGATGAAGATGACATACACGCACAATGAGTATCTTGACGTGTTGATGATACTCGTCGAATGCCTACACGATGCCACTGAAGCAACCATGGCATATATCGTGAGATATTCTAGGAGAAGAGCACCCGCAGCCATTACGTTCGTACGTGCTGAACAAAGACTTCGGGAAACAGGCAGCTTGGGAAGGCGCAACAGTAACAGGCGAAGGCCTGCTAGAAGAGGGAAGAGGGCGGTGTTTGTTTTAACTGCAATACACCGCGATCCCCGTATCAGCTTACGAGATGTTGCTGCAGTCGCTGGTATCAGCCTTACAACTTTGTGCCGTGTAGTGCAGGGTCACAGGTTTCACCAGTACCGCCTGTCACTGATCCTGGAGCTCTATGAGAACGATTTCAATCGGAGACTTACTTTCTGTGAAGAGGCCATGCGCAATGTCACTCTGTTACGTTCTCTCATGTAACCATGTTCACAAATTATTGTGCAGTGAACCATCATAACATACACTTATGGGCCGCAGACAATCCCCAATGGGTAAAATCTGACGAACATCGCCGTTGGTGGTCTATTAATGTATGGTGTGGAATCCTTGGGGATGAAATCATCGGTCCACACTACTTCACAGGTACACCACCAAGTGAGATGTATCAGGCTTTTATAGTCGGCATTTTGGGTGATCTCCTTGAACATGTGTGTCTAGACATCTGAGTTCATATGTGGACGCAGTGCGATGGTCACCAAGCCCATTCTGCGCATGCTATTGTGGAAGAACTGAACAATAGGCTGCCTGGAAGTTTGTTAGGGAATGGCCCGTGCGGTCGCTCAATTTAACACCAGTAGATCCCTTTTTGTGGGGATACCTAAAGAGTCGTTTTTGTATCACTTAGGGTACAAGCCCAGATGATCTAAAACTGTGCAACGAAGGTGCTGTTGGACACCGGCGGTGTTACATCTCGCCCGCAGGTCCTTTAGGAGGCGCATTGCGTTGTACATTCAGCAACATGAACGACATCTGAGCACCTCATTTAAATCGACATTCCACAGTCAGAACATTCATCACCACACAGTCACGTACGGCGTGTGGTATCCGCCCCTGACAATTTGAAGGTTTGTAGCTCCCAAACTAAACATGATAGGAATGTGATTTAAACTGATTTCTACACAGCTGATTTCACTGTTTATAGCTATACGGAAAGTGAAATGTTTCGTATGTTGACCTATCGCAATAAATTTTCCCGTCACCTATTAGTTTGTAAGTTGCAGGGGCAAATACTTTTACTCAAACGCCTTTTATAGAAGACAGAGATTGAGAGTTTAGTTACGTGTGTAGGTGTATTTCTTTCATTTTATAATTTGACACGTGGTATCTCATCTCGCTCCATAATTGTTATACAGCAACTGACTGTCTGAACAGGTCTCGGAAGGCCCAACAGCATCGAGAAACACCGTGTCATCCTCAGCCGAGAGGCGTCACTGGATGCGGTTATGGAGTGGCATGTGGGCAGCACACGTCTCTCCCTGCACACGTTTGAGCACCTCAGTTAAATCGACATTCCACACCCAGAATATCCATCACCACACAATCACGTATTATGTACAGCGTGTAGTATCTGCCCCTGAAACTTTGAAGGGTTGTAGCTCCCAAAGTAAACGTGATAGGAATGTGATTGAAACTGATTTGTACATAGCCGGTTTCAACGATCCCAGTGCAAGAAAGAAACAACTATTGTTCCATTTAAAAAATTGTATCTGTTGGCTGTAACTCTTTGGAAAATAACACAATAAACTATGTTCACAGCTCCGCAGAAATTGTAAAGTTTCTTATGCTGATCCACAACAATAAATTTTCCCATCACCTATTACTTTGTCAGTTACGGTGGCACACACTCTTAGTGAAACACCATATATATCGTCCTGTCATTATATATGTATGACAGGAAATATGGCATGTGTTAAGACATCAGGGAATAAACGTTCATGGTACTGAATCGAGCTGCAGGAGGTAAAAACTATACGGAAACAGAGATTGGAATACATCCAAGAAATAATTGAGGAAGTAGGATTCTAGAGGTACTCAGAGAAGTACAGCATTGGACAGGAGAGAAATTCCTGGACGGAACGCAACAACCAGACACAGGACTGCTGAGTCACAGAAATCTTACTCAATATTCTAACTTCAGCTACAAAGTCTATGTTAACCAAAGGTTCTCGTCTTTCAAAAAAAAATTGTTTTAGCATCATAATTTATTGTACAGTTTTCTGTACTGGTATATAGTGTCATATAGTATCAGCAATCAGATGGCGTCTGTTCTAATAATCTGATAGTAGTAATGTCTCGAAATAGTAACACGATGTAGATGAATAGGTGAAGCTGATGTATTTCCTTCAGTGTAATGCCATTTCAGTGTTAACGTCATTAGAAAGGGAGAGGGGGGTGGATGGTGGGAGGAAGACAGAGACAGTTGCCGCAGAAGGGAAACGAGTGATAAATTTGCAAAGAATTTTCTCATTGCTGACACGAGTCGCCGAATTTGCGAAGTTACATGACGTTACCAGGCCTCAAAGCAGTTCCCCTGAAACACGAATCTACTCAACTAATACAATAACAGCTTGTAGCTTAACAGCTCGACCTATAGTTTATGTTACACATGTTTGTTCTCTCCACGACTTGCTTATATAGTTAATTTAACCTAATTTCACTCGTACCTGTTTGTGGAATTTCAATAAAGCATTGTCAGAAAAACCAGAAACTTTGCTTGATCTTCCTATTTCTTCAGTTTTCTGCCACACTTGTGTTCACATATGAGTGAAATAGTGAAATGTGCCTAGGATGATTGGGGAAAAGGCAAGCGTGAAAACGTTACGTAGAGGGGGCAGTAGGTCACATTGTTTGGAAGCCTGTCTTAAAGAGACGTGGTTCGTGGCCGGAGAGGTAGACCAGGTATCTGGTGTGTGGCTAGCATTGTTTTTTTTCCCAGAACGTTGTAGAACCTTGTGGCGTATGTATACCGCCCATAGTACAAGAGACCCAAGGTCGGCACTGTCATGTGGAAGTCCGCCTTTGGGAACCTACAGTATGAGGGTATCGAGTTATCGAATGGTATCACAAAATTAATTCTCTTCTTTAGTTCAAGCCAATAACATTTCTTTAAAACCGTAGTATGTCAATAAATGTGGGGAAGGTATTTTGCAGGTTGCCAGCACTTTGTTAGTTCACGACGCGTCAGCATTTTGTGCTTTCGATGCTAATGTTTTGGTGCGTTGGCCATGAGAACTCGGTGAGTAGTTATCTTGAGAGAACGGACGTCTTTAACAACACTCCTCATACTGTTAGTCCCACTACTGGGTTAGCTATGACATATTACAGAGGAGTTCAAATGCAACTTCAATTGTTTCTCGCTGTTTTCCCTAATAGCGATAGACTGTAGTTCCAAGTGTTTGCACCTCAATATCTTTCCCATTGGGCAACCAAAGTATAAACTGACCAGTTCATATATTCAGAACGACAGTTGTTCACATTTAAAGGGGGATGTATGTTTATTTTTACTGTTATCGTTCATCATTGAACGTATTCGTGTTCGCTAAGCCATCCAGTGAAAGAGGTGATATATACAGGCTGAATCATCTAAAACTTGCACCGCAAATATTGCGGAAATAGAGCTACTGATCTGTGTTTTTCGCAGATTGGATGGAAGTCAGGGTCTCGTATTGTAAGCTAATCAATAGATTGTAGTAATACTTAGAATGTGTTTCTTTCTGTACACTTTTGAAATGGCTCAGTGGCTATTGACATTAACAAACTATAAGTGGGGTAAATTAGAACGTAAGCGGTGTTTGTTGCTGGATTCCAGTGCCGTTCGTTGATGAGGTATGGTATTTTGAAAACTTCCCTTACCGATTTCTTGTACAATACCAATGCAGCACACACTAAAAAAGAACAACACACGTGCATACACCAAATATATGGACTCTGACTAGTAACGAGACAACTGACCATCACTGGTTGGTGTTCAAAATGACCACCGGCAACAGCAATACACGCTTCGAGTCTATGTGGAACGACCGCTACAAACGTGCTAGCGTTTTAGCGGAGATGTCCGAGCAGACTGCATTAATACGCCGTCTCATATCTTCGGGTGTAGCACGTATGTCCTTGTAATCAGCGTCTTTCAGCTTTTCCCACACAAAAGTTTACAGGCGTCAAAGTTTGGCAATGGGCTGGCCAAGTTACAGGTCCTCTGAGTCCAGTCCAACGATTTGGAAACAATTCGTGAAGATATGTCGTAGTACCTCGTGCACTACGGGTTGAACAGTTAGCATGTTGGTACCACAGGAACGCTGCAGAGGGACGTCTTCCAGCATCCGTAGAACTGGCTTTTTAGGAGGCTGTAGTACGCGTTCAGTGTTTCGTCTATGATAAACGGGACTGAGCTGATGGTCCATTATCCCACACCACACGTTTACACTTCATGGACGCTGAAATTCCACCTAACGAAGCCAACGGGGATTGTCACCAGACAACTGTGCATGTTTCTGAGGTTTACCTGGCCATGATTGGTAAACGCGGCTACATAAGTAAACAAGATACATGATACATCTGGATAATCCAATCTTAATGTCCACGTACAGAAGTTAACACGATTCATACAATCGTTTCCATGTAGCTCTTAGTGGAGAGATATGTGACGCAGATGTAACCTGTGTCGGAGAATGCGTAGGACACATGCCCGAATCATGCCACGCCCTCGTGCGATTGCGGTGGAGCTAACACGGGGATCAGCTGCAACAGTAGCGGGAAACTTAATATCCTCCTCTTCTGTTTCCTTCTATTACGTTGTCTGGGTGTCACATTACCACTTTCACGTAATGGGTTGAAGAGGTTGATAAATAACTGCCGACATAGTTCACGTCTATTGAGATAGCTTGCCGCTTTACTCTCCATGCTCCATGAGCAAATGGTTCAAATGTCTCTAAGCACTATAGGACTTAACATCTGAGGTCATCGGTCCCTAGAGTTAGAACTACGTAAACCTAACTAACCTAAGTACATCACACATATTCATGCCCGAGGCAGGATTCGAACCTGCGACCGTACCAGCCGCGGTGTTCCGGACTGAAGCGCCTAGAACCGCTCGACCACAGCGGCCGTCTATACTCCATGAGCATGTCGACATTTTCCGCACTGGTAAGTCCCATCGTTCACTCACGACCTACTGCTTGGAGAGTCACAAACTGAGTAGCAAGTCATAATGCACAGAAGGAACACACAAGCACAGTAAGCAAACATAATAACATCGTACCTAGCAAATACGCAGTTCGAATGGCACAGGCAAGTGTCGATGTGGAAGCTTTTCAAAATACGATATGTCGTAAATGACTCATACTAGAATCCTGCAACAAACTCCACTGACATTCTAATTTACCCTACTTTTAGTTCGATAGTGTCAACAGGCATTGTTCAATTTAAAAAAGTATATGTTTGCATAAAAAATACAATGTCTAAGAATTATTACAATCTGTTGATTGCCTACCACTGCGAGCTCCTGACTACCAGTCCATTCTGCGAAAACCGCACATCAGTATTACTTTCCATTTTCGTTCCGCAATATTTGCGGTGGAAATTTTAGGCTATTAATGTTCAGTGTACCTAACCACGTGGATGCGAAGATGAAAATGAAAGGTACAAGAGCTGCTACGAAAGTTCAATCCAAGCATTTGTTCTACAGATACGCAAATAAACGATTATTAAAAGCAGCTGCAGGAGCTCTGATTAATAGGGGAAAGCCATGGAAATAACATACCAAGCTCTAGACAGCCCATGCAGTAGGTTAAAATGCTTGTAAATGAGTGAATTTCGCTCATTATTCTCACTTGAGATTGGGGAACAAACGTTGCTTTTACAGTACGCAGGTTGAAGTTAAAATTGATGTTAGGACCATGTATTATCTAAGATGAACAAAAGAACAAGTGGGTTACAATCTCAGTCCACAAATATTAAGAATCGAAACTATAGCAACTGAAAGAAAAACGTTAAGCAGTTACTTTACAAGCAATCGAAGGTGAGCCTTTGCTCCTAGGACAAACCAGCTAACGATGATGACGATCGTAATGATCCCAGTAGGCCTCATTCCATAGTCGGCACTCACCTGAGACTCCTGGTCGGACACTGTCATATAGTCTCCAAAGCTAAAGCCACTCCTTCACAATTAACTTAAATTTTGAGTCGAGAATTACTTTTTGGTACTACTAAATTCTAAAGTACATTTACTGTCGAAAATACATCGCAGACTAGGTGCACCAGTTTATGAGATACTCGACTAGGAGTAAATTGCGTGAAATGAAATCTATTGGGAAACTAAAGTCACTTGATTTAGTATATAATCTGTGGAAAATTCGTAATGATTAAAGTTCAGCATGTCTAGATCATGACGCTGCTACCACGCTTTGGGTGAGCAACGTCTGCACTTAGCTGTGCATTGGTGAGTTTCTGCCGTTACTTAGCTTTCATACATGCCGACTGTCTTTTGTATGCATGATTAAGTTACGGCTCCGTTTATGAAAATTCTTCTAGAATAAACAGATGAGTCTAACGCTTTTATGGAATGCTTGTGTGCATCTTCCATCCATACAGAACGACAGAAAGTACGACTTGGTAGGGTCAGTTCAAGTCAGTTAAGCTAAGAGGCTCTATTCGTTTTTTTTTTTTTTTTTTTTTTTGCTGTTTAGTAGAACTCTGTCTAACGTAACCTTCCCTCCTCCCCATTAAGAGTACCAAGCTTATAATTATACAAGCGTTGTTAGCGAATATCTAAAACGCCTGAGAAGGCGGATGCCTTAGATCAAAGTCTTCTGTGCCTTCTCGCAACTTTCGCCGAACACATCTCTGTAATTCAAAAAAATCTTGTATTGATCTATAGTCGAATTAGACAGGCCTATGCGCTTAAACAAAAAAAAAGTAAGAAAGATAAAGACGTTAAATAATCTCGGCTAGATCATTTAGTTGCGTAAAATTTCCTTCCCTGTTCTAATGCTTTACGACATCTGTTTAATGGTAGTTACGGCACATGTAAGTGACAACAGAGCTGCGGGGCCACTTTCATTTGCCATTTTAACGTAAAGTGCTGCTCTGCCAGTGTTAAGATGTTCGCAGAACTTTTATATGTGGTGGCATGGTGTCTTTATTGGACCATCATACCAAAGAAAACTATACACTGAATCCCAGCCAAGTTAGCAGAAATATTAGCAACATTCCAATAACAACTTACGACGGGACTTCAGAAAGTAAGTTAAACATTATCATGGTAGCCCAAGTAACCTTTATTCAGTGCTCCACTACACTTAAAAGAGACACAGTTACATGGTTACATGACACTATTTTCCAACGTAGGCTGCAAGTCCCTGTAAACAAGACTCGTTCAACTCCTCGGCGATAGAAACCCACTTCTTTGGCACGGAGCCATTCGAGAACAGCTGCGTGAACGTCCTCACTGTCGGAAAATATCTTTCTCCACCAGACATTTTTCCCGCTGGCGGAATAGCATGACCTACACTACGGGATCAAAAGTATCCGGACAAGTGGCTGAAAAGGACTTACAGGTTCGTGGCGCCCTCCGTCGGTAATGCTGGAATTCAATATGGTGTTGGCCCACCCTTAGCCTTGATGACAGCTTCCACTCTCGCAGGCAGACGTTCAGTCACGTGCTGGAAGGTCTCTTGAGGAATGGCAGCCCATTCTTCACTGAGTGCTGCACTGAGGAGAGGTACAGATGTCGGTCGGTGAGGCGTGCCACGAAGTCGGCGTTCCAAAACATCCAAAAGGTATTGTGTAGGATTCAGGCCAGTCCATTACAGGAAAGTTATTGTCGTGTGACCTCTCCGCCGTAGGCCGTGCATTATGAACAGGTGTTCGACCGTGTTGAAAGATGCAATCGTCATCCCCGAATTGCTCTTCAACAGTGGGAAACAAGAAGTGGCTTAAAACATCAATGTAGGCCTGCGCTGTGATAGTGGCACGCAAAACAAGGGGTGCAAGCCTCCATGTAAAACACAATCACACCATACAACCACCACCTCCGAATTTTACTGTTGGCACTACACACTCTGGTAGATGACGCTCACCAGGCATTCGCCATACCCACACCCTGCCATCGGATCACCACATTGTGTACCGTTATTCGTCACTCCACACAAAGATTTTCCACTGTTCAACCATCCAATGTTTACGCTCCTTACATCAAGCGAGGCGTTGTTTGTGATTTATCGGTGTCATGTGTGGCTTATGAGCAGCCGCTCGACCATGAAATCCAAGTTTTCTCACCGCTCGGCCAACTGACGTAGTACTTTCAGTGGATCCTGATGCAGTTCGGAATTCCTGTGTGATGGCCTTAATATATGTCAATCTATTACACACTACAACCCTCTTCAACTGTTTGCGGTCTCTGTCAGTCAACAGACATGGTCGGCCTATACGCTTTTGTGCTGTACGCGTCCCTCCACGTTTCCACTTCACTATCACATCGGAAACAGTGGACCTAGGGATGTTTAGGAGTGTGGAAATCTTGCGTACAGACGTATGACACAAGTGGCACCCAATCACCTGACCACGTTCGAAGTCCGTGAGTACCGCGGAGGGCCCCATTCTGCTCTTTAACAATATCTAATGACTAACTGAGGTCACTGATATGGAGTACTTGTCAGTAGGTGGCAGCACAATGCAGCTAATATGAGACACGTATTTTTTGGGGGGTGTCCGGATACTTTTGATCACATAGAGTATGTCTGCACTGCATTGGTCAAATGGTTTGCACCATTTCAGTATGGCTGCACGCGAAATTGTATTTGGTTAGTGAACCTCCAGAATATCACGATGCATTTGTGTGCAGCTTAGACGTTTCTCCCACACAAATCGTATTTTCTGTTGTACTTCAATTTTGGAGTGTATTTCCAGTTGCCACACCATTTCATTCGCGCAATCTTACCGCAGCAGGACATTGTCTGCAGGTCGCCCTGAACATGTAATCTCTCCGGGCGAGGTGGTGGATTGATTAACTCACTATACTCGCATTCTGGGGGGCGATGGTTCGGTTTTCCGTCCGGTCATCCAGAATTAGGTTTTCTGTGATATCCCTGAATCATCGCAGGCAAATGCAGGGATGGTTCTTTTGAAACGGCACGGCCGATTCCCATTCCCATCCCGTCTCTAATGACGGAGCTGATAGCAGTACTTTAAATTTTGGTTTTCCTTCTTTTCTTCGTGTATTCTCTAATGAAAATGAAAATGCGGCCCTTTCGTTGCTTAAAGATCTTAGCGTAAGATATATTTTGTAACTTGATTCCTTAAGACGCTACGTATTAAATGCCATTTATGTTGCTACTTAGGCCACAGGTCGAATGCAGTGCCTAAGGCACTGAGACCTTGTTGTGGAGGAGATGGTATCATATCCCATCCCTTACCTCTTATTACTAAACCGTTTGAAGGATATGCGAGGCTAAATCCCGAAATAAATTATGCAAAGGTAGAAAAAAAAATAGATACGCTTTGCTGCTTCATACTGGAAGCACCACCACTGATGTAACTCTTTAGTCCTCAAAATAAATAGCATACATTGTGACATACACTTCAGTTTTGCGCCAGTGCTGTTATAAAGCCTATGGTCAACGAACGAGTGATATACTGTCATTTACGCTGTGCGGCGCAATTGAATGATTGTTTTTTTTTTCAAAACCCCGTAATTCTCTCCCATTGTGAAGCATAACTTGGAAATTTGGCTCAAAGGTGCCTACAACCTTTGTAATAATGTAAAAGCTTGGTGAAACGTGAATTTACTTTCAAAACTTTTTCTTAAAAATTTATTTCATCTACTTGCGATTCATCAACAACACAATTAATCACACTATGTGAGCGTGGAAGTAGTTGCCAGGGAGTAACTGATGAAATAAAAATGAAATTGCTTTTAACAAATGGGAATTTTATTCCTAAAAGACTTTTTTATAGACAGATTTAAAATTTTAAGCAGCAAAGCACCCTCTAAATATCAAGTTACAATTTATTCAGAGGCAGAAAGAAACTAATTTTTGAGTGTATGAGCTTTCGGGGTTAGAATCTTGCCGCTCCCTTTAGGCACGGCCATAGACACGACCGCTCTCAACAACCTCTGAAAGACTACACAGGTGCAAATCTGCAACACACCAGGTTACCTTAAAGTAAAAGTTTTAACAATTCACACAAGCACACAACTATGAACCCCGTAGGAGTGATGGAAACGGTACAAACACTAAAATTAAAAGATTAACTTGCCACCGAAGGTGCAACTTGATTTTAACTTCTAAGAAAAGTCTTACGGTGGAAGGGTGGCAACTACATATATTAAAATGACCATTTAAGTAAAAGCCCATGAAATGCAATCTTATATAAAATTATACAAGTTTGGCCAAACATGCTCTACAGTACACATATACCGCCTCTCAAGATGATGGGCAAGATAAAAACATATTTCAGGAATTAAGCCGTTACACTTCAAACAACAAGTTCGTTGACACACCGAATCCGACAAACATGACAGAGGCAGCTATTAACGTACGGCAGATTGATAGGGAGATTATCGAACAATCCGAACCGCAGGTTGCTCTAACCCGCCCCTACCCCACAAGGCAAAAACGGACCACCCAATTCATAAATGACCACCTTCCCGCGGATGGGCAAACGGAGAAGAATGGTGGGACGACCCCAAAGCAAAGCGGCTGGTGACCTCACCAAGAAAACAAGTAGAATTTAACAAGTAAATGAAACAACATATCAACAATCAAAATGGTTCAAATGGCACTGAGCACTATGGGACTTAACATCTCAGGTCATCAGTCCCCTAGAACTTAGAACTACTTAAACCTAACCAACGTAAGGACATCACACACATCCACGCCCGAGGCAGGATTCGAACCTGCGACCGTAGCGGTCGCGCGGTTCCAGACTGAAGCGCCTAGAGCCGCTCGGGCACCAGCGGCCGGCTATCACCAATCACTTAACTTCTAATAAACTGCGATTTCTGGCGAAGACTTGGCGCAGCACTCACAAAACGCTCTCCCGAACCGTCCGCTGCCAGCCGCTTCAGCGGATGCAGGAACGCGCGCCGATATCCCGTCTCACGGCGTCGCAGCTCGCACCGGACAGACCGATGTCTTGGTTTGACTCCTGTTGCTCTCGTGTCGACAGCGAAGTCACTACCCCTCGCTATACGGCGCGGCCCACTGGACTCAGGTGGCGACCTCACATGCGCCGACGCTCAAGGCGGACAAGTCATCTTGTGTCTCAGTGCGCGACCGACCAACCGATCGATCCAACCGCCAATGACCGTTGCCTGAGCAACTCGAGCAGACTGGCGGCCTAACGCGCAGACTCAGATGCAGGAACTAAGCCCCCGACCGGCCCGACCGGGCGACCACTCGTCGAGTTCTCTCACTGCACCACAAATTCGGACGAGAGACTGACCCCAGACTAACTACAGAGTCGCCCAGCCTGACTTAGGCTGACTCACTGACCAACTGACCGACTGGCGACCTCATAGCGCCCCTTAGATACACGTCAACAGACAACCTTTCCCCTTTCTCACCAGAGGGAGACACCAAAGCTGCGATTGCCGCAGCGGCGCCACCGCCAGAAACGGTGGGCGACTGCTTCACACTACGCGCTACGATTCGCTCTTCAAAACAGAAATTTTTACCACGGCTCACCTGGGGTCTCGCAAAGTCACCATCGGGCTCGGCGACGCTTCCAGCAGAAGGCACCTAATTTCGCAACAATTCTGCCAAACCCAACCGTGCAAGTGTCACACGGTGGTAAGGCCGTTACACGCACTCTTACTAAAATTTCACCCCTTCTTTTTACGCTCTGTCCTCTATTTCCAGTGTGAGTGAATCTGTGTTTATTAAAATTACTTGAGTTTTAAATAAATTTCAAGTATGTTTGAAAATTGCCTGTCGAACTTATTGAGTAAGTTGAATTGATGGTTCTAATTCTTCCTTTAGCGCTTGTGTGTGATCCAAATTTCGTACAACTTTGCTATTAATTTTTGTGCATATCCATTTTGCCTTCTGAATTTTAATCGGTTTATTTCGCTTCCCGTTTACAACGCACACTGTTTACTAAAAGTCTTTAGGGTTGATTGCATTGAAGGAGAAATTTATCTGTTTTAAAAGAAGGAGTCTTGTGACCAGTAACGTTGTGTAGCGTGTTAAATTGATCCATTGTTATATCTGTATTCCATGGTGTTTCCTTCATATGTTTTAGAGTGGGTCTAACGTGTCAAGCGACCAGATTAGCCTGAGGCGTGGAAGCTTAAACTTATTCTCTTCATTTTCAGCTGACAATACTTATTTGCATTGTCAAGGAACTCAGTTATTCTAATAAAGTGTACTTAAAATTTATATGTGTCACAAATAATGTTCAGTCCTTGTTTGACCGATCCTTCCATCCCCAAGGCAACCAAACTGCAGGCTGCGTCTCAGTGCTTTCCTGAGGCGCGATTACGACAGACTGCGAGATTGACACAAGCCACGATAAAATGGGCCTCTATAAGACCACTCATTACACCGTTACGCTCCCAGTGCGACCCGCACAACTTTGCAGAGCACCTTAATAAAGGGCCTGGATATACAGAACCTGTGAAGAAAATCCCAGCCGACCGAAGTGGCCGTGCGGTTGAAGGCGCTGCAGTCTGGAACCGCAAGACCGCTACGGTCGCAGGTTCGAATCCTGCCTCGGGCATGGATGTTTGTGATGTCCTTAGGTTAGTTAGGTTTAACTAGTTCTAAGTTCTAGGGGACTAATGACTTCAGCAGTTGAGTCCCGTAGTGCTCAGAGCCATTTTTTTGAAGAAAATCCCAGGGGCCTACAGACAGTCTACGCTGCTGAACTAGCCCCTGCTAGTAGGCCATCCAGACTCCAACAGATTTCGAATGAGTTGCCTAATTCTGCCCGCAAGCGTCTAGGACTTCGTCACATCTTGTTTCTAGAATCAGATTTTCACTCTGCAGCGGAGTGTGCGCTGTTATGAAACTTCCTGGCGGATTAAAACTGTGTGCCGGACGACTCGAACTCGGGACCTTTGCCTTTCGCGGGCAAGTGCTCTACCAACTGAGCTACCCAAGCACGACTCACGCCCCGTCCTCACAGCCTTACTGCTAGTATCTCGTCTCATACCTTCCAAACTTTACAGAAACTGTCCTGCGAACCTTGCAGAACTAGCACTCCTTTCTGTATATATTTCGTGGAATAGCTTTGGACGGTTCCTAATGCTTACACCCTGTACACCAGACCAAATACTGCGGCCGCGCTTAATTCCAAATGGTTGCGATCCAGTTCGATGGGCTTGTTGGCCCCCAACGTCCTTCGAGGAGGTTTGAACCGGCCGGCAAGTGTCAGCATTGTCAAAAATTGTCGGGAACATTGTTCTGATGCTCATCACACTGAAAAATGTGGTGTAATCAACGCCCGAAGGAAATGGGCTAATTTCACTGACGCCCTTTGTGACACGTCCTACGGCCTTCTCGTATAAATTTAGAGCAGCGGCGTGTCTTAAATGTCTAAGGTATTCAAAAGAAAACTGGGCGTCGCCGTTCTGATGTACATTGTAGTGGCGTCGAAGAAGGGGTGAAATGTGGGTAAGAAGGGGAGTGACGACTTTCCCGTCGTGTGACACTTGCACGGCCCCGTTGAGCAGAACTGTGGTGAAAATTGGTCTCAATGTGACACCATTAACGCACATTGCACCTCAAATGAACTTCTGAGCTGTGGACTATTTTAGACACCTCGATTTTGCTTCAGTTTTATCGAGAACATCTTCTCTAGTGCCTGTGTTTTGCTGGCATCTGTGTTTTTGTCTTAGTCTCACTTTCACATAACGCTAACAGCAATACCACATTTTTATACAGTTTTATATTCTCGGGTGTGTTGTTCACTGTTCTGTTCGTTGGCCCGCATATGCAACTTTTCATAATCTGAAAGTCCTGCTTTAGAAACGCTTGGAGCCATTGGATAAATTGGTGATGGACTACATTTCTCGCTACTGTTCTTCTGCCATCCCTTGATGTAGAATTTCGATTTCATTGCTTTTCGGGAATACAAAATTAAACTGGGGCGTTGACTCCTTCGTCTTGTAAATAATGAACTATGTTGAACGATCGCTAAAAACAGGAAGCTACATATCTACCTCTGCCTATCTCTCACTCTCATCTGTCAGTACCGACAGAAAAGTTTACCTTTAATGAAAGTTAAACGCTGTGCCCACTAGGTACCGATTAAACTTGCACATTTTGAAACGGCAACATGCTAATTACGCGAAAGGTCGAAAGTCACAGAGCCCCCAGCTTGGAAAAGGGAAAGACAGATAGCCGAAAGAACGTTACGTTCACTTGTGAGTGTAACATTTTCAGTTGTAATGTACCTTCCACAACATCGCTGTTTTTTTTTCTACAATTGTGAATTTAATGCAAAGTTTAACTGCTATAGTACGCTTCACATTCCAAAATATGTACTCCAAATCCATCTTTTTGCAAACCTCCGTTTCCGTTCTCAGATGAAAAACGCAGCAGGCATATACACTGCAAAATGACAACATGAGCGCGAACCTCGGAAGGTAATGCGCGAAAGGCGGTAATCAATTAGTGACTAAGATTTTTCGTGTCGTATTTGCTTCAGACAACTAAGTTTTCAAGGGTTGGATTCAGTACGTATCGTTTCAAAAATTAAAGGTACTATTTAGTAAATCATTAAGTGTCCCAGTAATCAGAGACTCATTTTTATGAGGGAAGCAGCAATCCCTGTACTGTTGCAAATTGGTGATTAACTGGTCCATGTGCACAGATGGTGGACTCACATGGCTCGTACATTTCGTTCCTGGGTGTGCCAGTATGCTTTTGGAATCACTGTTCAATGAACTCATCAAGTCATTCACATCAGGCCTACAAACGCAGTTAATTAACACAAACAGTCATATCCTTAATAGAGACCGGTTACTTGTAATTACTACTGTGTTTGACAACGTGGGTTATATGAAACACCTGTATGCCAATCAACAGGCAGAGGAACAGATTAAATGTGTTCTGTATGAGGGAGGGGCCAAGAGGGGGGGAAGAAGGAAGTGGAAAGGGTGGGGTGGAAGGAAGAGATGGAGGCAAAGAGTGAGGTGGGGAATGAGAATCGATTACAAAAATACCTTTCGTTACTGGCCACTGACAATGAGGTTATTCACCTACAGCTTTGATACGTGGGACCTCTGTTTTGTCACATAAATCTCCGGTGACAATACCTAATTTTTGCTTTGGTGCCTGTCCGCTTCATTTTGAAAACGCACTTGTCGAATATTCATAGCGCTCTGTGGTAAATATCAGGCTAATAACACTTTTATTTATTTATTGCAGTTCTGTCTCTTATGAAGATTTACGAAAATTAGAAGTGTAACTGTATTCCAAACGTGAGGTTGCTGTGTATATGATCGTGTATGAATAGGTGAATAGATTCTCATTACTTTGGAAGCCTCATTTCTTTCAAACGCGAACGCTGACATTTAACTATAATGACTATGTGTGTACAAGTAAGGTGAAAATATAATTTTTCAGGTACCTTTCACTGCTAAGTTGAAATAATTATTTTTAATATAAAACTGACGTGCGCATTTTTACAAATCAGTTAGTTCAAGCCAATGCAATCATTTGTATTTAGAACAATTTATGAGACTTGGATGAGACAAAATTTTCTGATAAGGAAATAAATTATTCAAGAATCCAATGACAGCGAAATTTCACAGCGCTCGCTTAGCGAAGACTCTCTTTGATAATTGTACTCAGAAACTGACGTGTAGTGTGTACTGGAGGTAACTCAAGCAGCACAATGGCAATTTTCTCCATACCTTCCTGGTAGGAGGATCATAAAAATCTGATAAAGGTGTTTCTCACATAGAAAATGATAGTTCGGATATGGAAAAACAAATACTGCTCACATGTATCAATGTTACATTATCTGATCCCAAAATTACAGCAGATTAGGATGTACGAGACCCTGCTGAAAATCTTTTAGGTTATGGTTGTTTGGCATAGATCTTTGAGGAAATAAAATTTATATTCATTGAAAAAACAGAGAAATGGGTCATCGGTGAAATATATCGCATCTGATACACGAAAGCTGAGTGTCCATACTTTGATGGGTACATTAGAGTCTCCTAGTTTTATCGTGTAAACATCTAACTGCAAAAACATTTCATGATGCAGAAGGTAGCGAATGACATTGTTTCGTTATATGTTACCCTAATGACATTGTTGTCAATTTTTTCATCTATTCTTTGTCAAACCTAGTGAAATCGTCATCTTTTTCTGTTTTCCGTCTTTCCTTTAGTTGCTTTAAATTCTTGGAAGTATGTACTGACTATGCAAACAATTGAAGACAGTTTGTTTGTTGCCATACGTGTTTCGCTTCATTTATTTGGGAAGCATAATCAGTGGCCTGTAATACATGTTTCCTCGTTTTCCATACTATATCCGTATTATGTGGTGATATAACATGCTGCTATATCACATTTTGTCGTGTCTCTCTTGTTTCTTAGGATAAAATCAACTTCAGTAGCGCATAGTTCGTAATGTGATCTTATCGTTCTGTGTTACGATTTCCAGTGCTGTTAACCCATGTGTGTGGTCCTGGAGATACATTCATTAATTTACATACTCCAGCTGGCCGATTTATGGCGTTCTTTCACCCACACTTGTCTCATTTCATATATCACTTGCACTTTCGATTTTGGGATCAACATATGAGTGTTTTCGTTGTGTAACGTTGCCAACTGTTGTTGTGTGTTTGTCTTTCTTTTGTTTGTGTTGTGGTTTGACATTTTTTTCTTTCCTTTGTTGTGTGTATGTGTGTATGAGTGTGTGTGTGTATTTCCTGTGTGTAACTGTGTACTTCTTTCTTGAGAGAGTGATTTTTTTAATATTTGTGTCTGTCTCCTTGTGTGTATTCTGCTGTGTATAAATTATTTTAATTTATTTTATTTTATTTATTTATTTCTATTATGTAAGAAGTTGGAGACATGAAAATAGCAATTTTACTTTCGCCAAGTACCTGATGAAACGTGAACATGAACCATCCAACATGGAATGTGACACAGGGGTGAATAAACACAACAAAAAGCTCCTGACATTGCAAGAAGCTTTCGCATACAAAGAGTCATTGCAGTGGAAAAGAAGGCACTCGACGACTAATTCCATACAAGCAATAACTCTCTGACTATGCTGGCCACCAAAACAATAACAAACCGAAAAGTAGCCAGGATAAATAATTGATGAATCTCCTTCGCCCTTTTCTCTCTCTTCTCTCTCCCCCTCCCCCATGCACATAAAAACATATTTATATATATTGAAACACAAACATACGCACACACACACACACACACACACACAAACACACACACACACACACACACACACACACACACACACACACACACAACAAATGAAAGAAAAAATTATCAAACCATAACACACACAAAAGAAAAACAAGTACACAAAAACAGTTGGCAAAGCTACACACTGAAAACACATATGTTGATCACAAAATCGAAAGTGGAAGTGACATATGCGATGTGACAAGTGTGGCTGAAAGAAGATCAGAAATCGGCCAACTGGAGTATGGAAACTAACGAATACATCTACAGGACCACACACATGAGTTAACAGCACTGGAAATCGTAAGTAACACCGAACGATAAGTTCACATTACGAATTGTGTGCTACAGAGGTTGATTTTAACCTAAAAAACAAGAGAAAGACATGACAAAATGTAATATAGCAGTATGTTATATCTATCAAATAATACCTTTATTGTACATAAAAAAGAGAAACATATTACAGGCTACTTATGATGCTTCCCAAATAAATGAAGCGAAACACTTATAGCAACAAACAAACTGCCTTCAATTGGTTGCGTAGCTGGTACATACTTCCATGAACCTAGTGAAATGCTGTCTTCATCATATTGTGTGTCTCCAGTCTTTCCTTAATCATTAAACTGATTATTAATGTATTTCCAAAGTAAATTTGCATTTCTATCACTAACTGACAGGTTCCTTGTTTTTAGCCAGATGCGAGTTGTTTCTTTTGTTT
The DNA here is from genome assembly GCF_023898315.1 of Schistocerca nitens. Taxonomy (NCBI): domain Eukaryota; kingdom Metazoa; phylum Arthropoda; class Insecta; order Orthoptera; family Acrididae; genus Schistocerca; species Schistocerca nitens. The sequence goes on from NC_064615.1 coordinate 954,716,438, forward strand.
TCAAAGCATCTTCAGTGGCCTATATACACTTCTGGAAATTGAAATAAGAACACCGTGAATTCATTGTCCCAGGAAGGGGAAACTTTATTGACACATTCCTGGGGTCAGATACATCACATGATCACACTGACAGAACCACAGGCACATAGACACAGGCAACAGAGCATGCACAATGTCGGCACTAGTACAGTGTATATCCACCTTTCGCAGCAATGCAGGCTGCTAATCTCCCATGGAGACGATCGTAGAGATGCTGGATGTAGTCCTGTGGAACGGCTTGCCATGCCATTTCCACCTGGCGCCTCAGTTGGACCAGCGTTCGTGCTGGACGTGCAGACCGCGTGAGACGACGCTTCATCCAGTCCCAAACATGCTCAATGGGGGACAGATCCGGAGATCTTGCTGGCCAGGGTAGTTGACTTACACCTTCTAGAGCACGTTGGGTGGCACGGGATACATGCGGACGTGCATTGTCCTGTTGGAACAGCAAGTTCCCTTGCCGGTCTAGGAATGGTAGAACGATGGGTTCGATGACGGTTTGGATGTACCGTGCACTATTCAGTGTCCCCTCGACGATCACCAGTGGTGTACGGCCAGTGTAGGAGATCGCTCCCCACACAATGATGCCGGGTGTTGGCCCTGTGTGCCTCGGTCGTATGCAGTCCTGATTGTGGCGCTCACCTGCACGGCGCCAAACACGCATACGACCATCATTGGCACCAAGGCAGAAGCGACTCTCATCGCTGAAGACGACACGTCTCCATTCGTCCCTCCATTCACGCCTGTCGCGACACCACTGGAGGCGGGCTGCACGATGTTGGGGCGTGAGCGGAAGACGGCCTAACGGTGTGCGGGACCGTAGCCCAGCTTCATGGAGACGGTTGCGAATGGTCCTCGCCGATACCCCAGGAGCAACAGTGTCCCTAATTTGCTGGGAAGTGGCGGTGCGGTCCCCTACGGCACTGCGTAGGATCCTACGGTCTTGGCGTGCATCCGTGCGTCGCTGCGGTCCGGTCCCAGGTCGACGGGCACGTGCACCTTCCGCCGACCACTGGCGACAACATCGATGTACTGTGGAGACCTCACGCCCCACGTGTTGAGCAATTCGGCGGTACGTCCACCCGGCCTCCCGCATGCCCACTATACGCCCTCGCTCAAAGTCCGTCAACTGCACATACGGTTCACGTCCACGCTGTCGCGGCATGCTACCAGTGTTAAAGACTGCGATGGAGTTCCGTATGCCACGGCAAACTGGCTGACACTGACGGCGGCGGTGCACAAATGCTGCGCAGCTAGCGCCATTCGACGGCCAACACCGCGGTTCCTGGTGTGTCCGCTGTGCCGTGCGTGTGATCATTGCTTGTACAGCCCTCTCGCAGTGTCCGGAGCAAGTATGGTGGGTCTGACACATCGGTGTCAATGTGTTCTTTTTTCCATTTACAGGAGTGTCTATATTTTGTCTGTTCCTGTATTTTTACATTGGATGTGTTCTGAAGTAGTACAAAATTGTTACTTCATCAGAATTTTTTCTCCACTTTAGTTTGAAAATACATTATGAAATGCATAGATTGCTACGCACCAAATAGAGCAGATACCGAGTCACAAACATGGACAACAGAAAGACTGCTAAACATGTGAGTTTTCGGCCAAAAGGCGTTGTTATAAAGCAGACCACATGCACACATTCACTCAAGCAGAACGCACACATATATGGCTACTGCCTCTGGGCACCGAAGCCTCGGCCTCGCACCACGAAGGAATTATCCGGATGGGACGAAAATCGATAGATGTGATTTACTTATACAGACAAACAAATAATTACAATTTCGGAAAAACTGGACGATTTATTCAGGGGAAAGAGATTCGCAAATTGAGCAGGCGAGTAACGCGCTCGACCATATCTGGCCTTATGAAAGCATTGGCATTGACTGATAGAGCTGTTGTATGTCCTCCTGCGGGATATCGTGCCAAATTCAGACCAATTGGTGTCTTCGATCGTTAGAATCCCGAGCTGGTTGCAGGATTCCGCCCATTATGCTCCAAACGTTCTAAGTTGGGTTTTGGCAAGCAACATCCAACAGAGAACATCCAACAATTCTATCAATCAACGACAAGCCGAATAACTGCTTGCACAAGGGCCAGAGGTGGACCAACACGTTACTGACTTCCTAAATTTGTGAATTCCTTTCTCTTGAATAAATTATCCAATTTTTCTGGAATTGTAATCATTTGTTCGTCCATACTTGTACATGACATCTACAGATTTCCGCCCCTTTCGGGTAATTCCTCCGTGGTGCTTGCGCCTTTTTTTTTCTTAGAGATTGCTTTCCGATATATGCACAATTTCAGGAAAATTTGATCTCTACTAACACTTCAGGTTGGCTTATTTATCACCGAGAAGTAGAAAGTTATACCACGAATTCAAAGAATTGACCAGAATATAACACTGACGTCAACATTCCATTTTTTTTCAAAATTCGTTTCGTTTTGTTATTAGTAATAATATCCGCAAGAGATATGCCACTGGCTATGGCTTCTACTTGCGGCAGATGGCCGTCGACCGAGTAAAAATTTAAACCGGTGACTAGAAATTCCCATGCCGCGCCAAGAATAGCTATCAACTCTCACCCAGTCTCTGCGCGCTCATGCAAGAAATAAAACACAAAACTAACACATTGTAGTCTTAAATATCCACTACTGTAAAAAAAAAAAAATCTAAGGTGTGACCGCAGCAGGCGGCACCACCGATTCCCATTGTTTCCTCTGCGAGGCATGCGGAACACTGCAACAGTGTTGCCTGTCTCCGTAAGAAATTGCGTAAACAATACGTCGGTTACTTGTCGTTTCCCACGTCAAAGGTCACAACAATATGAGTCTAAACCAGTGATCGTGAAATTTTATTGCTCAAGAACCAGTACAGAGACGTCGGGCCGCATCTGCACCTATCTTATTACTGATGGGTAACGAACGTAAATTAGTATCTTATGATCCCCGCAATAGACCAGCTATTGTAAGGGCGCGGTAAGTTGGCCGCCTGCTCACAACTGATCGTTAAATGCCTGCACCATTCCCAAGACTTCGTATGGAATATTTTCTGTTTCAGGTTGCTTCCACCCTCATTAACACCCAAAACTGTGCCGTAGTAATTGCCCGAAGAAGTGTTCTTGTGTTGTCAATGTCAGCAGCATAGATTTAAGTGTTGAATAATTATACGAGGGCGGGATAGAAAGTAATACCTACATGTTTTTACATGAAAAATCTTAAAGCTTTTTCATTAAAACAAACGTTACAAATATTGTGCATCATCTACATCCACATCCATACTCTGCAAGTCGCCTGACGGTGTGTGGCGGAGGGTACCTTGAGTACCTCAATCGGCTCTCCCTTCTATCCCAGTCTCGTATTGTTCGTGGAAAGAAGGATTGTCGGTATGCCTCTGTGTGGGCTCTAATATCTCTAATTTTATCCTCATGGTCTCTTCGCGATGTATGCGTAGGAGGAAGCAATATACTGCTTGACTCCTCGGTGAAGGTATGTTCTCGAAACTACAACAAAAGCCCGTACCGAGCCACTGACCGTCTCTCTTGCAGAGTCTTCCGCTGGAGTTTATCTATCATCTCCGTAACGCTTTCGCGATTACTAAATGATCCTTTAACGAAGCGCGCTGCTCTCCGTTGGATCTTCTCTATCTCTTCTATCAACCCTGTCTGGTACGGATCCCACACCGGTGAGCAGTATTCAAGCAGTGGGCGAACACGTGTACTGTAACCTACTTCCTTTGTTTTCGGACTACATTTCCTTAGGATTATTCCAATGAATCTCAGTCTGGCGTCTGCTTTACCGACGATTAATTTTATATGGTCATTCCATTTTAAATTACTACTAATAACTACTCCCAGATAATTTACGGAATTAACAGCTTCCAGTTGCTGACCTGCTATATTGTAGCTAAATGATGAAGGATCTTTCTTTCTACGTATTCGCAGCACATTACACTTGTCTACATTGAGATTCAATTGCCATTCGCTGCACCATGCGTCAATTCGTTGCAGATCCTTCTGCATTTCAGTACAATTTTCCATTGTTACAACCTATTGATATAGTACAGCATCATCCTCAAAAAGCCTCAGTGAACTTCCGATGTTATCCTCAAGGCCATTTATATATATTGTGAATAGCAATGGTTCTACGACACTCCCCTGCGGCACACCTGAAATCACTCTTAATTCGGAAAGACTTCTCTCCATTGAAAATGACATGCTGCGTTCTGCTATCTAGGAACTCTTCAATCCAATCACACATTTGGTCTGATAGTCCACATGCTCTTACTTTGTTCATTAAACGACTGTGGGGAACTGTATCAAACGCCTTGCGGAAGTCAAAAAACACAGCATCTACCTGGGAACCAGCGTCTATTGCCATCAGAGTCTCGTGGACGAATAGCGCGAGCTGGGTTTCACACGGTCGTCTTTTTCGAAACCCATGCTGATTCCTACAGAGTAGATTTCTAGTCTCCGGAAAAGTCATTATACTCGAATATAACACGTGTTCCAAAACTCTGTAACTGATCTATCATTATTCTTCATGTCTACATATTTCCAGCTCTCTGCAATTAGAGGTCTCTAGTTGTAGTGTGTAACATGGCGGTGTGTAATGTAAGTACACGGTTCCGTCACATTAATGTGACCACCAACTATGTCAACGGCAACGTGTCGAAACCATTCATAGACGGCAGGTGGCAGCACTAGCAGTGGAGGATACACGTGGTGAACAGTAATAAAACCCACGAACTGTAGGAACGGGTTCTTTACTGGAAATGGAGGGAAAAAGGTCCTATGAACATGTGTCCGCAAATTGACGGTCTGCGTTCAATGGCATTAATCGTCCCGGAACACAGTACAGAGCTGCATCTCATTCACGTCACAACACAGCTGTTCTTCCGAGCGCCACTGTAGTTAACGCCGGAAAACCACTGTGGCGGCATCCATGAGTCACCACCGCCGGCCGCAACCACACCACCGCACAATGGGCCATCTCGCTTGGAAACGTGCACATCATAGAAAGACGAATATAAAATCCTGAAAAACTGTGTTCTTGACTCTTTGGGTAGCCGCTTAGGAATACTGTGTCAGAATTACAAAATTCAAAATGGGGGTCCAATTTGATGGGTCAAAAATTATAAATTTACTGGATTCGAGTAAAACTTTGGTTATAAAGTGTTGTCACGTTGCGGATAAGGAATTCGAACTCGAAGAAATCATTCAGAAATTGGGAGTCCTCCATGTATTCAAAAAAAATCTTTTCCTTTGTGTTATAATTTAAAACGTATGTAAAGTGATGTCAAAGATATAAATTGTGTCTTAGTAAATAATAGAAAGCTCAGCCTTCACATGTTTTAGGAGGTAGCAAAACACGTGCTTGCTCTCCTCCTTCCTCTTCTGCATCTGATCAGCCATCTGTAAACATCTTTTTCTTGTACTCCTTTGACCTCGTGATCCATTGAATAACCAACACAAATATGGGGGACATAATCATACTGAAGTTATCAAGGAAAGGATAAATGAAATAGTAAGAAAAATTCATAAATAAAAACGTAACACAAATTTAATGACTGCACCTTTCTGATTGAAGGTGATGAGTGCTAGGCTGTTTTCTTACGATTACTTATATAGTTGGGTCAGCATTACATTACTTTCCTGTCAGAGTTACTTACATGTTTTCCTTGCAACACGGTACAATTCACAACAGGGAGTCCAACAACACACAATTTAGCTAGCCTAAGGCGCCCCATCTTTCTGCTTTCCGCACGTAATGGTGCGACCTAATTTAAATGGTTCAAATGGCTCTGAGGACTATGGGACTTAACATCTGAGGTCATCAGTCCACTAGAACTTAGAGTTACTTAAACCTAACTAACCGAAGGACATCACACACATCTATGCCCGAGGCAGGATTCGAACCTGCGACCGCAGCGGTCGCGCGGTTCCAGACTGAAGCGCCTAGAACCACTCGACCAGAACGGCCGGCGCGACGTAATTAACAACACGTTAGATATCGATGTAGAAAATAGCTAATGACAGCATTAACGTTATCCTCTTCTTGCTTACCAGCATTTATTCAAAGAAACATTTCGTTGCAAATTATTCAATTCACAATATTATGGTAAAACTGGTAAAATGCAAATATGGATAGTGCAAATCAGAACAATATAGTCCCGAGTGAAGAAATAATGAAAACGTAACACACATCAACATGAAAGATGTTAATGCTACCGCATCAGAGAACATTACACAACCTGAAAACATTTCCGTTTCATCTGATATTCACATGGAACCACAACCAAATACGTAACTGTAGGCGGAGACTTGCCGGAATGGCAACGGAATGTGTCGACGCAACAGTCGTATCTGCAAAGCGAATTAAAGCAAGTAAGAGTCCACAGCACACTCATCACCTACGGCTGCAGCGACACCGGAAAATATTAATCATTCACAAACTGCATCCAGTTATGCGAATGATAGTAATTATGTTACTCAGAGCCCTGATGTGATGTACAACATGGGGGCAATATCAAATGTATGTACAGTATTATTAGATGAAAGTCTACTTAAACACCGCCAGTTCCAAGTACTCATACAGGAAAATAAAAGAATAGACCCCATAGTTTTTCTCAAAGCGTTTAAGACTGCGTTACCTAGAACAAAAAGGTAAGCAGCTAGAAAGTATGTTACATTCATGGAAGAGCCTTCGCATGGGCAGCTGAGACAGCATGGAACTGATTGATTAAAAGCAACTTGAAGGTGAATTTTTAAACAAGTTTTGGTCTGGAGCAATCCAAGAGAGAAAACAAATTTTCTACCCAGACTTTTTAACCCTCTCAAGGGAGTCCTGTGGCATTATTTTAAGAAATACGTAAACATGACCCATTAGTAGGGGGACCCAGTTTCGGAGCGAGACATTTTGCGCATCTTAAAGGCGGAGTTGCCACAACGAGATACATGAAAAGCTGGTGCATGTACCAGAGGCAGACAGTAAGTACTTCATGTCTGTTATTGATTCGTTAGATGTGATACAGGAAGGCTCGTGGAACAATAAAAGCGGCCAGTCAGCCCACGCGATGCCGCCGCACTCTAATGACCAGGACAACTCGCATCACGAGAATTTTGTCAATTACGTGGCGCTGGCGAATCAGCCACCGCAAGCGAATTCGGTACCGCGAAATTACGGTCCGAATTCATCTCCCCCCCCCCAAAAAAAAAGCCTGAAAATAGATTTCACCCTGGTTACAATGGCAGTAATGACAGACGAAACAGTTGGCACGGAAACGGCCATGACAGTCGACACCGTAATTACGGTACTCGACGGACTGATGGTGCAAATAGAAATGACAACCAACAAAACGGACATTGGGGGTTGTACCCGTGAAATAATTAGTCAACTAATTGAGGGAATTCGCCTACATCTAATAACAGCAGTTGGAATCGAAACAACAACGAGAATCACACAGCAGGTCATATAGTACAGCGAGACTGGCAAGGAAAATACGGCAAGTAAATACATTAAGTCCGGGAACACATTCAGTTATTTATTGCACAACAACCATACATTGAACAGATATCATACATATGTCATTTTGAAGGGAAACCCTGAAAGTTTTTTTTTTCATGCATATCGCCACAGCTTAGTTTTGTAATTTGCCATTAGTCAGCGCTAGTCGCAAACATGGCGACCGTGCTACAGAAGGGGGACAGCTCTTTCACGAAATGGCCTCCGTGATCACCAGATCTCACTCCGTGTGACTTTTTTTCTGTGGGGACACATTAAAGATCTGATCTACGTACCGCCTCTACTACATGATGTAGCCGAGCTCCGGGAGAGAACACGGAGGCGGCTGCCACAGTCGACGATGCCATGCTGGGAATGGTATAGGAAGAATTCGATTACCATATTGACGTCTGCCGGGTCACTCATGGTTCGCATATCGAATGTTTGTAAAAACAAACTTCCAGAGTTTCTCTTCAAAATGCAATATGTATGACATCTGTGTCGCGCAGTCTGAAACGTTTTTCACGGTCCGTGCGGTCCCCCCTCGCCTTCCCCCCCCCCCCCCCCCCCTCCCACCGTAAGAGGTTTGAGTACTCCCTCAGGCATGGGTGTCTGTGTTGTCCTTAGCATAAGTTAGTTCAAGTTACATAAAGTTGTTAGTAGGCTTAGGGACAGATGAAATGGCTCAAATGGCCCTGAGCACTATGGGTCTTAACATCTATGGTCATCAGTCCCCTAGAACTTAGAACTACTTAAACCTACCTAACCTAAGGACATCACACAACACCCAGCCATCACGAGGCAGAGAAAATCCCTGACTCCGCCGGGAATCGAACCCGGGAACCCGGGCGTGGGAAGCGAGAACGCTACCGCACGACCACGAGATGCGGGCGGGGACAGATGACCTCAGCAGTTTGGTCACATAATACCTTACCACAAATTTCCAAATTTTAATGACAATTGTACAGTGTTTTGGTTGGTTTGGGGGAAGAGACCAAACAGCGAGGTCATCGGTCTCATCGGGTTAGGGAAGGACGGAGAAGGAAGTCGGCCGTGTCCTTTCAAAGGAACCATCCCGGCATTTGCCTGGAGTGATTTAGGGAAATCACGGAAAACCTAAATCAGGATGGCCGGACGCGGGATTGAACCGTCGTCCTCCCGAATGCGAGTACAATTGTACAGTGTTAAGTTCTTGTGCAATAAATAATTGAAAGTGTTCGCGGAATTTTATGTACACCCTGTACAGTTGAAGTGGCAAACGAGCCACAATTACTGAAAGTGGCCCTTCAAACTAAATACGATCACATCTCATCCCTAGACGTTGACTGGGGATTGTATGGGGGCTGACAACAGTGACATCATATACAACAATAACAACGATGGCATACTGTCTTTTAACGCTAATGCAAAACACAGTAAAAGGAAAGTGGTAAACACTCAGAACCAGTTCTGCTGTTAAGATACAATGAAGGCATAGGCTTACGCGATGAGTTAAATCTGAAAACACTGGGTGTCGTGAACTGCAAACAGAAGTAACACAGGCCACGAAGCCAGCAACTGTTGATGGCGTGCCCATACTGTCGCTTTAGATACGGTGGCAGCCAAATGTGCTGTGTCATATAATCTATACAAAAAGATGATGGAACTACGCCCCATTTTGAAGTTTCCTGTTCGGAAACGTCAAATTATAACTGCCATTGGCACTAAGTCACAGTTAGGATGCAAATTTTCGTAAAAGTGCAATTTGTAAATGGAGTAATGGTGTGCTCATTCCTTGTAATTGATCACTTAGTCGTAGACTGTTTGATACAGGTACATATTCTGGATGAGAAAGACGCAATTATTGATTCATCATCGGGAAAACGTTACTTAACGCATGATGGCGAGACAATTGAAGTAGTTACTGAATAGACAAAAGTTAAATCATGGTAAATACTACCAGGATTATAAAATAAAATTGTTTAGCAATGATGACAGTCATATTGACTGTCCACCCATTACTGGTGAAGAAGTAGCAGACTTGAAAGTACTCATAAGCGATTAGGTTAAAGAATCTACTGTGAATGGCAATGAGAAACAATGTAAGTTATATGATCCGTTCGTACAGTATATACGTTTATACACAGAAACCAGGTATAATCAAAACTTATCGCAATACATGGAAGTTCGCCCCCATGATGTTTTTTGTTTCAACCCCTGGACTAACTGAAATGTAATGAAGGATGAGCTTCAACCCATGGTTGTTTGAAAAATAATTGAATCATCAATGTAACCGTACAGCAGTCCATTTCTTGCTGTGAATAAACCTGATGGAAGCAAGCGGCTCATATAGACACGAGTGCCATAAACAAAAACATTATACCTGTACATACTAGGCCTGAGAGCTTGAAAGAACAGTTGCAGAAATTTCTAGGTGTCAAGTACATCACAAACATCAATATAAAAAGTTTTTATTAGTGGATAAAATTAATACCAGAATCCAGAAAAATACACTGCTTTTGTCTTTTCTAGTAGAAACTACCAGTTTCGTGTTTTACCATTTGGACTGAACTTTAGTTGTCCACCTAGAGAGTGTGTTGGGCCCAGAGCTGTTTCAGAATGTAACATTGTATGTAGATGACATTTTAATAACTGCACGTAACTAGGAAAGAAATTTACACATTTTAGCTAAGACTATAGAAAAATTTGCACAGGCAGGAGTCATGACCAACTTCCGAAACCCAAATTCACTTGAGAAGTAATCAAGTTCCTGGGACATAGTATCACGTCATGTGACATAGTTACAGAGCCATATAAGGTCACTGCATTTAAAAATTTTCGATTTTCACAAACGAAGAAACAATTGAAAAGTTTCCTGTTTGTGTTCGTTCATTCGTCGATTCGTCCCTGGTCAGTCGTTAAATAGTCCACCTCTACTCAATCTGCTTAAGAAAATCGCTTCATGGCTATGGGCTCTAGAACGTACGGATGATTTCAGTGTCATTAAACAAGCACTAATTAAGTCAGGCACCTTGTGCTGTCGAGTAATGGGTAAAGACTTTTGTATGGCCAATGATGCCTCAAGCACAGGTTTGAGTTTGTGTCTTTTCCGGACCATAAAAGAACCAGAGAAACAAGAAGTAAGAGTAATTACCTTTGCCAACATAACTGGAAGCACTTGCAATCGTGTGGTCGTTTAAGAAATTTAAGTATTACATACATGGTAAAAACATAGAAGTCTACACTGGCTGTAAGTTTCTTAATGTCGTGTAAATTTTTACACCGAGCTCAGCGCCTTGAGCCTTATTTTTAGAAGAATACTCATTTGATGTAATCCATATGTCAGGTAAACAGATCATTATAGGTGACGCACTATACCAGTTACGAAAAGGACTAACCATGAACACTGAAACAATACGACAGATATCCGACTACCGAATCCTACTTACGCAAGATAGGTATTAGAGGTGGTATTACATTGACATTTGCAGGAAAATGAAGAACTTACAAGAAAATTATCCCATGTAGCATAAGTCAAGAATACCATTACAACACAATGTCGCTACCACACTAATATAGTATCACATTTTAGATAACGATGTATTTTTCTATGGAAGACATTATAATACCGATGTATGGTACGTGTGCTTGTCTTTGGACAATAGTGACACGCTCATTTGTTACACACATGACGTTTGGGGGAATTTTGGGACAAAGAAATGTGCACAAAGACAATATCTGTTCTGTTACTTTCTGAACATGCGACTAAAGGTTCATTGATTTCTGCGATCATGTATAATCTGTCAGAAAACGAAAGAAATCACTGTGACTAGCAAAAATGAATTAGATGCTATTTTATTAAGAAAATCAAGGGAAACATATTATTGCCACTGACGGTTCCGGTCCATACCTGACAGCGAGTGAGTACGTGAGGTATGGCGCTGTACTTCATGATCTGTTTTTAAAATTTGTAAAGCTATACGCATTGATGTCAGCCACAGCAGCAACAACAACAATCATTAAGAAAATTTCTGATCATTACGTACTTATATAGGTATATTATATATACCGATATATAATAAGAAAATCTAAAGCCTTACTGTCAGACACTGCATCTTATTATACAGGGTGTAAATGGAGAGAATTTCTACTACAAAATGACAAAAATAACCCTGATGTCACGATTCAGTCCACGAGACAAATTCTGGGAAAGAGTATTTCGTGAATTTAATTACTTCATGCGGACCAACGTACACAACAGACATTCTTACTGGATAAAATATTTAAAACTGTTTTAACAAGTAGTAAATCATCTTCTAATATATTACACGCATTACACTCCTGCAGACTTACTGTTACATGCTGAAGAAGAAAGCAATGGATAAATCCTCTTCCGAATTTCCATCGGAAATCGGAAACATACGATGAAAAAATTTGATCAATTTTAATTGCACTCAAGTGGGCGGCAAGTTTCAGAATGCTACAATCTGATAAAAATCTATAAAATGTAGAGTCGTAGGAAAGAGGAAATTATGTTCTGTTAAAGCTCACCGAAAATCGTCACAGCTTAAGCCGCGAAACAGCAGTAACTCAGACATACGCTATTACTCGCATATTTCATTCAGGTTGCTACTTATTGCCAAACCCGAGAAACAACAAAATTCAAGGCCTGTGTTCACATAAGAAGCTCAAGAAATTTCACTGTATACAGAATCAGTGAACAGCAACATCCAAAGGTAAGAAAGGCTACACAAACATGATTCATTTTAATCTTGGAACTAAACAAACGCGCTGAAAAATCTAAGTATTAATGTCATCGCATGCAAGTAATTCTTTTAAAGCACTGATGCGTATCCACAACACGGAAACTTATCCATAGTACATTTTATTTACTCTTTCTATCCGTATACACGTGGCACAATCAGAACTTATTTCTGTTTTCTTTTTTTTATGTCTGTTTGATTGCTTGAATACTTTTTAACTGTAAAGGTCTAAAATTTATCTTCGTGAATGTAAGATGCATTTCGAAATGAAACAGTGATACAGCACTTGCTATACACAACACGTATTTTTGCATTGAACACTGACAAACTGAGAAAATGATCTGTCTGGTTAGAGAAGCAAACAAAGTGACAAAACCGTTTAGCTTAACGCATTGCTGTTTCAAATATCGAACTATCGCACCGATTATGGCTCTGAGCACTATGGGACTTAACATCTGTGGTCATCAGTCCCCTAGAACTTAGATCTACTTAAACCTAACTAACCTAAGGACATCACACACATCCATGCCCGAGGCAGGATTCGAACCTGCGACCGTAGCAGTCAGTACCGATTATGAACAATGGTTCATATGGCTCTGAGCACTATGGGACTTAACTTCTGAGATCATCAGTCCCCTAGAACTTAGAACTACTTAAACCTAACTAAACTAAGGACATCACACACATCCATGCCCAAGGCTGGATTCGAACCTGTAGCGCCTAGAACCGCTCGACCTTTCCGGCCGGCTTATGAACTGTGCATCACTTTAGAACAAAAACAAAAACACGTGTGCACACCATGCATGATTCCAGACTACGCTGCTGGTATCAACAGTACACTCAAACTAACACAATATTAAGCAAGAAAACTGTAGTGTACTGCTGATACGCGATGATTTTTTTTAATTCGTTTAGTTGGGCTATTTTAGTATAGTTTGGTGTAGGATGACGTATGTTCAAGCACTAATGGACCTTAAGTAGATTAGTACCACAGTGATTTTCTCCAACCTATCTGCAAAAGCAGTGAGCATATAATAGGAAATCCCACTGTAAAGAATCTGAAAACTATTTCCAGGTAATTCGAAGTGTAAGAGACAGACCTAAATTTTGTCATTGGAAAATGTAAATCAGATGATCGTAAAAATTAGTTATCAGTATACTAAAATGACTAGGACCAGAAAATTAAGAATTTAAAAGCCCGTAACGGATATAGGAGAATAAATAAATGTAAAGAGAATAAAGGTATTCAGTGAAAAGAAACAGTGGCTTGTTGACAGGAAAAGAACAGTAACTCACGGTGTGCTGGCAGGAAGTAGGTACAGGATTGTTATAAAAACTTTCTCGAAGCAAATGACATTTTCACCGAGTTAATAGGTGTTTACCTATGGCGGCTCGTGTATATATATTCTGGGTGATAGATAAATTTGAGAATGTGAAATTAACAGCATCTGCTGTATAACAGTTACGATTATGAACACCTACAGCCACTGGCGGTAATAATAATAATAATAGTAATAACTTTTTTCACAAAAGAAACAATTATTTCTGCGGAATTTTGTTTTTTTGCACATAATTAAGTACAGCTTAGGGCAAGAACGATATAATGGGTAACCAAAAAATGTGTGTGAAATCTTATGGGACTTGACTGCTACGGTCATCAGTCCCTAAGCTTACACACTACTTAACCTAAATTATCCTAAGGAAATGACACACAACCATGCCCGAGGGAGGACTCGAACCTCCTCCGGGACCAGCCGCACAGTCCATGACTGCAGCGCCTAGGACCGCTCGGCTAATCCCGCGCGGTAATGGGTAACCTTTCGCTACTCTCCATTCGTCGTTTTTGTGCTTCTTTTTTATTTTTTTCAGTCAAATGTACAAGATCGATAACACCTCAGTTAGTCCACGAATTAACTTCTGGGTTGAGCACAGCAAAAAACCTACTCCAAACACGAACTGCCATTAATGAAAATGATTAAATCAAGTCGTAGTGTCTATCAACATTGTCGCTTGACTAGAATGCAAATGAGGCTCCGAGAACTACAATGACGTAAAGTTAAGCGTCGTCAATCCCACGTTTACGGAATATCAGAGAAACTGTGACAGCTTTTCGTGAATGTTTATACTCGTATGTACAATGTTGGTCTTCTGCACAAATAAATCTGACTCACCGTAAGTTCAACTGGTGTCAGAAGCATGAATAAATGCTATAACTCACAATCGTCGGTGATGCTTTAGGCCCTTACGTTTCTCTGCGCCATAAATGGAGTACTGTGATAAATTCCAAAACTTTACATACTATAATGCAGAAACCCACAAAATAGGTTTTGCTGTTAGTATAACTATAACATATTCTGATGTCTGACCTAATTTTACCACATGGTGAGTGAAAAGACATATCTGAGGAATGTGCTAGATTTATACCAGGTGAACAGGGATGTCCGCTGCAATGTGCTACCACCTGGTGGCATTGACATAAACTAATAGTTGAGTGACAGGAGCAAGCTGTGCACGCGGTGAACCATGCACATTGTTCATCAAATCCGTATGTATTTGATCCAGAAGGCAGTTCCATCACTCCAGTTGCGTATGTGCAAAACCTCCTTCAAACCTGCCCAACTGACACTGTGCTCATGGCCTTGATGCCAAGTTTCACGCAGTCTATAAGGGTGCCAATGTGGCATAGCGCTATAGATTTTGTCCTGTATATTTCAGATTACCGCATGTAACGTCCGTCCATAACACGGATTCCTACACCTTTTTCCCCTCCGCCGGTGTGCCCCAAGGTTCCGTCCTCTTGCCTCTTCTGTACTTTTTGTGTACGGCGGACATGCAGCCACCTTCATCCCCCATCCACATTCTCCAGTACGCTGATGACACCGCCTTCCTTGCCATCGCCCCCACCCTGCAGCGCTCCCAACACCTTCTCCAGTCCCACCTTGATCGGTTCACCATTTGGTGCAACCAGTGGTTGCTCAAGGTCCATCCTTCCAAAACCCAGGCAATCATTGTAGGCAAAACCACCCGTTCCTTCTGCCTCCTCGACTTCTATATGACCATCTATGGCCGTCTTATCGCCCTCACCCCCACCCTTAAGTATCTTGGCGTCACCCTTGACCGTCACCTCTCCTGGACCCCCTATCTCCGGATGATCCAAGCTAAGGTACGCTCCCCACTCCATCTCTTGAAGCTCCTTTCAGGTCATAAATGGGGCCTGGATCCCTCCACCATCCTCCACACCTATAAATCCCTCATCCGCCCTATCCTCTGCTACGCCCACCCTGCCTGGATCTGTGCCCCTCCTACCTTTTACAAACCCCTTCAAATCCTCGAACGCTATGCTCTTCCCCTCGCCCTTCGCATCCGTTTCCACTCCCCCACATGGATCCTGTACGACCTTATCCTGTTCCCCCACCTCCTCCTTTTCCTCGAACGGATACGGATCCTCTACACCTCCCGTACACTAGATTCCCCTCACCCGCTTGTCTCTCACATCCTCTCCCACCCTGTCTGCTGCCGCGCCTGTATTTCCACGTCCCACCTGCTCTCCATCTCTCCACTCTCCTTACCCTCTCCCGACTCTCTCCCGAGGTGGCTTCCGCCAGCTCCTCCTCCCTTATGATGCCCTCCTCCCCTCCATCTACCCCTCCTATCAACTTTGATCCTCCCCTCCCACTTCCTGTGTTTTTCCCTCAGGGCACCCTCTCCCTTCTCTCTCCCTACCCTCCCTCCTCCATTCCTCCCCTGTCCTCCCCCGGGCTTCCTCTACCCCCCATACCTTCACTCCTCCCCCATCTCATCTGCCATTGGCATCTCTGCTCTGCCCCCTCCCTCCCCCACCACCTTCTTCCCCTCCTTACAGGTCTCTGGACTCGCACACGTTAAGTGTACATTCGCGCACCAGAGATCATCACCATCACTTTTTCGTGTGTGTGCTGTCGTGTTTGTGATTCAGTGTTTTTCGCCGCCCACGCTCCTTCGTTCATGTGTGTCGTCTAAATAATCAGTGTTTGTGCACAGTGCCGACAGTTTTCTTGTTTTTCGTCAAGTGTGAACGGCTTCATGTTTTTTAATTATTGTATCTACTGTTTTTTAACCGCCATTGTGTTACTTTTCTGTCTTCATTGGTTTTCTCTTTTATTGTACTGCTTGCGGCTGAAGAGTGGAGTAAAATTTTCCGCTGCTAGCCCACCTTGTATGAGGTGCAAAATAACAATGAAGAAAAAAAATCTATGTTACGTTTCACAGCGCTCAAACAAAAATAACCAAT
The DNA here is from genome assembly GCF_023898315.1 of Schistocerca nitens. Taxonomy (NCBI): domain Eukaryota; kingdom Metazoa; phylum Arthropoda; class Insecta; order Orthoptera; family Acrididae; genus Schistocerca; species Schistocerca nitens. The sequence goes on from NC_064615.1 coordinate 954,732,995, forward strand.
GAATCCGCAAGTTGTCGGAAGGATGGGTGTTCACGTGCTCTTGTGCTCTTTACACAGCAGCCGCCACTGGTGTTTACTGTCCTCGAAAAACTGAAACCTTTGCGAATCAGTAGGGCACGAAATTGGAGAAATTGATGTATTTAGCAGCACGTACATTTCAGAGCAGGCATCAACACAGACCATCTAAAAGAGAAAGTTCATGTGAACGATTTACTTTATATCGAGCCGTCACACGCCAGCCAATTTGCCGGTGCGGAAAGAACAAACTTAGATTTGTCGATCACCAGTGCAGCGATAGACGTTGTACATTTAAATGGCTACACTAACATGCGATTTTAGAAGATAAATTATGATTCAAAGAATTTTGTGTGGCTTACTGGCCTCTAATAATCCTGATAGAGAAAAGACTAGCACTTCCCAGTCAGGTTTTACTTAACACAATAAGATAAAAAAGGCATAATTATCGTAAATAATATAAACAACTTTCAACTTTTAGTGATAATAATAGTAAAGAAAACTGAGTATTATTTACCTGTTTGTATGGACATAAATTTATGCGTTTCAATTTGTTATGTTGTAAGTAGGCTGTTTAGGTTTTTTTTATTGATAACGCCACCTCAGTATGAAAATCACCGGCTGTGCCGTGTGCAGTCTGTGGCTGCTTTGCATTGTTGTAATACTCAACCATTGTAGTGTTAGGCAGCTGGCTGTGAACAGCGCGTAGCGCTGGGCAGTTGGAGGTGAGCCGCCAGCAGTGGTGGATGTGGGGAGAGAGATGGTGGAGTTTTGTAATTTGTCATGATATCAAGGTAAATACATTGTTTATTCTCTATTAATATCTTTCATTTGCTAACTATCCCTATCAGTAGTTAGTGCCTTCCATAGTTTGAATCTTTTATTTAGCTGGCAGTAGTGGCGCTCGCTGTATTGCAGTAGCTTGAGCAATGAAGATTTTTGTGAGGTAAGTGATTTGTGAAAGGTATAGTTTAATGTTAGTCAGGGCCATTCTCTTGTAGAGAATTTTGAAAGTCAGATTGCGTTGCGCTAAAAAAAATATTGTGTGTCAGGTTCAAGCACAGTCGTGTCAAATTATTAAAAGGGGACGTTTCATATGTCGACCCTTAGCCTAGGATACCTCACTGGAATCTTCTGATTTTTTTCTTGTAGTTTGTGTAATTAGTGTAGCTTTTGTTTATTGCTAGCGCGTAATTGTAGAGAGAATTTCCATTGTAGTTGTAGTTTTTCATTGTTGTACAGTAAAATAGTTGTGGCATGCATGTAGATTTGCACCAAGTATTTCGCAGCTGCAATTAACTAGATATTATTTTCAGTGTTATGTTAATGTGTTCTCTTATTTTTGCTCTTGAAATTGTGTTTTTCTGTGTTGTCGTGTGAAATACTGTGACAATAATGGCGTGTGAAAAACGTAACACTAGGCTCCAAAGCAAACTGAGAAATAATAGTGACGACGAGCGTAGTTTGCCAGCACCACTGTGTAATGAATTAACAGACGTTCAAAGTAGTAATTTGGTAATTGTGCATAGGGAAATGGAGCGGGTTGCAAACAATGGTGTAGACAGCGAAACAATTAGAGAACAGGGAAGCATTATCGATCGATCGGTCGGCAATAGCGCGGCTCAGGAATCCGAAATGACACGAGACGATCTCACAAATACTGTAGATTCAGGTTTTGGATCCTCACCGTTTTCTCAAATAAGTCAAGACACATTTTCTGCTTGTCAAAATGTGAATGTTGCCGGTGCAAATGCACTGCCGAAAAGCGTAGAGGAACAGATTCCAGACACTAATGCATTGTTATTACAGCTAATGCAACAAATGGAACAACATCAGAGACAAACACAACAAAAGCTTGAAAAATTAGACACAATCGAACAAAATCAGAAACAAATGGAACAAAATCAGAGTCAAACACAGCAACAGCTTCAATAGTTAGACTCCACGGTTGAACAAACACGTGAAGATTTAACTACTGAGTTACATCACATTGAATCGAAATGTCAAAAAGTCTGTAATGACGTAAAAACACAAATTTGTGAGCATTTCCAACCTATTTTTTCGCGGCATGAAAATGCATTACAGAATCACGAAGCAGCTATAAAAGAACTGCAAACCATTGTTCATGAAAATCATGAGACCTTGTCGGCTAAAATTGACTCAGTTGCATTTACCGATTTGGTTACGCAACTTGCAAAAACTCAAGAAAATTTAAAGGACACAGTAGATACTCTGAAACTTGGTTCAGAAAAATACACTGAGGAAATAAGTACACTATCAGAGAAAGTAGCCGAACTTTCGGATCAGTTCACTAATTTATCTACGAAGGTAGATGAAAATCTGAATGACACAAAACCGGTAGTCTTTAATGACACAGAAGAGAGCGAACAAATTAGGAAACTGAAACAAAATCTGAATCAACACCAAAGAGAAATCCGGGAAGTACAAGATCAGCTGACAGAGGTAATACAAGAATTACGTATTTCAGAGGACACTCGCGCCCCAATACAGGAAGAGAGACATAGAAATACGGAACAGCCACAAAATAATAACACAGCGCATTTCGGAAATTATGAAAGAAATTGGCAAGGTGCACCGAATTTTGAAATGGAACCGCCGAAACGACGTAACAATGACCGATATGCGACTCGCCGACATGATGACTTTGACTATAAGCTGTTCATTACTACACGTAAATTCAAAACGTTTAAAAATTCTGCCAACGACATTCATCCACAAGCGTGGCTCCATCAATTCTCTCATTGTTTTCCTCCCAACTGGTCATTAGAACACAGATTAGAATTTATGTGTGGCTATTTAGAGAATGAACCAGCTGTAAGAATGCGTTCGGTCATTCACGATTGTCATAGTGAAGGAGAATTTTACCATGCCTTCCTCTCAGCATATTGGTCTCAAGCCACACAAGACCGAGTAAAACATAGCATCATAATGATGAAACATTTCGAACAATATGAATTCTCCAGTCTTGTGAAATATTTTGAAGACATGTTGCACAAGAATCAGTACCTGTCAAACCCATACAGCCCCTCAGAACTCATCCGCATTTGCTTAATCAAACTGCCTGAACATTTGCGACACATTATTTTGGCAGGACGTTGCAAAGACGACATTGAAGCATTTCAAGGACTCTTACAAGAACTGGAAATTGACACTGACAATCGCGGAACCCACGAGCACAACAATTACAGATCACATCCGTCGCAATTCCGCGATGAAAGAAATAATAACTGGACGCGACAAGGCTATTCTCACAACACAAATCGTGACCGAAACAGACACCACCCGTATAACAACCGTTGGCAGAGTAGTAATAATTACAGGGAAAGATCACCTCTCCGCGGTAATGACTATCACAGAGACAATCAGAGAAACAGACAATATGGGAACCAAAACAATTATTATTACGAGGGACAGAATAACTTTAGACGCAACGGTCCAGCGCGCAGTTACGATTCAGGGAGAAATTCTCCACCACTTAACCGACAAGAAAGAAACCACAGAAACTACCGACATGACGACAGACGATGTGATCGTAACGACAGACCTGAATTGCATCAGAACTGGCGGGATTCAAACAGAGCTGGGCCCTCTCGGCAAGGCGAATTTGTAGAAGTTCGGTCTCCTAATCCGAATAACGACGCGCGCCAGCAAAGAAACAGACAATGACTCGCACAGCAGGCAGCCGCGTGCGCCCGCTGGCTCCGAGAAAAATAACACAGACGCTAACCTTGAGAAAAATTCCAGTATTCTTTACCGACGTATACCACTTGATAATTGCGTTAAAGTTGAAACTCTGCGTACTAGGAAGAGCAAAGGTTTACACCACATTTCACATGCAACACCGTTTATTGAGAGATAATGTGCTTTTTTAACTTGAGATTTTAATGCAACATTTTGGTTTATTTGAAAATACATTCTGGATTTAAAGTGCTTTCTGAGAGATACTAGATGACACAGTGGTTAGTTTATGTGACAGCTACAGGATTTTATCACGACGTTACTAATGAGTGACAATTTACAATGTTGCTTTTGCGGTGTATCTGTTTTATATCTGCACAGTTTTTCGGCATTATTCAAGAAATTAAAACATGTTTTAGTAGTAACTTTTGTGGTATAGCAACAATGAGGCAGCCTTTTCCGTAGCACAACAATACGTTACAGTACAGTACTTTCTTCATCACAACAATAAGTGTAAGAACTAAGATATCTATTCGCAAAGCATTTCATTTTTGTGTATCGTGAGGTAAGTACATTGACTTCTGCAGAACTTAGCTTTCGGAGGACGATAACTACGACACTTCCACAGAGATTATCTTACAACAAGACGCACAGTTTGGCGCTACAGTACACGCATTTGAGTGATTAATTTTGTACTTAAAACATTTATTTTTTAAGATTTTTTAATTACAAAGACAGTTTTCCGTGATACATTTCATTCCATTGCTGTAATTTGTAACACCTGAGGGTATAATTACATTTATCCTCAGGGGGGTACACGCCTACTTTGTGTACCATGTGTTTGGCGAGCACAAGGAGCCCTAGCTAATATGGTATTTGCTTATACAACTTTACACATCGGTACCATATTTCTCTAACACATAAATTACACAGCTACCTGATCATTTAACAGAGAAAGAAACATTTTTTTTACTACGTCAGTGACAGATATTTACGCAATTATACCGTTGGATAACTTCACACTTACGAAATTGTATTTTGTCTGTACTTTGTAAACTGTTCATATTTTTTTGGAACCATTGTGATACTATGTGAGCTTTGAATGATGTGTTTGGTATGGAATCATGATTTTTAAAGTACGTTTGAGGCAGATGACACTTTTGACATAAGCAGAGAATTTTTTTAGGTTTTGAAATTAGAAAGCTACGACGATTTTGAGAGTTGACTGAGGTGTTATGATGTTATTTTTACGGCGACGATGTGTATTATGTTGTTGAGGTATGTTTATTATCAATGAGATGATGCTATATGAGGAATCTGATTATGATACGTATGTTACGATGAAATATTGAAGTGTCGACGAATATGTATATGTATAATAAGGTAAGGAGTAATGAATAGTGGATAGGAACTCTGCTTTGTGGAAAAGGATGTTGGAAACCGAGAATCGTACTTTTAGAATTATGAAATGTGTGTAAATGCGTGAATGTATCACAATGCCGACGAAAATTTTTTGGACACTGTTATATTCATGGGATTTTGTTTTTACAGGTTTGCAACGCTAATTCTTGACCTGTGAAATATTTTTATTTAAGACTGCCATTGTAGCGGAAACTGCTGTCGTAAATATTTCCGTACGAAAGTTAAGTGACCACCTGCACGTAATACGTCGTGGGCACACAGCTGTGTCAGACACCTGGGCGACAGCCGCCCGAACAAAAAAAAAACCATTAGCCTTCCAGCTGCACAGGTAGAAGAAAAAAGAGGCCATTATAATCGCTATTGACGTTCCTTTGTAGAAAGCATCGCAACATTTCACGGCTATTGTCGTGCTAATTGAGAGAAATGCCATATGGCTAGTGAATGACGTTTCACGCCTTGCTTTGCCCATTTTGTTTAATATCTAGTTTCTAGCTGCACTGCAGCACTGGTTAAAATAAAATTTTATAGATGTACTAATATAAATATTTTCTGTCTGCAGATCTATTAAATAATAATTTTGTAATCCACATTCTTCGAAAAAGGAGCTCTTGGAATGGAAAGAACAATAAGAAGGGACTAATATCAGGAACTGCATACATAATTTTCTTTTCAACTACTGAGTAATTTTTTGTAGAATTAGTTTTTGTGGTGCACCACTTTAATTACTTAGACATTAAGATGTGATTATACATTTCCATTATCTGCATTGTTATCTTTAGTGTACTATTTTTTCTGCTTGAGCTATGTCATGTTTAGGTATAAGTTGCTGCTGTTTGCCAGGCATTGTGTTATTGAATTTGACTTTGTATTATTCTGTTAAGCCAGTTTTACTAATGATTTCTTGTTATTATTTGTTGCACATTGCCTTAGATTAGTTGTAATATTACAATTGCTTTGCTAGTTTCTTAATACTGCTTGCTTCGCAAATCTGCATTTTTTTTATTGCTGTTTATATTAATTGTTTTATGTGATGCTGCATTGCCTCGTCTCTTAGTTTAGCATCTGAGCTCAGTAGATTTAAGTTAGCTTAAGAGGGGGTAGACTATATAAGAAACTAACTATGATGAATTGGAAAAAAATGCATTGAGAAGCTATACGAGTAAAGTACAGAAAGCAGGTATAGATAGGACTTTTGGAATTAATGAGGAATGAAGGGAGATCTCCGAGAAGTAAAGAAAGTTTTTGTTTGCAACATACTGCAGTAAAAGAAACCCTGTCCTTTCCTTGTGTTATCCCACTATGTGTTTGTGTTCCCTTGTGTATTTATGTTTTTCCTGTATTTATATGTATATCTGATAATACTTATGTTGTAGAATTTTTCTAATACTAAGCTACATTCACTATGATGAGGAATACTGTGATCCTCAAATATAATTTGCATTGATAATATGTTATTTACTTTGTAAAGATGTTTAGACATTTATCTGTTCTGTGTTAATGCTTAGGTGTGAAGTTGATGTTTCAAAAGTTATTCTGATCTTTTATGTATGAAATCATGTCATAATTCCTGTAACACTGATGTATATGTTTATTTCTATTCTTTTGTAAAGCCCCTATTACCGCAACTGTTATTTGTATTGTTATGTTCTTGAATGATGTGTTTTGTACCTTTGTTATTGTGTTCTTATGTTATAAAATTGTAATTGACACCAGGTCATCAAATTAAGTAACTTGTAAGTTACATTTCACTGCACACGTTTCTATTGGTCATAGTATATGGACAATATGTGAGAAGTAGGGACTGTTAGTGTTTGCATGTGTGTTAATAATTCAGCAAAGGACTGGATAACAGCATTGCTGGTTCTGAGGACAATTCCAAAAACTTTGTGAGTGCACAAGTGGTGGTTATGGACTTGCTACATTATCCGCAAGACTCTTCGATGGTGATTGTGCACCTGCACAGTCGCAACAGATGGCTGCTGGCCGTCTCTACCAGGACTACAGTGGGTCTGCGTCTTTGCTGACTCACCAGTACCATCATCTCTACAAGGACTACAGTGGGTCTGCGTCTTTGCTGACTCACCAGTACCATTATTTCTACAAGGACTGCAGTGGGTCTGCGCCTCTGGCGGCCCACCGATACCGTAATCTCTACTAGGACTGCAGTGGGTCTGTTCTGTGATGACCTACCTACCACTAGTCTTCAAAACTTCGACTGACTCCGCTGTGGGTTTGCTCTGTTGTGACCCATTACCTGTCAGCATGTCGAGAGTCAGCACTGTCTTTCCGTTGGAAGGACAACGATACTTCTTCAAGACTGCATGGAAATCCACTACTTCCGTGTGCATTTTCTTTTACTGCTCAGACTTTGAGAAAAACACTGCAATGTGATGAATGATCAGAACTGTCTTTATGGACTGTGAGAAAATTTTAGCTTTTGACCATCATTGTACCAATAAGTGTGTGCATTTGATTTCTTTGTTATTGTAATTGTGAAAAAAAATTTTAACAAATATGTATTGGCCAGTGCCCAACAAAATTTGTAAAATTTTTTGTGGGGAGCATGGGGGCTATGTAAGTAGGCTGTTTAGGTTTTTTTTTATTGATAACGCCACCTCAGTATGAAAATCACCGGCTGTGCCGTGTGCAGTCTGTGGCTGCTTTGCATTGTTGTAATACTCAACCATTGTAGTGTTAGGCAGCTGGCTGTGAACAGCGCGTAGCGCTGGGCAGTTGGAGGTGAGCCGCCAGCAGTGGTGGATGTGGGGAGAGAGATGGTGGAGTTTTGTAATTTGTCATGATATCAAGGTAAATACATTGTTTATTCTCTATTAATATCTTTCATTTGCTAACTATCCCTATCAGTAGTTAGTGCCTTCCATAGTTTGAATCTTTTATTTAGCTGGCAGTAGTGGCGCTCGCTGTATTGCAGTAGCTTGAGCAATGAAGATTTTTGTGAGGTAAGTGATTTGTGAAAGGTATAGTTTAATGTTAGTCAGGGCCATTCTCTTGTAGAGAATTTTGAAAGTCAGATTGCGTTGCGCTAAAAAAAATATTGTGTGTCAGGTTAAGCACAGTTGTGAAAAATTATTAAAAGGGGACGTTTCAATGTGCACTGAAGTGTTCAACCGCTTCAAGGAGACTGCTGGAGTGTTACAATTGTTTCATGTACTGCTGTACTCTGGAACTACTACATGTGAGTGCATGAAAACCCTGTAAACAAATCTAGGACATGACACTGACAACACAGACGCGGGATCAGAAGCGACGCATGCGCAGTGGACGGCTGCCCGCCGTCTGGATGACGACACGGGGCTCACGTCACGCCCCGCCAAGCTCTGTACGTACTGCGTCACGCAACAAAATCCGACAAGTGTTTAGTCTCCAAAACGAACCACTAGTTGTGTTAGGAATCGCATGAACCAGCAGGCAAATGCATAAAACTCTATTAGAAAAAGCTTGAATTAAAATAAAACATTGGAACTACGATCTAAAGGATAAAATCATTACGTTGACTGGTTCGTTATATTGTTTATGGACGTCATCGCAGCCATTTAAGGGGCGTTGTGGCATTGCGACACATCACTGAAAAAAGAACCTTTTCTTTTGTGTTATAATCCAAAACATTTGTGAAATGAATGTCGAAGATATAATTTGTATTTTAATAAATAAAAGAAGCCTCAGTCACATGTTTTAGGAGGCAGCAAGGAAAGTGCTTGCTGTCTTTCTTTCTCTTCTGCATATGTTCAGCTGGGTAAGCATCTCTTCTTGTATTACTGTGACCTCGTGATTAATAATGCTATTTGAAGGCTATTTTTACTGTACTCAGTACGTTACCGGTCGAGTCATTCCCTCCTGAATTTTGATCCATTAACTTATCAGTTTCAGAACATTTTTCAGATACATTGTAGGGAATACGGAAAGGACTGATGTGGCTTCCGATCCGTCATTAGCGAGATTTGTTAACTTGTTTAAAATTCTATCTTCATTATGCAGCTAAACTTGCATCTTAAGTAACGAAGTTCGAAAACGTATCACGATTAATGAAGCATTATCATGTCTGTTTCGTTATTTCCAACAACTGCATTCTAAATTACGATGGAGAACGACAGAAGCTTGTGTGGTTTTGAGCAGTTATCTGGAACAACAACTAGTGAAAAGGTAAAGCTTTCATATGCAGCTAGATCATAAACGGAAAATTATTTAATTTTCTTAGGAAGATAACATACAAAATGTTTTACACGATATTTTGAATTTTATCAGGGTCGTTGTGCGGTTGTTCACTGGGAAATGGTTTGAATAGAAGATCTTTTACCTCAGATGGTATCTGTTTATCTTCTTCAATTGTCATTTTCAGGACTCTCGAGGTGAATGGATCCGAAGATGCCAGGAGCCGTTGGAATACGACATGGATCTTTTTCTCGCGGGAGTATTTGCGCGTAACATTTGCTCTGTAACTCTGTCTATCATTATTCCGAGCATCGTGAGCATCTTTAGGTAGCCGACCAATCAGCAAGGGAACTGCTTGGATTATGGCATATCCGTGATTCAGAACTATGTGGACTGATGTTAGCGTCAGGCCATAAATGCAAAATATTCCGAGTCCGGTGAAGTTCGTACGCAACATTCGAGAAATATGTTTGTTTCAGAGTTCTTGATAGATATGTTTTAGTTCTAGAGTTCTCCGAACGAAGTTAGAACTGTTCTGCAGTATTTCGAAAAGAAAACATTTGAGTTGATGAAATTTTAATTTTGTTAATTCATTATTTGCCAGTTTGCGAAAAAAAAAGGATGATCACAATTCCGAATAGCTCCAGAAGAACTCTACAGAAATACCTAATGAAATTTTTTTTGCAGGTAATAGGTTCTGAAACAATTGCAATAATGAGGGGCCGCCGCTCGATAGAAAAATGGCCGTACACTGAAAACGGGCAAATATCTGCAGGCAGATACATTTCAACCCTTTAACTGTACTTTTGACGTAGTAGGAGAGCCATTTAATAAAGTGAAGCCAGGCAGAAGAAATTTTGTAGTCAACCGTTTCGAATAGTATCGATGGCATTTTAGTTTTAAGTCGATACAGGTCATTACCAAACATACCTTTTGATGTGTTGCACATCTTATTTTATGCTGACAACTAGGCAAGATAGCTGTTATATGTTAAACAAATCTCACAGAAAATATCTTAAAAAGGTGTCGTTATCCCATTCACTGTTTACCGTCAACTGTTACGGAGCGTATCATATAGACTCGAGACTGGAATGACACCTCATCATTGCACAAGTATGAAGCAGTGCAATCTACACAAGCTTTCCTGGGACTCAATTTGGAATGCTCACCTTTTTTTCTATTCTGTTCAGCTTTTGAAGCGAGTTGGGCTATTGTGCATCGCCCGGTAAATGAATTGCACTACAGCACTCCCATCAAAGGTCGCCTGCCAGTTCCGTTTGTCTCTTAGCAAACATGATCAAAACCCGGGAAACGACTCACCCTGAATTTAAATCCCACTTGAAATTTTCGTGCACTGCAGCGCTCCCATCAGAGGCACCTGCCACTTCCGTTTGATTCTTAGCAGCCACTTTAAAAACGCAGGCCACAGTTCCAGGAGTTTTACTTTATTAATAAGGGGTTAGACTCTAAGTTCACAATTATTGATTTTCCATTCAGTTTTTGCCCACCACAGCTCCCTCTAATACCAATAACTTTGTTCCCAGGTGTCTTATCAGATGTACTATCATCCTGTCCCTTCTACGTTCTTTTCTTCGCTCATTCTGTGGAGAACATCCCCATTCCTTAACTTATCAGTCCACCTAATTTTCTAAGTACTTCTGTAGTACCAAATCTCAAACGCTTCGATTCTGTTTCTTTTTTTTTTCACCATCCACGATTTACTAACACCAAATGCTGTGCTCAAAATGTACGTTCTCGGACATTTCTTATTCAGAGCAAGGCCGATGTCTGATAGTAACAGACTTCTCTTGGTCAGGAAGCGGTCGCGCGGTTCCAGACTGTAGCGCCTAGCACCGCTCCGCCACTCCGGCCGGCAATTTTGGTTTAATCTCAGTTCATATTCTGTCCTCATTAGACTGTTTATTCCATTCATCACGTTCTGTAATTATTCTAGATTTTCCATGAGGACAGCATTGTCATCAGCTAATCTTATTACTAACATCCTTTCACCTTGAATTTTAACCCCACTCTTCAGATTTTCTTTTATTTTCTTAATTGCTTCTTTAATGCGTAGACTGAGTAGTAGGAACGAAAGACTAAACCCCTGTCTTACACCCTTTTTAAAGCTAGCACTTCTTTCTTGGTTATTCATTCTTACTTTTCCCTCTTGGACCCCTTGTACACACTGTATATTTTCCATCTTTCCGTATAGCTTACTCTCATTTCATTTAGAATTATGAAAATTATGCACGTTTTAATATTGTCGAACACTTTTCAAGGTCTATTGAACCCATGAACGTCTCTTGATTTATCTTAAGGGTTGCTTCCACAATCAATCGCTGTGTCACAACTAATTCTTCGCATCTCTCACCGTTTTTGTCTGGAAATTTGTGGTAAGGCCTTATGGGACCAAACTGCTGAGGTCATCGGTCCCTAAGCTTACACACTACTTAATAGACCACGTGGCTACCCCGAGCGGCACTCTTACCTTTCTTAACGGAGGTAGGACGTCAAACGGGTCGACTATAGCAACAAATGCAGCCAATAATAAGTGAAAAAATGATGAAGTTTCACATATAGAATAAATTTATTTTGTTATGGTTTTGAGCTTCCACGGCTATGAGTGTGAATTCTGAATCCTTCCTGGTCATGGTTTTATGAATTTATATGTAAAAGTATAGACAGTGGAAATTAAAATGTCTTCTGGTGCCTCGTCTGCTCCAAGTCGGCTCGTTTGACGTCCTACCCCCCTTAAAGCCAAACTGGTGATCTAAAAAATCCTTATTACATTACTGGAGATAGTATTGCTTCATTTTATTAGTATTAGAGATTTACAAAATGGCATGCAAACCGTGTGACAGTAGCCCGGCAGAAAAATGGTTCAAATGGCTCTGAGCACTGTGGGACTTAACATCTGTGGTCATCAGACCCCTAGAACTTAGAACTACTTAAACCTAACTAACCTAAGGACATCACACACATCCATGCGCAAGGCAGGATTCGAACCTGCGACCGTAGCAGTCGCGATCCCGGCAGAGCAGTCAAGTCGGGCGGCTCAGGTGTCTCTGCTTTAGAGCAACTATAGAGACACCGTTGAATAATGCTGCATCCATTTAAATTAAACTAGTGCCATTGGATTAAATGTAACTAAGTGCAATCCTGCAATCTTTCCCAATAGTGTCCCTGAAGCTGCGTGACGGTAGATACTCCTGAGACGCGCCGTTCGGGAGGGATACGCGTGGTCCACCTTTAGCGTCTTTTATAAGTAATCAAGTTGTCTTCGATCCTGAATTCGAGCCTCGCCACTGCTTAAATTTTGGGTAAAAATCATCAGTAATGGTTGCCGCAGAATCCGCCAATAGAAGTCACCCTCCTTCAGCAAAAGGCCTTGTCAAAGAGGGCGGAGGAGCGGACAGCAGTTAAGGGCAGTCTATTGCTGTTGAGGTGGGAAACTGCCATTAAAGACCGATGGATGAGCAATGATCAACGGCGTGAGTATGCGGAGGGCAATGGAAACCACTGCATTAAAGACACATAACGTGTATCCACAGGACATGTGCCCTGTAATTGAAAAACTGTCTTGATGATCTCTCCATTGGCAAAAGATTCCGGGCTAGTCCCCCATTCCTATCTCCGAGAGGGGACTGCCAAGGCAACGAAACGTTGACATTCTACTAGACGGAGCACGGAATGTCAGAAGTTTAAACATGGTATGGAAGCTAGAATATCTTAAAAGAGAAATGCTATTTTCAGTCTAGATGTATTGGGGATCAGTGATCTGAAATACAAAGAAGACAAGGATTTCTTGTCAGTTGACTACACGGTATGACTGGGTGTTGTGTGACGTCCTTAGGTTAGTTTGGTTTAAGTAGTTCTAAGTTCTAGGGGACTGATGACCATAGCTGTTAAGTCCCATAGTGCTCAGAGCCATTTTGACTACACGGTAAAATCAACAGCAGCAGAAAATGGTATAACAGGTGTGGGTTTCATTACGAATAGGATGGTAGCTCAGAGAGTGAGTTACTGTGAACTATTCAGTGATAAGCCGGCCGCGGTGGTCTCGCGGTTCTAGGCGCGCAGTCCGGAACCGTGGGACTGCTACGGTCGCAGGTTCGAATCCTGCCTCGGGCATGGATGTGTGTGATGTCCTTAGGTTAGTTAGGTTTAAGTAGTTCTAAGTTCTAGGGGACTGATAACCACAGCAGTTGAGTCCCATAGTGCTCAGAGCCATTTGAACCATTTATTCAGTGATAAGACTGTTCTCATCAGAATCGATAACAAACCAACACCGACAACAGGTATACATAACGACGTCGGAAGCTGAAGATGAAGAGATGAAGAAAGTATATGAGAATATTGAATGGCTATTTTAGTACGTAAAGGAAAATGAAAATATTATTGTCTTGGTGACTGGAATGCGGTTGTAGGGGGAGTATAAGAATGGATCACAGGAAAATGTGGGCTTGGTACAGGAAATGAGAGAGGGAAAAGACTAGTTGAGTTCTACAATAAATTTCAGTTAGTAATAGCGAATGCTCTGTTCAAGAACCACAAGAAGAGGAGGTATGATTGGAAAAGGCCGGGTGTTACGGGAGAATTTCGGATAGATTACATCATGGTCACGTCCAGGTAACAAAATCAGTTCTCTATTGTAAGACGTACCCAGGAACAGATATAGATTCAGATCGCAATTCAGTAGTGATGAAGAGTATGCTGAAATTCAATAGATTAGTCAGGTACTAAGGAATGAGGAGATGCGCTTGAAGTTCTCTAAGGCAGTAGATACACCAATGAGGAACAGCTCAGTATGCAGTACAACTGAAGAGGAATCAACATCTCTAAAAAGCACAATCACCGAAGTCAGAAAGAAAAATATAGGTACAAAGAAGATGATTGCGAAGAAACAATGGTTAACATAAGAAATAGTTCATTTGATCGATAAAGAAGGAAATACAAAAATGTTCAAGGATATTCAGGAATAAAGAAATAAAAGTCGCTGGGAATTAAATAAATAGAAAGTGCAGGGAAGTAAAGAGTAAATAGCTGCATGAAAAATCTTTGTCGGAAGGACTGACTCAACATGTAGTAAAATCAAAACAACCTTCACTGAATTATAAGTAAGGTTGGTAACATAAAGAGGGCGCTGGGAACTCCACTGTTAAATGCAGAGGAGAGACTGGAGAGGTGGAAAGAGTATACTCTAGGCGTCTATGAGGGGGAAGATCTGTTTGATGTGATAGAAGAAGAAACAGGAGTCGATTTAAAAGAGATAGGGGATCCGTTATTAGAATCAGAATTTAACAGAGCTCAAGAGGATTTAAGAAAAGTGCGCGAATTATTGCACAATCAAATAACACCTCATGCATACAAGTTGCTGAGAATAATAATATCAGAGGCCTGGAAAGGAAAACTGAGAATCTGTCGATGATGATCAGTTTGCCTTTAGGAAAGGTAAAGCCATCAGAGAGGCAGTTCTGGCCTTGTGATTGACAATGAAAGAAGGCTAAGGAAAAATCAAAACACGTTCACAGGATTTGTCTACCTGGGAAAAAAGTTCGACAATTTCAAATGCTTGCAAGATATTTGAAATTCTAAGGTAATAGGGGTAAGCTATAGTGAAAGACATGTAATACCCAGTAGTATTGAACGAACTACGACAGCCGGCCGTAGTGGCCAAACGGTTCTGGGCACTTCAGTCCGGAACCGCGCTGCTGCTACGGTCGCAGGTTCGAATCCTGCCTCGGGCATGGATGTGTGTGATGTTCTTAGATTAGTTAGGTTAAAGTAGTTCTAAGTCTAGGGGACTGCTGGCCTCAGATATCAAGCCCCATAGTGCTCAGAGCCATTTGAACCATATTTGAACTACGACATGAGCCCGAACAACAGGGACTGTCGTACTAGGACATATATTAAAACTCTGAAACACTGCATTGATAATAGCTAGTTAGTAGCTAAAATATAGATTTGCTTTAATAAAGCCTGAAAGGAAAGGACGAATGGTTTCTGTGCTCCATCATTTTGAAAGTGATATCACACTCGTGGCGTCTATTCGACATTCCTATTGGAGGGTAATGTGATTATATACAGTATGTTCAAAAGCCAAGAGGGAAAAATAAGAGTGGAAGATCAGGAACGGAGTGCCCCCACTAAAAATGGTGTGAGGCAGGGATGTACTCTTCCGCCCCCACTGTTCAATCGGCATATCGAAGAAGCAATGAAATAAAAGAAAGGTTCAGGAGTGGAATTAAAATTCAGGCTGAGAGGATATCAATGGTACGATTCGCTGATGACATTGCTATCCTCAGTGACAGTGAAGAAGAATTACATGATCTGCTGAATGCAATCAACAGTCTGACGAGTATAGAATATGGATTGAGAGTAAATCGAAGAAAGCAATGAGAAGTAGCAGAAATGAGAACAGCGATAAACTTACCATCAGAATCGATGGTCACGAAGCAGACGAAGTTAAGGAATTCTGCTACCTAGGCAGCAAAATAACCAATGATGGACGGAGCAAGAAAGAAGCAAGACTATCACTGCCAAAAGGGCATTCCTGGGCAAGAGAAGCCTACTAGTATCAAACATAGGCCTTGATCTGAGGAAGTAATTTCTGAGAATCACGGATGTGAAACATGGACTGTAGGAAAACCGGAACAGAATAGAACGAAGCATTTGAGATGTGGTGCTACGGGAGAATGTAGAAAATTAGGCGGACTGATAAGGAATGAGGAGATTCTGCTTAGAATCAAAGAGGAAAGAAATATGTGGAAAACACTGACAAAGAGAAGGTGCACGGTGATAGGACATAAGTTAAGACATGGGGGAATGACTTCCATTGTACTAGAGGGAGCTATAGAAGGAAAAAACTGTAGTGGAAGACAGAGATTGGAATACCTCCACTAAATAATTGAGGGCACGGCTTGCAAGTGACACTCTGAGATGAAGAGGTTGACACGGGAGAGGAACTCGTGACAGATCCCAGAAAATTAGTCACAAGACTGACGATCACAAGACTGAAGACGATATGTAACTGTACGTGTTCCATTCGGTCCAAGTTGGGATTTGTGTCATGTTGATACAAGCTGCCATCGTCCCTGAACGCTTCCTCTTCTGTATTTTGTGCGCAAGGCTGTAAAAAGTGCACATATGCTTACGCAGTTGGCGTTTCCTTAACCGAAATGAGACCACACTTTAACCACGAGAAACACCCCCCTACTATATGACTATTACTTCTGTACTTCTCCCTTATCTCTATAGATCATGTCAGGTAAATTATCCAGGCATTTGCTAAGCCCTAATCGTTCCATCGGATTGACACAGGGTACAGCGTGATCCATTACACCAAATCACTT
The DNA here is from genome assembly GCF_023898315.1 of Schistocerca nitens. Lineage (NCBI taxonomy): Eukaryota > Metazoa > Arthropoda > Insecta > Orthoptera > Acrididae > Schistocerca > Schistocerca nitens. Next base: position 954,749,653 of record NC_064615.1, read on the forward strand.
GTTTTCAGTCACCGACTGTCCTGTTTATTAGGGACTACAGAAGTGGTTGACGTATGAGAGTCTGCTCGAGCATAGGACGCCATTCTTTTGAATTCCCTACACATGTATTCTAGCTAAAGTGCGAGTAGCACTTCGGAACTCACGAATGATTCCGTCTACTGACCACCATCCACCGCGATGCTCGACTGTCTCTGTGCGTCAGAATATCCCATCTGCCTGGTCTTGGTTTAACTGTGATTGTTCCATCATTTTTCCACTTCACAATCACATAAGCAGCCGTCATCGTGGGCTTCTTTAGAAGGGTTGAAATTGCCCTGACAGATGTGTTACTCAGGTGACATCCAATGAATGGTCCATGTTCGAATTTATTCGGTTCTCCTGACCGACCCATTTTGCTACTACTGCTTCTCTGCTGACAATATTCCATCCCTCCTTTTATGGTAGCTGGTCGGCCACTCGAAACGTTTAGTGGCCATTTCACATTACATACGATCGTCCGGATACTTTTGATCAGATAGTGACTGAATGTGGGAACATAAAGTGTACATGTTTTATAAACAAATTGTCCTCCTTAGAAACAAAGAGAAATCGTGCAATCTGACAGTCGCTTGTCGTCATCGACAAAGATGACTCTAATGTATTCAGAGACAATGTTCAGTTTCGTAAGAAGACACTACTGGCAATCCAAAAATAATGTGTGCGAAGAAGTCCTGAACAAAACTCACTGCCCATGTTTTGATCCCAAAACAGCCAAACAGAGGCACAATTTTACAGGAATGTAAAAGCAGATCGTTCCGTAGATTGCAATACCGTGTCGCGCGCATAGCTGTTTCTCTCGAAACAATTTTGAATATCGACGTTCGGCTTTGATTGACAGCGACCGCTCTGGGTATTGCGTTTTATTTCCGGCGCAAAGGGCGCCGCCCTGAAGTTAGTTCATCTCGCACAATACCAACGGGAGACCCGCCATCATCTCACTGTCCTTGCAGTTTGATTTTTACAAGCGGTGTACAATGTTACATTTACTTTATTTCACTAACGAGTTGCTACTTGTCACCTAGTTTCCACACTTCGGAAATAAAGTAATATACGAAAATTTAAATGTAATTTATCCAGTACTCATTCCCTGCTTTCGGATTTAGAGTAAGACCCAACTATTTATAGTCACAATTACACAAATGATTTTGGGTCAGAAACTTAGTACTTTGAGATAAGGTACCGGTGGTCGGAAGTAACCATACAGCCTCTAGGGGCCCCCTTCATGCGCGTATGTTGGTGGAAATCATATGAGCCCTTACACAACTTCCACTTACTTGTGCCAGACTTCTTTTGCTTTCTTTTCTATCGGTCTTCCTTGGTCCACGCTTCTCTTTTCGACCCCAGCAGTTTTACATTTCGAGCCTCGAGGGTGTCTTTCATTCTCCTTTTCTATCTCCAATTGCGATGAGGTTGGGAAGGATGGACGTCTGTACAGTGCAGAGTGCGGAAAGGACCGTTATGGAAACAGCCAGTGACTCGGTGAGACTTACAGTCCACCAGTTTAGAGCGCGTAAATTCTGCATGGAATTTTGATTAAAACACAGTGAGGACCGAGCCCTTAACTACAGAACGACAATCGGTATAAAGGAAGGAACTTGACTGAAAGTTAGTAGTCTTTGAGGTTCGCGGTTGAACATCTTGTAAGTAGGCTGATGTTTTCTTATTGGCAACGTTACGTAGCGCTCTGTACGAAAATCACTGGCTGTGCTGTGTGCAGTCTGTGGCTAGTTTGCATTGTTGTCTGCCATTGTAGTGTTGGGCAGCGGCAACTGGCTGTGAACAGCGCGTAGCGTTGCGCAGTTGGAGATGAGCCGCCAGCAGTGGTGGATGTGGGGAGAGAGATGGCGGAGTTTTGAAATTTGTAATACTGGTTGTCATGAACTGCTATATATATTATGACTTTTGAACACTAGTAAGGTAAATACATTGTTTGTTCTCTATTAAAATCTTTCATTTGCTAACTATGCCTATCAGTAGTTAGTGCCTTCCATAGTTTGAATCTTTTATTTAGCTGGCAGTAGTGGCGCTCGCTGTATTGCAGTAGTTCGAGTAACGAAGATTTTTGTGAGGTAAGTGATTTGTGAAAGGTATAGGTTAATGTTAGTCAGGGCCATTCTTTTGTAGGGTTACTGGAAGTCAGGTTGCGTTGCGCTAAAAAATATTGTGTGTCAGTTTAAGCACAGTCAGTAATAATTGTTCAAAGGGGACGTTTCAATCTGGGCCTTCTCCCCACCAGTCAGAAAATTTCATCCTACAAAACATCCAAAAGTAAGCCCTCGGGGAAACTCGTAAGTAAACGTAAAAGACCCAGCATATCAAGTAGATATATGAATTTCGCTAGATGGAATGTTCAGGGCGTCACAAATAACAAAACGGAAGTATTCAAGGAAATCCATCGAACAATGTACGCGTATTAGCACTAACAGAAGCAGAAAAAGATACCTAAAGGAGTAGAAGAATAGCTATGTTCATGCTTACAGTAGAGTGAACAAATAGTGCTCGGCAAAGAAGAGGATGTATGCTGCGATAAATAAATCGTGAAAACGCAGCATTAAGAAACAGGACTGTGTGAACGAATGTTAAATGCGTGCGGATATGAAGCTAAAAGGACACGATGTAGCGATCGCAGCAGCATATTCTCCCACAGAAAACGCTGCTAACTTTGAGAAGGATAATGTATTTAGTGATTTAACAATCTTCCTAGATCGCATTAAAATAAGAAGGAGCTGTATCTTCTAGACTGTAATTGGCGAGGGGTAAAGAGAATGCTAGCAAGATTATAGTCAAAATGGGGAAAGTACTGTGAATGATCACTAAGATAGGATGGTAGATATGTGTGAACAGTACGGTAGGAAGAGATGAATTTTTTGTTTCAGCACAAAGAGATCCATAAATACACATGGATCCAACCTGCAATGAAGTTACACCCTATAATTGATTCTGCTGTAGGGAAAGCAGGAAAAGAAAGTAATCGAACAAAGGTAGAGCTTTGCAGAGTCTACCCGAGAGCAGAATGTGAATCTGACTATTTCCTACTTTAGTATGCACTTTGCTTCCCATTACAAAAAATTAGAAGGTGCCAAATGGAGAGAGAAACCGGAGCAGCCGCAATATAAGTTACGTTTACTACAGGAACCTTCAGTGGCCTTGTTGTACGAGCTAAGACTACGTTGTAAACTACATCGGACTGACGATACGACAGTGGGACTAGTTCATGAAGCGGCATATGATAGCGGCAGAATAGTTGGGAACACGAATGGAAATTAAAAAGTGATTGCGCCAAAAGCGAAGAAAGAGGCCTATAACAGATTGATTAGGAGCAATAAGGCTAATATGTAATTAGATATATAACACTGGGGGGAGAGACAAAGAAAGTAGTAAATAGAGAAAAAAGTGCTGTTTGGTAACTTAAATGTGAAGAAATTAATATCTGCATAAGGAGTTCAAAGTAAAAAGAATCTTAGGAGGTAACAAAACAGCTAATAACAAATGAGAGGCGCTGATAAGCGTAGTGAGCAGGAAAACATATTGTGAGGAATTTTTCGAACAAGATGGACCTGAATTTCAAGATATATGCTTGTTCTTAGGCAACGAACGTGACACCAGACTACAACAGCGGAGGTACAGAAAATAGTTAAGAAATTCGAAAATGGAAAAGCCTAAGGCTTGAAGGTCGGACCAAACTTATTATCTGAGCATCTCGGGAAGCTATTTAATCTCTGTCTTAGTGGAGGGGAAATCACTGTCGACTTTAAAGAAGGGTTCTTCGCAAACATATTTATAACGGTATCAAGTATCACTCGCAAATTATCAAGGCATCACATCCATGACAATATCCTTAAAACACAGAATTCGAGGAATCAGAAGAAGAAATGGATTCCGTGCAGGCAGGTCTTATCTGCAAAATTATACTAGTGATGGACAAGAGAAACGCACATAATACTGGGACATACATAGTTTTTTTTATAGGTTTTCATAAACCCTATGACAGTGTATGACTTTCCACATTAATAAACAAGACATTAAAAAGCTATATTGAGGTAACATTTCTTGTGTAACAGTTGGGAATTTAAGATTAACGGAGGACTGAGACAAGGATGGTGCTTACTCATGCTACCTTTAAAACGTTTTTGAACGAAGCACCACCAGGCAAGAAAAATTACCGCTGGTTGAACTTAACAAATTGTAACAAGTTGAACGCAGTAAATAGTAATAAGAAGTCGAGCACAGCTGAACAGATCCGCCTTTCCCAAGCGCTCCACTCGCTGCTCTTCGCCTCAGCGACACTACGAGGAGCAACACGAACCCAGGTCACTGGAGAATCGCAGGATATCACAATGGTGGAGGTTTTTCTACTTGTATTGAAATACACTCATCTTAAAACTTGCTGGATCCGGTGCAGCCCCTTGACCACAGCCCTTCCATCCGGCAGTCCATGCGTGCCGCCAGCGCTCCCGGCGTGTTCCCGCACTGCGCGGTCCTGGCTTCTCCTCAGTCCGCAACCGAACTCACCACTCACACGACCTGGCAAAACAACGACGTCGCCCCAAAGATAGAGCAACAGTTATTACATATATACCCGGGCCGCTGAAACATTGCACTTGACGTTTGCGTATGAAGTTGGCAGCGTAACAGAGTAACAAGTGAAGAACGATAGGCGCTAGGCGTTCAGCGTAGGGCGCCAGCCAATCACAGCGCAGTGAGCACTGCTGTTACTCACGTGCTGTGACGTCAAAGTTCCCGCGTTGCCGGCTTTGTTTGGTGAATGTGTATACAACGTGAATTGTATGTTGTTTACCGCGTGTTTTCGTTGTACTGTGTGCTATATCGTTGTGACTTTTGTTACGTTGTGAGTGTACATACTTGGAAAATGCCACCGAAAAGACTTCGTTCACCTGGTGACAATCCTTTGCGTCGAGGGGTGCCGCTAAACAGCCAGGCACTGGAGTTGCTACGCAGAACTCGTGAGTTTTACGAGCAGGAGAAAAACTACGTAAGCATTCATGGACAGCCATCAATTCCTGCCGACAAAGTGGTGGAGCGTACGTCGAAAACTCTTGGTATTAGTGCAAGAACCGTAGTAAGTAAGGGAGTATTACTACAAAACTTGGAAGATACTGAAGTGAGCCGTAATGATTCCGAGCTGTCTGGATCAAATAATACATTTTTATCAACCCCGGGAAAGAAGAAAAAGCGGCCTAGTCCCATCACAGATTCAGATTCTTTCCAGACTGATGCAATTCGTAGGCATGTTTATGCTTACTACAGCAGAAAAGAGTATCCGACTGTAGCTAAGTTATTAATCTCTTTAAAAGAAAGTGAACTCTTCAGGGGTGGTAAAACATCACTAAAACTTGTGCTAAAAATATGGGTTTCCGTTACAAAACGCTAGACGGACGCAAAGTACTGTTAGAGAGGGCACATATTGTTACCGCTCGTAGCATTTTCTTGCACAAAATTGTGGGCAGAGACATTCATTCCATAATTTGGCTAGACGAAACGTGGGTTAATGCCGGGGAAGCTGTCAGTAAATGTTGGACGGATAACACACCCAGCAGTAGCGGCCATCAGCCGACGGGAAGAGGAGCTAGATTAATTGTGGTCCATGCAGGCTCCTCCAGTGCTTTTGTTCCTGACGCACTTTTAGTTTTTAGATCAAAAAAGACTGGTGATTACCATGAAGATATGGATCACACACGATTTGTTGAGTGGTTCAGGAACCTTTTAAAACAATTTCTTGTCCCTACAACAATTGTAATGGACAATGCTCCATATCATTCGGTGATACAGAACAAAGCCCCAACCACAAATGATCGGAAAGAAGTTATGGTGCAGTGGTTACAGGCTCGAAATATTGCAGCGGATATGAGTATGACAAAGGTTCTGTTATATTCTCTTGTTAAAGAAAATAAGCCTACGACACCTACATACGTAGTAGACGAAATTGCCAAGGAGCAGGGTCATACTGTAATAAGGCTGCCACCATATCACTGCCATTTCAACCCTATTGAGTTAATATGGAGTGATGTAAAAATGTATGTAAGGAACAACAACAAGTCCTTTACAATAACAGAGGTGGAAAAGCTGTTGCGTGAAGCTCTTGTGACAGTGGATGCAGCCTCATGGAGAAAAAAAGTAGAGCACGTCGAGAAGCTTATACGAGCAGCACAGACAATAGAAGGCATTATCAGTGGCCATGAACAATTAATGATTTGTCTTGCTGATGACGACGATGAAGACGGTTTTGGCGATGAATCGGACAACAGTGACGATGGCGAGCTAGATGGAATTGCGCCATTATCGCTGTAAATTGGTGAGTGAAAAATTACTAATATTGGTTATTTATTGCAATCTCGGTTATTATTTATTTTGTAAACTACGTACATTATTGATTTTAAAGTACCAGTCGTCAGATGCTTGTTTTTTGTATTTCTTTGCTCCGTTATCGAAAGGGTGCGCATCGTTGTGCTTTTACATGCATTATTATACGGTTGTTTACTTCCTATCATTGTAGTACAACTAAAAACGAGTTTTTATATACACTGTAATTGCTCAATCGCTTGCATTTACGAGACGGGACGGGAAACTGTGTCGTCTGCTGTGTGTATAGAGGCTGCTGTTGCAACATCGCTATTACAGTATAGCCAACCTAACTAGACAAAAAGCGAACTGTCAAGTGCAATGTTTCGCCGGCGGGGGTATAGATAACCGCTACTGCTGCCACTAGCGGGCATGCAGCGCTTACGAAACCGAGTGGCGCCAGTCAACACGAGAAGAAGACAAACAAACGCAACCATCCCAACTAAACGATACCGTCTGGTCTCCAAAGAGAGGGCGGAAACCTACGAGAACAGCACCAACGCGAGCCGCAGCGCGGCTCAACCTCCCACAAAGGATTTCCACCTTCAGCGGCCGTTATTAACAGCGAGATGACAAAAAACCCACCCTTTGCTGTGGCCACAGTAGTGACACTTTGACAGGCTTTGAGCAATCAAACTACTTGTCTTGCAGACATGTTGCCATACCATACAAAATGTCACATTAAATGATACCACAACAACATTCGTCAAACACTGTGCTGTGTAACCTGTCGAATTCATACAGATCGTTCGTGCATAGTCATGGCCTGCAGTTAACACGTCGTTCTACTATCGTTTTAGTGTCACCCATAGGGTGGTCTGTAGCTACTTTCGTTTGATCCACAGCAACTGTCAGTTGTTTCTTAACAAGAGGTAGTTGTCCTTCAGCAATTATCAAGCAGTATATTAGTTCAGTCTTGTGCTGAGTTAGGACAGACACATCCCAGTTCATGTTAGTTAAGGAAGACAGAAGTATACACTCGTTCTTCCCTCCCTAAAGTATCATTATTTAATGGCTGACACCTTGACGGCATGTAGGACTTCTATTGGATGGCAAGGTATATTGTTTGCGTGGCAGACATAGATGTAAAGCTTTAAAGGCTATTTGACGAGTATATCAGATCTTAAATTAATCTCTGTGTTCGGAAATGAGGATGTAAGAATGAAGCACATCCTGTCTCTGACTCAGAACCTCTACAGCTACGAAACTAAAATCGGCTGGACACTTTTAGAGCAACAGTTTCTAACTCACTTGGGAGACCATGTAAAATGCCATGTTACCCGGAGAGAACATTGACGGTATGTATGGCTACCTGTTAGGCAAAACATATTTCTTCTCGTCAGAGCTTCGGAGATTCAAATCGGCTTACGAAAGTAGCATATGTAGTCATAATTTCGAGTCAAAGGATCCTGACAGTCTCATCGAACTTTCATTAGTATCCACTGAATGATTTATATATTGGTGGCGCTCAGCCTCAGTCAATCAGTCACAAATACGATTTTATCAACAGTTCCAATATGAATTATAGATTGAGGAGTCATACCCGGATCTGACGCCATGATAACGTTACCACAATTGTCCAATAGTTCACATATTTGGTCTATGTGATAAGTCTTGACGGTCACAACTGATCAATAATATATGAATTCTATGAAGGGGGTACAGCACAAATTCATCCATTACACAAGCTAGCAGTGTGATACATAACCTCCACATATAGACATTTGGCTGCATTCAGAATAAATTTTCACTCTACAGAAGGGCCGGCCAAACGCTGCACAGTGTGCAGACGTGCGGAAGTGCTGCACATGTGCGCACGTGTGCGACAGCGACATCTGTTATTAGACATGTGTCTTAAATCGACGGCGGCGGCTCCACTTCCCTATTTATGTGGTACTAGCAAGAGCGCAACATACCCAGTCTCGTTTGCCCCTGGTAACCGCAACCTTAAAAGAGAAGTACTGGGTCAGGTACTATGAAAAAGCAAAGGACGGGAGTTCTATGTTCTCAGTCGTTTAAAAATGACTGGGAACTGCAATTCTTTTTTGTAGCCGTTGGTGAAAACTCACAGTGTTTGCTGTGCCGCCGAATAATAGGCGGCCAGCCTAAGTTTTCAATTGAAAGACACTACAATACTTATCACAAAGACGAGTGTAGTGTACTCAACAGTGAAGAACGGCAAGCAAAATTAAATGTCCTTAACAAAATGGGTGAGACACATCAACTCGATTATCATTTCTCATGACCAGTGATAAACGTGTTTGGATTTATTCCTTTCATAATTAAAAATTATTGTTTACTAACTGTGCATAATTGCCTCATTGTGCTCCATGTTACATTATTATCAGGAAAGTTGGTCATTAAACCGATTGTTCCAATGTATACTTACATTTAGTTTTTTTTAATGTGTGAAGGGCTACGCTCAGCTGAAGATAAAACATAACATTCATCTAATTATCGATTATTATGCAGATTTCAGGCGGAACTGATGAAAGATATAACAATACTGGTATTGAAATAACAGGTGATAATCGAGAGGTCTGCGGTTATCATTCTATTCAGAGGTCAGTGAGACAGAAATTATGTAGGTGTAACTGAGGCCACCGAGAATTAGTTATAGGAAACCTTGAATTAGTTTAATGTTATTTGAAATCACGAATAAGGTTCGTTGTAAGTCGCTAAGTGCTCTCTTTCTTAAATACTAGATCAAAAACATTACGCGTATTTACGTGCCGTCAGTCAAGCTGCCTTAATAAAAACCCACAGTTGATAACTGTATCACTTGTCTTACTGGGTTAAACTGTTAACATAAAAGTAGACGTCTCAATGAGTAGGCTGTGACAGTATTTTAAATGTTTAATACACGAAATACCTTCCCATGGTTGGCTTGCAAGCTGTGGAAAGAGCACTAGAATGCGCCGGTACGGAGTATCCCAGCAAGTGGATAAAGCGACATCTTTGCGTACAAACATGCACTACATGAACGCTGAGGGCTGCGGCGTGCACACTGTGACCCGGAAGTTGCATATGTGCAGGAGCACCGCACGCGTGCAGAAATTCTGGCCGGACCTGCTCTACAGAGTAGTGTTTGCTGACACGAAACTTTCTCACGGATTAATGTTATATGCTGGACAGGGACTCGAAAACAGTACCTTTCGTGCACAGTTGCTCTACCAATTGATCCATCTGAGCGTGACTCACGACTCGTCCCCACTGCTTCACTTCCGTTCGTGCAGCTCAGTTGGTAGAGCTCTCTCAAGAAGACAGAGGGCACCGGTTTAAATATGAGTCTGGCACATAGTTTTACTTCATCTCCGGCGGTACTTCGCAAGGATACCGCCATTCGATTATGCCATTCCAGCACTATCGAAGCGCTAGGTTTTCAGGTGCCAGCCAGCCAGCCAGCCAGCCAGCCAGCCAGCCAGCCAGCCAGCCAGCCAGCCAGCCAGCCAGCCAGCCGAGCAGCAGCGGTCCAGCCGAGCAGCAGCGATCCAGCCGTCCAGCCGTAGAGCAGCAGCAGCGGCGGCGGCGGCGGCAGCAGCAGCGGTCCCGGCCAGCAGCAGCGGTCCTGGCCAGCAGCAGCGGTCCAGCCGGCAGCAGCCAGCCAGCCAGCCCTCCCGCAGCAGCAGTCCAGCCAGGCAGCCAGCCAGCCAGCCCTCCAGCAGCAGCAGCAGCCCCGGCCCCGTCCGCGGCAGCAGCAGCAGCAGCAGCAGCAGCAGCTGCGGCATTCCTACCAGCCGTCGTCGACGTCAGCGCCTGCGCCAGCAGTGTGGGACTCTGGTCTTCGTCCGTCTTCGTCTTCATCCGTCTTTGTCTTCATCCATCTTCGTCTTCGTCTGTCCCCAGTTTTTTCCTTTCCTTTTCGTCCTGTGCAATTTTGCTTATCCCTGTCGTCATGCCAGCCCCCACCACCACTACCACCACAGCCATAGTTTATAGTTCCCCCTCCGCCGCCACCACCACCATAACATGGTGTGCCCAGTCACACCCCCCTCTTTCCATCCCGCCTCTTCTCACTCTCCCTTCGCCCTCGCTCTTTGTCGCCCCCTCTCCAGTTTCTTCCTCCCACTCCTCTCCCTCTGATCCTTTCCCCCCACTTCCCCAGCCTGTCACTGCATCTCCAGCTAAGGTGGTGGCTCGTCGGGCCACTGCCCATGCCCAACTCTCCCCATCGCCTTCGCCATCACCGCCACCACTGTCGCTGTCGCCGTCACCATCTCTGGCGCCAACTACTGTGTCCTCACCGGGACCTGCCCCTTCCCGCCACCTCCCTATAGCTCCCATCCCTCATATCACCACCCACCCTTCTGCCACCGTTATACACCCTAGTGGCACCTCAACCTCTTCCGCTCCCAAAAAGGCCCCACCCCATCCTCCTTCCCCCCCCCCCCCGCAGGATGCCATGGATGTCTCCCCGCCTGGCCCTGCTCCCTCTGCCTCCTCCTCCTCCTCCTCCCCCCTCTTTATACAAGTACCTCCTCTCCCATCCCGATCCTTCCCTTCTTGAGGCCCGGAATCTCTCCCTCCTCCTCCGCCAACACTTCCCTGGTGCCCCCATCTCTCTTCTCACTCCCAGACCAGATTTCGTTCTCATCTCCTCCCCCGGCCCCACCCTCCATACTGACATCCTCTCCCGCCTACCCATCACCCGTTTTGGCCCCAACGCCTCCCTCCCCCTGCTCCTTCTCCATCTCCTACCGACCAACCCCAACGCCCGCGTTGCCTGCCAACCCTCACCGCCGTGATCACTCAGCTCAGTCCGTCGATCACGGAGGAGGAGGTGTTGGTGGAGCTCAAGGCGCATCCCACACTGGCGGTGCAGGCGGTCCACCGCATTTTCAACTCGGCCGGCCCCACCCGCCTTATGCGGGTTTTCTCCAAGGACACCCCCTCCATTGACCGTCTCCTGAAGGAGGGTGCCCTCCTCTTCAACCAGCGCTATAAGGTCGACCCCTCCCGTTCCCCTCCTCAATCCCTGCACTGCCAGAGGTGTCTGCACTATAACGCACACCCAACAGCCGAGTGCCACGAGTCCCCCACCTACCTGCATTGTAGGCAAGTACACTTCCTCCGGCAGTGCCTTAACCTTCAATCCCCTCGCTCCTGCAACACCTGCAATCTCCCCCATCCCACCTACTCCCAAAAGTGTAAGGCCCGACCCCCTCCGACCACTCCTGAACTCATCGTCCCTGTCCGTCCTCTGGACGCCCCCACCCCTCCTGGCAATTCCATTCGTCCCCCCCCCCCCCACCGCTGAGGACATCATCAGGTTCCTCACCATTGTCCTACAGAACGTCCACCCTTTCCAGCGCCCTCACACCCTTCAACAGGTCTCCCTCGCTGCCCACTCCATTTTCCACTTAAAAATGTATGCCACCTACTCCAACAACCAGGCCCATTTCATCTTCTCCCGTCTTGACACCCTTGTCTAAATCCCTGTCATGGCGCGACAGCACCGTATCCTTTTGAACAACATCCGCTCCCTTCCCACCAACAAGAACCTCTTCCTGCACACCCTTGCCACCCACTGCATGGATGCCTTCCTCCTCAATGAAACTTTCCTCCAACCCCACCACACCGTCCACACATCGCCCTACCTCCTTCACCACTCCAATAATCCCCTCCCAATTGTGCGTGGCGGAGTTACCATTGGTCACCACCGCCAGATCCCAGTTCGGCTCCAACCTCTCCTTCCCGACCCCACCGAACACCTGATCCTTAGCCTCTTCTTCCCCGGCCTTACCGTCACCTGCGCTACCATCTATGTCCGCCCTAACGTCCCTATTCCCTTCGACTTCCTCTCCCACATTGACTGTACATTCTCCTCCTACGTGTTCACCGCCGACCTCAACATCCATAGTCGTTCCGCCGCCCAGTTACGGTGGTGGCATCGGTTCCTCTCTTCCCTTCAAGGTGACCTCATCCCCATCCCCCAGCACACCCGTCCCGAATCCAACTCCACTCCTGATGTTATCCTTTTCTCCCCTAACCTCTTTGGCCACATAACGGTGGATGTCCTGGAGCCTATTGGTAGCGACCATCTCCCTGTCCTCCTCACTGTTTCAGATGGTCGTCGCCCCCGCCCCGACCCTCATAATGACTCTCCCCCAAAGTATGTCCATGACTATTCCCGTGCCAACTGGAATGCCTACTGGGATACCCTCTCCACCCAGGTCAATAGCCACCCCTTCACCTACCACCACCCTGATGATGTAACCCATGCCGCCTCCTTTCTCCAGCAGACCTTGTCTGAGGCCGTGGAGGCCCACGTCCCTACTGTCGCCATCCACCCCCACCGTCCTACCCTACCCCCACAGGCCGTCCTCCTCCTCCGTGAATCCCGTCGTCTCTACCGCACCTTACTCCACACGTGTGACCCGGACACACTCCGACGCCACCGGCAACTCCAGCGACACATTCGTAATTTGCTCGCGGCTAAGAAACGCTGGGACTGGCGACAGACATGCATCCGTTTAAATGCTACCCTACCTATCAACTCGACCAAGTTCTGGTCAGCCTTCCGTCGCCTTACTGGAACTAAACCCTCCCCCTACTATCCTCTTCTCCATAATGATCATCCCTTCCCTGACACCCTTAGTAAGGCCAATCACTTTGACTCTTACTTCTGCGATGTCTTTTCCATCCCCGATGATCCCCAGTTTGATTACTCCCTCTTCCCAGATGTCCGCGATCGAACTGACCCCTCTGTCCCTCCCCTCGCACCTGGTTTCCAGTACTTGGACAACATGGCACACACGGAACTTAATGCCCCTATCGCTACACAGGATCTCATTGCTACACTCCGCAAGAAACGCAACACCGCTCCTGGTCATGATCGAGTCACCTACCGTCACCTTTGTGAAGCTCCTGTCTCTATCCTCTCCACCCTGGCCAGGCCCTACAATGTAGTCCTGTCCACCGGTTACTACCCCGACCTGAGGAAAACCTCCCATATACTGATGTTCCTTAAACCTGGTAAACCGCCGTCTCCTCCTACCATCCCATCAGCCTTACCTTGGGCATCGGCAAGGTCCTGCAATCTATCCTCACCTGCCGCATCCACCAGCATCTCCGCCAGCACCGCCTCCTTCCCATTACCCAGTGTGGCTTTCAGATGTCCTTCTCTTCCGACGACCTTCTCCTTCACCTCACTCATCTCCCTTCCGAACAGCTTAATTCCTGTTGCTCGGCAATCATCCTCTCCCTGGACCTCGAACGTGCTTATGACCGTGTATGGCATTCCGGTCTCCTCTTCAAGCTCCAAACCTTCGCTCTTCCCATTAATTACGTCCGTCTGATCGGCTTCTTTCTCTCCCATCGTCCTTCCTACGTCACCATCCATAACACGGATTCCTACACCTTTTTTCCCTTCGCCGGTGTGCCCCAAGGCTCCGTCCTCTCCCCCCTTCTGTACCTTTTATATACGGCGGACATGCCGCCACCGTCACCCCCCATCCACCTTCTCCAGTTTGCCGATGACACCGCCTTCCTTACCCTTGCCCCCACCCTGCAGTGCTCCCAACACCTTCTCCAATCCCATCTTGACTGGTTCACTGCTTGGTGCAACCAGTGGTTGCTCAAGGTCAATCCCTCCAGGCGATCATTGTAGGCAAAACCACCCCTTCATTCCGCCTCCTTGATTTCTATCTCACCATCTAAGGCCGTCCTATCGCCCTCACCCCCACCCTTAAGTACCTTGGCGTCACCCTCGACCGTCGCCTCTCCTGGACCCCCCATCTCCAGACAATCCAAGCCAAGGCACGCTCCCGACTCCGTCTCCTCAAGCTCCTTTCCGGCTGTAAGTGGCGTCTGGACCCCTCCACCATATTCTACACCTATAAATCCCTCATCCGCCCTATCCTTTGTTACGCCCATCTGGCCTGGATCTCCGCTCCCCCTACCTTTTATAAATCCCTTCAAATCCTTGAACGCCATGCTCTCCGCCTCGCCTATCGCATCCGTCTCCCCTCCCCCACGCGGATCCTGTACGATCTCATTCCGTTCCCCCAACTCCTCCTTTTCCTTGAAAGGATACGGATTCTGTACACGTCCCACAAACTCTATCCCACTTGTTTCGCCCATCCTCTCCTGGCCCCGCCCGCTGCCGCGCCTGTATTCCCAGGTCCCACCCGGTCTCCATCTCTCCACCCTCCTTACCCTCTCCCAAGGTGGCTTCCGCTGGCTCCCCTGATGATGTCCTCCTCCCCTCCATATACCCCTCCTACCAACTTCGACCCTCCCTCCCTCTTCCTGTGTCTGTTACTTTGGGCACCCTCCCTCCCTCCTCCCTTTCTCCCCACTCCTCCCCTGGGCCTCCCCTCCCCTGTCCCTCTACTCCTCCTCCCATCTCCTCAGCCATTGGCATCTTTGTTGTTCCCTCACCACCCTCTCCATCCCCCACTCACCCTTCTTCTCCTCTTGGCAGGTCCCCGGACTCGCACACGCTACGTGGACTTTCGCGTGCTGGAGATCATCGCCATCAGTGTCTCGTGTGTGTGACGTCGTTTTGTGTTTTTCGTGTCCGCCGTCACGCTTCTACGTTCACTTGTGCCGTCGGATTCATCGGTGTTATGTGCGCCATGTCAACGTGTTTTCAGTGTCGTTATCGTCGAGTGTGAACGGCTCCGTGTTTTTTGTGTATCTGTGACCACTATTTTTTTGCCCGTCACTATGTTCATTTTGATTCTCCATTCTGTGTTCTGTTAGTGTCAACACTGTGGCTGAAGAGCGGCGTAGCATGCCGCTGACAGCCTACCTGATTGTTCGGGTATTAAAATAACAATAAAGGGAAAAAAAATTTTACTCAGTTGCGAAATTTCATTTAGCTATATTCACAACTATTCCCACTACAAACACGACGGCTGTCTCCCAATACTGACGACAAACACTTCTGCATCAATGCATTTAAAACGAGCGTTATATTTCCAACGAGAAGTCCGAATTTTCTTTGTTCATAAACAGAGATCTGTAATTACTACGATTTTTTGGACAGTAAAGTTTCTTGAGTTACGCAACGGTGTCACATGACGATAACATCAGCAGAGGCGACGGGATGCAAGAAATCAGCTCTGAGTCCAGTAATCTGCATAGAGGTGTGGCATCAGCCACATTATACTAGATTATTGACCTGTTATGACCTGTTTAAACCCAGGCAAATGCTGTTGCCGCCAGCGTTCTGCAGCATCGGTCAGAGGTAGATTTCCAGCACTGAAAACTGACACATGTTTTTTCTTGACGCCAATCTCTCAATAGTTTGATTTTATTAAATTCTTACCTGTAATTTTCATGCATCTTGACCCTACAACACATTCTCCAAAATGGCCCAGGCCAGATGCCCCTGTCGAACAGTTTTACTGGACACTCTAAACCAGCATTGCAATTACAACAAATCTGTGTGTGTGTGTGTCTATGTAGTTACGTGACTTTTAATATAGGTATCATAACATTACAATCATTTACTTAACACCATGCTTGTATACTTTTTACATCTAATACAGCAACGGCTCTGCATGGCACAGATTGCACAAGCCCTCGGGGGGTTTCTACAGTGATAGACAGCAATCCTACCTCTGTAATTCTTTGTGCAGACGATTCCTTGCAGATAATGGCCCTTTAAATATGGACATATAACTTCGTCACAGTCTGGAAAAAATATTCATTCTTGGTACTCCTCTCAAATTGTTGCATTTGACCTTCTGAATTGGCGTTTCAATTATAGATAAATGATGTGTGTGTAGCCTTATGACTTTGGGGGCGAACATCACTAGATAGGAGTCAAAACATTATAACCACCTGCTTGGTAGTGTAGTGGACTACTTCTTCTATTCAGATAGCAGCGATTCTGCATGGCATGGATCTAACAAACCTTTGATATTTTTCCATCATTCTTATAGAACGCATGATAACCCCAGAGAGTTGGAGAATGTAAGCCACTGAAATATATTTGTTGGAGAGCTACACAGGCCTCAGAAAATGAAAGAATTAATAGTTGTAATATGGACAAACGACAGTAATATCGACAAAATCTAAATTACACCATGCTTTTGGACCAGATGTAGAAAACTTAGTGCTGGTATGGAAATGGATATTGTGGTAGCTGTCATACACACACACACACACACTCCAGCCATCAACACACATGTAGGGAACTTCATGAATTACCTGAAACATCTGACTGTAATAGTAAGAGTTTGTGTTCGATGGAAGGCATTATGCGTATTCCATTGTGTTTATGGAGCTGTGATAGCGATGTACACAGATGAGGTAGAAACATAGCAAGCGAGTGACATGCTTCCTATGTGTGCGGTCAGTCATAGCTGTTAAAAAAAGTTTTGTATGATGTAACAATTGTGGGGGATAATTTTTTGCTATTAGGACCTGCATGGTGTTTCCATGCACTGTGCATTGTAAAGTAAACGTAGTCTACAAGGACTCATACTGTCATAATTTAGTCAACTCAAATAGTCTCCTACCGAGTCAAACAGATTGGAGTGCTTAATCATGTTGCTGGTTCCTTGGCGGTCTCATAGCAAATGCAAGGCATTATATGATGGTACATAATCAAACATCTTCATTTTTGTCGATAACTTCTCTAATTTTCCTCGTCATTCCACTTGCTCATTGGATTTTAATCATCACAATATTGTAACAAAACTTATAAAGGGTGAGCCATGCAGGAACCCTCTCGCGGCAGAGTCAGACAAGAGTGCACTGAAACAATTCT
This sequence comes from Schistocerca nitens, assembly GCF_023898315.1. Lineage (NCBI taxonomy): Eukaryota > Metazoa > Arthropoda > Insecta > Orthoptera > Acrididae > Schistocerca > Schistocerca nitens. The sequence continues at coordinate 954,766,775 of NC_064615.1, forward strand.
GTGCAATATTACCTGTCTCAACGTAGTATGTTGATGTGTGGTGTCTCACTGTAAGTATCATCTCGGACGTTAAAGAGCACGAGATACCTAGGCTATCACTGCAGTCTGCATGAAGACATATAGCAGTAAAAATGCCGTACGTGCAATAAACGTTTGCCAGCACAGCGCTCTTCCAGGGCCACTCACATCAAAACCGAATTTATAATGTTTATTTATGAGGTATTAATTTTACAGTTGTGAAATAGCAGATCTCCATTACCTGTTGCTGTATGACAAGCCTAGTGACAGCTGATGTGAAACAGCATTAGATACAGAAAATGTCAGGGACTTGTCAGAAAAACGATGTGCATGGAGCACCCTTCCATGACAGCTCACAAAGTACATTGCATTTATGCTGCTCATTTCTTGCACTGTAACCGTCTGACATCCTATCACATATGTTACAGGTTGAAAAATTAGTGCACTTATTACTATATGAGAAATTTCTCGTCATGTGTACTCTATAGCACATGTCTAAATGTCTTAACAGTGGCACTCCCTGGAGAAGAGTGTGATTTTTTAACCTTTTGCAAGATGCTTACATCAGTAAACTACGCATTATGCATACAGTTCTCTGACAATTCCATGATTTTGACAATATAATAATGGATCTTGGCTGTTGCGCTGTTTTTTCGAAGGATTTATTGAAATCACGATGGAAATGGAAATGCCGTGTGGCTAGGGCCTCCCGTCGGGTAGACCGTTCGCCTGGTGCAAGTCTTTCGAGTTGACGCCACTTCGGCGACTTGCGTGTCGATGGGGATGAAATGATGATGAAAGACACACAACACCCAGTCATCACGAGGCAGAGAAAATCCCTGGCCCCGCCGGGAATCGAACCCGGCACCCCGTGCGCGGGAAGTGAGAACGCTACCGCAAGACCACGAGCTGCGGACTAAAATCACGATGTAATCATACAGGTACAAAACGTCGGTTACTGTACTTCCTACCACATAGTTTAGAAAGCTGGAATTGTCATCCATATAGCCAACTTCATCTAGTTCTTAATATCACGAAACTACTCTTCAAAACAGTAAACCAATGACGCATATATATGTGCCACTGTTCACCAGTGTTTATCATGTGATTGTCAGGTCATCAAAGCATATACATGTAGGCTGATTTCATATGGAACACAGGTAGATCCACCTCTGGATGCTGTCCCAGACCTAATTCTATTGGAGCCACCTCTGAAAACTACATTACTGGCCATTAAAATTGCTACACCACGAAGATGACGTGCTACAGACGCGAAATTTAACCGACAGGAAGAAGATGCTGTGATATGCAAATGATTAGATTTTCAGAACATTCACACAAGGTTGGCGCCGGTGGCGACACCTACAACGTGCTGACATGAGGAAAGTTTCCTGCCGATTTCTCATACACAAACAGCAGTTGACCGGCGTTGCCTGGTGCAACGTTGTTGTGATGCCTCGTGTAAGGAGGAGAAATGCTTACCGTCATGTTTCCGACTTTGATAAAGGTCGGATGGTAGCCTATCGCGATTGCGGTTACCGTATCGCGACATTGCTGCTCGCGTTGTTCAAGATCCAATGACTGTTAGCACAATATGGAATCAGGGGGTTCCGGAAGGTAATACGGAATGCCGTGCTGGATCCCAACGGCCACGTATCACTAGTAGTCGAGATACCAGGCATCTTATCCGCATGGCTCTAACGGACCGTGCAGCCACCTCTCGAGCCCTGAGTCAACAGATGGGGATGTTTGCAAGACAATAACCATCTGTACGAACAGTTCGATGACGTTTGCAGCAGCATGGACTATCAGCTCGCAGATCATGGCTGCGGTTACCCTTGACGCTGCATCACAGACAGGAGCGCCTGCGATGGTGTACTCAACGACGAACCTGGGTGCACGAATGGCAAAATGTAATTTTTGCGGATGAATCCAGTTTCTGTTTACAGCATCATGATGGTCGCATCCGTGTTTGGCGATATCGCGGTGAACGCACATTGGAAGCGTGTATTCCTCATCGCCATACTGGCGTATCACCCGGCGTGATGGTGTGGGCTGCCATTGGTTACACGTCTCGGTCACCTCTTGTTCGCATTGAAGGCACTTTGAACAGTGGACGGTACATTTCGGATGTGTTACGACCCGCGGCTCTACCCTTCATTCGATCTCTGCGAAACACTACATTTCAGCAGGTTAATGCACGACGGCATGTTGCAGGTCCTGTACGGGCCTTTCTGGATACAGAAAATGTTCGACTGCTGCTGGCCAGCACATTCTCCAGATATCTCACCAATTGAAAACGTCTGGTCAATGATGGCCGAGCAACTGGCTAGTCACAATACGCCAGTCAGTACTCTTCATGAACTGTGATATCATGTTGAAGCTCCATGGGCAGCTGTTCCTGTACACCCCATCCAAGCTCTGTTTGACGCAATGCCCAGGCCTATCAAGGCCGTTATTACGGCCACAGGTGGTTGTTCTGGGTACTGATTTATCAGGATCTATGCACCCAAATTGCGTGAAAATGTAATCACATGTCAGTTCTAGTTTAATATATTTGTCCAATGAATACCCGTTTATCATCTGCATTTCTTCTTGGTGTAGGAATTTTAATGGCCAGTAGTATATATATATATATATATAGAAGTCATTGCATATGCAGTTACATAGTATGGAAATACGGATATGACTGTGAAACACTAGATACCTACATTTATTGTGCATGCTAATGGAAGAATGATGGATTAGAGGGCATTTACTGCATCAGGGAAAAAAAGAAAAAGAAATGGTTTACAAAGCATCATTACACTGGTCTTCAGACAAAAATACCCAGAAATGGTTACTGTTCCTAGAAACACAGTTATTCCACACTCCTTAAGAAAAAGAAGCTGTGTGTCAGACAGAGCAAATTTCATCCTCTATTAAAGAAATTACTTCTTTATGTGTACTTCATGAGGAGAAATTGGAAATGGAATAGATATCTCTATAGTTAATCAGTAGTACATATATCTCGAAGCTCTGAAATGACTTAAATGATCTCGTTCCAGTTAGTTACATTTCCTGCAGTGGTCGAAGACGTGAGCAGTCGTAGTCGTTCAATTATTTCGTTGGGGTTGTCGTCATGGAAGATGTATTGTGGAGATTGAATGCTAATTTTCTTATTCGGAATGTCGTCATCACGTTCAAACCCAGATACCCAGTTAAAAAATGGTTCAAATGGCTCTGAGCACTATGGGACTCAACTGCTGTGGTCATAAGTCCCCTAGAACTTAGAACTACTTAAACCTAACTAACCTAAGGACAGCACACAACACCCAGCCATCACGAGGCAGAGAAAATCCCTGACCCCGCCGGGAATCGAACCCGGGAACCCGGGCGTGGGAAGCGAGAACGCTACAGCACGACCACGAGATGCGGGCAGATACCCGTTTACTAATATTTTGTGTGTACAGATTTCAACTTAATACTTTTGAATGATTTTGTCATCATAATCGTACTATTCTTCTTTTCCTCTAATATCTCCGCCTTCTGCAATCATACATGCGTTGGTTTCTTTGGTTTTCACATTTTTGTCTCCTTCGTGTTCCTTATAATAGTCTTTTTCTTCCTCTCCTTTCTAAATAGCTGTCCTTTCTCAGTCAAACTCTTTAGAGGTTGCTGTAAGGATTTAAATGGTTTTTCCAGCACATGCTCAGTTTCAAATTACCTTTCTTGCAGCAACTGCTCCTTGTGCACCTTTTGTTGATATGTCAACGAAACCTGACGACATTTTTGGTATACCGTCAGTATAGCTCGATAAGGGTTATCAGTTTTCATTGTTCAATAGAACCACTGCAGGGTCAGGAGATTTATGGCATTTTTATTAGCTAGCTTCCGTACTGAAAAACACACTATTACTTATTCCACCACTTCGCTATACATCTCTTTTGGTATTATGTGTCTCTCTCTGTGTTCTTTTTATATTTTATCAGCCTGTCTTCACAATGAAAATACAAAATCAGGAGCTGCACGTGACATTGGTGAGTTCTAAGCCATTAAAGTTTGTAACAGAAAGTAAGAAGCTGCTCATAAATCATACTTTTGAATTGAGATATGTGTACAATCCTTAAAGGGAGTGCTGTGTGAGGTATTCTCATTGTTGTATATTTACAATGTTATTGGGTAGTCCTCTATACACAATATATGGTAATAATGTAACAGTGACAGCATTTAAAGTTGCATATTGCAGCTCATACATGTTGATAATGGTTAGTTTTGATACTTCTCTGCATAAAGCTATATAACATTTATGTATATGGGGTTGCACTTCGTTATAACTCTTTGCAATTTTTACTTAAGTATAGGGCAAATTGCTACAGTTGTTGATATAGCATGGGGTAATTTGTTGCAATTTATAGTAAGGGAGATCCATTTGTTTTAGTCTGAGAGCCATTTGTTACAGTTTGGGACAATTTTTTTCAAGTTTGGAGTAATTTATAACAGCTTTCAGGCATTTTGTTACAATTTCTTGCTGTTGGACAACTCCCACTCAATATACGAATGTTGACAGGAATATTGGAGGAGCTGCACTCAGATGGCATTTGACTCATGATGCCGTCCATCATCCTACACAGATAGTCCTACCAAAACTATATGCACTGCACTTTGTCATCTTGTTGAAAATCCTCCGTTTCAATTATTATGTGACAGTCACTATCTAGTGCTAAGTGTACATTTTCGGTTTGAGTCCACTGGCAGTCATATGCTAAGAATCAGTGAACAATAGTACATATATATAAGTCTTTTGATGAGCACCTTGAAAAATAAAACTTGGGTGAAATTGAGAATTAGTTGGAATGGCTAGTTGGATAGCCACAATAAATTTTTGAAACTATGTGAATGGAAGTCGAGTAACTCTCATTTTGTACCTACATGATTACATCATCATTGTAACACTTGCTTCAGTAGGACAAGTCAAGATTAAAGAACTGTTGTGACTTGGCAAGACAGCCAAGGCACTATGAGGTGAAGCTGAAAGGCACGCGTTAAAGCTCACACAGGATGGCGTGAGGTCTGAAACAGTTAAAGTAGTTGAGACTAGTAAAATAAGTACGTAGCTTCTGGAATACTTAACTTTAATCCATAAATGGTGAACATCTGTCTGATGGTACAGGCATCACAAGATTAACAAAAAAAATGGCTCTGAGCACTATGGGACTTAACTTCTAAGGTCACCAGTCCCTAGAACTTAGAACTACTTAAACCTAACTAACCTAAGGACATCACACACATCCATGCCCGAGGCAGGATTCGAACCTGCGACCGTAGCGGTCACGCGGTTCCAGACTGCAGCGCCTGGAAACGCACGGCCACCCCGGCCGGCTCACAAGATTAACAGCAAATGATAATGGCGCCTTGCTAGGTCGTAGCAAATGACGTAGCTGAAGGCTATGCTAACTATCGTCTCGGCAAATGAGAGCGTAATTTGTCAGTGAACCATCGCTAGCAAATTCGGCTGTACAACTGGGACGAGTGCTAGGACGTCTCTCTAGACCTGCCGTGTGGCGGCGCTCGGTCTGCAATCACTGACAGTGGCGACCCGCTGGTCCGACGTATACTACCGGACCGCGGCCGATTTAAAGGCTACCACCTAGCAAGTGTGGTGTCTGGCGGTGACACCACAAGAACCATGATTCTAGTGTGAAACCGGAGAATTGTCAGACAACTGTATGCTCAGTACCATTATTTCCAACTAAATATTCTTTCACATGGTTAAAGAAAGGACATCATTTTATTCCCTGCAGAGCACTACTGTTACGACACTGAGGTCTGTGCTACACAGCCGTTAACAAGTGTTTAGCACAGCGAGACCATCACGAAATTCAAATCCAATTAACACATGTCAAAAAGAGTCGACTTGTGCATTCTGCTAACCCAATGATTTCTGCTTTACATTTTCCATTGGTAGCATATGTGATGTAACACAAAAATTAGCATCATATACTATATGTGCTATGTGATGTGCCTTGGAATGTCGCTATGCTATGAAACTTGTACTGAGTATAAAGTATTTTTAGGTGCTACCTGTTTCCATGCAGATCATCTATTACACAAGTTACTAATATTGTCTGCACCAGTTCCTGTGTTACGTTAGCTAGCTTCAGACCTATCATATACCAGTAGATAGTCGAGAGGTGCTCTTTCACATCCATAATTTCTCGTAATGCATTCCACTGTTAAATTATCTGGCAGTGTGTCAGAATGTGAAAATAAACATTATGAACTCAGTGTATGACGTGATTGGCTCTGGAAGAGTGCTGTAATGCGTGACGTGTATTGCATCTCTTATGTTAATATATGGTATTTGTCTTCTTGCAGGCTCCTATTATAGTTCATTTATTTAGTTCTATTCCTTGCTCCTATTGATTATTAAAGTGAGACACTGAATGTCGACATCCTACATTTAGACAAATAATACTTATAGGTCAACTCTTAATATGATTCCTATGTTTACATTGTGATATAACATGTAAGTGGTACAGTACATTCCTATCTAACTCGGTGTGGAGTAGATTCTTGTTGACCCGTACGTACTTCAAGATCTTGTGACAATATTACATTGGTTAACAATCAGTTATCAAGTGGACAACAAAATCAGGCTGGTGATGGACAAAAAGGAGATGCATGATTATTACCTAACACCAATCCATGCCTTGTGTGTACTACGGGATTATCAAGAAAGCAGCAGTGTGATTAAGCACTCCAGTCTGTTAGGCTATATGGAAGACTGTTTAAGTTTATTAAATGCTGAAAATATGAATTTAAGGAATCATATAGCTTATGCTTACTTCACAGTGCAACGATTCTTAATTTTAGTGCACTGACGTACTATGTACACAATAAGGCTAAAACAATAGCCCACAATATGGCTGTAATGTATACTGCGTGGTCAAAAACACTCTGGAAAGCTTTTAAGGGTGTTGAAGGGTAGGATGTGATGAGAAATAATTATTAGAAGAAAAATTCGGTACATAGCACCACTTCAGAGTTGATTAGCTCTGAAGTTAGCCAATCAGGCCATTGTGCAAATTCATGTGTGGGGAGCGACAATACATGGGATAAGCGACAGCATCTGAAATATTGGGGCAGGCTTATATGATATTTCATAGTGGACTATCATCTTCTTTGATAGTTTTATTTGTAAAGCTCCATCTTGATGACAAAAGTTGTATAATTCACAATTACTGATTGTACCTTTGCCATCTTTGGATCTGTTACAAAAAGTAAAAACAGTGCTGTGACAACCCAAATTCAAACAACTGTGAATGAGAATAATAACATAACTGACAGTCCTACATACCAGCCATCCACACCATCAAAATATTCTGAAACAAGTAGCAACATAAATACCAAAAACCTAAGTACATAGTAAGTTCTGCTGATGGTGTGGGGGCATCTTGAACATGTACAAATAACTGTTGACACTGAGGGCACTAATGATAGGATATATGAGTAATCAGTATAATAATTTCAATAGTTAATATTCAATATCCATTATCATTAATTAGCGCTCTAAATACCAGACTTCGCCATATGATTTGAAGTAGTGTGTGGGTCATTTTTTACCCACTGTAGGAAACCAGCGTTTCTTGGTATTTAGATGGTGTTTTGGGAATTGTTATGTTCAGAATACGTTCAGGAAGACTAAGTATAATTTGGTCTCTAAAATGAGTACACCATCAAAAATAAATTTTCAGAAATAAACCATTTATTATTTTAAATTTTGCAGAAGAAATTCCTGAATCTTTTATCGAATATCGTTTAAACAAGTAATTAAAACAATGTTACACGATCGTTTAGACAGGTATTGATACAGGAGTTAAAAATGCTGTTTATATGAGTACTAATAGTATTTTACTTTTACAAACAATTGAAGTTAGTACTGAGTATTTATAAAGGATTCTAAAATGCAGCACATGACTAAAATTCTCTGTGTGTTTTCTTGCTTATTGCAATCAGGAAACAAAAACACAACAACACACAATTTCACCCCAGACTTATAAATATTTGAAAATATTTAGGAACAAAGGAGTACACAGATTTGTCCAACCAAGAATGGGCTCCTAGTTCAGCTGTTTAGACAAGAATTTTGGTTCGGCAGCTTTGCACACATGCTTGTGGCCCTTCAATCATACAAGCGACGTTTTACTCTCCCTCTGTTCTTTTCAGGAAACCTGAATTTGACAATTTCTTTCTATTTCCAGATTGGTCAGCGCCAGTATCAGGTGATTGCAAGAGCAGGTTGGCTCTTCTCTGCAGTTGTTAGGGGCCAGCAATTTCATTTGCTACTCTGAGGATAAAGTCTTGCATTGACATTTTCGTAGAGGTAAGTAAGTTAAACTCTGTGTGAGCACTGAACATAGCAAGGTCAAAAATGTTGTAAAAAGATATGCACAGACCATAACTGTGTGCCAACTCGGCCACTGTGAAGCCTTATCACTTGGTCTACTTTAGTAACACCATCCTTAGTTTCTTCACAAAACTTACAGTTTCCGGAGATTTCGTCCTAGTTTTCTCATTGGCTTCACATCCAGGATGCGTATTGCGCAAAATATGAATTTTTTTTCATTCTCCCATGGTGTACTGTAAGAAGGTTGTCGCTCGACTTGTACAAGTGCTTTGCATACAATCCATCGTCTCCACTTCATGCCGCAGGCGGGACCTCCTTGAGTTATCTCTGAAGAGTACCAACTGAACCTCTTCGTTTTTGTTTAAGATCAGGTCAGTTTCACGGAACTGAAGTTGTCAGTCATGATGTTACTATCACAGTTGAGGGCTGTGCCAACTTCACAATGCCATCGTGTTAGAGATCTTGCTCGGATCACGAGTTTTATGTTTGTCACGATAAGGGGATCCATTCAGGAAGTAGACCTTATCTGCATCACATAAAAGCCACTATTTTATCCCATACTTATCAAGCATCCCATACTTATCAAGCATCGTACTGCATGAATGGGCACCTGCACTTGCAAGAGTACACCTGCTCATCGACAGTCATGTGTTGCAGGCAGAGCAACTGTCAGTAAATACATTCCATATATCTGAAAAAAAGGCAGAATTTAGCAGTTTCCTTGCGTTGTCTCCTTGATTGATGACATAGAATCAAACCTAAGACGCCTGCATGTCACCAGTCCATAATGAACCGAAAGCCATGGTGATGTAAAGCATCGTTTGACCCATGCATTCTTCGTGTTTCAGTTTGCTTTTGTCCCAAACTGTCGTAATATGCTGCAACACCTCGTGGATAACGTCGAGGTACTCCCAGAAATTATTCAATGTCAGAAAACCGGTGTTATTGATGTCTTATTCCGATAAACTGCCTGTGGGTCAGAAATGACCAACGTGGAACTTTAGGTGCACGAAGTAAATTTTTGATACTTCTAGGTGGGTTAGAGGAATGAAATTTTGGTGAGTTCTACAACCCCGTAATTACGACATACGAGAACATTGAGCCGCTACTAAGAAATTCTTTCTTTTACTTGCATGTCAAAATTTGTTTGATATTAGTGGTTGGCAAAGAGCATCAAAGCTGTCAATTGAATATCAGGGACTAAATACCTGGAAAATTTATGTGAATATGGCAGTTGTTGGGAAGAATGAGCATATAATGCAATGAAACAATCTCCACTGCCAGCAGATGTTTTTGAGAGACGAATGTAAATACGTAATATAATTAAGTCAGTCGCTGCCGTATGTTCAATCTTGAATGATGCGCTTTGATTGCACCAAGATTTTGTGATATTATGCTTCAAAGGCTAGAGAAAACAGTTAACCACCTTCGTATCATTTTGGTTTTAATAGCATTGGGCTTCGATGATGAGAAAAGTGTGTTTCTGAAAGTTAACATTGTTTGAAATGATATAAAATTTTGAAGTTAAAAATTCATAATCGACGCTTAGAAATGAGGCAGTAGGATGTTGTTTGGATGAGAGAAACTGCACAGCGGCAGGGTATTAACGTTACTCAGATCGCTATATAGCATCTTGTAACGTATTTTACTGCATAAAACATTTTTTTCCAGTGGATGTTTAGTCACCCCTCAAATGCAGTCGGTCACCCAAGCGTAACTGTATAGAGAGATGTAAATTTTGTTCCATACATTGCGGGGTCAAGACTGCTTCTTCGAAATAGACCAAGGGAACTGCCACAGTGTACAATCTGAGGCTGAAATAAACAATGAAATTGGTTACACCACGGGCATTGTGTTCTCCTGAAGCAGAATGGCTGTTCTCTGTAACACAAAACAAAATTAACACGATTCAGAGACACATGGTCCACATGACGTCCATGTCTTAGGTAGTCTGGCAATGTTGGCCACCAGGAGGGTATCCGGCCACAAATTTGATGCTGAAATTCTTTTAATTTGAAACGCAATCTGTTCATGAATTTCATTTACCCCAGTAATAAAAAAGCTAACTAATTGTGTAACGAAACAGGAGGCTTCCAGTATACTTCTATAAGAATTTCATATAAAAAATTTGTCAATAAAAATAATTCGTCTTTGAAACTGAAACAGAAATAACCCAAAAAACACATTGAAAGTGGACGAAATCTCTTATGTTTCTAATGAAATGAGTGTATGGACTCCGGATGTAAGTCTAGAATTTTATTGTTCCTAGAATTCATTCAGTATTACACTCAGACTGAAACAGTTAGTGGTATTTGCCAAAATAGGAGATCATTGCTTCACAATTGCTCTGAACACTACAGTACAACATATTCTGACTGTGAGACGTAAACAGATACCAACCAATAAGCATGTGTCAGATTTAAAAATATTCACACAGTTTAAATGTTTCATCAGTGAAAACCCACCTACTCTTTCCTGATTGGTCGTAATCAGCTGCCGTAATGGCAAATGCTATACGATTCGCGTATTTTACTAGTACATTGAATTAAAAGACAAACAGATTGACATGCCTAAGAAAGGAGTAACACTCGCAACCACTCCAAATACACATATAAATGTTGTAAAAGATGAAACCATGAAATCAAACTGTATCACTACAGATGCATGTGTAGCATACGTAAATTCTACAAGAATGGAAGTAACTTTAACGGAGAAAGTATTCCCCAAAATATAGTATTTTGCTATGAAAAAGCTTTTTATATGAGAAATTAATTCCTGTTTACCCTTTTTAAGTTAGTGAAACTATGATTTAAGGTGCCTGGAATTTGAGTTGCGTAAGATAGACAGCAATAATGAGGAATGGTAAATATAACTTACGAAAAAAATTATATGTTAATTACATGAGCTGTTTTGAAACAAATTTAGGATAAGAGAGCTTCCTCACAGTCATATTTCTCTAGGGAAAAACGCTTATCTGTGGGAAATGGTGTGTCATCATTCCACGTTGGCAACCCATAAATAATAGAAGTGTAATCCTCGGCAAGAATTGCTGCTGCAAATATCCTCTTGAAAAATTGTCTCTCTGTATAAACATGTAGTCCAGTCTCTTCGTCTGTACCTAACGAGCGATACTGGAGACCAAACGCAAGTCACTCAGAAAAAAATACCAAATGTTTACTGACGTCACAGCGTCTGCTAAACATATCTGACCACTGTTCGATTACTGTAGTTTTTATATTTCTTCCTTTGATAGTTGTTCATGGCAAGGAGCAATTCAGTACATTTTATATTTTGCAGCCTTCTCTATGTGTCGGAAACAGTCCACTTGGCATCCAGGTCACTCCACTGTCCAAACACGGAAGCTTTTAGATTAATATTTTGTCAAAAAATATGAAAAGAAAATTTTTTTTACTTCAACTTCACATTCTACGTTTAGTGGGGGATTTAAAAATTTTGCTCACCTAGGCACACCTTATTATATGCAGCCCCCCCTCCCAAAAAAAGAAAACATGTTTTAAATAATAACTATTACACGATCATTTCACAATTGCCGTTTTGGGTGGGAGTACTGTGAGTTGTTTCCGTATTCTGCTATTAATTGCTCTGAAGGACGCGTCAGCGGTCTAGTCGCGTTCAATCAAAATGTAATACGGTTCCTGAACTGTACTTGGTGTACGGCACTGGATAAAACAAACTTAAAATGGCATTGTGTTAACACATTCTTCTGTCGAAAACCAGCAGAAACGAACCCAAGTAAAATAACTTTTCTTTTATGGCCTAAAAATTCAGCAGAGAGTGTAGGAGACAACGGATTTTTGTTATACATACACTTTTAATATGTTCGTTTACACGAAACCGTTGAAAATGAAAATAAAAAACATCTAAAAATTGAAGCGAACGTATCATACATTAGATATTAAAACGTACTTCTACGGAGATGCGTTCAAAATTAAAATTAAACTGTCGTTTTACGATATAATAACTTAAATGTGTAGTAGATAAAAAAAGACACGTTCGGTATTAATACGTGAATCTATAGGAAAGCGTAAAAAATGAAAATGAAATAGAGATTTCGGTGTACGAGCTAACAACTACATACAGACGAACAAACACAGAACTGGATTTGCTATTACATACTTTTACAGATTAGTGTGGAAAAATTAAATTTGTTTTACAATCTAATAGTTAACGTGTAAAGCAATAGGGTCTGTGAAGGTAGACGCTGCATAATAAGTGTATATATTACCTTTAATCCTGTAAGGGCTGAACAGTTTTGTATTGCAGCTACTGCTCTCACCGTAGCTCTTTCTAACGATATTAGCAAAGTTTTACGTATTTATCGACAGGACTGAACTATGTCATTTTTTAACACTTTTTCATCTGAGCCTACTCTCCGATAACGTATATTTCCGCGATAACTATACATTTCAGCAGACGCCAAGAATACACATCAGTTGTAATATACTGTACTATGGTATCAGTATGACTTGACTGTACAGCGCCGAGCGGCCTTGGTCATTTGGGTAATGTTTAGTAATGTCGGACGCCTTCGGTCACGCTGCACGTAGACGAGTTTTAGTTCCGCGTTCTGCCGTCGGCAATTGTAAAATAAACTAATAATACGTTGTTTGTAAATCCAATGAATGTGCCCTAAGTTATAATAAAAATCCAATTATAATCTTAAATTTTTAAAATTAATATGAATAAATAAACAAACTCACTAGTCAGTACAGTTTGCGTCTGGCTTTGACGGCAGAAAACTCGTTGATCGTATTTTCATAGTTCGGACGGTTATCTGTTAGGAGGTCGGCTTCTATGTGAAGAATGATCAAGGCGTTCAATCTCTCCTCAGACAACGTAGAATTTAGGTATGATATCAGTCTTTTAAGAGCCGAAAACGAGCGTTCTGCTGAACAATTTGTAAGTGCCATACATAGAAACATTCTAAGAGCAATGTCAACATTCGGAAACACGGACTGTATCCTCTCTTTTCGTAAAAATTTACTCATTACGACTGGTATAACACTAATCTCAGAAGATTTCAAAAGTTCTGCGAAATGTACACATTCACTATGGAAGGAAGGCTCTAATTCTGTGTCATGTGACGCTTGGAGTTTTGCTTCACATTCAGCAATATCGTCAGATGAACTGGTCTTAAGGTTACTGAAAACTGTGAAAGAGTCCCACAGTGTTTTATAGTTTTCCTTCCTCCTCACTAATTCAGTGTGCAAATTGTCAGGTACTTGGAGAAATGTTTCGACTCTAAGTTTTTCCCTTCCAGTCACTAAAACTTCTTCCGAGTCCGCTTCTACGTCATCATGAAGGTTGCATTTTCCTGATCTTTTATAGGTGCATTCATAGTCTATATCAGTCACAATCTCCATGAATTTATTTTCATAATAGTCGAACATGTCACGAATAGATGCAACAAATCCTACAAGTAATTCATGTAATTCATGCACTATTTTAGCATAATTATTTACACTTGCAATTTCAGATTTACACTATTAATTCTCTGAAGTACGTCCTTTCAAACTGTCATCATGAATACTGTTTCTAGTCGGCTGAGTTGATTCAATAAAGCTGAAGCCTCATTTAGAACAAGTGGTTTTTCAAACGTATTATTGGCAGTATGTGTGAGGGCATTGATAACTCCCTCCCAGTATTCATATAGACGTACATACGCTTCCTCTCTTGCTGACCAACGTGCTTTTGATAAACTTTTTACCGTTTTGCTTCCTGGTTTCACGAAAGAAAGAAGTTTATTCTAGTGCCGTGTAGAAACAGAGAAAAAATTATAAATGTTTTGCACTATATTTAAAACTGAACATACTTCCCGACAACAGCTTGGAGCGGTAGTGCCGACTAAATTCTAAGAATGTGCTGTACAAGGCACATAATGCGCTTTCGAATTTCGCTCCTTAATGCGTGCCTGCAAACCAGTGTAGGTTCCAGACATTTTGCTTGCGCTGTCGTATGACTGGCCTCTATAGTCAGTAACATCAATGGACTTTTAGTATGGTCTCAGGTAAGTTTTCGAACTTAAGTCCCGGGTTTGTTAAAAACAGAAGGAAACGTTCAACAGGTTCGACATTCTCGTTCACATATCTTCATATGAAAGATAAATAATCAATAAGTGAAATGTATGCAGTGTGATCGCCTATTATAGAGAAATATTTTGCCTGTTTTATTTCACTTATGATAACTCTTCTTATTCGTTCAGAAAGAAGCTCTGTTATTTCATCACAGATTGTTGAAGAAAGATAACTTGTATGTCCCTGCCCTGGATTTCCATATCGTTCAAAGTGCTCTGTGAGAAAAGGATCAAACTCGGCTATAAGGTCAAGAGACATCATAAGTTGACCATTATGTAATAAATGGAATCTTTCAACGTGTCCACATAGGGAAGTCCACGTCTTGTTAGCTTCTTCACTACTGCAAACACCCTTTTCAGTACACTGCGCCAGTACATTTTTTGCGTCTCAACGCGTGACTCGAAATGGTTATTTTTTGCTCCACGTGACTTTTTTCTTTTTAAAAGTGGTAACTTAGATTTTTTGTGTTCAATTGAAATCTCATGAAGAGATAACGTATTAGAAATATTTTTCCAATTTGGAATACCACTAGTAGCAATTGCAGCCTTACCCCCAAACCCCAAACAATTCACATGGAGCAAAAAAAAAAAAAAAAAAAAAAAAAAAAAAAAAAAAAAAAAAAAAAAAAAAAACCAGCAGCAGTGCTATAGGAGTATACTAGGAAATCACGCAAAATTGATTCAAGATTTAAAAGTTTGTAGTAAAATACATTTTTGTTCAACTATCTGGTTTTATCGCCTATTGACCTTCAGGAATTAGAAAAATCACCGTTACAATTTTGATTAATACCACATTGTGAGAGAATGTCGATTGTTGATTCATTGACACACCATTCCGCAGGATCATCACTAAAGAGGTTATTTCTTTCTGTAATGTCTGATTCGACACTTAGTTTTTCGTGAAACTCGAAATCAGGAACAATTTGATTTCTTCATTTTTAACTTTTGTTTCGTCTGTATTTACTTCTTTTACAACACCTTCAGTGCGAGAAATATCACCCGTACTACTTGAACTCGAAGTCGAACCAGCAACAATTTATCTACGGTGCCAAGCGTTTTTAGAACGTTGACTTCACGCCTTTCCTTCGATAACTTGCGAAATGCCACCCCACTTAATTTTGTACACTTGCTTTTTTCACTGTTATTCATGTAAAGGCTCTTAGAAAATTGTCAACCAACAGTGAAAACAAAAGAAAAAAATTTGTAAAAGGTAAGAAAGAAAGACTGTATCCAATTCCAATCGTACTACACCACACATGCGCACAAAGCTTTTTACTTTAAACACGGCACAAGAGAACAAGGATTTTTCCAACTAAACACCGAGCGATGAACTGACCGACTCTGATTATTCGACGTAATTGTGCTATGAAAGAACGACAATGCAGAATAATTTAATTTCGTTGTCCCCTGTTTCTCTGTTTTCAATGAACAACAGAAGGGACAGTCCCTTTTTTTGCTTCTGTTTTCCGTGTCGACGCAATTTTAGTTGGGACGCAAATATGTTCTGAATATTCTTGACACTGTCTTCTTAAATTAAAAGGCAAATAATTTTTGCAATTTCTTGGAGTGAGGTGTGCTGGATCGACTCTTATCCCACTTATCCTTATAACGTTTTAGCGGTTTCTGTGGGCAGAGAAGACAGACTACAAAGTTTAAGTAGTCTCGGTGGCAGCTGATGTGGTGTGTTGTCATTTGCCTGAACACTGCTGTTACGTCTACAGGCAAATGCACCTTTTGTTCCGACATAAACAAAAAATAAGCTTTCCTCGAAAAAAAAAGCTTAGTTAAGAAGTTTAATATAAAATTTGCAATGCTACTTACTATTCGATTGCACAGAGTGGGAACTTTGATATCGTGCAGCACAATAAGTTAGACAAATGAAAGTTTGTTTCTTATTGTTTTTGTAGGCAAAAAAAGTAACTAAGAAAACAAATAAATAAAATTCTAAACTGTTGTGAAGTGTATCTCACACATTATTAGATATTCTGCTTATGTTCTTTTCGTATAAACATGTGTTTAAAAATGTAAAACATTCTCAGTATCAATATGTTTTGTTAAGGGGGTGTCATTGAACCAAAGCTCAGATACTGATGACCACAGAGCTTTCACATTAATTACAATAATGGAAGGTTTAATTGATACTGCACCGTAATTTCTACAAGAAATTTAAGTAGAGTCGGGTTTTGTATACTGAGGCCCTCACATGTTACAGAATTTAAGAAACTGTTGACTAGTTTATCACAGCTTTCCAGGGGACTCGGTATTTTCCCAGGGAAAATATGATAGGGTTAAGTAGAAGCCGACAGCATCTTCGTATTAATAACGTTTAAAACATTATAGTGCAGACTGCCGTCCTGACAGCTTACTTCAAACTGTTTTGAGCAATCATGAAGAGGATACCAGACAGAAACCCAATGTTAAATTTCCTTTTAGTCACCAAGTAAACTATGTATATTTCCAAGCGTCTATTGTCGAATTTCGTTCTTAAGGATTATTTAAACAAGCAAGTTTTTAACAATATTAAAATTTTTTGTCGTTTGTAAACGCAGTTATTTTAAAACGTAAAAGGTTAAAGTGAGTACAGAGCAAAATCTGCCGCCCCTACGCCCGTGCCTAGTGGGCCTATATGTAAATCCGCCACTACACTGTGCACTGAAAGCATTCAACTTGTAAACGTGTCCCTTCCATGATCCGATCATGTAGCTGTCACATGATTATGTCCTGACAAAGTAGTTTATAACATCACTTTGATCTACACGTCCATTAAGTTTACAGTGAACGCTACACAACCAAGACAATCCACTCAGTATACATATTGCTCTACTGTCCGAACTTCATAATTCCAACGTTATTTTGTGAGATGATAGTCCACAGCAAAATATATATTCATATTTTAACTTCGCAGTCTACGACATGCATCGAAAGCAGTCTATGTTATATACCGAGCGCATAGTCTAAACCTGTCGCTATAAACACGGCATTCCGTCTCTCACACATGACAGTAATAATGAATCTCTTAATTCTCCTCCCCCCCCCCATGAACCATGGACCTTGCCGTTGGTGGGGAGGCTTGCGTGCCTCAGCGATACAGATGGCCGTACCGTAGGTGCAACCACAACGGAGGGGTATCTGTTGAGAGGCCAGACAAACATGTGGTTCCTGAAGAGGGGCAGCAGCCTTTTCAGTAGTTGCAGGGGCAACAGTCTGGATGATTGACTGATCTGGCCTTGTAACATTAACCAAAACGGCCTTGCTGTGCTGGTACTGCGAACGGCTGAAAGCAAGGGGAAACTACAGCCGTAATTTTTCCCGAGGACATGCAGCTCTACTGTATGATTAAATGATGATGGCGTCCTCTTGGGTAAAATATTCCGGAGGTAAAATAGTCCCCCATTCGGATCTCCGGGCGGGGACTACTCAAGAGGACGTCGTTATCAGGAGAAAGAAAACTGGCGTTCTACGGATCGGAGCGTGGAATGTCAGATCACTTAATCGGGCAGGTAGGTTAGAAAATTTGAAAAGGGAAATGGATAGGTTAAAGTTAGATATAGTGGGAATTAGTGAAGTTCGGTGGCAGGAGGAACAAGACTTTTGGTCAGGTGATTACAGGGTTATAAATACAAAATCAAATAGGGGTAATGCAGGAGTAGGTTTAATAATGAATAAAAAAATAGGAGTGCGGGTTAGCTACTACAAACAGCATAGTGAACGCATTATTGTGGCCAAGATAGACACAAAGCCCATGCCTACTACAGTAGTACAAGTTTATATGCCAACTAGCTCTGCAGATGATGAAGAAATAGATGAAATGTATGACGAGATAAAAGAAATTATTCAGGTAGTGAAGGGAGACGAAAATTTAATAGTCATGGGTGACTGGAATTCGTCAGTAGGAAAAGGGAGAGAAGGAAACATAGTAGGTGAATATGGATTGGGGGGAAGGAATGAAAGAGGAAGCCGCCTTGTAGAATTTTGCACAGAGCATAACTTAATCATAGCTAACACTTGGTTCAAGAATCATGAAAGGAGGCTGTATACATGGAAGAAGCCTGGAGATACTGACAGGTTTCAGATAGATTATATAATGGTAAGACAGAGATTTAGGAACCAGGTTTTAAATTGTAAGACATTTCCTGGGGCAGATGTGGATTCTGACCACAATCTATTGGTTATGAACTGCAGATTGAAACTGAAGAAACTGCAAAAAGGTGGGAATTTAAGGAGATGGGACCTGGATAAACTGAAAGAACCAGAGGTTGTAGAGAGTTTCAGGGAGAGCATAAGGGAACAATTGACAGGAATGGGGGAAAGAAATACAGTAGAAGAAGAATGGGTAGCTCTGAGGGATGAAGTGGTGAAGGCAGCAGACGATCAAGTAGGTAAAAAGACGAGGCCTAATAGAAATCCTTGGGTAACAGAAGAAATATTGAATTTAATTGATGAAAGAAGAAAATATAAAAATGCAGTAAATGAAGCAGGCAAAAAGGAATACAAACGTCTCAAAAATGAAATCGACAGGAAGTGCAAAATGGCTAAGCAGGGATGGCTAGAGGACAAATGTAAGGATGTAGAGGCTTGTCTCACTAGGGGTAAGATAGATACTGCCTACAGGAAAATTAAAGAGACCTTTGGAGAGAAGAGAACCACATGTATGAATATCAAGAGCTCAGATGGAAACCCAGTTCTAAGCAAAGAAGGGAAGGCAGAAAGGTGGAAGGAGTATATAGAGGGTTTATACAAGGGAGATGTACTTGAGGACAATATTATGGAAATGGAAGAGGATGTAGATGAAGACGAAATGGGAGATAAGATACTGCGTGAAGAGTTTGACAGAGCACTGAAAGACCTGAGTCGAAACAAGGCCCCGGGAGTAGACAACATTCCACTAGAACTACTGATGGCCTCGGGAGAGCCAGTCATGACAAAACTCTACCATCTGGTGAGCAAGATGTATGAGACAGGCGAAATACCCTCAGACTTCAAGAAGAATATAATAATTCCAATCCCAAAGAAAGCAGGTGTTGACAGATGTGAAAATTACCGAACTATCAGTTTAATAAGTCACAGCTGCAAAATACTAACGCGAATTCTTTACAGACGAATGGAAAAACTGGTAGAAGCCGACCTCGGAGAAGATCAGTTTGGATTCCGTAGAAATGTTGGAACACGTGAGGCAATACTGACCTTACGACTTATCTTGGAAGAAAGATTAAGAAAAGGCAAACCTACGTTTCTGGCATTTGTAGACTTAGAGAAAGCTTTTGACAATGTTGACTGGAATACTCTCTTTCAAATTCTGAAGGTGGCAGGGGTAAAATACAGGGAGCGAAAGGCTATTTACAATTTGTACAGAAACCAGATGGCAGTTATAAGAGTCGAGGGGCATGAAATGAAGCAGTGGTTGGGAAAGGAGTGAGACAGGGTTGTAGCCTCTCCCCGATGTTATTCAATCTGTATATTGAGCAAGCAGTAAAGGAAACAAAAAGAAAAATTCGGAGTAGGTATTAAAATCCATGGAGAAGAAATAAAAACTTTGAGGATCGCCGATGACATTGTAATTCTGTCAGACACAGCAAAGGACTTGGAAGAGCAGTTGAACGGAATGGATGGTGTCTTGAAGGGAGGATATAAGATGAACATCAACAAAAGTAAAACGAGGATAATGGAATGTAGTCGAATTAAGTCGGGTG
Organism: Schistocerca nitens; assembly: GCF_023898315.1. Lineage (NCBI taxonomy): Eukaryota > Metazoa > Arthropoda > Insecta > Orthoptera > Acrididae > Schistocerca > Schistocerca nitens. The sequence goes on from NC_064615.1 coordinate 954,786,966, forward strand.
ATGTTGAGGGTATTAGATTAGGAAATGAGACACTTAAAGTAGTAAAGGAGTTTTGCTATTTGGGGAGCAAAATAACTGATGATGGTCGAAGTAGAGAGGATATAAAATGTAGACTGGCAATGGCAAGGAAAGCGTTTCTGAAGAAGAGAAATTTGTTAACATCGAGTATAGATTTAAGTGTCAGGAAGTCGTTTCTGAAAGTATTTGTATGGAGTGTAGCCATGTATGGAAGTGAAACATGGACGGTAAATAGTTTGGACAAGAAGAGAATAGAAGCTTTCGAAATGTGGTGCTACAGAAGAATGCTGAAGATTAGATGGGTAGATCACATAACTAATGAGGAGGTACTGAATAGGATTGGGGAGAAGAGGAGTTTGTGGCACAACTTGACCAGAAGAAGGGATCGGTTGGTAGGACATGTTCTGAGGCATCAAGGGATCACAAATTTAGTATTGGAGGGCAGCGTGGAGGGTAAAAATCGTAGGGGGAGACCAAGAGATGAATACACTAAGCAGATTCAGAAGGATGTAGGTTGCAGTAGGTACTGGGAGATGAAGAAGCTTGCACAGGATAGAGTAGCATGGAGAGCTGCATCAAACCAGTCTCAGGACTGAAGACCACAACAACAACAAACAACGTCCAAAGATCACATTATCACGCCAAAGTGAACAGCGCACATCGGTACCAGAGAGATTAGCAGTCTGCAACGGTGAATCGAAGAGGCTAAAGAAGACGCACACACTCTCCTCAGTGTAGTAGCACTCTCGCACAGAGGTTAACATAGAGTGAGCCACGAAAGCGCGCTTCCCAGTTTGCGACCTCAGCTGAAGCAGAGAACGTCATCGAGTAAGACTAAAGAGTTTTTCAAGACTCAGATGGAAATGTACTTCAAGAGAAGAGGCTGTTAATCAGTCACTGCTTTAATAGTCAATGACGGCTGTGGCGAAGGATTCTATCAAGTTAATTAAATAGTTCCATCATTCACGTAATAAAGAAAACTAATATTTCGTAAGTTGTAGTTCCAAAGATCTGTTTGCCACAGCAATCAAAGAGCCCACAGTTATTGCCTGACGATTGCAGTTTCGTGTGGACGTAACAAAGAGAAACACGAAACCTGCACTATTGCAATTCGCTTTGATGTGAAAAGGAGTAAGAGAAATGGGAGGCACAGACGGCTACAGGGAGGATCATTTCCATCATTTTTCGGATCGCCCGACTACGACGCCAGACTTTGATTAACAAGTTGCCTAGGATCAGAAAGATCAGAAATGAGGGATTAAGATTATGCGCCGGACGGCAGCCGCGGCCGGCCGGCCGGCTGACAGGCGGAAGATTAAAACGGAGGATACGGCCCGCGGGCTCGTCCTAGTCTAGTCCTGATGAGAGCGGCGGGAGCGGCCGCAACGACTGCAGGCTGTACATCAGGCCCTGGCGACTGAACCACAGCCTCTGGCGGCTCAAGAAGCCAGCTTCGGTGACGGGAGGGAGTGGACGTGGCACTAATCATTGACCTAAGTCATAACGCTCTCTACTACACAACGAATTTTGCAACAGAAAGAGGGATTTAACCTTTACTGAATACCAATGCGTAGTTAAATTAGGGGCTGTAGTACTGTGAGAGTGCGTCTATGTAGCAGCTTCGTTGCTTGCAAGTCACAAGCATGGCCCTGTGACGATGGGGCAAGCCCACTGAGCCTTATCGCCTCATTTATCCGGCAATATTGCTGTTTACAGAAACGACCAGTGGCCTACATAAACATCTTTTTAAAGTAACCAGTCTTCTGACTAGTTTGATGCGGACCTCCACGAATTCCTCTCAAGTGTGAACCTTTTCATCTCAGAGCAGCAATTACAGCCCACGTCTTAAATGACTTGATGTATTCCACTCTGTGTCTCCCTGTATTGATTATACCCTCTATAGCTCCATCTAGTACCATGCAAGTTATTTGCTCATGTGTTAGTAGATGTCCTAGCATCTTGTCCCTTCTTCTTATCAGTGTTTCCAGATATTCATTTCTTCGCCAATTCTGCTGAGAACCTCTTCATCGGTACCTTAACAGTCCACCTAATATTCTTCTGCAGCACTACATCTCAAATGCTTTGATTCTCTTTTACCGTACAGTGCCGTACTCCAAACGAACATTGTCAGAAATTGTTCCTCAAATTAATGCCTATGTTTCATACCAGCAGACCTCTCTCATCTCGTAGCTAATCTGCTCTTTATGTCCTCTTTTTCGGCTCATCACGGGATAGTTTGTTTTCAAGGTAGCACAATTTCTTAACTTCGTCTACCAATTAATTCCCAGTTCTTATGTTAAGTTTCTTCTTGTTCTCACTTCTGCTGTTCCTCATTACCTTCATTTTAATTCGATTTAGTCTCAGTTCATATTCTGTACTCATGAGGCCGTTTAATCCATTCAACAGATCCTGTAATTCTTCTTAGTTTTCACTAAGTATAGCAATGTCATCAGCGAGTCTTATCACTGATGTCCTTTCACTCTGAATTTTAATCCCATTCTCGAGCCTTTCCTTTATTTCCATCATTGCTTTTTCGATGTATAGCCTGAGCAATAGGAGCGAAACACTACATCCCTGTCTTATACCCTTCTTAATCCGAGCACTTTGTTCTTCGTCTTCCAATCTCAGTTCTCCCTCTTGATTCTTTTAGATATTGTATATTATCCGTCTTCCCTATTGCTTACCCCTCTTTTTCTCAGAATTTTGCACCATTTTACATTGTCTAGTGAACTGCTCAAAGTAACTCACTCTCTGCTCTATCTTCCAACTCCCATTGTAAATTATCTGTTGTTGTTATATTACCCTACACTCGTCTGACCAGAAATCCATGTATTCTTTCCATTTCACTTCACTGATCCGCACTATATCTACATTCAGCCTTAGCATTTCCCCTTTCAGCTTTTCTAGCTTTCCTACCACGTTCAAATTTCTGACATACCAAACCTCGACTCGTAGAACTTCGTCTAGCCTAGGCGTCACCAGTTGGAAACTTAGCCGCCATGTTTTAGCAACTTCATGTCGAATGACACTAATCGTCTGCTACCATGGAATCATACGTTTCTGTCTATTATACAGAAACACTTGCTCCTGCCAGTCGCTGTTTCTCTTTATTTATTGCCCACACTATGCGTTGAGGGAAGTAATTCCCTGCAAGAAGTGCATTTTTCAAGTACTGCACCATATCAAGCGTGATGTTTGCGATGTGCGAGCTGCTGCTTAGTTCTGGCGACTTTACTATAAGGTAAACAGCCGCTTTGTGTAATTCGCGATATATCTTATAGATATTGGCGAATTTCTTTATAATTTACATACAAGTAATACGCCTTTTGACATGAATGACGTTTTGTGTGTTTCACGCTAGGTAATTTGTCTTACGTGTGCATCAATGAAATATTTTTATATGGGACGTTGGTAATTATTGAGAAAGTAAACTATGGTAAAAGTCAATAAACATTTTAATACGTGAATCGAAAGCTTCATTATAGTTGCATTTGAGGAAACTAACCGACATTTGGGATAAAGATTTTTGTTCTTTTGTCATGTTGGTTTTGGTGTCTTTCACCAGTTCTAGCAGAAGACAGGATTGAATTTTCTAATTTTGAGAGAACTGAAGGGTGCTCTGTTTAACGTTTAAAAACCATTAAACAGGTAAGATTGCCTAAAATATTTTTTTTTATTTAACACAACCGGTTTCAAAAGAGTATGCTGTCTTCTTCAGGCCTGTAATAAAGTGAATACCGTATACATGTAATATGTCTCTTAAGTTAAGAAGTAACATTTAATATAAATGTGTCTGATTGGTATTATAAAAACCGGAAGTGGACCTGTACATTTACATACCCTAAAATCTTTTGTTGTAAGAGATATTCAGTTTACGCTGACCTCACGCACCAGGTGTCAAGTGGATAAAAATAGCACATTATAAATGTTTTGTTACCGCTAGAATATTTAAAAACATGAAGCACCTTGTGCAACATGCTATGTCCATATACATATTGCTCACAGTTGCTTGTTGCATCATACAAACACAGTACACAATAACACAACTGTTTACGTATGCTGGACATATTTTAATCAGTGCGAACCCACTTCAAATGGCGTATGAGGTACAACTGCCATGTATTTTTGCAAAGATAACCTTTCTACTTTACTAAAAACTGAAACACATATTTAATTCAGAATCCCATTTACACGTTCTTGTTACTGCATGAATAATAGGAAGATTAAGGTATTTACTCTGCAGTAGTTTATTACGTTGTTGGTATGGCGCTTACACGCTGAAACAGACGCGCAAGAACACGCTGCAGGGGGGATAGAGACCACAGGAAACACACACCCTGGTGAACGAAAATAAAAACCCACAGCGCCCGTGCCCAGCAGACGCCAACAAACCACAAAGCCTACACAAGCTCGCTGCAGGCAGAAACATAGCTACAAAATTTTCAAGGTTGGAGCATATTACTAAGAGTAAGGGTCTCTGCTCAGCGACAGTTGGCAGTGTATCTTATTTCTACAGTGGGTACCTATCAGAGTGCAACTAAAGGTCTAACCTAGAACTACCATCATTTTGTGCAAGAGTCACAGACATTAAAAACAGAAGAGTACAAGCATTTAAGATAAAATGTCACAGTACATCTTTACACTGGGGGAAGTGTGGGTAATCATAATAACATCTTTCATATACGAGGGTCACTCCAAAAGAAATGCACATTATTTTTTAAAATTCCATGTTTTATTCTACACGTTTGAAAGTTTTACAGTGTTTAGATACATCCTTTAGCAACAATATTTTCATTTCTTCACATAATTTCCATCCCTCTCAACTGCCTTATGCCATCTTGGAACCAGCGCCTGTATACCCACGCAGTAAAATTCTGGACCAACCTGTTGGCGCCACTGTTTGGCAGCGTGCACAAGGCAGTCATCATCTTCAAACCTCGTTCCACGAAGAGAGTCTTTCAGTTTCCCAAAGAGATGATAGTCACATGGATCCAGGACAGGACTGTAAGACGGGTGTTTCTGTGTTGTCCACAAGAGTTTTGCGATCGCTTCCATGGCTTTTTGACTGTCATGTGACCGTACATTCTCGTGTAACAGCAAAACACGCTGCTTTTGCCGATGTGGTCGAACACGACTCAGTCGAGCTTGAAGTTTCTTCAGTGTCATCACATATGCATCAGAATTTATGGTGGTTCTACTTGGCATGATGTCCACAAGCAAGAGTCCTCCGGAATCGAAAAACACAGTAGGCATAACTTTTCCAGCAGAAAGTGTGGTTTTGAAATTTTTTTTTCTTGGGTGAATTTGCATGATGCCACTCCATTGATTGCCTCTTCGTCTCTGGTGAAAAATGATAGAGCCATGTTTCAGCACCTGTCACAATTCTTCGAAGAAATTCATCCCCACCATTCTCGTACTGTTACAAAAGTTCGCTGCATATGGTTCTTCTTGTTTCTTTGTGAGCCACTGTCAACATCCTGGGAACCCACCTGGCACAAAACTTTTTTAACACCAACGCTTTCAGTGTTCTGCAAACACTTCCTTCCCCTATCCCAATGTAGCGTGACAATTCGTTCACTGTGATGCGTCTGTCAGCAGTCACCAATTCGTTAACTCTCTGCATATTGTCTGGAGTGTGTGCAGTAAGAGGCCTGCCGCTGCGAGGACAATCCTCAATATTTCCGTGCCCGCTTTCATCACATAACCTGCTTGCCCACCGACTAACTGTACTGCGATCGACAGCAGCATTTCCATTCATCTTTTTCTACCTCTCGTGGGTGTTTCCCATTTTCTCGTTTTCACAGCACAGGAATTCTATGACAGCACGTTGCTTCTGACGAATGTCAAGTGTAGCAGCCATCTAGAAGACACGCTGTGACGGCGCCACTCATGGGAACAGGTTGAGCTAAGTTTGAAAACAAGCGGGAAGGATGTATGTACACACTGTAGAACTTTTACACATGCAGAATGAAAACTTTATTTTTACTAAAATAGTGTGCATTTCTTCTGGAGTGATCCTCGTATAAATATTATGGATACAAGGAATGGTGCATATTCTAACATGCTAATACAGCATGTCTGCCAGTAATCCAACTTTTTTCCTTATTTTTTATCATGGTACTTGACAAACAAAGTATAATAATAAGATAACAAGGCTATAACCATACCTTGTACTGGAAGCTATGTTAATTATTTATGATATTGAAATGCTATTAAATATTGGTTTCATTTTAAAATGAGACCAACAGAGGTAGGCTGACATGATGTGAGGCACAACATGCACAAGTATAAGCCATGTGGTATTGTAGGAGATGAATTAGAATGGTTAAGGTGAACATAAAATAACTTTGTAAATTAATATAAACCAATGCACTTGAAACAATAGGTCATCTGAGGAGGTATTTGTGAAAAACTAAGGTAATGCAAGTATAAATTTGTTATTTCCAAAGACAGAATTTAAACTCATAACCAATTTCTCTAGATGGTTGCAATTAACATTCCGCTATGGAGGGCTGTGCATACGTAGATGTGACCCTAGGTTTTTCCTATGCTTTGCCTACATCATCAGAGATGGAGTACAAGTTATTGCTGTCAAGTAGGCAGCAAGAGGGTTGCTTTTTAAGATAAGCCTATACATTAGCAAAAATATTTCTAGGGATGAAGTTCTCAGTAAAATGACAACTTCGAATTTAAAATACATTTACAATAGGTAACTGTAGGAATAAAAGTAAGAGTAACAACATTTGCAAAAGGTAACTGTGGGAATAAAGCTAATGTAACAATGTAAAAGTGTCATCATTAAAGAGCAAACAATCTTAGGACATTACAACATGAAAGTTCAATCATTTAAGATAAGAAGTCTCAACAGACTTTACACTGGGTAAAACATGGGATATTAGTAATAAAATAATATATATACAATTTATGGTTCACAAATGGGTGGTGCATAGTTTAACATGATGATATAGCTTTTCAGAAGTACTTTTATTTTTAAAATGGTATCGAACAGTCCTAAATGTGTACCAAGATGACAACAAAGGTGGATACATACATTAAAACAGAAATCTAGGTTCAGTAGTTATTGTGTGTCATAGTGTAGTGAATGAAACAAATCATGGTGCAGTTGCATAAACCAACAGACTTAAACCAACACATCACTTATGGAAGTATTTGTGACAGTATAACATAACAAATGAGGTGCACAATACAGAACGGCATAGAAAAAATACACAATGTTTTCATCATGCTAGACTTATGAGGGTTTGTGATATGAAATGAATCAGCAGAAGCGACCAACAGAATATGCGTGTCTGTTTCACAATTTTCTTTAATATGAGCCCAAAAATTGGATGTATACATTTAACAGAGAAAACACTTGGTATGACATAATCTATTACAAAAGTACTTGTGACATAGTGTCTTACATGAATGAAGGTGCTGTACTTAAATAAACATAGGTTTGTTTCAGAGAGCTGTGTAGCTTAGAGGTTTCACCTTTGGCATGCAATAATCTATTACAGAAGTACTTGTGCCATTGTGCCTAATGTGATTGAAGGCACCTTAGTTAGGTACAATTAGGCTTTGTTTTAGAGACATATATAGTAAAGGCAACGGAAGTAATGATCTTCAATACATAAGAAAATAATATATTAATATCTGATACACGAAAAGAAATAAACAGCTGGTGTTAATGGGAGGTGTTGCAGTACATTATCAAATATGTGGCGGAAGATTTTAGCTACAGTTTCCAACTGTTCAATAACAGCATCATTTGTGTGCTGGCATAAGCTGTCGCTAGCACACTGGTTGGCAAAGATGTAGCGTGAAGATCAATAGTAGGCGCTGGATGAAGCATGCCTATCACAAGAAAGGCCAGACACACATTGACAGCAAGTATTTAGTCCACCGCCGCTGACCAGGGGGCCTCACAGTGCATAGCGACCAGATTTGTGAATATAGCGAGACTAAAGCTGTAATACCAAGACTACCGATATTGTCTGCTAGAGGGCTGTTACTGAAGAGCTTGTACCCCAACACATGGACTCTACTCAAGGTTAGTGTCCAGTTCACGTCAGTAATGAACCGTGTTAATCCACAGGTGAATTTGTGTTGTAGAAAGAGGTTAATGGCCATCCATATCAACAACGTTTCCCTTGCTTCCTTGAGATACAAGACTCTTCAGTGGCGCAGAGGATAATTCCGTGGCGATTGAAGATAATAACCTTGACCGAAGATGTTGCTTGCTTCTCTTGTGCTTTCGTTTGCAGTGGTGATAGTGTTCAAGTATTTCTGTGCTCATTTTTTGTTGTTTTCTTGCATGTATTACAGGAGGTGAGCCACAGAACTAATCAAATTTCTCTTTTCAGAGACATTGCTTGCTTTTGCTATAACACATTTGTGTAAACCATGAATTCTCCGCCTCCTCCACCCCTGACCCAGTACCTAAGTAACTGACTCATTCTAGTTTGGCGTCCATTGTTCACTTGCAGACCAGCCTTACTTAGTAATAGGCTACACTCACCGCATTATCCAGCACCACCAATGGACCACAAGTATCACTTTGCGCTGCGCAATCTCGTGCTTTTCAGGGTTTATGATAACCATGGGCACTGGGAAAGAGGCTTGATCCAGGAACGCATTGGCTTGTTAATGTACTTATTTGCCGGTCCGGATCGTTTGCGGCCCCACCACCAGAAACAAATTCGTGTGTGTCATTTACCCCATGATTCTGCTGCGTTTCTTCTACCAGATTCACAGCTTTATGGCAGCATGTGGCCTTCGCAGCTGTCTGCTGGTGCAACCAGGGAACCCCAGGAGGAGTCGGTCGATGATGCACCCTTGCCCCTGCCGTCCCCACTCCCTGACCCATTGGACCTGGACCCACCATCAGTGTCACCGCCGTCGTCGCACTCATCGCCCCAGGACATCCCTTCAGGCCTGGATGTGTGCCCTGGCAGCAGGATTCTGGAGGATGTTCCTGTTGCCTTGCAAGCCAGATGGCGGGTAATGGTCGGAAGTATGCTGCCCTTCACAGTCATGGCTCAGAGCTTATCTTTGTGTCCAGCGTCCTGCTTCCCTCTCCACTGTCGTGTGCATCTTTCCTACATGACAACTGTGTGGCACTTCTAGGGGGGAGGCATGTGCTGGCATAAGCTGTTGTCAGTACACCACTTGGCAAAGATGTAGGATGAAGATCGATAGTAGTTGCTGGATCAAGCACACCTATCACAAGAGAGGCCAGAGGCACACCGCAAACAACAAGCCACCAATGCCCTCTCATAGAAAATTTTTAGGCTGTCGCCGCTGACTGCAGTGCCTCACTGACTACTCAGGCTACAGCAGTGCATACCAACCAGATTTGTGACTATAGTGAGAGTAAAGTGGTAATAGCAAGATTACAGACACTGTCTGAGAGAGAACTATCACTGAAGAGCTTGTAACACAGCAGATGGACTCTATTCAAGTTAAGTTTCCAGGTCATGTAAATAAAGAACAGCGTTAATACATGTGTGCATTGGTGTGTAGAAAGATAATATTGGCCACCTGCAACATCGTCTCCCTTGCTGCCTTGCATTACAAGACTCTACAGTTTGCTTGCCTTTTTCTAAGGCTATGTATTTGTAACTTTTTAAGAACATCTAATTTTTGCCTTTAGGGAGATAGTGTAAAATTCTTAAGTTTTGGTGTATATTATCTACACTGTGTTTAGATTCTCTTAAGTTATCACTGGAGGTGGTAAAAAATGAACGGCCTTTGCATTTACCACACTAATTTGTGAACACCTGCGCTGTTATATTTATTCTCATGATCTTATATTTTACGCCTCATGATCTTATATTTTACGCCTCATTTTGTCAGAGATATTGAATGCAAGGGAGATACCTGATTTTCGAAAGTGTATCTCAATGCTATCTTACACCCTTCCTTGGTATGCTATGGAGACAAACTTTTTATTTTTTATATTGTTTTGTTTGTGCTCTTGTTTTTTGTTATGCAGCTTATTAACCATTTTTATGGCTATGTGTTATATGATTAGTAATTCATTTTTCATATTATCCGCATCTAAAGGCAATTTTCAGATTATGTTTATCGTAGAAACAAAATAGGCGTTTTTATGTCCAACAGGGTGCTAAGAACATTCATTTATTATAATGTCTGTACATGTAGGCTTCCTGTAAATCATATACGTTTGTTTCCCATTAACTTTATTATGGTAAAATCTAGACAGTTTAAACTATTATTTGTCTCCTTTCTAACAGTAAGTTTAATTTTGTTGTGCAGTTTATTAAGTGCTAATGTGTAATATTGTATTATTCCGTCATCTGATATAAAAGCTATGATATCATCAACATAAATTTTGTAGTATTTTGTTTTAATTTCAAGATTTTTATTTTTAATAAAGAAACTGTTTTCTAAATTATTAATAAACATTTATACCATGGTACAAGCTAAACAGTTTCCCATAGCTAGACCATCCTGCTGGTAGTAGATCCTGTTATTGAACTGAAAACGTTATTTGACAGAGATAGGTCTAACAGTTCTATTGATTCAATAATTTCAGCCTGACATAATCTCTGATGTTTTAATAAATTATTCTTAATCACTTCGAGGCATTCTTTTACAGGGATATTTGTATATAAGTTCTTAATGTCGAATGACACTAGAGTATATATGTTGGGAATATCAATGTTTTCTAGAAATGTTGCCAGTTCGTAATTGCTCTTAAAGCTGTAATTATTTTCAAAACCATCATTTTATTTTAGTTTTTATTTAAGAATTTATTTAGCTTGTAGTTTGGAGCATGTCTGCCATGTATAATTGGCTGGATACTTTTTTCTTCCTTACGAGACATTACATGTGCATGCAGTATGGGGATTTTAAAATTCATCAGCTTTAAGAACATTTTCTCTTTATCGTCTAAGAAAATTACATTGATTCAATTTTCTTTTCAGAGCTTTATTAAATCTGTTAGTGGTTTTTTTTCTCTACATTATTACTTTCAATGAAAAATTGCTCTGTTTTAGAAATGCAATCACAATCATTTATTATTACAATTGCACCGCTTTTGTCTGCCTTAATTGCTGTTGCCTGACTATCGTTTAGGATTTGTTAAGTGTAAAACAGTGTTCAAGACTGATTGCTGTATTCTTTACCACTTGAAATAAATACAGTCGCTTCATACATCTGTACCCTCATGGAATCAAATCTGTCGCAACATATTTGCAATGTATCATGATTTTGCAGCAAGTTTGACACTCATGTACTTTGAAATCATTCTGTATTTGAAACTTCCTGGTATACGAAAACTGTGTGACGGATCCAAGTCGGAAAAAATGCTCTGAACAATTTTTGGTTTGTTGCTAGGACTGGTGAATATCTCCGCAATTTTGTCGCTCTACAGTCTTCTGTCTCCTGGACAATAACCACATTTTTGTCGTGAACGAACCTATATTACTGTCGTCAGACAATACCGACAATATCAGTTTTGCTGCACACACTGCAAGCAATCCACTCAACTAACAATGTCAATAACCAGAGGGTAAAACCACCCAACGAAAAAAAGAGATGACAGCGGAACCAACTATGTGCCTGCAGCGAGGCTGCAGCGTAAACGTAACAAGATTTCTGGCGAGCAGCGAGATGCGATGTACCGACAGCGGGGAACGAGGAACAGCATAAGCGCACCCTGAGGTAACGACGCGGCAAGGCTGTCCTTTGAGCGGGAAAATCCTGCCTAGAGAAAGCAGCACCCTCCGCAAAGGCATACCAGCACCGATATGTTTTCTTCCTCTCAGGAGCCGTTACAGAACTGTCACCACTCTTCTCCGCATCCCCTCTCTATTCTTGTGGGGAGGGACATTTTGAATGAAGTGAGAAACCATGGGAAAAGACTATGATGTGAAATACCGAATCTTAAATTACGAACCACGTAAAGAGTTTCAAAAGTAAAGGACCCGTATTAAAGGACATTACCCAGTAAGTCAGTATTGGCAGAAAGGGGACGTTGCTCGACTTGTGGCTGGTAACAGGCGACGCTTACCGGCTCGTGCAGTTAAATTGGACGTCAGTCCGCTGAAGTCACTGTGTAGGACCTCAGTATTGGATGCGATCTGATAGAGGAAGGTTGTGCCCCAGGTGCTGCACGGTAATGACTAAGTACGAATTCCATGGAAGTGTGGTATCACGCGTGGCTGTCTAGTATTAGCTGTGAAGACAATTTTCTATTTATTTATTTACTCGTTGTAATACATCTAAGATTTTACGTCGGTACGTGGTAAAAACTTTATTGAAATTAATTGTCGATAAATATTTACTATCCTTCATCATAAAAAAATGTTATCATAACTTGTAAGTTCCATCAGTTGACAATATCTGAGTGGGAAAGTTGAGTCGTCGCTCTGACATGGTCACGAAGAGCACCATATCTTACCTCTTTCTATTGTAGATAATCAAGGCTAGTGGTGAGTGTGTTATTCAACATTTAAATTACTTTTATTATACTCCGAATTTACCTTTTGACTTGCAACATGGAGTCAGCTAAGCTGTTCAAATGGCTCTGAGCACTGTGGGACTTAACAGCTGAGGTCATCAGTCCCCAAGAACTTAGAACTAATTAAACCTAACTTACCTATGGACATCACACACATCCATGCCCGAGGCAGGATTCGAACCTGCGACCGTAGCTGTCGCGCGGTCCAGACTGTAGCGCCTAGAACCGCTAGGCCACCCAGGCCGGCAGTTAAGCTGTAGTAACAAGCTGTGGGGAAACGGGGAAATGTTGGCTGTGTTAATTTGATAAGGGGGCTCTCACTATAAAGGGCAATACGCGATTTCTGAAAATCACTTCTTTCTGGTGTTTGAGGGAGAAAAATGAGCATTAAACTCTGCCGCGCGGGGTAGCCAACCCGGCTAAAGCGCCTTATCATGGGCCGTGCGGTTCCCCCCGTCCGAGGGTCCAGTCCTCCCTCCGGCGAAGGTGAGTGTTGTCCATGGTAAGTTAGTTTAAGTTACATTGAGTAGTGTGTAGGCTTAGGGACGGGTGACCTCAGTAGTTTGGTCCCATTTATTTTATTTAATCGTACGGCTAGGGCCCCCGTCGGGCAGACCGTTCGGCAGGTGTCGATCTTTCAATCTGACGCCACTTCGGCGACCTGCAGTCGATGAAGGATGATAGGATGATGAGGAGGATAGCACAACACCCAGTCCATGCACGGAGAAAATTCCCCGACCCAGCCGCGAATCGCACCTTGGCCCAGAGGATTGACAATCCGTCACGCTGACCACTCAGCTACCGGGCGGACTTTGGTCCCATAAGACCTTAATACAAATTTACAAATTATTTTTCCATTAGACTCTTTGTCTCTTAATGCTAGAAAATGGTGGATTTTATTTTACTTTTGCCAGCCAATGCGGCTGTTGATGCAAGGACAACATGCATTTCATATCTGATGTAACAGAGGGCCGTGCTGTAGATACCTAACAAAACTTAAAACGAAAAAGAGAACAAGAATTGAAGGAAACTGCATCACGATATTCATGATTTCGATACAATTAGTTTATCACTTCCTAGGAAAAAAGAGTGTAAGCTGCCTGACTGAATTACTGGTATCTTCGGCAGGTGATAGGAAAGCTTGTTTTCGACGGTGGCTTCTACCAACTACCTGAAGCTCCATAAGAAACTATTTCTCCCTACGTGGTACTATTCCTGCAGCTATACTGAATCATTTCAGTACAATTCAAAGTTCAATAAGAAGGAAATGAATGAGTAAAGAGGATAGTAACCAAACATTAAGAGGACACTGCAGAATCCAATGCTGCACAAGCGAACCCTGTCAAAAACAAAACTACACGAAGGAAGCTCCATAAGCAGGGCTTGTAGGAGTATTTCAAAAGCATTCATCGGAGTTGCGTATTTCCGTAACAGGAAAATATTGACTAGGGAGCAGTGGTAGAATTCCATTTGATCGGATGCATCTTATTTCACACTGTTTCCAATTTCTGGGTGAGTTTACTTCCCAAGTCCCAAGAGTGAGATGTGGGTGGAGGGGGTTGATTGATGAATTGGGTAGCCACACCGTGGTGTTCCATGGGTGCCCTGATTACTCTGCAAGGTTGCAGTACTGCCAAGGGTTATGCCCAACCATTTTGAACGATCGATGGTGATGCTGTGTTCCAGGAAAAGGCTCCTGTTCACACTGCTCCGCATTTCAACACTGGTTGTCGCATCTTCCCTGGTCACCACAATCACAAGCTGTCGGTATTATTGAGCCTTTGAGATCTATTATGGAGAGATGGATGCGTGATCGCTATTCACCTACGTTATGATTACCTGTTCTTGCAACTGTTTTGGAGGAGAATGGTATAACATTCATCCGACTGGCCATTAAAATTGCTACAAGAAGAAGAAATGCAGACGATAAACTGGTATCCATTGGACAAGTATATTATACTAGAACTGACATGTGATTACATTTTCACGCAATTTGAGTGCATAGATCCTGAGACATCGGTACCCAGAACAACCACCTCTGGCCGTAATAACGGCATTGATATGCCTTGAGTCAAACAGAGCTTGGATGGCGTGTAAAGGTACAGCTGCCCATGCAGTTTCAACACGATACCACAGTTCATCAAGAGTAGTGACTGGTGTATTGTGACGAGCCAGACGTTTTCAATTGGTGAGAGTTCTGAAGAATGTGATGGCCAGGGCAGCAGTCGAACATTTTCTGTATCCAGAAAGGCCCGTACAGGACCTGCAACATGCGGTCATCCAGAGGCTAAATTCCGATCTTTATCAAAGACGGAAACGTGATGGTACGCATTTCTCCTCCTTACAGGAGGCATCACAACAACGTTTCACCAGGCAACGCCGGTCAACTGCTGTTCGTGTATGAGAAATCTGTTGGAAACTTTCCTCATGTCAGCACGTTGTAGGTGTCGCCACCGGCACCAACCTTGTGTGAATGCGCTGAAAAGCTAATCATTTGCATATCACAGCATCTTCTTCCTGTTGGTTAAATTTCGCGTCTGTAGCACGTCAGCTTCTTGGTGTAGCAATTTTAATGGCCGGTAGTGTAATTCACTACGAGACGACGGGAAACTATATTGAATGCCAGCGGGTTTCCTACACTGTATTAAGCACGGCAATCTGTTGTGTTTTTGGTGTTTACATGGTTTTACCTCACCCCTCTATGTACGCACGCCTAACAGTAAGAATAATGTTCAGGAAAAGCAAACGACTAGATACACGGAGCATGGAATTAGTCTTGCCCAAGGATTTTACACACGGAATTTCCGGGGAAAGGGAGGCTGGTAATGCCACGGCAGTATTACCTCATGAAAATTCCACCGGTAGGAACTTCGGATTGATGCTCTAAGGCTAGCGCAACCTCTCCGCAGTAGCACAAAGTGGGGCCACGTGAGTGTTAAATGAGATTTTGCATCACCTACTAGACCACGAACTGTCTGGCAACGATTTGAGGACTACACCATGCAGATGACAATGATAGCCTTGCAGACTACCTAACTGCAGTACTATTATTCACAGTTCAAGGCAGCAGCGACCAATATTATGTGATTCTTGGATTGCATTCCGACTATCCTATGTGAGCGAATGATAGTGTTTGAGAAGATATGAATTTGCTGCCCCATAAAGGCCTTAATCGCAATTTGGTAAGTGCTTCTAATTTAACTGTTTGAGGAGTGTGTACAATATGCCTGAAAATTAAATGACGGCCGGTGTGGCCGTGCGGCTCTTGCCCCTTCAGTCTGGAACCGCGCGACCGCTACGGTCACAGGTTCGAATCCTGCCTCGGGCATGGATGTGTGTGATGTCCGTAGGTTAGCTAGGTTTAAGTAGTTCTAAATTCTAAGGGACTGATGACCTCAGATGTTAAGTCCTATAGTGCTCAGAGCCAGTGGAACAATTTTTTTGAAAATTAAATGTCACTGACAAATGTCGAACATAAGTCACTAAATATAGCTCGTGGCTTGCGGTAGCGTTCTCGCTTCCCGCGCACGGGGTCCCGGGTTCGATTCCCGGCGGGGTCAGGGATTTTTCCTGCCTCGAGATGAGTGGGTGTTGTTGTGTCGTCATCATCATTCATCCCCATTACGGTCAATAGGTGGTTTACCTCCACTAGGACCTTGCTAGTACAGCGGTGCGGGTCTCCCGCATCGTCCTCTCCGCTCCTCGGAGAATGGGACCTCATCATTATCAAATCACTAAACATAATATTTTCCTAAAGTGTTATAGCAATAAAGCGAATCTTTTTCGGTGGATATTTTGATTAAGTAGGAACTTCAGATATGATGATCAAAGCCTAGCAATCATTGCTAGTGGTGGTGGATATTTTGATTGTGTCACCAGAGTAATAGATAAATCTTCTTCACTTCAAGGAATAACCCACTCGCTTGTTCGCAACGAACTCCTTGTGTGCGAGGCTGCGAAAGGGACTGGATTGAAGTTGTCCAGTGGCGAGACAGCATGAGGCTATGGATCTTAGTTGAACTTCTTAGTCGAGGAGTACCTCACAACAGTGGTACAGTGCTACTGGTGTTGATAGGAAGCAGAGAACTGTCGACGATAAACAAAGCAAACATTGCATTATCTATGCAACATCAGTTACCGAAGTCGACATCTCGTGAGAAAGGAAGCCAAGGAATTTCCTTAGTGGGAAAGAAGGTTCAAATGGCTCTGAGCACTATGGGACTTAACTTCTCAGGTCATCAGTCCCCTAGAACTTAGAACTACTTAAACCTAACTAACCTAAGGACATCACACACATCCATGCTCGAGGCAAGATTCGAACCTGTGACCGTAGCGGTCGCGCGGATCCAGACTGTAGCGCCTAGAACCGCTCGGCCACTCCGGCCGGCGGGAAAGAAGGGGCGATGAAATATTTGCTTTTCTGAAAGATGTATCAGTGGATTTTTTCGTGTCAGAGCCGTGTGAGCTCGTATCGATTCCTCTTCTGGGCGACTTTCTCTGCTTGGTTTCTCCTCCGGTCGTCCGGTGGCTCTGCCGCCACGCCGCAGCCGGTGGGACGAATTTTCGCGGCGTGAGAATCTCGTTTTGGCAGTGCTGGGAGGAACTTGGGGCTCCTAGTTGAAGCGTTCGGCACGACAGTTGGCCGATTGTGCGGGAAGTGATCAAAGGCGCCGTTCCGCGAGAAACTGAAGACTGTTGGTTTTCTATCGAAAGTGTGTTGCCCGCGCCGCCGCCTTTCGTGTTGCCACCCGTGGAAGTGACCTTTTGGCTGTCAGGTGGCAATTCACTTGCAACCTGTAACGTCTCCTGGCAGAACACATGTTATATGTGGTAAAAAAAAAAAAAAAAAAAAATTGAACTGGATAACTGTAATATTATTTGTGCATGGAAAATGATTGTGTGATGTTTATGTAATAAACAGGAGCCATTATGTGTCATGTTTTATACTTGTATAGAATTATGTACCGATTTTTTTAAAGATAGTATCTGTGTCGGTGAGTACTGAAACCGCAGCAGACGATACTTATTAAATATCAAACAATATCACAACGAGTATAAATAGTAGTGAACGAGCATTAATTTCTCTGTCTTCTTTTTGGAGTTAACGTGAGTAGGAAGAGCCTATGACGCTATATTGTATGCTTGTGTAGCATTCTTTTGTCAAGATTGAGAGAAGGGCGCCATTATTTATTGATTTGTAAAGGGTGTAAGAATTTAATCTGTCTAAATGTTTTGAATAGAGTTACTTAGTGAAAACTTGCATTATGATTTGTAATAAGCTTGTCTGGTATTTTATCCCATCCTTTTAAGCTTTTAAGACATTTTCGGCTATTTAAATATTATTTGTGGTGCAGAAATACGCTACGAGCGAACGAGCCGCTGCCGCGGCGCATTCAAACTGCATTAAATGAAACCAATCATACCGCAAAGAAGCGGACAGGTAACAGTGAACTAAAATTATTTCTTTCAGCTTTCGGGATTGCAGGGCAGAGCAGCAGATTTTATGATGTGTTTTACAGGTGGACGCAGGCTGCGGATGATATATTATTAACAGTGCAAAAAGATAATTTACCTTCATGACACAGAAATCTTGCTGTGCGTAGTTCTGGTCTGGCAAACATTATAGTAAAAACATTTATTCTCTGATAATAGTCTCGTGTTCTCGCGTTAGTCGTGGTACTTATTGGTGTTTTACTGTTAGCAAAAATCCACTGCAAAATTTTGATGTTGAACAAACATTGCGTACTGTAACACCAGTATTGATAACGAAATAATTTTCAGTAACCTTTTCAATAACTGTAAAGTAAGCAAGATATGTTGGACTTGATAGCGAGTTACAGTAAAGAAACAATGTTCCTTTAATAGAAAGTCAGGTCCAGAGCAATGAGAACATAACAAGTTGAGTTGCTTGTGGTATCGTTTCTGGTGGCTCTGTGAAGGGTCCAACTCGTAGGAGTCATAGTGGGACAGACAGGGCACTTATTGCGATGAATTCTTTAGCTCCATTTTTAATTTTGTTTTAGAGTTACATTGACCATCGAGGGGTTACCCTTTAGCCCTAGCCGCGCAGGGAGACGGCTGTTACATAGCGGGCACTGGGGACTGTTGATGAATGCTTTACATTGGTAGGGTGCAGTATTTGTATATAGTGAAAATTTCGAATGAGCGGTCAATCTCAACGCTGTTCGAGCACTGGATTTGTAGGGGCAACTTGTTGTAATTACCTTGGATTAATCTTGTGTTTAAATGTTACCCTCTTGTTTTAATATATACGTATGTACTGAAGAAGTCAGAATTTTTCAAACCAATCATAAGACATAGACCGGTTATAAAATTATGATGTGTAAGCTACATTTTCTGAAGTTCAGTTGGTCCACATCCTTTGTTACGCCGCTCCCAACATCAATTTGAGACTCTTACGAACTTCATTCTAGTAAGCTTTTGAAATATTTTAGTTGGAGCAGGTGGAAACCAACTCACAATTTTTTCTAAGCAAAAATTTATATGAAGCTAGTGCTCTGAGGATGTGAGCTAGAAGCGGCTGGATCTACGGCTACACACGATAATGTAATCTCGCTAATGAAATTGAGGTCCTCTCTAAATTACTTTTGTATTTTCTACATCTTGTTATAAATTTATCTTATTTAAATTTATTATTGACTTCATTACGCTCCTTCTGCGTTAGTGGCTCCAGGTGCGCAATAGGAAGGAAATAGCGAAAATCTGGAGTATGTCGTATTGTTTAAATCTTTAGGGTTAATAAGAAGCTATATGAAATGGAACAGACATGTACACTCATTATTAGAGAATACCAGCAGAGGAAGTGATTTGGCTCTGAGCACTATGAGACTTAACATCTTAGGTCATCAGTCCCCTAGAACCTAGTACTACTTAAACCCAACTAACCTAAGGATATCACACACAACCACGCCCTAGGAAGGATTCGAACCTGCGACCATAACGGTCGCGCGGTTCCAGACTGAAGCGCCTAGAACCGCTCGGCCACATCGGCCGGCGAGGAAGTGATTTGTTGGAAGGGTTCTTTGAAGGCATGGTGCACCTGTAGAGGAAATTGCGTATCAGATGATAATGCGACCAGTCATTATTTTTCGAATATTTGAACTCCTTATCATACAGGCGTGACAGCAGGTACTGAATAATCCAGAGCAGTGATACTAAGACTATAACATACCGATATAGCCTATTCGAAAGTGTAACAGAGACGGTTAAGGCTCTTAAATGGCAATCCGAGAGCAACAAGGTTAGAATAAAAGGGAGTTGGCCTTATCTGTCCCGTGCGCAGACGTCAGCTGGCATATGACGGGTAGGCATCTTGGTGAGTCTTAGAAGTCTGTTTCTCGATTACAGGGCTGCGTTACACATATCCTCTTCGCGCTAATACATTCAATTGACACTCACTTCTCAGTCTGTACCTTGAGCAGTACACTTTCGTGGATGAACACTCACCATGAGTAAGTTTACGGCAGAACACACGAACGTTTTATTTCTGTCTTAAGTGAAATCGAAGAGCAGCATTGCTACACGTACACTTCACTGAGACTTATCAATAGAGCGAAGGCAGGCTTCACTTCTTCTGTGTGAGGGGCGTCTTCTTGGGAAGAAAGACCTCCTTGCTGTAAAGATGCGCTGCTGCGTTAATCTAGAGAACGTGAAACGTCCCATTAGAAAAATTATTGAATTACTGTGCTGATAAATCTCTTACATTATTTGATTTTCAAACAGCTGAGCAAAACTGAAAGTACGCAGACATTTCGCTCTTTACCTATTCTGATCAACACTAAACTGACACACAATATTTTTAGCGCAACGCAATCTGACTTTCAAAAATCCCTACAATGGCCCTGACTAACAATAACCTATACCTTTCATGAATCACTTACCTCACAAAAATCTTCGTTACTCGAACTACTGCAACACAGCGAGCGCCACTACTGCCAGCTAAAAAAAAGATTTAAACTACTGAAGGCACTAACTACTGATAGGCACAGTTAGCAAATGAAAGATTTTAATAGAGAACAAACAATGTATTTACCTTAATAGGGTTCAAAAGTCATAATATATATATTGCAGTTCATGACATCCATTCTTACAAATGTACTGTTTCTGATGGAAACACGTCCAGCTCATCTGCTCTCAAAAATCCGCCATCTCACTTCCCCACATCCTCCACTGCTGGCGGCTCACCTCCACCTGCGCAACGCTACGCGCTGTTAACATCCAGCTGCCCAACACTACAATGGCAGACGACAATGCAAACTAGCCACAGACTGCACACAGCAAAGCCAGTGATTTTCATACAGAGCGCTACGTGGTGTTACCAATATAAATACCTAAACAGCCAACTTACAAACGTATAATGTGGGATACGATACGTGCCTGTGTTATTCCGATGAACGATGCAAGGTTCCTTCAGACATGCAAACATATCGGAGTTTGGGTGTGGCCATGTTCCGCGCTCGGATAGCCAAACGGTAAGGCGACCGCTCGTTGCAAGCGATAAATCCGGTTTCGAGTCTCTGTCCGGCACAAATTTTCGTTGTCATTCCATTATGCAGCTGATCGTTATCCATATTCGCAACTACGAATATGTTTCATGTAACTTGGAACGACTGACAGCATGTTATATCTCTCAATGGTTCATGAGAAAAGAAAGAGAAATTAGGTCTTTTTCAGTGACAATATGAGGGGTGGGGAACAATTAAAATGGTTCAAATGGCTCTGAGCACTATGGGACTTAAAATCTGAGGTCATGAGTCCCCTAGAACTTAGAACTACTTAAACCTAACTAACCTTAGGACATCACACACATCCATGCCCGAGGCAGGATTCGAACCTGCGACCGTAGCGGTCGCGCGGTTCTAGACTGAAGCCCTAGAACCGCTCGGCCACACCTGCCGGCTGGGAACAATTAGCAACAATTTTATACTGCGTCTGAACAATGGTCATAAAAAGATACCAACCATCAGGCACTGCAGACGTGTGTCAGGCTATGTGGATGGCCGTCTGCAAATAAAGCAGTTTCTGCGCCATTCACTTGTTTATTTTGCCACTACACGTTTCGATGGTTCGCTCAAATATCTTCAGGTGGAGAATTATTTATTTATATGGCTTGTTGGTGAAGAGGACACACGTCTTCTCAAACTTGCAGACCAAGGGCAATGTAGGTTATTCTGCATCTTTTAAGGGAAGCAGAATCTATTTGTATTTATCAACAGTCGCAGCCCTCACAAAGCCATCCCTTACGGGAGAAATATTGAGATGACAGTCAGCTTCAAATCAGAAATGAATCACTGATGTAGGTGAATGCAGGCCATATCAGCCATTTCCCGAGTGAAAATCTTGAAGCTGCAGGGATAGTCACAGGAGCATATAAAGCTGCATGTTTAATGGGACAGACAAAACAGTAACTGCGTGCGACAGCTGCAGCTTTGCTTCTTTTTTTTCCATACTCCGTAAGCCACCTGACGGTGTGTGGCGGAGGGTACCCTGAGTACCTCTATCGGTTCTCCCTTCGATTCCAGTCTCGTATTGTTCGTGGAAAGAAGGATTGTCTGTATGCTTCTGTGTGGGCACTAATCTCTCTGATTTTATCCTCATGGTCTCTTCGCGAGATATACGTAGGAGGGAGCAATATACTGCTGGACTCTTCGGTGAAGGTATGTTCTCGAAACTTTAACAAAAGCCCGTACCGAGCTACTGAGCGTCTCTCCTGCAGAGTCTTCCACTGGAGTTTATCTATCATCTCCGTAACGCTTTCGCGATTACTAAATGATCCTGTAACGAAGCGCGCTGCTCTCCGTTGGATCTTCTCTATCTCTTCTATCACCCCTATCTGGTACGGATCCCACACCGCTGAGCAGTATTCAAGCAGTGGGCGAACAAGCGTACTGTAACCTACTTCCTTTGTTTTAGGATTGCATTTCCTTAGGATTCTTCCAATGAATCTCAGTCTGGCATCTGCTTTACCGACGATCAACTTTATATGATCATTCCATTTTAAATCACTCCTAATGCGTACTCCCAGATAATTTATGGAATTAACTGCTTCCAGTTGCTGACCTGCTATTTTTAGCTAAATGATAAGGGATCTGTCTTTCTATGTATTCGCAGCACATTACACTTGTCGACATTGAGATTCAATTGCCATTCCCTGCACCATGCGTCAATTCGCTGCAGATCCTCCTGCATTGTAGTACAATTTTCCATTGTTACAACCTCTCGATACACCTCAGCATCATCCGCAAAAAGCCTCAGTGAACTTCCGATGTCATCCACCAGGTCATTTATGTATATTGTGAACAGCAACGGCCCCTGACACTCCCCTGTGGCACACCTGTAATCACTCTTACTTCGGCAGACTTCTCTCCATTGAGAATGACATGCTGCGTTCTGTTATCTAGGAACTCTTCAATCCAATCACACAATTGGTCTGATAGTCCATATGCTCTTACTTTGTTCATTAAACGACTGTGGGGAACTGTATCGAACGCCTTGCGGAAGTCAAGAAACACGGCATCTACCTGGGAACCCGTGTCTATGGCCCTCTGAGTCTCGTGGACGAATAGCGCGAGCTGGGTTTCACACGACCTTTTCGAAACCCATGCTGATTCCTACATAGATTTCTAGTCTCCAGGAAAGTCATTATACTCGAACATAATACGTGTTCCAAAATTATACAACTGATCGACGTTAGAGATATAGGTCTACAGTTCAGCACATCTGTTCGACGTCCCTTCTTGAAAACGGGGATGACCTGTGCCCTTTTCCAATCCTTTGGAACGCTACGCTCTTCTAGAGGCCTACGGTACACCGCTGCAAGAAGGGGGGCAAGTTCCTTCGCGTACTCTGTGTAAAATAGAACTGGTATCCCATCAGGTCCAGCGGCCTTTCCTCTTTTGAACGATTTTAATTGTACGATGCAACGGACCGAGTGTACCGATGGTGTAATGATGGATTCAACACGCAGTGAGTGGTTGTGGTAGTAGTCCAGTCCGGGGGGGGGGGGTTCCTCTGATGTTATCCGGGTACTTGTAGTACCATGACTGCGGTTCATTAACTCAGGTTATCGTGAACGTGGACCAGAATGTTCATTTCAGCATTCTCGGTGTGAGAGTGTTCACATTACTTATAGATTTTCATGATCAATGTATTGTACAGAGTCCCGTCTTCGAAGATGACAACAGCCGTGTTTGCAAAAAAAGGTTCAAATGGCTCTGAGCACTATGGGACTTAACCTCTGAGGTCAGCAGTCCCCTAGAACTTAGAACTACTTAAACCTAACCAACCTAAGGACATCACACACATCCATGCCCGAGGCAGGATTCGAACCTGCGACCGTAGCAGTCGCGCGGTTCCGGACTGCAGCGCCGTGTTTGCAGTGTAACATACCTGTCGTCTACTGGTAGTACTACTGATGTAAGTGCACATTTATTTTCGGTGTTCATGGCACTTGCATAAGGTACGAACTGTTGTAAATTATAGCGTCGCCACACATTAAACAAAAGAGCGGACTGGAAAATCTTGTATGACTGCATACTCGGGATAAACGGGTTTAAATTATTTAAATCAAGTTACCCAAAACCAAATCAAGTAATCAGCTAATAAAATATGTGGTAAATTAATACAATGTGGACTATACACTCAAATGGCGAGGGCTACCTCTCAGATTATGTTACTATCACTGACCCCTTTGGCAGCTTGTAAAATCAATATTTAACTGTTCTGAGAACACATAAGCATTCGGCCCTCTATATTTAGCAATGAGTGTGACTATGTGGTAAGTCAGAATATGGGGGGCAATGGTATTAGCTTTCAATGAGAAGTTTTATTGTTAAATTCACATGTAAGGAAAAAGGTGGAATATCCTATCTCACAGCTGTCTGGTGCCCGAGCATGAAATAAATAATCAGGTCACGCTAAAATAGCACGTCTTCATATATCATACCTAATCGTATAGGAGGTGAAACAAGAGGAAAAGGGACGAGCAGTTTTATGCACTCAGACTCGATTCGCACAAGAAAATAAAGTTTGGAGAGAAATTAATCATCACAATCAGCATGCGTTTACAGCAGACAAATTAGTACCGACTGAAACAATTTGACTGATATAAGTACAAGATATGGGAATTCCCGCCTGCTATACAAATACGTGGAAAGGTAAAGAACACGTGGATGAATAAGTCACTCATCGAACAACATCTTAGTGAACTGATATAAATTACATTAGATAATAAAAAATACACGACTACAAAGTTCACATTAAAGTATGAAGAACCGTGAATTGAGCCAACGAGACCGGGAAGGCCAGAGCTCTCACTGATCACGCAATACGTTATTGAAAAACAATGGAGGGTACTAAAATCTTTCAAAACTACGTAAACACAAGCGCTCAAATAACCTCTGATACTTCATTCTAAGTAGGGTCAAGTGTTGAAATACAGAAACTAGGACGGAGGACTAATTGAACAAGAAAAAGTGGAAATAGGTGTAACTAAGCACACTTAGAAAATGTCTATGCTCACTTTAATCTGAGCACGGAAAAGACCCATAAATTACAACAGAAAGAAACACACACGCGCATAGACACATTTATTATCACATTCACACAAGGTAAAGATCGATCTAACTTTGCCCAATCATTACGCTGTGGAGAATATTTCGTACCACAATGTTCCGAAGGAACAGATGAAGTCTAGAATACTGAATAAATCGAAACCCCGAACATTCCTTACATTAATGAAGCATTACGATTTAAAGTGAATACATCTTGGAAAAGGAGGTAAGACGCTTCAGTTATGCTGAAAAACTTAGACATTCACAATGACTTTAAAGAAACAAGGCCGCGCTTGCGAACTACGAATCAAACTCACCAACAGCCAGCAGCAGAGTGTCTCCCCAGCAGTAGTACCCAGAGTACCGTCCAGGTAAAACTGTCCTTTCCGCCACCGACATAACAAACCTCACCGACATAACATACCTCAATAGGTATGGCAAGGGGAGGCTGCCAAAGCTTATAGGTGGCAGTGTAGTGGGTAGTGGTGGGATCACTCACGGAAAAATTCCTGTAGTAGTTGGTGTTAGAGGTGCACCTTTTTTAGATTGATGTCAGCTGATAGGTTTAACTGCTTAAAGGAAGTCCCTCTAACTAAGGGCTCACCTTCAAAGGACGTCATGTTTCCAAGTAGCCATGGAATTAGCATACTTCATTAAAATATGAGAGGTATTAGAGATACAGTTAGTGAACGGCTTATAGATGTTGGCACTGAAATTATTGGTATATAGGAGCACCACATAAATAATTTGACAATTCCGAGGCTTCCTTTACCAGGATACAGATTAGCTGGCTATATTTCAAGGACTTCCTTGTGGGGCGGGGGAGTGGCCATATATGTGAAAAAACAGTATTCCATTTGAGTCCATGGACGTATCACGACACTGCACTGAACAGATATTTGAATGTTGTGCAGGGGCAGTTGAATTTAGTGAAACTAAACTTTTTGTTGTTGTTGGTTATAGGTCCCCTAATTCTGACTTTAGAGCATTTCTCCTCAAGCTAGAGAAGGTTCTTGATTCACTTTGTAACAAGTGCCAGAAATTAGTTATATGTGGTGACTCCAATATAAATTTTGTATATGATGGCGCAAGAAAAAGGGTGTTGGTAGATTTCCTAAATTCATATGATCTGATGCAGACTTTGTTTTTTTCCAACTAGTTTGCAGGGGAATAGTAGCACAGCCATAGACAATATTTTTATTCATTCTCCATTACTAGATGGGCATTGTGTTAGTAAAAGGGTGAATGGCCTAGCAGACCATGATGCACTAATTTTAACACTAAAAGGCTTTTGTACTCAAACAAATGTCACATATAATTACAAACTGTGTAGAAAAGTTAATCCAACAGCAATAGAGGGTTTTTTAACCTTGCCAAGGAACAGGAGTGGCAGGATGTTTATAGTGCTGATAACATAGATGATAAATATAATGCTATCCTTAACACATTTCTTATGTTCTTAGAGAGTTGCTTTCCATTAGAACGTTCTAAACGGGGTACTAGCAGTAAGGGCAGCCTGGGTGGCTGACTAGTGGGATAAGGATATCATGTAGAGCAAAGCGGGAATTATATCACAATGTTAGAAGTAGTCACAATAAAGCTACAGTATCCATTACAAGTAGTATTGTAAGGTGCTTAAAATGTTGTTAGGAAGGCAAAGAGTATGTGGTATGCAAATAGAATTGTTAATTCAGAGGATAACATTAAAACCATATGGTCAGCTGTAAAGGAAGTGTCTGGTCAGCAGCACAAGGTCGACGATATAAAGCCAGCCCGTAGTAAAAATATTTATGCTAGTGATAAATCAGATATATGTACAGTATTTAAGCATCATTTTATGACCATTGATAGTGAATTAAATAAAAATTTTGTTTCTACAGGGAATCATATAACTTTCTTGGCAAATGCCTTTCCGAGATTATTGTCTGAAATACCCCTCTGTCATACAGACAAGAGGGAGATTGAGTCAGTAATTAAATCACTGAAGACTAAGGACTGTCAGTGATATGATAAAGTACCTAGCAGAATATTAAAGTGCTGCACATGTTAGCCCTGTCTTTTGCCATATTTGTAATTTTTTCTTTAGCAATGGTCAGTTTCCTGAACGATTAAAGTACTCAATAGTAAAGCCGCTTAAAAAGGAAGGAACTGATAATGTAGACAATTTTAGACCTATTTGTATGCCATCAGTGTTTCCTAAAATTAAAATGGCTGTGCATGTAAGGATGATTGATCATTTTACACTCGTGGAAATGGAAAAAAGAACACATTGACACCGGTGTGTCAGACCCACCATACTTGCTCCGGACACTGCGAGAGGGCTGTACAAGCAATGATCACACGCACGGCACAGCGGACACACCAGGAACCGCGGTGTTGGCCGTCGAATGGCGCTAGCTGCGCAGCATTTGTGCACCGCCGCCGTCAGTGTCAGCCAGTTTGCCGTGGCATACGGAGCTCCATCGCAGTCTTTAACACTGGTAGCATGCCGCGACAGCGTGGACGTGAACCGTATGTGCAGTTGACGGACTTTGAGAGAGGGCGTATAGTGGGCACGCGGGAGGCCGGGTGGACGTACCGCCGAATTGCTCAACACGTGGGGCGTGAGGTCTCCACAGTACATCGATGTTGTCGCCAGTGGTCGGCGGAAGGTGCACGTGCCCGTCGACCTGGGACCGGACCGCAGCGACGCACGGATGCACGCCAAGACCGTAGGATCCTACGCAGTGCCGTAGGGGACCGCACCGCCACTTCCCAGCAAATTAGGGACACTGTTGCTCCTGGGGTATCGGCGAGGACCATTCGCAACCGTCTCCATGAAGCTGGGCTACGGTCCCGCACACCGTTAGGCCGTCTTCCGCTCACGCCCCAACATCGTGCAGCCCGCCTCCAGTGGTGTCGCGACAGGCCTGAATGGAGGGACGAATGGAGACGTGTCGTCTTCAGCGATGAGAGTCGCTTCTGCCTTGGTGCCAATGATGGTCGTATGCGTGTTTGGCGCCGTGCAGGTGAGCGCCACAATCAGGACTGCATACGACCGAGGCACACAGGGCCAACACCCGGCATCATGGTGTGGGGAGCGATCTCCTACACTGGCCGTACACCACTGGTGATCGTCGAGGGGACACTGAATAGTGCACGGTACATCCAAACCGTCATCGAACCCATCGTTCTACCATTCCTAGACCGGCAAGGGAACTTGCTGTTCCAACAGGACAATGCACGTCCGCATGTATCCCGTGCCACCCAACGTGCTCTAGAAGGTGTAAGTCAACTACCCTGGCCAGCAAGATCTCCGGATCTGTCCCCCATGGAGCATGTTTGGGACTGGATGAAGCGTCGTCTCACGCGGTCTGCACGTCCAGCACGAACGCTGGTCCAACTGAGGCGCCAGGTGGAAATGGCATGGCAAGCCGTTCCACAGGACTACATCCAGCATCTCTACGATCGTCTCCATGGGAGAATAGCAGCCTGCATTGCTGCGAAATGTGGATATACACTGTACTAGTGCCGACATTGTGCATGCTCTGTTGCCTGTGTCTATGTGCCTGTGGTTCTGTCAGTGTGATCATGTGATGTATCTGACCCCAGGAATGTGTCAATAAAGTTTCCCCTTCCTGGGACAATGAATTCACGGTGTTCTTATTTCAATTTCCAGGAGTGTAGAAGGGGCATACGATTAGTGACGCTGAACAGTTCAAATTTCTAGGTGATCATATACATAGTAAACTGTTGTGGAAAGCCCACATTCAGGATCTTGTTCAAAGACTTAATGCTGTCATTTTTCTGTTCGAACAGTATCGTAAGTTCGACACGAAAATTAGTTTACTTTGCTTATTTTCATTCGCTTATGTCCTATTGTATTATATTTTGGGGTAATTCTACCCATTCTGAAAGGATATTTTTGACTCAGAAGTGGGCAGTTTGGGCAATAAGTTTCGTTAGTTCACGAACCTCTTGTCGATCCGTGTTCACTAGTCTGGGTATTTTGATATCAGTCTCTCACTGTCTTTTCTTGTTAATAATATTAGCTTATTATCAAGAATAAGGAGCTTTTACTCAGTTAATACTCGGCAGAAATCAAACCTACATTTGGATCGAACTTCCTTAACTCTTGTGCAGAAAGGTGTGCAGTATACTGATGCATCCATTTTCAATATGCTACCACTCGAATTCAAAAATCTTAGCAGTAATCAACGCGCTTTCAAAGAGAAACTGAAGAGTTTCCTCATGGGTCACTCCTATTCTGAGGAGTTCCTTGAAAAATTAAGGTGACTCTTGTTGCAGTGTTGATTGCGTTTACTTCAACTTATGGACTGACTTCTTTTCGGGTTCATAAACATTTTATTTTCATCTTTTATTACTTTTATGTTGTAATTTCATGTACTGACACGTTGCATGACGTTGGAGATTTGCTCCTCAATTTGATCCTACGGAAATTGACGTGTAAATAAATAAAAAATAGAGAAACACACGCGGCGGGATGGACCTCTTTGCCCAGTTAAAGGAAAACTAAGTTAGTTACCCTCTATCCCAGCAGACGGAAAGCACCTAGTCTGCTAAATGGCTTGTAAACCCGAAAAGACACATACACTCTCTCATTCTTTTACCCAAAAGGCAAAGTAAAGGAGGATCAAATACGATGACATTACATAAACATGGACATGGATTACACAGGATGCACGGGATAAGCAATTGAATTATATAGCATATGTAAAGCCTGATGCAAAGCACAATATGCTTGCATCTAAAAGTCAGATAGTTATGGAACTTATATCAATCCCACCGCGCAGTCCTTCTGGACGAGTTTGAGGTAGTACACCGCTGACAAGTGGTGCAGAAAATGAGACGGGAAGAAGATAAAATTGTTCAAATGTATTGTGAAACGATTTTATACAGACACTGCTGCACGCACTCGTTCCTATTTTCACAAACTCTCTGACATCCTACCAAACCTTGACTGCCTCGCTGAGTCAATTGGTCACAATAGCATCGTAAATGTCTGACACTATTACGAACAGCGGGTGAAACGTAGATATCAATACGCCCTCAGTTACGAAGCTCCGTGTGATCTAATTACCAAAAAGTGCCTACGCTGGACGTGGCACATCTGAAGAAACTTGTGGACTTGCGGACTTCATCGTAGAACTGTGTTGAATATCCGGGAAAGAGGCAGTGATACACGATATTAGCCTAAGGTCTTCTGGGGGTTTCTAAATTTACATCTGGTATACATTTATGGAAGCAGATGTTGTACGACATTAAATACTTTGGTTTAACGTCGACAAAGGGTTGCAACATCACATTTGTACGGCTCTAAAAAGGGCCGTTAGTGTTCTTACCTTAAAGCATATGTCGGTAAAGCCTGTCGCGAGCGGTGACGGGAATGTAAGATGGCGGGAGAATTGATTTGCTTAGCCATTAAGAACGGCGTTTTGGTTTCAAACTAGGATAAAAGGGATACTACGCATCCTTCAACATAGTGCGTGTAATTGGTGTTATAGAACAAAAGTTTCGCAGAGAAACACTTGTACACAAAAAACGAAAATAAAACAAAAGATTTAAGGAAGTGATATCATCATATTCTTGGAGCTGTGATGTGTCTATGCAACAAAACAAGATCCTATTTGTGTACTGCACAGGTTTCGTTTCTTGGTATTTAAGAAACGCCATATGTTACAAGCCACTACAGATACTTCGTAAGTAAAAGGAATCAACCGTGTATGACAAAAACAAACGGCGTTTTAGTTAGTTACACAGACGGCGTTTTAGTTAGTTACACAGACTGATCACATCTCGAAGAAAATAAAAATATAGGAACAACGAAGGAATTCCAGAAAACATAAAAATAATAAAACCAGTTCTTTTTATTGAAACCAGCTCATCACACTAGGACTTGTACAGTGTTGCTGTACTGTTCATAAAATACATAAATAAATCCTGCTTTTGGGAGTACTTCCTGTGCCACGTGTATTCGAACAAATAACTATCAAAAAGTTTTTTGCACTGTCTGGTGCCGTGAAGACATCTCTTTATGGCCCACCAGGTGCCGTGTCAGAATCCTTAAATCTCACTTTATGGTTAACTGTAAAATGCTTGAACCCTTCATCCTTCAAGCATTTTTAGGCTGTAAAACAATCTGAAATGACAGTCATTCCTATAAGCATTTGTTTCTTGATGATAATAAGCAGTACATTCTCTGTACGTCTGGGAAGAACCCTGTAAAAACACTTGTGGGTTCCTCTTTGTATTCCTCCGAAAACCTGCCTTCCTTTTTTTTTTTTTTTTTTTTTTTTTTGTCCTTATTTCCTCCTTCTGAACATAGACTCCTAGATCGCGACACTGGCTCTGTCGCCACCAAGTTTCTCACTTATGCTCCAGCACATTTCAATACACACTTCTCTGCAGGAGCTTTTCCAGTTCACTACTGTGTTCTCAGATAACTATAGCTCATTTTTAATTTAAAAAAAACCTTTGTGCACCTTTCGACCCAGAGACAAATTAACCGTAGAAATTTTACGATACTTAAATTGCTTCCCTCAAACCACGAATTTTTTCTATACATGCAGCTAAATCTGTGATTGTCTTTTTGCAGCTCCACTGAACTCCATCTCTACCTTCTGTTGTAGAAATAAGACACGACACTTTCTATCACTGGCTATAAAACCATGCGACGCACACCATTTAACTGCATTGCCTCCTTGTTTTTCATAAGGACAAGGTCTCTGTAGCGAACACGTTGGGAGGCCACAATTGGTAACACAAAGGTATCAAATCAAACTTTCCTCTCAAAAGAGGCTGAAGTCATCTGTTTCGGTCATTGCTTACTTACAAGAACATCAAATGCAGCATTATAATCTACGGTTGTCTTGTAATGAGATGAGAGACAAACAAACCCAGGTCAGAAATTGAAAAGGTTATATATCTGAAAATAAACATGCTTGAGAAATTATTTCTTTGGGGTAGGGTGAAATTACCCACATTATGAAACCCACCCACTTTTGACGTGGTCAGAAGTATCTGTGTAACAGAGAAAAAATGTTAGTGGAACTAACATTAGCATTTATTTATTACTACGAGTACTGTTACAGGTTGTGAGACATAACTGATACATAGGCCTTGGGCAACGTTACGTGTCAGTCCGACAAAATAACCAGTTTTCAAGCCTTCACATTCGTTGCCTTCGCTAACTTACAACCAGACTGTTGCCATCAAACCTAACTTACGCCTCGGACTACGCTACACGTCACTGTGTCACCACAACAAGTTTTTCTGCTTTCACATTCGTAGGCTTCACCATATCACAACCAAACTGTTGCATTCCCAGCTGGGCTACAGTTAAAAATAAAAAAAAGCCAATATACTGTAAAAGCAGGAACTACAGACAAGGTCGTTTACACAAACCACGTGATTCATCTCTCGTCGCAGCCTAAATTCACCACTGTATACGCCATCAGACTGTCGCAAAACAAAAATATCCTTAGTTTAGACCGATCCTGATTATATATATATATATATATATATATATATATATATATATATATATATATATATATATATCGGTAACAGAAGCGCTAAAGTGCAGCGTAAGAAGAAAATTTATGAAGAGGACTCCATAAAACGGGAATAATCCGGTCTAATCGGTCACGAACACAACATTCCACATGTAAGAAAAAATCATAAGTAATATTTCATAAAAAAATGCTAGATATAATCAACAATAAAAATAATATGCTACAGTAATAAAAATTGAAGAAAAGGCCTTCTACACAAAGCGAATAATTCTCGTGCCTCCTTCACCACAAGTGAAATGTCGTATTCACGTAATTATTTACATCATAAACGTAGATATCCGGCCAAAAACATATGTGTTAAAATAACTGGAGCCTTTCGTGTTTTATCATTTTCCGAGTAACTCATCCTTTTCACTACAAGCGCTTGTCTCTGATTGGTTGCCACCAATGATACAAGAAGAGGCGTTGTCTACATTTGAGCTGTACTGCGAACAAGTGTAGAGGGGGGACGGCCGATAGTAAAGTTTCGGCTGCCAATGAGCCACAATCGGACTCAGTATACCAGTACGAATAACTGGTATAGCAATTTAAAATGTATGAAATGCAGTGATAACACAGACTGACCCGCAAGACTGGCAGGTGGCAGACTTACAACTGGCAGGATATTACAGACAGAGTACAAAAGATAATGCTTAAAAATCAGTAATCTTTCTCATCGTAGAATATTACTCAAGTATGTTGGGACCCAACAGGAATATCTGGGGAAATAGAAAGTATACGGGGTAGTACGGCACGAATGATCACGTGTTTGACTGACTTAGAGGAGTGGCAGGGAAATGTTGAAACATCTGAAATAGTGCACGTCTGACGGTAGATGCCAAATTACGCGGTACTATTAAGTAAAGAATATAGAAAAGTTCTTCATCCTCTACCTATCACTCCTGTGGGGATCTGAAGACGAGCTTAGATTAATTACAGCATGTACAGAGGCATTTAAGCTGACATTTTTCCTGCACTCTACAGTTATTCGAAACGGGAAGAAAGCCTAACATTTGCCACCTTG
The DNA here is from genome assembly GCF_023898315.1 of Schistocerca nitens. NCBI lineage: Eukaryota > Metazoa > Arthropoda > Insecta > Orthoptera > Acrididae > Schistocerca > Schistocerca nitens. Next base: position 954,820,623 of record NC_064615.1, read on the forward strand.
CAAATTACCCCCTGCCGTTAACTTCACAATGGACTGCGCATCTAAATGTGGATGAACAAGGAGTGGTAGAAGAATACGGGTTCCATCGCTTACAGGGAACTTGTACAGAATACCTGCAGAGAGTGAGTGCCTGGCAAGCAGCGGCAGGCCTCCGCCTCCGCGGCCGCCCCTCGCCGACCCCGCTGCCGCCCCCGGCCATCAGCAGGCGCCGGGCGCCGCACCTGTCGGAGGCGCAGCGGCTGATCAATAAGCCTCGTTATCTGCAGCCAGCTGGCAATCAGCGGCGCGCGCCGTCTCGCGACCCACTTAGCAGCCACAACAGCCGGCCAGAGGGTGCGACAGGATACGACAAGGCGAGAGAGGATACCGCAGGTAGGCTGGGCCGAGTGCGTAGGCACCTCCTGTACAGGCCGCTACTGCGAACTCTCACTTTAAATATGAGGGGCGTTCAACAAGTAATGTATCGCATTTTCTTTCTCAGCGGATTTCGACTGGAAAAAAATGGAGAATTTGTTGTGAGACATCGTGGAATATTCCCGATTCAGCTCCTATAGTTTCACGAAGTTCCGATAGGTGGCGGCGCTATTGTAGCCTTCAAAATACCGTGTCTATTGGAGGTGGGTCCCAAGTTTGGAACGCACAGAGCTGTTACAGAGTTTCCTTTGGCAGAAAACCAGAGCATTGCAGATATTCATAGGAGCTCGAAGAATATCCACGGAGACCTGATAGTGAACAAAAGCACGGTGAGTCGTAGGGCGTCTGTCATGATCGCACGGTCGAGCAAACCAGTCCAGTCTCCTGCGTGCCGGCCTGCCGCACACATCTGCGACTCTTGCAGTGCTGGAACGTGCGGACACACTCATTGGAGGTGATCGACTGGTCACAATGAAATACCTTGCTGCACAACTGGACGTCTCTGTTGGTGGTGTTGACACACTTGTCCATTGAGCCGTGGTAAAATTTGCTGTTTCGAAGAACGCGCCGCAGCGCGTAGTGTAAAGCAGTCGCCTTACGTTCTCGCGGTGGCGCCCATGTGGCAATCGCAGCTTTGGTGTCTCCCTGTGGTGGGAAAGGGGAAAAGTTGCCTGTTCACGTGCGTTTAAGGGGCGCTATGAGCTCGGCATAGGTCACTCTGCCAGTTTCCGCGAGTCTGGTCAGTTGGTCGGTCCCAGTGAGGCTTGGTCAGTCTCGCGTCGCCAGTTGCTGGTCTGTCTCTCGTTCGCATTTGTGCGGCAGTTACTGTCCGTCTGTCGTCGGAGTGCTAGTATGCCTGTCGCTTAGACCAAACTTTAAAGCCAGAGAATGGGGGTCTTGCCACTCCGCCAGTAACGGAACACAGCTAGTGGTCGCCCGGTCGGGGCTGTGTTCCGGCATCTGAGTCTGCGCGTTAGGTCGCCAGTCTGCTCGAGTTGCTTGGGCAACGGTCATTGGAATTTTTTTTTAAATGGAAAGAGGGTCGCATGGTATATCAGATAACATTGGCGTTTTCTGAAAGTTCATTCCTGTAATCAGATTCGAAGTTGCAGTTATGGTTCAAAAGTCACAAAACATCTTTGGTTGTAGATAACTTAAGACGGCTTTGACCAAGGAGTAGAGAACTAAGGACATTTTCACGTCTGGAGAACGGAGTTTCGGTGTCACAGCGGCAGATTTTAACAACTGGCACCCAGAAAGACCTCCAATTTCACACAACACTGTTACGAGCTTAATTTCCAAATTCCAAGAAATTGGGTCGGAAGCTGACCAGGAACGGAGTGACCGTCAAAAAAGTGCTACTGACGAGACAACTTCAACAGTGGTTTTGGCGTTCTTCGGGAAGGACCCACAGCGCAACACACGACGTTTGTCATCAGAATGTGGAATCAGGCAGTCATCGATCCTATTAATCATTCATGCTTATCAATGGCATACATTCAAAATTCAACTAGTCCAGCACCTAGCAGAGGATGACCCAGACGGACGTATGCAGTTCTGCACTTGTGCCCTAGAGCAAGTTCAGCGAGATCTCTCTTGTGCACTAGATATCTAGTTCACTGATGAGGTAAACTTTTTTGTCAGTGATGAAGTCAACCGTCACACCCACGTAGACTGCAGTGACCAGAATCTACACTGGACGGAATCTTCCACAGTAGCTAGTGACGTAAAGGTTATCGTGTGGTGGGGAATACGGGATGCCAGTGTAATTGGACCCATTTTCACTGACCAGAACCGAAATGCTCAATACTACCTGCAAATGCTTCAAGAAGTGGTGTTTCCCTTAGTTATGAATGAAAATGGCAGCTTTCCCTCTTACTTTCAACAGGATTGGGCACTACCACACTATGGAGCAGTTGTTCGTCAGTGGTTAGATCGTCAATTTCCCGGTCACTGGATTGGCCGACGCGGTTCTGTGGAATAGTCACCCAGATCACATGACCTCACAGCAATTGACTTTTATCCGTGGGGTCTTTTAAAACAAATCTTTTATGCAGAGAAAATAAGAAACAGACACCATCTCGAGCAACGCACTGAAGAAGTGGGTGTCAAAACTTCTGCGGAAATCCTTCTACGAATGCATGACGATTTGATTCAGCGCCTTCAAATCTGCGTTTACCGAGAGAGACACCATGCTTAACAAATTTAATGACTGTCTTTTACGGAGAACAGTCCAGCCTGTAATTTCAACCGAAATGTGCTGTAACTTTAGAACCATAACTGCTACTTCGAATCTGTTTACAGAAATGAACTTTTCAGATAAGGCCAATATTATCTGATATTTCACACGATACCCTTTCTAGTTAAAAAGAATTGACCTAGATTCAAGGTGGCCGATTTGAAAAAAATGGTTCAAATGGCTCTGAGCACTATGGGACTTAAAATCTGTGGTCATCAGTCCCCTAGAACTTAGAACTACTTAAACCTAACTAACCTAAGGACATCACACACATCCATGCCCGAGGCAGGATTCGAACCTGCGACCGTAGCAGTCGCGCGGTTCCGGACTGAGCGCCTAGAACCGCTAGACCACCGTGGCCGGCGCCGATTTGAAGATGTCGCCTATGTCCGGTACATGCAGTAAAAGATAGACCACCTCACCCATTTCTTCTAGAATATTCTGGTTTCCCCATTCCTGCCGGATGTACTGCAGCTTTTGACTGACCCTGTACAACAATAGTAATTTAAATGCCTAAGCCCAGCTGATGTACGATAGGAAGACAGTATGCGAGCAACCTGTAATCTCCCCACGGAAAATTACCCTCTACCAAGCAATAATTAATAATTATCAATCAAATCATCCACATTTATTCACTTTTGGAAAGTATCTGATCGGATTTTCTAGTAATATATGCGCCGACAGCTCGTCGACGCCAAGGTATTTTTCTAGTACGTTTATTCTTTGGGAGAATAGAGATACATATAGGTATTCTCCATGGTTGTTAGGGAGGAATAAGGAGGACAGCTTCGGAAGTATCTGTTGGAAGATTATCGGGTTGCTAAAAGAGACATATTTGCTCTTCTTCTCGCTAAAGCGAGCTATTAACGTTTGTGCCACTAGCGGGTTATTTGGAGAGAGAGGAAAACTGTAAACGTAAATTAAGTAAGACTTGGAATCAACAGAAAACGGAACATGTACTGGAGATGGATTGAATATACAATTTTTCCTCAGAAATAAGGTTTGTGACCCTTTTATTCTAGAGTGAATGACGAATGAGTTCTCTGTCTGAATCATTGATGATTGTCTTGGCCCTGTAATTAGTGGGGAAGTTTCAGTTGTGACGAAGAGAGCCTGCAATCACCGCTATTTTATAAAATCGTCCAAAAAGGCTTCGGACACATCTGAAATTCTAAATCTGTCGTAAAATGAACGAATTGTTCAAACGATCGATTTTCCCAACTGAATGCAGCGCTTAACAATAATAATAGATGTAAAGATATTTTACAGCAAGCCAGCCGCTGAAGATTAAGACGAAGGGCTCCACCAGAGATTCTATTGGGCTGAGTTCACGTAATTAAATAATATATTTAAAACTGTATATAGATGAAGGACAGAGAGAGAGAGAGAGAGAGAGAGAGAGAGAGAGCGAATGAAATTAGAGAAAATACGCAGAATCCTCCATTAGTATAATTGTTTGCCTGTCTTATCACGGATCAGCCTAAAGATAAAAACAGGAGGCCCTTACTTTGCTGTACAGGTTCATGTGTGAGAGACATTACCCCAAGTTAGCGGCAAGCTGCATTCACATACTTTCATCATTTACACTATAATCGAATTATAATGGCCAATCCGTGACAGGACACGTTTTGGACGTTGTTAAAATAATTTTGTTCTCTGTTTCATGTGAACTACGACGAGCCAACTTAACTGACACTTGGAAAAAAAGAAGAAATACTCGCAGTCACATTAAGTGGATCTACGAATAAGAACATAAAACAACACGCTGGGCGCAGAGAAAAGGCCTGATCTATAATATTATTATTAAAGCTTGCTAGTAGATGAAGTATACGCTTCTCTATTTTCTATTTAGTATTATTGGATATTTGAACATTGATTAATTGTGTTCATGCTAGATGTAGTTTGATTGACCTGCCCCAGTTGCATTTATCTGTATAAGTACAGTAAGAAACTACCCACAGAAGTACAGGGCAATGTTTAAGATGAGTCAAGCAGAGCAGCACGCAACAGCCTTCAGCTGTTAGCACTGATAATAATGATGTAGTAAGAAGTGTTGTAGAACCGATCGCTACAGTTAGCGCAATAGAACGCCCGGTAGATATGGCTAGAGATGAAACGGCAAGTACGCAACATGGGTTAGATCCATTGGTCATTATCATGAGACAGATGCAGATGGTAACCGAGAGCATGAATAATATGAATACAAAATTAGCCTCAGTTACTGAAGGGCAAAATGATTTGAATACAAAATTAGCCTCAGTTACTGAAGGGCAGGAAAATCTGAAAACCGACATTAACGCGAAATTAGCCTCAGTTACGGAAGGGCAGGAAAACTTGAGAACTGAGATTAAGCAACAGTTACAAGACAGTTTTTCCGAATTAGAGCAGCGGATAGAGGCGAAGACAAAGGAACTTAAAGATCAGGCCGAAGAGACGGAACGAAAATTAACTGCACAAATGGAATTGGTGAAAGCTCAATGTGAGGAATCTACTCACCGCGTACGTGTAGAAATGAAGGAGTATGTGGCTATTAAGATAGATACCGTACGGGAACAAGTGGAAATGGTTCCGCAATTAGTACAAAAGCAAGATGCCATGTCATGTGCAATTGCGCAACTTCCTGAATTGGCACGTACGCAGACTAACCTAAAGGAAAGCGTTGAACATCTGACGGAACGTCAAGACGTTATAGACCACCAAATTAATGTATTAACGGGTAAATTACCCGAAATTACATTAGAAAACAAAAGGCTAATGTGTGAAAACGTTGAGCAAAATGTTAAGGCAGCATTCCAGAGTCTATCTGGCAAACAGGAAGAGAATTTGTTTGCGAAAGGACTTGAGGAAGTGCGACAGCAGTTAGGTGCTGATTTCGAGCATTGGAAACAAACGATAGAAGAGTCGATACGCGTTTCACAACAAGGCTCAGAACAAATGAATACAGGCCAGCAGCAGAAGTTGGCAGAAACTATAGAGCCAGTTACTGCACATTCGCACACGATACCGACTTGTGCAAGTAACTCAAACATGAAATTGCCTCGAGCTAGTTTTTCGCGTGAAGTCTTATCTAACGGAGATTACGAAAGCCTTTGCCATGCCGAAGAAAAAATGATAAAGCATCGGCAATTCCAGATTTTTAACACTGACAAAAGGGGCGTCCATCCAGTTGTTTTTATTCGAAGTTTCAGAGGAGTGCTACCCAGAACTTGGTCGGAGTGGCAGAAGATCAGTTTCGTTACAGGATATATACAAGGTTCGGGGGCGATTTGGGCCTCGGACATGACTTCTGTTTGCTCGACATATGACGATTTTGAGAAGGCGTTTTTAGCAAAGTTCTGGTCAGAAGGGGTACAGGAACGCCTAAGGCAGGAGGTGCTCTACCCAGAGCCTTTCTCCTTTTCAAAAGGAAGCCTTAGGAAGTATTTTGAAAAATATATAAATAAAACTAGATACTGGGACAGACCTATGCCATTGCCAGACATAATAAACATACTTAAGGCAAGACTACCAATTAGCATCCGGAATCAATTGATTTACGGCAATGATAAAGACTTGGAGTCGTTCCTCACGACGTTAGACCATATAGATATTATTGAAGAGAACAACCAGAAAGCCCGTAATAACAGATTCCAATATAGGGAGATAGAACCTCCGCCAAACGGTAGGCAAGGGAATGGACAGAGATTGTTAAATAGTGGAGAAAGCCCTCAAAATCTCAATAGTAATACCGGCAATAGTCTTGCGAGGGGCTATCCAAGGAACAACAGGAATGGGAAAAGATACAATCCCGTGTGGGGGAACGAAAGGAATTTTAGACCTCAAGCCTGGAATAATAACAGTAATAGAAAGTGGAATCAACCGGGGGGAATGAACTCAAATGACCAACATCAGTGGGGACGGACATCTACGAATCAACCGGTAATTACCGAAGTGACGGATGATGTCAACCAGCAGGCAAATCAAAATCCAACAAACTTGTAAGGACCCACTCGTGCCCCGGAGGAGCGGTCAACAATTGGTTGAGGGGCAACAGGATATGTGTACCCATGCTAACGTATAATGATGGACGATTACTGGCAGATGAACTGACCGAGGACTTAGAACCACAGAATGAGGATAAGGAACAGGTGGCAGTAGCCGAAGTGCAAGTCATTTTGGAGACTGTACCTATAGTGGCGGTTTTAAACACAGCTGCAACCACAAATGTTATTTCGGAGGCATTATTCAACAAGATCAGAAATATAAGACGAGTACCAATTTTTCCAGTTCAAAATTGCAGAATAATAGGCGCCGTTGGGGCGAGATCGGCTAATGTAAAAGTGCAGTCACTACTTAGTGTAGAAGTCGGAAATGTAGCAATATTAAGCACATTCCTTGTTGTGAAAAATTTGGTGGTAGATTGCATTATCGGAGTCGACAGCCTACGTCAATACGGATGCAGAATAGATTTTAAAACAGGAAAAATTTGGTTGAATGTTAATAAACAAGAAATTGAGTTGGAGTTGTTGAAAAAAGAAAGCCTTACGAGAAAATATAATTGTGGGATCAGTGTGCAAGTAATCAGGACGGCACAAAATTCTAAACAGCATGTAATTAGTGAGTTCCAAGTCAAAGAAGATTTCGGTCAATTAGTGTACGAGAAGTTAAATGAATCCGACTGCATTACTGAAGATCAGAAGAAGCAGCTAAAAGAATTATTATTAGCGTATAAAAACGTTGCATGGGGGCTTTATTAAGAATGAAATGCAAATAATTTTAATTTCTGCTTTAGTAGCTGTCTGTCCGATTACGAAGTCTCGTACCGGTTGGCCCTGACTAGTATTATTACGCAATCTGACTGCTTAGAACAATAACAAAGAATGAAATGGAAATTTTCATTAACACAATTAATTAATTAAGTCCCCAGCAACTATAAAACCTACGAAACCAAAGCACAAGTATAACTGTTCTGTGTGTGGAAGTATGACTCAACGTACGCATCTGGCACGGTTCTTCTTCAACAACACAAGAAATTTTAAATATCATTTATAGTGAATTAATTAAAGAAAATAGAAATACCATAATTACTCAAGAAAACCAGAATTACACTCTAATACAAGAACACAAGCCAGATGCTTTGTTGACTGAACCTGTAATGACGCATTATTTAAAACATGGAAATAATGAAAAATAAATCAAGTTTCGTTACCTTCATATATTGACCAAAATCACTCTAATCATTACAATATATTTCCACACCGACTCGCTATTACCACATCTCAACAAGAACTTTTCAGTATCACATCTCAGCAAGCACTCTCTACTAGCACATCTGAACACGAACTGACTACTACGAGTCCTGGACAAGCACTGCCCACTACGACATCTCAATAATCACTGCCCGTGGAGGCGGCGGAACAATGCTCTTTAGCGATCTCTGGCGCTGTGGCTCAGTGTAGCCACCTTTCATATGCCCTTCCTCCACGGCTAGAATTTGATGGTATTTTTGCCAGCATTGGTGGTGAAAATACCACCAAATTCGTCAAAAAAATACAGACAAAAATTAAAGATAATATTAATACGTAAACATCATATAACTAAATAAAATTTTGGCTTTGCACTGACCTTTCAATAACCTATTATATAGAATACAGTAAGCAATACAAATTCTGTCATACATGTGACTTTACATAACAGTTTACACAAGTATTATGTGGTTAAACAGTTCAATCAATAGCGTCAGCAATGACGAATATGTGCAGGTAAGAGTCTCTTAACTTTTCACAAACAGTAATACACAAAAATCAGTTTATGCAAATATTCACATAAACGCTTTCCATAGCCCAAGAATAAGCAGTTGACAGTTCCAGCAGTAGCACCCAGCAATGGTCAACAGGTGCTGACACCAACAAGTGACATCATCTTAGTAGAAGCAGTCCATCAGTGGCACCCAGTAATGTTGAGCAGGTGCAGACACCAACAAGTAACACCATTTCAGTAGAATCAGTCCATTAGTGGCACCAGCAATGTTGATCAGGTGCACACAGCAACAGGTGACTTCATTTCAGTAGAAGCAATCCATCAGTGGCACCCAGCAATGTTGAGTAGGTGCAGACATCAACAGGTGACATCTTTTCAGTAGAAGCAGTCCATCAGTGGCACCCAGCAATGTTGCGCAGGTACACACAGCAACAGGTGACATCTTTTCAGTAGAAACAGTCCATCAGTGGTACCCAGCAATGTTGAGTAGGTACACACAGCAACAGGTGACATCTTTTCAGTAGAAACAGTCCATCAGTGGTACCCAGCAATTTTGAGCAGGTACACACAGCAACAGGTGACATCTTTTCAGTAGAAACAGTCCATCAGTGGCACCCAGCAATGTTGAGCAGGTGCAGACATCAACAAGTAACACCATTTCAGTAGAATCAGTCCATTAGTGGCACCAGCAATGTTGATCAGGTGCACACAGCAACAGGTGACTTCATTTCAGTAGAAGCAATCCATCAGTGGCACCCAGCAATGTTGAGTAGGTGCAGACATCAACAGGTGACATCTTTTCAGTAGAAGCAGTCCATCAGTGGTACCCAGCAATGTTGAGCAGGTACACACAGCAACAAGTCACATTTCTCAGCAGAAGCAGTTCCATAAAATACACTGTCACTGATCACACTGTTCATCAGAGTTTATAAGCAGAATTTAAACATGTCCTAGTGGCACCAATATTGTAGAAAAGGTGCAAGTAACAGTCCATACTATTCACCATAACTACTGAGACAGTTCAGTCATGAACAATAGTTTGAATGCACATACAATTTCTTTAACAAATTATTATCAATGCTCTTACACTAAACATACAAATCATAATAAACACACAAATGATATCAGGTAATTGTCACATTAACTATTACAGTACACAATAACAGTTAACCTATAATATTTATGGGTGTCAGTGCAAGCCACAACAAACAAGTGAAATAATATTTAGGAGATAGGTTGGGATCACTTCTCTGGGATTATAAAAGGAAAACACACAAAACACACTCACTCATCTTTCATCCACATTAGTGCTACTGTGTAATTGAATAGTGTTAACTGTGTAAATGCAATTCTGTCGAAATTTTATGTTCATTATGTGTATCAAGTAGTAGTGGCAGCAATGTATAACAGTCAATAATAGTTAAGTCAACGTCATAGTCATCATGTCAAGACCAATGTTTGCCAAGCCAGATCACATTGTACTGTTGCTGAACAACTGTCAGTGAGCCAAGATATGCAAATACTTCCTCTCTTCAAAAAAAGTGTATACTGCTTATTGATTTAACAAAGTGTGTGTGTAGGCAATCTTCTTTCTACTTGAGTGTTCTAGTCTGCCATCTTCATCCTCCTTGTTCCATATGGACCAACAAAAAAAAAAATATGCTCCTCATTTACTTTACCTCTTATCCACCAAAACTCCAATAATCATCAACTTAATCTCAATACTTCACTAATACCTTTTCAATACGTCGATCATCAATATCATTTATCTTACCTTTTGTCCACGAAAACTCCAATAATCATCTACTTCACCTAATTTCAATACCTCAATAATACGTCGATACATATAAACCTCAGCACCAATATCATTTCACTTCCATAACAACTCTTTCCTCTAGTCAGTCTCCTTGAACAAGTACAGACAAAATCCTAGTGCAACTTCAATTCATCATCCCATACAATCCGAAGACACAGTGTCCACACACAACCTCTGTGTAATCCATCTGACCCAAATTTTCTACTCATTATAAATTATAAGATACATTTTGGTTCCTTGTCCATCATTAAATAAAAGAAATGCATACATGACCTCTAACAGACTTAGTTCGAATAACTTTCAGTAATTAAGTACGATTACGAAGTGTTAATGATCATAATATTTCACAGTGTGTACACCACTTCAAGAATCATAGCAGAAGCAAACATGTGGAGTATTTTTTGTGTCAAGTGTCACTTCCTATTTCAATTGCTCACGAAAATGCAGTGTAATACTGTCAATGGTCTAAACCTAGTTTTGGTCTGTCATGTCGTTAGCTTCCTTCCTATTAGCATAAATTTATACAGCTTCCATAAAACCTCAGCTCATGTGACTTCTATGACTTTCTTGTACTAATGTCGTTCGTCGAATTATAGCAGTTCATTTTCTTATCTTAAAAATATAAGGCACTGAGCGTAAGCAAAACATGCAATAGCGAGTAAATATACCAGTAGAGAACAGAATGTCAACAAGTGGATGCAGCACAATTCCTACAACGAGGCTCTGCCAAGCGAACAATCTATAATTAATACCACAGTGTAACCTAAACTCTGTTCGTACACAGTATATCAGCATTTCTATATACTAAATTGAAGAGTAGTTATGACAACAAAACAGAAAAATAAACTCAATTAACCGTTACCTTTTTTTGTTTATTACTTTCTTCTTCGAAATGACCTTCTTCCTGAATATTTTCTCCAAAGCAAGTCGTCTTAACGTCGGACACGCACAGAATTTACCTGAAGGTTCAAAAATGGTTCAAATGGCTCTGAGCACTATGGGACTCAACTGCTGTGGTCATAAGTCCCCTAGAACTTAGAACTAGTTAAACCTAACTAACCTAAGGACATCACACACAACCATGCCCGAGGCAGGATTCGAACCTGCGACCGTAGCGGTCGTGCGGTTCCAGACTGTAGCGCCTTTAACCGCTCGGCCACTCCGGCCGGCCTTACCTGAAGGTCTTAAATACTTTATACAACCGTATCCTGAAAAATACTGAACGTTAATAACATAATTTATGAAGTCCTTATAGCTTTATACAGAATTTATTCGGAGAAATTAAACTGTGTATTTATTTACGTCTGTCAGTGCATTCGCACTGAGCGCTCGATCAGCTGTAGGCGCGTGACGTAGGAAGTGATTGTTTGCGGTCAACGACTGCCTTGTGCGGCGCGCAGACTGACTGTTGCTTTGAGTATGTGCCGCCGCCAAAACACAGCGCGGTACTCTTGCATTCTCCGCATGTTTACGTAGCTGTTAGTTTCTCTAAAGTATGTCATTCTACAAAAATTTTTACGTTCGATATATGATGTATTCCCTTAGAGCGCCGAGATTTAAGAGTTTCTACTTCAACAGTGTTATCATGAATAATTTTGCGAACTCTATACGGACCGTTATAAAGCAGAAAAAATTTGCGACATAAGCCTTTTCCTTTATGAGATAAACGGTGGGACTTAATTAACACCTTCTGGCCAACTGACAAGATTTTTAAACGACCAGGACGTTTCGCTGATTTCTCTCTTCTAGCAGCCGCAGACGCAATATTTCGTAGAGCCAGGTTGACAACTTCAGAATGCCGCAGTTTCCGTGAAGGCGGAAAAGGAACGATTTCAGAAATGCGATTTGTTGGTACTTTATTTTTTAAATATCAATAGAGGCGGTAAAGAAGTTGAATCATTAGGAAGTTCATTCAGAATGTTTTGAAAAATATGAAGATACTGATCCCAAGTTCTGTGATTCTGATAACAATAAAGACGGCACAATTTATTGATTTCCTTCATCCATCTCTCTGAAGCATTAGATTGAGGGTGAAAAAGTGAAATAAAAATTGGTTTAATCTTACGACGCCGTAGAGTACGAAGCCAAATTTTAAAGCGAAACTGTGATCCATTATCTGATATAACCTTATCAACATGACCCACTTCTTTAAGAAAATGTTTGATTAAAGCATTAGATACTGAACGAGCTGTTGCTTTGCGTAACGGTGTAAAACACACATATTTTGATGTCAATTCCACTGCTACAAAAATGTACGCAAAACCATTAGTAGATCGAACCACTGGACCGAACAAATCGACTGCAGCCATCTCCTTTAATTTCGCTGGAATGATAGGAAACAACGGTGCTCTGTGAGAAACTGTTGGCGGCTTAGCCTTTTGACATAATTTGCATTTGGCAAGAACAGATCGAATACGTTTTTCCATATTACTGAAGTAGCAATTTTCTCGTAATTTATGAAAGCATTTTCTGGGACCAAAGTGCGCATAACTAAAATGTGTGTACCAAATCAATTTATTGACCCACTCATCAGGAATACAAACTAACCAAACAGAGTTGTCGACCGATTTCCGTTTAAAAAGAATGTCATTGCGAACTAAATAATGCTGTCTAATCGCTACGCTTTCCTTTCTCCTCCACTTCTCCTTAATGTCCTTCCAGATTGGATCCTTATTTTGCTCCTTAGCGATGTCCTGGAGCGAAGACGAAATAAAGTTCTCAAACGCCACACCTTGAATGTACATCAAACAATAATGGTTTTCTTTGCAGTCCTCTTCAGCACTTTGTTTCAAACCCATAGGTGCACGTGATAAAGCATCAGCAACAATATTTGAAGATCCCTGTATGTAAACAATGCTAAAATCAAATTCCTGTAGGTACAACGCCCATCGTGACAATCTTCCATGAGTTAATTTTGTTGACATAAGAAATTCCAGAGCTCGATGATCGGTGTAAACCTTAGTATGTCTTCCAAACAAAAATGTGCGAAATTTTGTGAAAGCCCAAACAACAGCCAAAGCTTCAAGTTCCGTAATCGAATAATTCTTCTCTGATTTAGAGAGAACACGACTTCCAAATGCAATAGTCTTCTGTACTACAACGCCGTTTTCTTCTATCTATTGAAATAAGTGTGCACCTAGGCCTTTGTATGATGAGTCCGTCGCCAAACAAAAATCTTTAGATAGATCCGGATGTGAAAGAAGTGGAGCAGCAACTAAAGCATCACGAAGTTGTTCAAATTCTGATTGAGCTTCCTCATCCCAACACCAATTAGATTTCTTTCCAGATAGTTCACATAAACGAGGTGTGGCCAAATTGTCCAATCTAACAAAGCGTCTAAGAAAATTACAGACACCAAGGAAACTACGAACATCACGTTTTGTGGTAGGAACAGCATAATTACGAATAGCGTCTAGTTTCTCTGGATCAGGGAGAATACCTTCTGTAGAAATAATGTGACCGAGAAATTTCACCTGAGAACGACCAAATTCTGATTTTTCCAAGTTCAATGTCATGCCAACTCGTGCAAAAATACGTAATAATGAATCCAAAATTTTGTTGTGCTCACTCCAAGAACGTTTAGCAATAAGAATGTCGTCAACATAAGAAGTAATATTGTCACGAAGATAAACAGGTAAAATTTCATTTAAACTACGAATGAATGCTGCTGAAGATACAGTAAGTCGAAACGGTAATTTCCGAAACTGGTAACAGTTACCAAAGGCTAAAAAAGCAGTATATTTTCTACAATCAGGGTGGAGTTCTATTTGCCAAAAACTTGCGCGCATATCAATCGTGGATAAAACTTTAATTCCATGGAAATGTTGAAGAAGTTCATCTAAATTTTGTGGACGGTCAGTTTCAGGAATAATAATATTATTTATTTGTCTGGAATCCAGAACCAAACGAATTGATCCATCCTTTTTAAGAACAACGTGTAATGGGCTGGTATAAGGACTGACTGCTGGCTCAACAATGCCCTGATCTAACATGGATTGAAGTTCATTCTTAACCTTGTCTCTGTAAGCCAAAGGAATAGCGTACGTTTTCCCGCGAAATGGTGTGTGTTCTTTCACTTTAAATAAATATTGTAAGCCTTGTATAGTTCCTGTGTGATGACTAAACACTGTAGCATGTGAAGTCAAAATGTGGTGCAGCTCTTCTCTTGCAACGTCATCTGGCACTTCAGCTTTCTTAACCTTTTCATTAATTAATTCTTCGCTATTAATTACATCATCCATCGCGTCTCTGTATTTATTGTCATTGTCATGAATAAACACATTGTCGTCATAATGCTCAACGAAAACATCAGAAGTAAGAAACCTTAAACATTTTGTATCTGATTCTGATCTTGCTAAACACTCGAAAAATTTCAAACATTTCGGCATTCCGGCAACAGTCAAATTCACACTTCCTTCTTTAAATTTCGAAATTGCCTTATGTGCGTTAAGAAACTCCATACCTAATATAATCTGTGTACTGAGTAATGGAACAATAATAAAATTAGCAGAAAATTCGTATCCTTGACAAATGAAATTTAGGTTGGTCTGTTGTTTAACTTCTACACCTTTTCCAGAAATCGCTCCTCGAATTGTAGTTTTAGAAATAGGTAACACAGGACAGGCAATAGTTCTTTCACATATACGAAAAACTGATTCACTAATGACGTTCAATGGGCTCCCAGAATCTAAAACTGCAGTGAACTTATTCTTACCCACACATACTTCAATAACAGGATGTAAAAATGCGTCTACATTATTTTCCTTTTCATCTAGCAAAATGTCTCTCATGTCTTCCAGGCGTACGTAGTGTAAAGTCGTAGTGTCATTACTTTCTGAACCGTCTATACTGCTGCCAGAAGCCGAAGCTGCTAGTCATTGTCGATTGTTTGCGTCACGTCTTTGATTATTGCCGACATTTCGCGGATCAATTTCTACTATTTCCACTTGTCTCTCTGAATTTCTGTCACGCGGAGGATGCCAATTAGGTCCTTCCTGTCTGTTAGATGCAAATTCTTGGTTGTGTCTGTTATTAAAATTTCTGTTTTCCTGTCTGTCTGCATAACTACTTCTTGTATAATTTCGACTGTCACTTCTGAAATTATTGTTAGACCTACTACCCTGATTATTTCTGTAGTAAGAATTTCTATTACTGTATGGATAATTTCTGTCTTGATGATACCGACTACTGTTTCCGTATGAATGATCATTCCGGTACGAATTACCGTTATTATAATTGTCTGTGTAATTTCTGTTAGAACGTCTGTTATTGTCATAAGGCTGGTATCTATTGTCCTGTCTGTTACGTCTGTCATTCTCAAAATTACCCATATAACGCCCGTTCCGATCACTATCCCTTTTCTCTGAAAATCTATCGTAATTACTGTTACTGAAAAAGTTGCAAGAAGTCCCGTCGTCGTTGTCATACTCAAGTTCTTGTAACAAAGTCTTGAAAGTCTCAATGTCGTCTTTACATCTTCCAGCTAAAGCAATTTGTCTTATGGATTGTGGCAGCTTAGTTAAACAAATGCGAATTAATTCAGTCGGGCTATAAGGGTTGGAAAGGAACTGATTCTTTCGAATCATGTCTTCAAAATATTCCGCTGGCGTGCGGAACTCAGACTGTTTGAAATTACGCTGCATAATAAGACT
This sequence comes from Schistocerca nitens, assembly GCF_023898315.1. Taxonomy (NCBI): domain Eukaryota; kingdom Metazoa; phylum Arthropoda; class Insecta; order Orthoptera; family Acrididae; genus Schistocerca; species Schistocerca nitens. The sequence continues at coordinate 954,836,482 of NC_064615.1, forward strand.
GTGTTTGACTCTGTCTTGCGTGTTTTCGGACCAATATGCCGATAGAAATGCATGATAAAAATCATTTAGGTTATTACAATCTCTAATGAGTGCACGCATCCGCGTCGCCGGTTCGTTTTCTAAATATCCACACATAAATTCCAGTTTGTGACTTAGTGGCCAATTTGGTGGGAGTGCATACATAAATTGATCTAACCATGCACATGGATGTATGTCATTCTTAGAATTGCGGAAGATCTTAAATTTCCGAACAGTCAAAAAGTGTTTATAGTCAAAGTTTTCGCCTCGTGGCGACAAAGACCTACCGCGTCTGTCCCAGTTTGAATGTCGCTTATTGTCAAGTTCGCGCGCCTGGCGCTCTCTTGTTGCATCCCGTAAATGAAACAAATTATTTTCTTCAAACCCCTCTGCTATCTGTGATTCCAAATTTCTTTTGCTGTCTTTTCCTACAATTTCCCCTTCAATTTGTTTGACTTGCTTTCGTAATGCCTCAACTTCCCTTTTAACACGTTCATTAAATTTTCCCTGATTTTCAACATGCTTGCTTATGTTCTGGTACTCTTCGGTTTCTGCAAATGGTAATGGAGCTGTATCATCTGAATCTCTATCCCCATTTAAACTAAGACTTGTCAATTTATCTGAAATCTCCTCAACTCTTTCCGATAAGTCACCTATTTTTTCTTTCTGTTTACCTACGTCTTCCGTAAGTGTCACGACTCGGGTTTCAGTGTTGACACATTTGGTAGTTAACTGTTCATATTGTTGTGTTAGGTTATTTATTCTGTCATTTGGTACTGATTCCTCGATTCTCTCAAATATTTCTTTCTTATCGTGTGCACGTTGTAAATTTAACTCTGAAAATTTCTGTACTATCACGCGATCTCTTTCTTCCTGTTCTCTATCCTGTTCCCTTTGTCTAATCTCTACTGCAATTAATCTATTATTGTGAGAATTCAAAATCGGTTGTACTTCTTCTCTGATTTCTTTCTTTAACTCATCTTTCATATTTTTGAAACATGTCCCTATTCGTGAGTCTAACCGTGTTTCCATTGTTCCCATCTCAGTTTTAATTGTTCCTATTTGTGAGTCTAACCGTGTTTCCATTGTTCCCATCTCAGTTTTAATTGTTCCCATCTCAGTTTTAATTGTTCCTATCTCTGTTTTAAATTCAGATCGAAAATTTAATATTGCACTCATCAACTGCTCCATATTAACTTGTTCGAAATTCTTTTCGCCCCTAACATTTCCCGCAAAACCAGGTTCCTTCGTCATCGCTGTAAAGCTATCTGTGTTCGATACTGTTCCAGAATCTTCTGTCGTTAATCTCGAATTCTGAAAATTTTCTAATTGTGAAAAGTTTTGAATTGGTTCCGGACTATTTTCCCGACTTATTACATTGTTTTCCACTTCATTATTCATCACACTGTTTTCCTCTGTTGGCGAGTTCGCCATGTTAACATTTTCGTCTTTCTCACTATTCATCATTTTTGTCTTTTTCATTGATCGCGTAATCATTTACAAAACATACAAAACTCGTCACTGTACGGAAATTACACACAATTGCACACCAAATTACACACAATTACACATCAACAATACCATTCACTCGAAATGTTTCCCTCAAACACGATTAACGAACAATTGAAATAATTGCACTAAATCGTCAAACCCGTAGACAAGACAACAAAAAAAATAAATTTTGAAAAAATACCATTACAAGAATGCCAATTACCACATCTACACATGCAAAATAGACTACAATTACTAAACTACAAATTACTGCAACAATACTACTGTCTACTATTTCTACGATCAGAAGAATTCCAAGGGACGATCCGAAGCAGTGGTCGCCACGTGCATGGGGGCTTAATAAAATTTGAATGCAAATAATTTTAATTTTTTTTTTGTTTTAGTAGCTGTCTGTCCGATTACGAAGTCTCGTACCGGTTGGCCCTGACTAGTATTATTACGCAATCTGACTGCTTAGAACAATAACAAAGAATGAAATGGAAATTTTCATTAACACAATTAATTAATTAAGTCCCCAGCAACTATAAAACCTACGAAACCAAAGCACAAGTATAACTGTTCTGTGTGTGGAAGTATGACTCAACGTACGCATCTGGCACGGTTCTTCTTCAACAACACAAGAAATTTTAAATATCATTTATAGTGAATTAATTAAAGAAAATAGAAATACCATAATTACTCAAGAAAACCAGAATTACACTCTAATACAAGAACACAAGCCAGATGCTTTGTTGACTGAACCTGTAATGACGCATTATTTAAAACATGGAAATAATGAAAAATAAATCAAGTTTCGTTACCTTCATATATTGACCAAAATCACTCTAATCATTACAATATATTTCCACACCGACTCGCTATTACCACATCTCAACAAGAACTTTTCAGTATCACATCTCAGCAAGCACTCTCTACTAGCACATCTGAACACGAACTGACTACTACGAGTCCTGGACAAGCACTGCCCACTACGACATCTCAATAATCACTGCCCGTGGAGGCGGCGGAACAATGCTCTTTAGCGATCTCTGGCGCTGTGGCTCAGTGTAGCCACCTTTCAACGTGTTTGATGAAAGGCCAGGAGTTATTAAGGGATACATATGCCATCTCTACGTAAAGCCGCACGAAACGTATTGTAGAACTATCTATCCTGTTCCCTGGAGGTTAAAGGCTCAAGTTCAGAAAGAAATCGATCGCATGTTGAAATGGGGTTTGATCGAACCCTCTACAAGCCCATACTGCTCCCCATTGTTGGTCGTGCCAAAAGCAAATGGGACTGTGAGACTGGTACTCGACGCCAGAGAAATAAATAAAATTATAATTCCAGTGAGAACACATCCGTAAAACATAGGCGAACTTATACAACGGTTCCAGGATGTCCAATATTTGACAAGCATTGATTTGCGGAGTTCTTATTGGCAAGTCAAGCTGGATGAGTCATCAAGGAAATATACGGCTTTCATTTATTCTGGAAGAAGCTACCAATTTACTGTAGTTCCTTTCGGACTCAACATTAGTGCTGGAATTTTTATAGCAGCTCTAGATTATGCACTAGGCCCAGAACTAAGAACCAGGATAACAGTGTTTGTTGATGATTTGCTTATTGCATCGAAGACTTGGGAGGAGCATATTACCTTACTGAGTCGGGTGTTAGACGTGTTCAAAACCATGGGAATAACTGCTAACCTACAGAAATCCCATTTTGCAGTAAACAGAATCAAGTTCCTGGGGCATATAATTGACGCAAAGGGAATTTTACCAACCAAGGAGAAGCTAATTGCGATTAGTAAGTTTCCAACAGCCAGAAATAGGAGGCAATTAAAAGGGTTTATGGGTCTTGCCTCATTTTTTAGAAGATTTATAACAAATCAGGCCATGAATGCAGCAGCTCTAAATAGTTTGCTGAAGAAGGATGTGCCCTGGCTCTGGACATTAGAGTGTCAAGAAGCATTCGAGGAGATAAAGAAGCAATTAGTAAATGCACCACTTTTGTACCATCCGGACATGCAAGAAGAATTTTACTTGTCAACAGATTCGTCGAATGTGGGTCTTGGAGCGTGCCTTTTCCAAGTACGCAAGATAAATGGACAACTCACCTTCTGTCCTATTGCGTTTGCCAGTCGTGTCTTGTCCAACTGTGAACGAACTTACACGACGACAGAATTAGAGGCTCTTGCGGTCGTCTGGGGTTTTAAAAAATTCCATTATTATCTATATGGGTCAAAGATTATCGTATATTGCGATCGTCAATCATTAACGTTTTTACAAACGTGTAAACTGTTGCACCCCAGACTGGCTAGATGGACTCTCGCTCTGCAACATTACCAATTTAAGATCGTGCATGTCTCAGGACAACAAAACATTATTGCTGACGCTCTATCAAGGTCACCGCAGGGTTTAACCAAAGAGATTGAAGTAAATAATAACTCAGAATTCCCTGTATTGCTGCTGCAGGAAAATCTATTTAAGACGTACTACGTCAATTTGTGTGCGCATATGGCACAGTTACAGAAAAGAGATGCTCAATGGAGAAGTGTCATTCAGAGGTTACAACAGCAACCTTCGGATCAGATGGCAAATTATTACAAACTAGTAAATGGCGTATTATTTTTCCGCTGTGGAAGGCCAAACAAAGTCCGTTGGTGTGTTTGTATACTTCAGGCGCAAATAGAGAAACTTGTATGGTTCACTCATTTAACCTGGGGGCATTTTGGTGCGACAAAATGTGCAGACAAGATAAGTGGGTACTGTTATTTTCCCAACATAAAGCGCAGAGTGCATGAGGTTTTAAAGAAATGCATAATCTGTCAAAAAACAAAGCCGGATTCAAAAGGGAGTAAGCACCCATTATGCTCTATATTAGTCCAAGAACCAAAAGAATTAATTTCGTGCGATCTGTGTGGACCGTTACCTACTTCAAGAGGTGGTGTTAGATATGTGTTGGCATTTCTCGATGTGTGTACGAAATACGTAAAGCTATACCCGATAAAGGCGGCTACAGCCAAAGTAATTGTATTAAGATTGATAAGGGATTATCTTCCACATGTTGGTACCCCTAAAGCGATCATAACAGACAATTCCAAGATATTCACGGGACTCCGATGGAAACAGACTTTGTCTCAAGTCGGTGTGAAACACATACTAACATCATTTTACCACCCACAAGGCAATTTGGTTGAGAGAATTTTTAGAGAGTTCAATCGATTTATGACGACGTATTGCCATAATAAGCAGACTGCGTGGGCAAATTGTGTGGAAGAGTTTGAGCAGATATACAATAACATGCCCCACTCCTCAACTGGATATACACCTCACGAATTGATGTTCGAAGCAAAAGAGGAAAACTTCTGGACTGACTATATGCCCAAAACTCAGGAAACTGAGATGCCTTGGGAAGAAATAATAAGACAAGCCATCATAAATATGACGAAAAAAGCTGATCAGAGAAAACAACAATTTGACAAATTAATCAAGAGGGTACAGACATACCGGGTCGGAGAAAAGGTACTAGTCAAAAGACATACCAAAGCATCCTTAATAAAGAAAAGTATAAAGAAATGGGAGTTACTATATACTGGCCCATACATTATCATACAAATTCCGAATCCTGGGGCTTATCTATTAGCATACCCGGGATCGAACAAAATAAAAGGGTTATTTTCCCATAACGACTTGAAAAAATTTAATGAAGATTAGAAGATAGGGAGGAATGGTGTTGCGAGTGACAGAGATGAAAGCTCGTAAAAAAAAAAAAAAAAAAAAAAAAAAAGAAACATAACAATAAACTGTGTGTGTAGTGTTAGAAAACTTTAAATTGAAATAATTAATCAGTGACATAGACTATAGAAATAGTGACTAACTTTTACTATCGAGTGTTGCAAAGAAGATAGTGAAGATAGGCTTCACCTGTGTTTGGGTGAACATGGAACTTTAGCATTGCTAATGTCATCAAGATTTATAAAGGATCTAACTGACCTTCAAGAACAATGAAATGTTTCCCGTAAATGACGCGGAATAATCAAAAGAGGTTCCGAGTGAAGGTTCATATATAATTTCAAGTGCACACTTAGATGTGTAAACGTGTGAAGGGATGTGTTAAGGCAGTGAATCATGAGTGACGGTTAACGCCGCAAAGATAATTTCCCGCGCAAAACAGTTGACGTCGGCGCGAGAGTTAGAATCGATATAGACGACACAGATATGCTTTGTAAGAGACTCGCACCAAACGCGAGGGTAAACTGATTCATGTTGAACTTTAAAAGGAAAAGGTGTTATAATTAGAAGTTAAGAGTTTTTAATTTATTATTGAATGTTTAAAGAAAGTAATATTCATAGAATTAGTAGTTATGTAATGGATCGTGTTCGTTTGGAATTTTTGTTTGAAAGAGAAAAATAAAAAAAAAAAAAATGGTTCAAATGGCTCTGAGCAAAAAAATGGTTCAAATGGTTCTGAGCACTATGGGACTCAACTGCTGTGGTTATCAGTCCCCTAGAACTTAGAACTACTTAAACCTAACTAACCTAAGGACATCACACACATCCATGCCCGAGGCAGGATTCGAACCTGCGACCGTAGCAGTCGCGCGGTTCCGGACTGCGCGCCTAGAACCGCGAGACCAGCGCGGCCGGCAGAGAAAAATCCATTTCCATATATGTGCATGTGTGAACGCCGTATGAATCAGAGAATAAATGAAAGAAGTGAATCCGCATTCCTCAATGCTAATAACTTTTACATTTCAACAATCAATTGGAGAAATATGTGTATTTAGGATAAAAAGTTTTTGAGTATAGATAAATTATATGACTTTCAAGGAAATGAGGGATTATGTCTTTGTATAAAATGAACCACACTTTCCATTATTCGATGATTTGAATCCAAAATCTACTGTAAGTTGCATGAATCCTTTAAATTACGAAGAACAAATCACTGACAGAAATGTGTCAGAACTTTCGGACTTATAAGCACAAGTGGGGATGCAAAGTCCGAAAGAGTATTCAAACTAGAATAAATCTGAGGATGTTTTGGCAACAGCATTAGTTAATGGTGAAATTCCTTGAAGTACGTGGTAAGAAAAAGGATGCATGAAGCCATAAGGATTTTGCTTTCAAAAAGGAGAATCTTGGACGGTGCAACCTAACCAGTTCTCTTACAGGAAAAGTTCCCCCTTTGGTCATTGCTAATTCTTTCGGAATGAATGTTGCATGTGAAATCGGGTATCCCTGTTCCTTCTACTCTTCCCATTGGGGGCCACGTAGAAGACCGACCACAAAGTGGGCCGCGTAGAAGACCGACTACAAAGTGGGCCGCGTAGAAGACCGACTACAAATGTGGACGTCGGGGACATGTAAGACCCGGGGGAGTTTTAGCATCGCAAGAGATTGTCCTAGGAACAAGATTGTAAAACGAAAACTTACGTTATTTATTGTAATTTTTTTTTTTTTTTTTTTTTTGCTAGAGGCACAAATCACTCTTCTCCAAAGCGTTATATAGATCGATCCCTATCTTTCCTTTAGAGATCTATTTCCAAAATTATTTTTTTTCTTCTATAGGCTTTCCTATCTTCTATGTACCGTAAGCTGGGGGTCTAGGCTTAAGAGGTTTTCCAAGGTTTCCCTGCTTAAGAAAGTTCCCGAATGGGTAGACCCTGATAACAGTTTCATGAAAGATCATCTTCCTTGGTTGTGCACAGCAGACATAACACCTTGATGCACGTAAAAGCAATACAGCCGCGGTACCTGTCTCTTCATTTCTTCTGTTTTCAATATTTCTTTTCTTCGTCTGTGTTAAACATAATATTCTTTTTCGGTCGGAGGACTGACAATTATCACTTCCGGGTTATCCACACTAATAGATAGCTCGCGAAGTGTGTTCGGCAAATAAAAATTGAGCTCACAGACTTCGCTCGCTGCGAGGGGCGTTGTAATCTCCCCACGGAAAATTACCCTCTACCAAGCAATAATTAATAATTATCAATCAAATCATCCACATTTATTCACTTTTGGAAAGTATCTGATCGGATTTTCTAGTAATATATGCGCCGACAGCTCGTCGACGCCAAGGTATTTTTCTAGTACGTTTATTCTTTGGGAGAATAGAGATACATATAGGTATTCTCCATGGTTGTTAGGGAGGAATAAGGAGGACAGCTTCGGAAGTATCTGTTGGAAGATTATCGGGTTGCTAAAAGAGACATATTTGCTCTTCTCGCTAAAGCGAGCTATTAACGTTTGTGCCACTAGCGGGTTATTTGGAGAGAGAGGAAAACTGTAAACGTAAATTAAGTAAGACTTGGAATCAACAGAAAACGGAACATGTACTGGAGATGGATTGAATATACAATTTTTCCTCAGAAATAAGGTTTGTGACCCTTTTATTCTAGAGTGAATGACGAATGAGTTCTCTGTCTGAATCATTGATGATTGTCTTGGCCCTGTAATTAGTGGGGAAGTTTCAGTTGTGACGAAGAGAGCCTGCAATCACCGCTATTTTATAAAATCGTCCAAAAAGGCTTCGGACACATCTGAAATTCTAAATCTGTCGTAAAATGAACGAATTGTTCAAACGATCGATTTTCCCAACTGAATGCAGCGCTTAACAATAATAATAGATATAAAGATCTTTTACAGCAAGCCAGCCGCCGTTTTCGAGATCATTGTTAACAGACCCTTGGTAAAAATAATCCGTCCTTTGCCGAAGTCACTTATCTAAATGGATGTTTCCATTTGCAGCCAATATCTTCGCTAGGGTGATCCTCCGTCCTTGCCTGCTCACGTTACGTGCTTTTGTTACCGCATCACGTGTCCACAACTCCGTCAGGCGGCATCCGACGTCGCTGTGGCAGTGTCATAACGTTTTGGCGGATCACTGTACTTTGCTGTGCGGGAGAGCTGCTGTGAAGTTTGTAAACTAAGACAATTGAAAACTCTGAAAGAACGAGTCTAGGGCCGTCTGTGAGTAGCGTAGTCGGTAAGAGCGGAACCCACGAATGGCAAGGTTACATGTTCGAACAAGAGTACAACACACAGTACAAAACCAAGCAGCACTCCGCTGTAGAGTAAAAGCGTCATTCAATGAATCAAATTCTTACTACAGTGTAAAATGAAGTGTATCTCTCAAATCGATTTAAGAGGAAAGGGAAGGTACTGGCTTTTGTCCGGATAGAAATGATTAAATCTATAGCAAAAATTAAACAAAGGGAACCTGTGAAAGTATTTACACATTTACTTACTACTACTCGCATTATGCGAACCATAGTTTTCTACGGATGCGTTGCTCTTTCATCACTAACCAATTTGAGAAGGCTTGTGGCAAAGCCTACAAAGTTATACTGACGAGTGGTTATAAATAAACAGTGGGAAGCTATAGAAGAGGAAAACCATCTATTAAGTAATTCTGAAAGGCTGAGAGAAAAATGAATTGCCTCAGACTGCATTTAAACTGCTTTTAGTTTCGTCATAACACAATCGATTTCGAAGCTTCTAGCCTCATCGACAAACATACCTGATACATATGCATGTAGATACTTCAGAAAGTAAGTTTCTCATTTAGTCTCACTCCAAGACCATTACACAACAAGATTGGCGCATTGTGAGAAGTGTACGTGTCCCAGACGATCTGCACACACAGTTTTGCTGAGGTACGGATAACAGCTGCATCTTAGTGCGCTAGTCAAATGGCGCGGCAACTGGGAACGTACTCCAAGGTTGTGGACAAAATATCTAAATTACACGCAGCTTCATGGTGGCATTTTTTGCTAAATGGAATGCTGCCAATAACGTCACAAAGGCCGCAGAGACGTGGACGATACTGATTTTCCAGTGATGAGGACGTTAAAAAACTGGGATGCTTGGTCTCTGCAACTTATACAGGGTGAGTCACCTAACGTTACCGCTGGATTTATTTCGTAAACCACATCAAATACTGACGAACCGATTCCACAGACCGAACGTGCGGAGAGGGGCTAGTGTAATTGGTTAATACAAACCATACAAAAATGCCCGGAAGTATGATTTTTAACACAAACCTAGGTTTTTTTAAATGGAACCCCGTTAGTTTTGTTAGCACATCTGAACATATAAACAAATACGTAATCAGTGCCGTTTGTTGCATTGTAAAATGTTAATTACATCCGGAGATATTGTAACCTAAAGTTGACGCTTGAGTACCGTTCCTCCGCTGTTCGATCGTGGTATCGGAGAGCACCGAATTACGTAGGGATCCAAAGGGAGCTGTGATGGACCTTAGGTACAGAAGGGACTGGAACAGCACATTGCGTCCACATGCTAACACCTTTTTATTGGTCTTTTTCACTGACACACATGTACATTGCCGTGAGGGGTGAGGTACACGTACACACGTGGTTTCCGTTTTCAGTTATGGAGTGGAATAGAGTGTGTCCCGACATGTCAGGCCAATAGATGTTCAATGTGGTGGCCATCATTTGCTGCACACAGTTGCAATCTCTGGCGTAATGAATGTCGTACACGCCGCAGTACATCTGGTGTAATGTCGCCGCAGGCTGCCACAATACGTTGTTTCATATTCTCTGGGGTTGTAGGCACATCACGGTACACATTCTCCTCTAACGTACCCCACTGAAAAAAGTCCAGAGGTGTAAGATCAGGAGCACGGGCTGGCCAATTTATGCGTCCTCCACGTCCTATGAAACGCCCGTCGAACATCCTGTCAAGGGTTAGCCTGGTGTTAATTGCGGAATGTGCAGGTGCACCATCATGCTGATACCACATACGTCGACGCGTTTCCAGTGGGACATTTTCGAGCAACGTTGGCAGATCATTCTGTAGAAACGCGATGTATGTTCCAGCTGTTTGGGCCCCTGCAATGAAGTGAGGACCAATGAGGTGGTCGCCAATGATTTCGCACCATACATTTACAGTCCACGGTCGCTGTCGCTCTACCTGTCTGAGCCAGCGAGGATTGTCCACGGACCAGTAATGCATGTTCCGTAGATTCACTGCCCCGTGGTTTGTGAAACCCGCTTCATCGGTAAACAAGTAGAACTGCAACGCATTCTCTGTTAATGCCCATTGACCGAATTGTACTCGATGATTAAAGTCATCACCATGTAATTGCTGATGTAGCGACACATGAAACGGGTGAAAGCGGTGACGATGCAGTATGCGCATGACACTACTTTGACTCAGTCCACCGGCTCTCGCAATGTCCCGTGTACTCATGTGTGGGTTCATGGCAACAGCAGCTAACACACCAACAGCACCCGCTTCTCCTGTGACGGGCCTGTTACGGACCCGTTTGCGTGCTACGACCATACCTGTTGCATACAGTTGGCGGTAGATGTTTTGCAATGTGCGGCACGTTGGATGCTCTCTGTCCGGGTACCGTTCTGCATACACCCTGCAGGCTTCAGCTGCATTTCGTCGACACTCGCCATAGATGAGTATCATCTCCGCCTTTTCAGAGTTCGAATACACCATGGTCACAGTTCCTACAACAATACACTATCACAGACGTCTGGTAACACGGTGTACTACAGTTGATCTGCGTGCGGAGACGAATGCAGAACAACAATAGCAGCAAGCGCTACATGCGGACACCGCGACAGCTAGACCAAACCATAACAGTGCACTACAGCCACACTCGCAAACACGGTCGTCATCGTAAACATGTCCCTGCAGATGTTGCTCGCCGACCGTGGCCCGTGTTTGTTACAACACGCAACTGAACGTCGGAGGTTTCAAGCGTCAACTTTAGGTTACAATATCTCCGGATGTAATTAACATTTTACAATGCAACAAACGGCACTCATTACGTATTTGTTTATATGTTCAGATGTGCTAACAAAACTAACGTGGTTCAATTTAAAAAAACGTAGGTTTGTGTTAAAAAACATACTTCCGTGCATTTTTGTATGTTTTGTATTAAACAATTACACTAGCCCCTCTCCTCACATTCGGTCTGTGGAATCGGTTCGTCAGTATTTGATGTGGTTTACGAAATATATTCAGCGGTAACGTTAGGTGACTCACCCTGTATATACTGTATTTATTGTAAGGTTACAGGTTCGAGCAAGGGTGCAATACACAGTGCAAAACCAAGGAGCACTCTGCTGCACTCCTTTGTGGATGTGATGTAATGCTTCACGTTTCAGCTTGTAGCTAGCGCCTTCTTTAAGCAGAGTCTCATAGCTGTTTAGCGTCTGGTGAGGTGTAATATGTAGGGATGATGACCTGTGAACTGCTAAGATCCAAATCGACTTTTACATAATAAGATTTTGTAACTGATAGGCACATCATTTAATTTAGAGGTGTACAATATATGTCACTGACGATGAAATCTATGCCCTAATGCAAGCCTGACAGTTAAATATTTAATACGTGGCTCATGGTGTACAGCAAGACGTTTTCTAACAAACAAGGACGTTTGCACAGTGGTTCTCGAATGGCTCTTTGACAAAGGAGCCGATTTCTCTCATCGAGAAATTGAACGACTGGTAGAACGTTCCGATCGCTGTGTACAGATACTCGATGATTTTATTGAAAATTAACAGAGCGACGAAACCCATTGACAAACTTGCAAGACTGTACACTATATGATACAGACTAACCCTTCTGACAATGAGGACGTATTACACAGCAGTCTTTGAGTCAATAACTGGTTTTGCAGCTAGTGCTTCCGCACATCGGTTATTCTTAGGTACGCATAAAACGATTGTGAGGTGCGGCCACAGGAGTGTTCTACTAAGAATCTCGTGGGCTTTCGGAACGACCTCAATTGAGACACTGCGTTTGGTACTGGGTGCTTTTCCTATAGATATTACAATTCTCCACAGAGTAGGTGTCTACTGGCTGAAGAGCAGAAGATGCGACAAAATAAGAAAAATAACTAGACCAGACATAACCGACAAACGGAAATTAAAAAGTGGAAAACTGATACATGGCAGACAGAATGGAACACAACTGACAAGGAAAGAAGAATCTGCTCTTTCTTCCCCAGTATACGGGAGTGGGTGGATTTGAAGTATACAAATCCAACACGAGGCATGGTGCACTTTCTCATGGGCCATGGCCCGTATCTTGTGCATCTCCAAAGGTTTGACCGAAAACATACTTACACGTGTGACTGTGCTGAGAATGGCGCACCTGAACGCAGAATGGTCATCTGCGATGCCCTAGGATTCATAAGACCGAATTTAGGAAATCAGAACATAGGACAGTTAATACGCAGACAAGATGAACTCTACAAAGGACATCGCAGACGAAGTATCGCGAGCACTGTATGCGGCATACAATCAGGAGAGACCACACGCTAGAACAAGACAGGCTCCACATCGGACAGATCAGCAGTACAAATGGTTCAAATGGCTCTGAGCACTACGGGACTTACCATCTGAGGTCATCAGCCCCCTAGACTTAGAACTACTTAAACCTAACTAACCTAAGGACACCACGCACACCCATGCCCGAGGCAGGATTCGAACTTGCGACCATAAAGGTCGCACGGTTCCAGACTGAAGCGCCTAGTACGGCTCGGCCACTGCGGCCGGCTCAGCAGTACATAGTAAATGACACAGACACAACCACAAACACAGAATCGGATGTTCTATCACGCACACGCCGTGAAGACGAGATAGACGTACATACATAGCAAAAGTAAGCGAAGGTTCTTCAACACTAAATCGAATCATTATGAAATTTAACTTATTGTGTAGCTGTTTGTTATACAATTTCATAGTCTGTAACACTGTGTGAAGATGTGACATTTCTTCTTCTTTCGCTGCATCAGGTGTGACTGGTTCGACGTTTTACCGAGTCCTCGCACCGCACCCAGGTGAGTGTGACATTTTAAATAGACCCTCAACCTCCATCGTCACCTTAAGTTCGGAAACACATTATAACCTAACTAATCAATACATTAAATTAAGTATTACCACCGTCAAGACAACGTATGTAACAGATGTAACCATACATGCAGAAAGTACAAAGGGAAGAACTGTCACATCGTATCTAAGTCACATGGCCATCTCTTGTTTCTTCCATTATATACACTTTTAATTTTAATATACTTCCACTATGTATCTGATTTATTATCATTATCTAAGCAATACATTTAGACAACATCGTGTTTATTGATTTACTTGTATATATGTTTTATCCTTTTTTTAAATTTTCAACAAAGAAGTGTTCCAGTAGTGAAACCGCACTTTTATGCTGTAACATGTAAACTCACACAATGTACGACCTGCTATATAATAACATGCAACAGGTCTTTACTTGAGAAATACATAAAAATAATTTTTTTTCCAAAAATAGTGTCATGGATAAGCGTCACTCTGAAGTATAGTGCAGCGTTCAACAGAAGCTACTGGACCTGCAACAATCGGCGTGTTATATGTTTGTCTTAAGACCACTCTTCGCACTCGTCACTTCTCCCACAGTAACAAGCACATCAGCGAAACCAGAGACCAACATAAGCGCTAACCAAGTGAGAATCTCAGTGGCCGGCCGCAAAATACCAAAGAATTGATTGAGCCACAAATACTGCTGAGGTTGTAAACAAATTTTTTAAAAAGTAAGCAAAAGAAATAACATCGTTCATAAATGGAAGAAAAGCATGGCTCTCAAATACAGAACAACAGCTTTGCTGCGGTGGGTACGCTGGTTCCCGTGACATCAACGATGTAAAGCACCGTTGGACTTGACCTGTACTTAGACGGGCTACAGTTCGGGTCTGTTGTACACTGTTGACAAGAAGGATACACTCGGCCATTTTGAGGTCAACTGAGATCACGAACCCTAAAAACTGCCGGGAGGGCCATGCCCGTCCTTATCCGCATCCGATGACACCTTTTCGCTGATGTCATGGAGGTCGGTTGGTACCGTTGGGCCTTGAGATCTGTTCGGTCAGTTTGATTCGGTTACTTCCTCAAATACGATAAAGAGCTACCAAACGTGAGTTTAATCTTTGCAGAGTACTTTTAACAGAATCCGAAGATGGTATTTATAAGTCAGTCAAAGAACTATACTACATACCAAAAACAATCAATATTTCTGTTTATGACGTTAGAATTAACGGAGAAGCAGGTGAGAAGAACTCGCCAGTGTAAGGCTGCCATCAAACCGACCGCCGGTTTGGAAACTAGGATTGGTCCTGCTGGCGCCGGTATACGCGCTTGCCATGCTGCAACCTTTGAACTGAGTTTCTTAGGCAGTTTTAGGAAGGCCTGCAGTTTGACGTGCACTCGGAACCAAGGTGGGAATCACCGTTTATCACATTAACAGATACTGTCAGAGATGTGCGTCATATTTATAACAGTTTTAAATGACTCTCGCAGTGAGAAGTCAGTAATGCAATTTTATGAAATCTTACAGTATTTACAATTCTTTAGGGAGCAATTTGTTGTATCGAAAGAGGAAACCAGTAACTAAAAATCCACCCTGAAACAATAAAGTTTCTACGCCTGAGTTTTAGATACGCAAGCGCTCATCGCAAACCAAAGTATAACGGGCGAGGCAGATTACGTGTAAAAAGTACACTGGAAGAATTTGAAGCATACTGGGTGAAATAAATCGCCACCAATCCAAAAACAACAACCCTCCGGGAAGTATTTTAGAGGAAGAAAACAGAACAAAAGAAAAATTTAATTTAACCCATCATAAATGATTAACGTGTAAGGTAATCACGTCTGTCAATGGTTTCAGTAATGAAATATTGCACCAGTAACGTTTCTACATGCGTTGCGCAAGCGTTTTATGGATTTATTCACGTTTTCAAGTGGTGCACAAATGAATCCATGAATCGCTTAGTAGCGCGGATGGAAAAAAGGAAAACGCAACTAGTGCAGTATTATGTCATATAAATCAAGGGTGGAGAGACTGAATTTGAGGCTCTACAACTGTAAAAGGGCTGTAACGATTTAGCGATTAAAATTAATTGCCAGTTGGGATTAATTAGTTGCTACCTAGCTTTCACAGAGCAAGTACTCGAAAGAAAAATTGTGTATGGCTGGTCTATGCAACAGGGTTTCGGTCATGCACTATAGCTTTAAACTCTAATGTAAGCAAGGATCTATAATTAAGCACATTAATTTAGCTTGGACACATAAATGTAATAAACAAATAGATTAATACACGAACTGAGAAAATTGAAAGAAAAGTAATAAGAACATGATCCTCTTTGATAACAATGTGGGCAACAACGAAAGGAATATTGTTAATTGTTGATATATTCAAATCAGACATAAATTTATTCCGAATTGTTTCCTCATACAGATTATTATTGAAAACAATACAGCAACGAGAAATGAAAATGATTGACTTCCCAGAGCAAGCAGCGAGTTCGCAAGCGGTAATGAATGTAAACTAAAAGAATGGAGCTGTGCACAAAATCACTTTAACTGTGTCAAATTCATACTAGTTTATAAACATTAATGAAATTAACCTCAAGAGAGAAATTCAGCCACTGATAGCTGTACTAGGAATCTATGTCCGTTAGAACTTGAGTTACAAAATAATTCTAAGCCCTGAGCTGGTACACAGAGAATGTTGCTAATTCCTCAACTGCTTCAGATAAGAATATTTCAAAGTCCCGAAAATCGCTTAAGTTCAAGAGCCTCTCTGGCTGCACCAACTTCACCAAACCCAAAACGTTATAGACCAAGAGACGTAGACCAAAGATCACAAGCCTTGCTCTTTCCATCCATTTACAAACATGTTCATGTCACCAAATATTCTACTAAGTGTAGCAATTTACATCTTCACCACCATTATTAGGTTTAGATACATTACCGAAGTCACACATTTCAAATGTAAATGAAATATAGGTCTACTTTTAATTGAACTGCAGTCTAATATTGAAATATACAATTCTATACATAGTTAAGTAATAAACATTTAAACTCCACAAATGGGACTGCAGTAACCTAGTCAAATGAGTCGCCTTATTCAGCTCACTGCCACCGTAAACATCATCAAACGCATCATTACCAACCAGTAGATGAATAACAAAGCCCACGAACTCTGCTCTGCCTGCCTATTAAAAAACTTGGTCATGTGACCAACACTCTATTCGGTGTAACAACTTACAACTTCAGCACTACTAACAGTTTTCTTGATTGTGTTCTTGGTCGCGCAATACAGGGGAACGGTTTCTTGTGGAATATTTTTTTACATCAAATGATGCAAATTTAACTGTTCCGAAACCGGTCGTGTGTACACAGCAAAAGATTGTGGATTAAGCAACTGTCCTGGGGTTTCTTCATTTTTCAATGTGGACGTGTGCAGTTCCGGCTGAACCGTAAGAAGAACTCTTTGTACCACTATTAAGACTACATTGCGAAACTTATCCTTTTCAAACATATATGACATATAGGCCTACTTTTCATTGCTTTGAATTCTAATATTGCATTATACAACTTTATACATAACTAAATAATTAATATTTTACTTCACAAACGGAACTACAGCAATCTGGTGAAGTCAGAGACTTTATTCAGCTTGCCGCTGCAGTCCTGCACACCTCTTACAAACATTATGTTAACAGACTTCTTGCTAGATAATGCCAGAGTAATGAAATAATGCGATAAATCACTCATGCTGACTCTGAACATAAATATCTATGGGAGAGATTGATAAAACAGGGTAGTCTGATGAAACAGGATATTGTACTTTTCTCGTCTGATATGTGCTGCCATCTCCCGGTAAACATAGTAACTTCTTTTCCACTCGATGATCTTCATTTTTAAAGTAGCTGCAGTCCGTTGAAAGCAACCGTGAGTTCGCATTTATATTTGCAAGACATTATTTTGAAGACTGTAAAGTAGGTATGATATAAGTTAAACGTTGTCTGCACTACAGATCGTTGAGTGTTTCAAAAAGTTTTTCTCTCTCAAGGGCAGTTGAAATCAACTTGTTGTTAACATGGCGTTGTCGGATAAAACAGGATGCCACTAAGTTTGATAAAATAGGTTAGTACCGCGTTTCATCGAACAGATTTAAAAATCGCAGTTTCCGATTTTGAAATTGTTTATTTAGTTTGTTCAATTAGAAAATGTATTACTATTATTATTATTTGTGATTCTTCAGTTTCTCACGGCGTATTTCTTGCTCGCACAGTCCACGGGTGTACTGCCGGTCCATAGTGTCCAACGGGCACAATATTTCGGTGACCAGACACTTCGCCATCGTCATGTGCACTGACGAACCGAGTTCCTGAGGGTCTTAAATCCCCTCCCCTCATGAAGCGTTCTCTCTGCGGTCCGCGCCCGGGCGTCAGCGGTCGGTGAGACGCTGGCGTCGAAGTCTCTGGTGGCGTCGGTGTAATTGCCTCGTCCGCCCTAGTCGCACGTTCGTTTCCTTTGCTGAGCGTCTTTTTAATTAGACTAAATGCTGGTTCCCACGCCCTGCTGAGGTTGTAGCCGCAATCTCAGTTGATGAGTCCGTCCCTGGTACGAATTTCGATAGCCTCTCTAACGAGGATGTCCCAATATTTAGATGTCTGTGGCAGGACCCTGGTATGTTGGTAGTCCATTTCGTGATTTTCGGACAAACAGTGCTCTGCGACCGCGGACTTGTTGGGGTACACATGTCGAGTGTGCCTCTGATGTCCTCGGCAACAATCTTCGATGGTGCGCACTGTTAGTGCAGTATAAGTCTTCCCACATTGACACGGAATCTGGTATATGCCGGCCTTCCGCAAACCGAGATCGTCTTTGACACTCCCCAATAATGCTCGCGTTTTATTAGGTGGGCATAAGACAGTTCCTACTTGGTGTTTCGTCAATATTCGTCCTATTTTCCCCGATAGTGCACCAGTATGCGGTATATAGGCAGTTGCTATCTTTTTCTCGGTGACTTCTTCCGTCTCCATACGCTGTACTGTAGAGGCACGGTGGAGAGTGCGTCTGATCTGCCATTCCGAATACCCGTTTTTCCGAAATACAGTTTAGAGGGGCTCCAGCTCTTGAGGCAGAATCTCTGCAACAGAGATGGTGCGCTCCCTGTGCACCAGTGTTTTTAGCACCCCATTTCTCTGCGACGGATGGTGGCAGCAATCCACTTGCAAATACAGGTCGGTGTGCGTTTTCTTCCTGTATACCCCGTGGTGCACTGGTGCACAGGGTGCGCACCATCTCCGACGCACGTAGTCTGCCCCAAGATCTGGAACACCTCTAAACTGTATTCCGGAAAAGCGGGCACTCGGAATGGCAGATCAGACGCACTCTCCACCCTGCCTCTACAGTACAGCGTATGGAGACGGAAGAAGTCACCGAGAAAAAGATAGCAACTGCCTATATACCGCATACTGGTGCACTATCGGGGAAAATAGGACGAATATTGACGAAACACCAAGTAGGAACTGTCTTATGCCCACCTAATAAAACGCGAGCATTATTGGGGAGTGTCAAAGACGATCTCGGTTTGCGGAAGGCCGGCATATACCAGATCAATGTGGGAAGACTTATATTGGACAGACAGAGCGCACCATCGAAGATCGTTGCCGAGGACATCAGAGGCACACTCGACGTGAGTACCCCAACAAGTCCGTGGTCGCAGAGCACTGTTTGTCCGAAAATCACGAAATGGACTACCAATATACGAGGGTCTTGGCACAGACATCTAAATACTGGGACAGCGTCGTTAGAGAGGCTATCGAAATTCGTTCCAGGGACGGACTCATCATTCGAGATTGCGGCTACAACTTCAGCAGGGCATCGGAACCAGCACTGAGTCCAACTGAAAAGACGCTCAGCAAAGGATACGTCCGGTCAACTAGGGCGGACGAGGCAATTACACCGAAGCCACCACAGACGCCGACGGCAGCGTCTCACCGACCGCTGACGTGAGGGCGTGGACCAGAGAGAGAACGCTTCATGAGGGGAGTGGATTTAAGACGGCCGCCCACCCTGAGGAGCTCACTTCGTCAGCGCACCTGACGATGGTGACATGTCTGATCGCCGAAATATTGTGCCCGTTGGACACTATGGACCGGCAGTACACCCGTGGATTGTTCGAGCATTATTATTATTATTATTATTATTATTATTATTATTATTATTATTCACATGATCTAACTTAAATTATGTCATAATTATGGCGCCTTATAAAAGGAAAGCTGACGGACAGTCATTGAGTCAACAGAGCATGAAAAAAGCTGTAGCGGCAGCTTTGGCCCAAACAATGGGCTATTTGAAAGCATCAAAAAACCTTCGGGGTTCCTCAGAATACTCTGGAAGCAATTGTAAAAAGGCCTGGAGTGGAATGTTTTAGAGGATGCTACAAAGAAAGGTAGGCCTATATACTATTTTAGAAGAAATTAATTAAACTGTTGCAAATATTATTATTATTATTATTGTTATTGTTGTTTTAGGTCTAGGCTGCTAGAAACCTGTATTTAATCAGGAGCAGGAAAATGAACTGGCTGAATATATCCTGTTAATGGGATGCTTTCTTAATGGCTTGCTTTCTAACTGGCAGAGAGAAATAACTTGCCGCATAACTTCAGCAGGACTAAGAAGATGGCAGGTAAATGCTGATTCTATTCGTTCTTGAAGAGGAAACCGGAAATAAGCCTGCGTTCTGCCGAGCCAACATCTCTTGTCACAGCAATTGGCTTTAACCGTGCAGTGGTGAAGCAGTTCTTTGGTTTGCTGTTAGAACTTTATAAGAGGTACAACTTCACAGCCGATAGAGTCTATAATGTGGATGAGACAGGTATAACAATAGTCCCTAATAAGCAATCAAAGGTGCTTGCCTTGAGGGGAAAACGTCAAGTGGGCGGTTTGGTTTCTGCGGAGAGAGGCATCTCAGCGACTGCTGTAGCCTGGATGAGTGCTTCTGGAATTTATATGCCCACAATGTTTATGTTGCCTAGACAAGGAGCCAAGCATGAGCTGCTGGATAATGCTCCGCCATGATCTACTGCGGAGTATCACCCTAGCGGATGGATGCAGAAAGAAATTTACCAGAAGTGGTTTCAACGATATGTTGAATTTTCTAAACCAACTGCCGAGAAACCCGTTCTTCTGTTCTTGGATGGTCACTCAACACACACAAAGCGTATTGAACTTGTTGATATGGCTAGATAAAACTATGTTCACCTCCTATGCTTCCCCCCCACACTGCACCCACCGAATGCACCACCTGTATGTTGCATTCATGGCCCCACCGAATGCAGCAGTTGTATGTTGCATTCAAGGCCCCACTGAGTAATTATTACTCTCAGGAGGTTCGAAAGTGGCTTCAGTGTCATCCTGGACGAGTGATAACCATCAATCAAGTTGCAGGGCTGTATGGGACAGCATTCATGAAAGCTTGAAAGCTGCTTCTATTGAGATTGCTGTAAATGCATTCCGTAAAACTGTAATCTTCCCACTGGATGCAAATATTATCCCCGACTGGATGTATCAGCCTTCTGTAACAACAGACACTGGCCCACCGTTGTAGAAAGGTGCTGTCCCGCCTTCGGAACCTATTTCAGAGTCATTAAACAGAGAAACATCTTTTCCAACCACACCAGGGTCTTCCCAGTCGGATAGGCCTAAGCCTCCAACTTCAGCTTTCCATGTGTCTCCGAAAGACATAAAAGCAGTGCCGATAGCTGAAAGAATGGAACAAAAATCTGATAGAAGAAGAGGAAAGACAGCTGTTCTTACAAGTTCACCATATAAGGAAGAATTAAAGTCTTCTATGAAAAAAAGGAAGACTCCCAAAAGGAAACTTCAAATGAGGCTACAGTTATAGGCCTACTGAAGTCAGAAATGTTGGACAGAAGAAAAAGAAAGTTGGAAAACTACGGGAGTATAGCACATCGTTAGGAGAAGAAGGAGAAGATCACAGTAGAGCTTCCATTTATGATATTGAACTTTTCTCGAATTCTAAGTCTGAAGAAAGCTGGGTGAAGTATTATAAATGTGGTGAATGAACTCATGAACAGTGAGCCAGCAAAATGATGATGATGATGAAAAACCATATAAACGTGATTTTTGTACATGAGGTGATTGTCAGCGTTTGTAAATGGAGTTTCTTTTTTTAATTTTCATTATAACGTAGTACCCTGTTTTATCCAACTAGTCTGATAAAAAGGGGGTAGTTGACACAAGTGTAAAAATTTCTTTACTGTGATGAGGAATTTTTTAAATGTATGTTTTTCATGCCCAAACGTAAGTAGGCAGATTGGACCATTAGTCATTAAAAACTCAACAGATTGGTACACATAGTTCATTATATATGCCACTTTTTTATTAAGTACCCTGTTTTTACCGACTCTCCCCTATGCGACGAAATCTTCGTTTTTGTATTTTTTTGAATTATTTATAACAGTTTGTGTACTTGTACAACAACAATTTAAAGAAGGTCATTCTGTATCTAACGCCAAGGCTCATCCACTTGTGTGTAATGACGCCATATTGCATGTTTGTGTAATTTGTTGCCGTCCGGTGTGGCCGAGCGGTTCTAGGCGCTTCAGTCTGGTACCGCGCGACCGCTACGGTCGGAGGTTCGAATCCTGCCTCGGGCATGGAAGTGTGTTATGTCCTTAGGTTAGTTGGGTTTAAGTAGTTCTAAGTTCTAGGGGACTGATGATCTCAGGTGTTAAGTCCCATAGTGCTCAGAGCCATTTAACCCATTTTTTAAAATTTGTTAGCGATTTTATAAACAATTTTCAACATAAATTGTAATAAAGTTAACTTTTGTTGGAAATTTGAGGTAAGTTCCTACGGGACCCAACTGCTGAGGTCATCGGTCCCTAGGCTTATACAATACTTAATGTGACTTAAACTAACTTATGCTAAGCACAACACCCACACCCATGCCCGAGGGTGGCACTCGAACCTACGACGGGGGGAGCCGCGCGAGCAGTGGAAAGGGGCCTCGTTGTGAAAAATGTCCTTATTCAAACGCTAATAATTTTAGTGAGTTCGTCTCACAAATGCCAGATCAAAGCTGTCTTTAGACATTTCGTAGCGTAATTGGAAGTATTTTCAGTGTTCTCGGTGAATATTCTAACAAGGAAAAGTCACCAGCTTGACCTGAAAGAGAGAAAACCATACTTGCAGGCTATCAGTCTCTGTAATCGATCCCGTGCGAACATTTAAGTCATAATTCAGCTAATACGCAGGTGTGACCTTCGGAAAGTAGAGCTTTTGAACTTTCGCGCTTAGCGGATGTTTGTCAGGCGCCCCGCCCAGCTGCAGCCGTGTAATGGCCTAGCGCGAAAAACTACACAATCGAGTGAGAAAGAGGTTTGTGAATTGCTGTTTCATCATTGTTGACAAGCTTGTGTCAAAGGAATCGGTTTCTAATCTGTAAGTGATGCCATAGATCACTTTGCTTAGAAAATTTTTATTTTGCGATCACAGTTACAGTGTAAATGAATGAAACGAATTAATGTGTAAGTTAAGATGTAGCGTAGCGATAGTTAGTTATGGACATCGCTGTTGTGCGGTTTTTTCTTCGAATTTTAAAACTAGCACTGTTAAAGTTAAGTAGAACTGCAGCAGAAGCACTATTCTTTAACGTGATTGGCGTGATTAAAGTGTAAACCAAAAGTCACAAACTTAATTTAGTAAGAAACCTCCAGTCGCTTTCGTTTATTCAGTTCGATTTTTAGGCGTATTACGTAGCTCGAAAACTTGAATGTGAGAATATTGTTAAATATTATTGATCGTATTTTTGCGTGAGGCCGAAAACCTCGCCGCAGTGGTAACACCGGTTCCCGTCAGAATAACGACGTTAAGCGCTATCGGGCTTGGCTAGCAATTGAATGAGTGACCTTCCGTACCCGCCGAGTGTTGTTGGCAAGCGGAGTGTACTCAGCCCTTGTGAGGCCAATTGAGGAGTTACCTGATTGACATGTGGGGGCTCCGATCACGAGAGCTGACAACGGCAGGAAAAGCATTCAGTGATGCCTATCGCCAGAGGATGACACGGCGGTCGGTCGGTACCGTTGGACCTTCCAAGGTTGACATATTACGGTTTACCACGTAGAATAACGAGTTCACGAACAAGATTTCAAAACATGTCGGGAAGGTGTGGCTTTCCCACCCATTATCTTTCCTCGCCCTCAACATCCCGCGAATAGGATCGCTCTGGTTGTCACTCGGCTGTACAGTACTTCGCCGTCAGGCATTAGCCGATTGCAGAGGGTCGGCGCGAGTGACAAACGCGGAAGTTCTCACGAGCCCGGCGGCTCCATATTTCATAGCGTGGCCCAGTTCCCCCTCACTTACAAGGCTCGGCCAGCACACGGCATCTTGCCAGCCGCATATCGCTGAAACAAATTCTCTGCTTTGAATGCACAGCCGGCCGCTGTGGCCGAGCGGTTCTAGGCGCTTCAGTCTGGAAACGCGGACCGCTACAGTCACAGGTTCGAATCCTGCCAGGTTAGTTAGGTTTAAGTAGTTCTACGTTCTAGGGGACTGATGACCTCAGATGTTAAGTCCCATGGTGCTCAGAGCCATTTGAACCATTTTTTGAATGCACAATAAATGCGCAGTGGACTAGTCGCTCGTAATGTCACATGCCTTGAAAACGGAACAGTCTTAACAAGATTTATCGTTGATGCTCTTGACATCAGTCATGATAATGATTTATGGACTCTTCGCGAAGGAATGCTCCCCCAAACTGGTACAACTCTGTATTTATTCTTGTTCGCGAGTAGCAGAAAATATACAAAAAGCTGTCCATCTATCAGTCTCCGATCCATAATGTACAAGAATTCCATTATCACCAATGAAATATACTGATGGAAAAAAATCGCAGCATCAAAAAATAATTGATGTAGAGTCATTAAATTTCGAGAATACGTGATTCACACTGCAAGGACACAGGTTAGTGCAGGGGCGAGATAAGCCATTGTAAATGTGAAATGCTTGTACATTAGTAACCAGCGTATCCTCCAGAATATTGAAAGTAATCATGAAAACCTCCATGTATTGTGTTGTAGAGATTCCATATGTCAGTTTGTCGGATGTAGTCCCATACCTCTTCTGCTTGGTCGGTCAATGCAGCGACGGTTAGACAGGCTGTGGATGATGCTGGAGTTGCCGTCCGATGATGTTCGATACGTGCTCGATTGCAGCCAGATCTGTTGATCGAGCAGCATGCCGACACCCTGTAAAGCGGTTTGAGCTAAAACGGTGTTACCCTGTTGAGAAACACTTCCTCAAGTGCTGTTCGTGGATGGTAGAACAACAGTTCGAAATCAGCCCAGTGACGTTCAAATTTGCAGTCAGGGTGCATGGGATAACCACGACAGTGCTTCTGCTGTCATTCGAAATCGCACCGTAGACCATAACTCAAGTGTTGGTCCAGACAGGTTGTCGCAGGCGCTCACCAGGCTTCCTTCTAACCAATACATCGCCATTACTAGCACCGAGGCAAAACCAGATTTCATCAGAAAACACAGCAGCCCTCACCCTGCTCTCAAATGAGCCCTCGCCTGATACCACTGTAGTCGAAAAAGGCGTTGCTTTGGTCACTGGAATGCACGCTGCCTGGGCTCTGTCTCGGAGCGATTCGTTGCGTCAGTGTGGTGTCAAATACTGCTAAAATTGGTGCTGCAGATGTAGTTACGCTGTGCCAGAGTCATACACCGAACACGATGGTCTTCCCTCTGTGTAGCGCCACATGGCCGTCCGGAGCCCGGTCTTTTTTGCGACCGCACATTCCTGGTGACCACCGCTGCCAGCAGTCATGTACAGTGGCTACGTTTTTGCCAGCTTCTCGTAGCCCTACTATTCGATAAAGTCTTCACACTGGCGTCATCGTCGACTTACGGCATTCTTAACTAACATGAATTCACCACGTACACTCTCGAAGGTAACTAATTCTCCTGACCGTTCCAGCGTGCATTTAGAGCATACGTGATTTGCATCCTCATAGTGGCCCTACTAGTGCCTGGCGCGAAATTTGAATAGACATCATATTGCAGATGTAGAAGCACGCATACTAACTTTCGTACATTATTCACAACTACTTCTTGATGATGCAACTTTTTTCCGTCAGTGTAGATGTAAAATGATATTTTAACATAACAAAGGAAATTGTGAAATTTTAACTTTCACGGCCGTAATTGTAATGCTGCTCGGAGCTAGTACGTCATGATGGAATAAAAAAAATCTAACGATTCGTTCCATTTGCTCAGAATATACTTAATGAATTATTCTAGGAATCTGACTTTGATAGAACCTACAGTTCGACTTGAAGATGTCCGCCCTAGATGGAGACGAAACGTGGCGTTCCTCCATGAAATTCATTCGACCACGACGTACCAGCAAGGAATATATTAATAAGTGTGAAAGGACTATTTGTAACACGTGAACAACGTTATGTAATAGATCAATGAGTATCATCTGCCATTCTCTCTCGATTCGCAGATTTAGACTAAATATAAGACTCATTTTCAACAATACCTATACTTACAGTTCTTACAAAACAAGGACAAGGTTCAACCTATGTTACGATGCAGGGTGAAGAAAAAATACCACACTTGGCAATCGGCATGGGATTCCTCATTCCAATTCAAGAGAAAAGTACACGTATCAGAAGTCTGTCCCGCCAGTAGTTTCAATAGAAATATGATATAAAAACGAGGCTCTGGTAACGCTATAACTGCGTGCACCGTGGCTCAGAAGAGGTAGCATGAAGTCTGTGCTCTCCCGGAGCTGTCCCATTAGCTCAGTAGGACGAAGAAGTGTCATGCGGAATGGATATTCAGACTCGTCGGTATTCGACTCACTTTCTCAGGAACCTTTTTTTTTTTTTAAGTTAAAGCATCAAATTGTATCCAATTTCCACACCCACATTCCAGTATCTTGTGCATTTCTTTCTGATACCGTTGCCTTTTTTCAAACATTAAGACATACCATGAACTTCTTACAGACACAAGTGACCACTTTATTTCGTCTATGGCATATATAAAGCCAGCAAGAAACAATAGTGGATACGGTAACATAGTGTACATCCAGTGAGATAAAAAACACAATACCTAGGCTTCTTGACATTGCACATTATTCTCCGCACAATAATTACATTATGCACAATTGACGTTCAGGGTTATCTTCACAGAGCCAGTATGTACACGTCCGAGGAACTTTCACTTCAGAGAAGACGTTCAAATCGACCACATCGCATTTCCACACACTTCGCCACTCGATGGGTCATACTTTGCCGGACCCTACGCAACACATCTGCATCGACCTCTACTGAAGCAGTATGCTTGTGAGCTGTTAGGTCGTGTACATCTAAGGCTGGAGTACCGTAGAAGTGCTCTTTTAAGTACCCCAACAAAGAAAAATATAGCGAATTAAGGTGCGGGAAACGTGGAGGCCAGAACTTTGGATTTGTACGACCAATCCATATCCCTGGAACCGCTTCATTTATATAGTTACGGTGGAGGTGCACCACAATGCTGATATAACAGTTGTCGCCGCACACCAAGCAGCGTTGGCAAATACGTAAGGAAACGTACGGTACAAGTGCGCATTCTACTTGTCCGGCAGTAGGTAAGTGTTCAAAAGCGCTCCTCCCACGCTTCTAGCCCCCAGACTTGTAGCGAAGCGTGCATGAAAGGCACGTTCACGGGTGACGTGTGGGTTGTGTTCCTACCAGTAATGGCTGTTGTGGAGATTCAAAATACCTTTAGGAATGAAACTAGATTGGTCATGTTATTTATAAAACGTTTGTTATCTTGGTGCAAAAATCAGTAACAAAAATGTACTCCTTGAATGTTGTCTTCTGGTAGTTTGTGCAGAGTTAACGTGCAATTGATGCAGTTCTTCATCGTGCAACACTTCAGCAACCTGTCTTTGGGATATACGGAACTGTCTTGCACTACCACTGGTACTTCGCCGAGGTGACTGGTGAACTATTTCAAGAACAACAACTTCTCTTTGCGGCGTACGTTTAGTCGTCGGACGACCTCTGTCAATTTCTCGTGTACGAATATTACCGGTTTCACGAAGGCGTTGTTCCAGGCAAAGATAAATGTTCTTATCGGGATGGCGCTTTTGAGGGACCTTTCAAGATACAGCAGCAGCAGCAGTAGGACCAGCTTGGTTATCGGATGCACCGTTCAGTATCAACATCTACATACATACTCCACAATCCACCATACGGTGCGTGGTGGCGGGTACCTCGTACCACAACTAGCATCTTCTCTCCCCGTTCCACTCCCAAACAGAACGAGGGAAAAATGACTGCCTATATGCCTCTGTACGAGCCCTAATCTCTCTTATCTTATCTTTGTGGTCTTTCCGCGAAATGTAAGTTGGCGGCAGTAAAATTGTACTGCAGTCAGCCTCAAATGCTGGTTCTCTAAATGTACTCAATAGCGATTCACGAAAAGAACGCCTCCTTTTCTCTAGAGACTCCCACCCGAGTTTCTGAAGCATTTCCGTAACACTCGCGTGATGATCAAACCTCCCAGTAACAAATCTAGCTGCCAGCCTCTGAATTTCTTCTATGTCCTCCCTCAATCCGACCTGATAGGGATCCCAAACGCTCGAGAAATACTCAAGAATAGGTCGTATTAGTATTTTATAAGCGGTATCCTTTACAGATGAACCACATCTTCCCAAAATTCTACCAATGAACCGGAGACGACTTTCCGCCTTCCCCACAACTGCCATTACATGCTTGTCCCACTTCATATCGCTCTGCAATGTTACGCCCAAATATTTCATCGACGTGACTGTGTCAAGCGCTACACAAATAATGGAGTATTCAAAGATTACAGGATTCTTTTTCCTATTCATCCGCATTAATTTACATTTATCTATATTTAGAGTTAGCTGCCATTATTTACACCAATCACATATCCTGTCCAAGTCAACTTGTATCCTCCTACAATCACTCATCGACGACAGCTTCCCGTACACCACACCATCATCAGCAAACAGCAGCATATTGCTATCCACCCTATCCAAAAGATCATTTACGTAGATAGAAAACAACAGCGGACCTACCACATTTCCCTGGGGCACTCCAGATGATATCCTCACCTCCGATGAACACTCACCATCGAGGACAACGTACTGGGTTCTATTATTTAAGAAGTCTACGAGCCACTCATATACCTGGGAACCAATCCCATATGCTCGTACCTTAGTTAGGAGTCTGCAATCGACCACCGAGTCACTTTCCGGAAGTCAAGGAATATGGCATCGGTCTGATACTCTTCATCCATGGTTCGCAAGATATGAGTATGAACTTAACAGGACCAGTTATGGTTGTGCAGTGCGCAGTTAGTAGACACATGCATGCAGTTTAATGGATCCGTCATGTGAGAAAATGATGTCCTGCTTATAAACTAGGGAACGGACGTCTAAAAATTAAAAAAAAAAGCTGGAGAGGATTCCAATCGTCGGTAGCTCCATGATGGACGTGAGTTTGACGTCCCAGCCCTGTACTCCGTGACCTAAGACGACTGATTCAGTAACGCCGCTTGACACACGTTTCTGAGTACATTCACGGGTTTCCAAAATGCTCCAGATTTGATTTTGCTAGATAAACTTTTTCTTGAATCTGGACGAGGAATAGAATGTCAACCTTCAAGTGCGACATTTTTCTTCATCCTGTATAGCAGAATATACAGGGTGGTCCATTGATCGTGACCGGGCCAAATATCTCACGAAATAATCATCAAACAAAAAATTACAAAGAACGAAACTCGTCTAGCTTGAAGGGAGAACCACATGGCGCTATGGTTGGCCCGCTAGATGGCGCTGCCATAGGTGGAGGAGGAGGTTCAAAATGGTTCAAATGGCTCTGAGCACTATGGGACTCAACATCTTAGGTCATAAGTCCCCTAGAACTTAGAACTACTTAAACCTAACTAACCTAAGGACATCACACACACCCATGCCCGAGGCAGGATTCGAACCTGCGACCGTGGCAGGCCCGCGGTTCCGGACTGCAGCGCCAGAACCGCACGGCCACCGCGGCCGGCCGGAGGAGGAGGAGATTAGTGTTTAACGTCCCGTCGACAACGAGGTCTTTGGAGACGGAGCACAAGCTCGGATTAGGGAAGGATGGGGAAGGAAATCGGCCGTGCCCTTTCGAAGGAACCATCCCGGCATTTGCCTGAAGTGATCTAGGGAAATCACGGAAAACCTAAATCAGGATGGCCGGACGCGGGATTGAACCGTCGTCCTCCCGAATGCGAGTCCAGTGTGCTAACCACTGCGCCACCTCGCTCGGTCTGCTGCCATAGGTCAAACGGTTATCAGCTGCGTTTTTTTAATAGGAACCCCCATTTTTATTACATATTCATGTAGTACGTATCGAAATATGAATGTTTTAGTTGGACCACTTTTTTTCGCTTTGTGATAGATGGCGCTGTAATAGGCACAAACGTGTAAGTACGTGGTATCACGTAACATTCCGCCAGTGCTGACGGTATTTGCTACGTGATACATTACCCGTGTTAAAATGGACAGTTTACCAATTGCGGAAAAGGTCGATATCGTGTTGATGTATGGCTTCACTAAGGATGGGGCCCCTCCACGCCCACACCAACGTGGTGACCAACACGAAAGTTCTACTGTCACCTCCGTAAACATGTTAGTTTTTGAATCAGGCGTCACAGTATGCAGGCTGTGATGTTATCCATGCGTCTGGGTAGGATTACTCATTAACATGGTCCATCAGGAGATAGAAGTGGTCGAAAACGATTGAAGGGCAGCGGTTGTAAGGGCAGAGGAAAAAAAGTGCCAAGGCCAGCGCCAAGGGAAAAAAAACCTCTGCGACAGTAGGACGGGTAGTAAGGGCAGTAGCGGCTTGCTAGCTGCGACAGAGCATGCAAGGTGAGGGGTGGTTAGCGTGAGGTATCGTGCGACGTTACCTATGTACTGCGTGGTCGTTAGCTGGGTCAGTCCGGTGCTGCGGCTGGGCTCGCTTGTAATCTCCTGGGCCTGCCGCAGTGGCTTCCTCCCTGTAACATAAAAGTTTGCCGCGGCAACGCATGCGCTGCTGTTAGGCCCTCTGCTGCGCCTTGTCGTCAGTGACTTGGTGCAGCTTCATCAGGCTGGCGCAGAACGACGGCGATCGGCTACCGTACAGCGTCCTCCTATACTGCACGGCACAGCCCTTCTGCATTGCAGCTGTGAGCTGCTCCGCTTGTCCAGTGATCCGCGCCGCTACAGCGTCGGAGAGATGCACGCCGTTCGCTCGCGCTTGCGTGATGACGGCTGCCTTTCTGTCTTCTCGGTCCCTTAGCGGGGGCCGCTCCCGCAGCGGGCGGCGTCGCCACCGGCTCCTCTGGGGCGGCGGTTGTCTTCTTTGCGCCTCTCACCTGCGGTGCTGCTGGAACAAAAGCTGGGATAGGCGCGCGAACGTCCTTCTGCGAGGTCGCAGGAGTGTTCGCAGGTACGACTGCGCTGAGGCCTTGGGCGAAGACTGCTCGCAGTTGCCTCAAGGCCTCTTCCTTCTCTGCAGCCACGGCGGCTGCGAAGGCAGCCCTCTCCGCCGCCATGACGGCTTTGAGGGCTGCTGTGGCCTCCTTCACGGCGGTGCCGAGTTCGAGGTCACATCTGTTCACGGGAGGGCGAGCTGCGTCCTGGCTGCCCGTTTCCGAGCGGCCGTCCCCGCCCCTGGCAGGTGGATCTGCTGCTGCACCGTCCCTCAGCTGCACCGGGCTGTTCTGCGCCCTACGCCGTTTCCGACGTCGTCTTCTCTTCTGCTGCTGCGTCGGTGCGGCCGCGGCCGCTTCGCCGCCCCCGGCACGGTTGCGGCTTGAGAAAGCTGCACAACCGCGCCAACTGGCGACGTGCGGGCCGCCACACCGGACACAAGTCGGCAGAGCGTTGCTGCCGCGGTCGCAGGCGCGGCTGTCTTGCTCACCTGAGCACTTGACGCACCGCGCCGCGTTGCGGCAATACTTCGCAACATGGCCCTCGCCCTGGCACCTGAAGCACTGGGGCTGAGGGTCCATGGCGGTCGGGAGAGCCTCCGTCGTAACCGGGAAGCCCAGCAACTTCCGCAAGTCGAAGATGTCGCTCCCGCCGTCGACCGTTTGCACGGTCACGGCAGAGAGCGGCGCCCTCTTCCTGTTGGTCCGGTTGTGCAACCTTGCGGCTGCATTACCAAACCCGGCTCGCAGCAGCCCTTCCCGGACCGCTGCCTCATCACAGCACCAAGGTAACCCCCTGAGGAGTGCCTTAGTCGTCTTCATCCTTCCTACGGAAGGTGCCTTCTCACGCGCCGGTGGCGCGTCGACGATGTGGTCGGCCACTGCGACCTCGATCGCCCTGTGGTCGGCCACGTTTGCGGCTCGAACGCAGATCAGCGAGTCTGTATCGACAGACTCGTAGACCACCTCGCTCCGAGCGCAATTCGTCATGGTGTCGAACAGCGCTGTCCACCCGCCTTTGCACTTGACGTACAAAGGGGGGACAGGCCGCGACTCGTCTTCTCTGGAGTTCCTTGCACAGTCGGCAGACTCGGTGAGTTGCACAACCGAAGGACCCTTCGTAGCGGCAGGTTTCCTCTGCGCACCCTTCTTTCCCATGCTGCGAGGCGTGGAACACGACAATTTGCATTCGTTGTAAAAACAACGCACGACAATTTGCTCTCCGCGGCGCCCACAGCACAGAAAACC
This sequence comes from Schistocerca nitens, assembly GCF_023898315.1. Lineage (NCBI taxonomy): Eukaryota > Metazoa > Arthropoda > Insecta > Orthoptera > Acrididae > Schistocerca > Schistocerca nitens. The sequence continues at coordinate 954,868,586 of NC_064615.1, forward strand.
TCTTCACGAGCTCTCAACGGCCGAGTAAGCGAAGCGCGCAACGGCAGCTCGGTATCCTGGACGACATCATCCAAGTGCCAGGACCGTTCGTCGGATAGTTACGTTATTTAAGGAAACATGACGAGTTCAGCCACATGTGAAACGTCAACCACGGCATGCAACAAATGATGGTGCCCAAGTAGGTGTTTTAGCTGCTATCGCGGCTAATCCGCACATCAGTAGCAGACAAACTGCGCGAAAATCGGAAGTATCAAAAACGTCGGTGTTGAGAATGCTACATCATCATCGATTGTACCCGTACCATATTTCTATGCACCAGGAATTGCACGGCGACGACTTTGAACGTCGTGTACAGTTCTGCCACTGGACACAAGAGAAATTACGGGATGATGACAGATTTTTTTCACGCGTTCTATTTAGCGACGAAGCGTCATTCACCAACAGCGGTAACGTAAACCGGCATAATATGCACTATTGGGCAACGGAAAATCCACGATGGCTGCGATAAGTGGAACATCAGTGACCTTGGCGGGTTAATATATGGTGCGGCATTATGGGAGGAAGGATAATTGGCCCCCATTTTATCGATGGCAATCTAAATGGGGCAATGTAAACTGATTTCCTACGTAATGCTCTACCGATGTTACTACAAGATGTTTCACTGCATGACAGAATGGCGATGTACTTCCAACATGATGGATGTTCGGCACATAGCCCGCGTGCATTTGAAGCGGTATTGAATAGCATATTTCATGACAGGTGGATTGGTCGTCGAAGCACCAGACCATGACCTGCACGTTCACCGGATCTGACGTCTCCGGATTTCTCTCTGTGGGCAAAGTTGAAGGATATTTGATATCGTGATCGACCGACAACGCCTGACAACATGCGTCAGCGCATTGTTAATACATGTGCGAAGATTACGAAAGGCGAACTACTCGATGTTGAGAGGTATGTCGTTACACGTATTGCCAAATACATTGAGGTTGACGGACAGTATTTTGAGCATTTGTTGCATTAATGTGGTATTTAACAGCGTGCGTTCTCAGAAATGATAAGTTCACAAAGGTACATATATCACATTGGAACAACCGAAATAAAATGTTCTCTATTTTAATTTTAATAACCTACCTGTTACCAACTGTTCGTTTAAAATTGTGAGCCATATGTTTGTGACTATTACAACGCCATCTATCACAAAGCGAAAAAGTGGTCCAACTAAAACATTCATATTTCTTTACGTACTACACGAATATGTAATAAAGATGGGGGCTCCTATTTAAAAAAAAACGCAGCTGATATCCGTTTGACCTATGACAGGGCCATCTAGCGGGCCAACCATAGCGCCATCTGGTTTCCTCGTTCAAGCTACACGAGTTTCGTTCTTTGTAGTTTTTTCGTTTGACGCTGATTTTGTGAGAAATTTGTCCCGGTCACGATCAATGGACTACCCTATTTACTCCAGTGCCCATTAGACCTCATCAGGATAGAAGTTAAGACAGAGGTTGAAAATACCGCTTCAGTAGTAAATTACTTCATTTTTACACGACCGATTTCGGACTGTTATAAGACCATCCTTAGGTGTCATAGCAGTGCTGTGATCCCCGAGCGCCGCGTGTACCAGGCGCGATGTGCTGCCTATGAGCACAGAACCCTGTCTGGCATAATGTTTCAATCTGAAAGGAAATTTTAGGATATCTTTAGTTTTCCTGGTTGGAATGCGTTGTTTGTGTGTAGCGCAGATAACCAAAATGAATGAAAAATATTGACAGAGCAAGTCTTAATGTAGGCTTGAGAAACAACTGCACACAGACTAAATTAATATTCGGAAACTACGTTACAAATTTTTAGGACTTGTAGAGGGGTCGCAGGTTCGAATCCTGCCTCGGGCATGGATGTGTGTGATGTCCTTATGTTAGCTAGGTTTAAGTAGTTCTAAGTTCTAGGGGACTGATGACCTGAGCTGTTAAGTCCCATAGTGCTTAGAGCCATTTGAACCATTTTTTTTTTTGTTTTTGTTCAACGACCGTTTAATTCATCGACTTCTACTTGAGGAACTGAAATGGGTGTGACGCAGTACCATTATCAAGTAATAGTTCGAAAAGAAACATAACGAAAAATTCCTTTATCACTTCAGCACCTTGGTTTGTACACCCATTTTCAGAAAAAAACAGGATACATTGGACGACTAGAGGTAGGACGTTCATTTTCTCAGGAAATGTGCATTAGTAGTTCTGCAGAATGATAAACATTTCAACCATATTGGCCCATGTCACGTATTGCGCCGCGGCCCCTCCCTCTAAGGTTCGAGTCCTCCCTCGGGCATGGGTGTCTGTGTTGTTCTTAGCATAAGTTAGTTTAAGTAGTTTGTAAGTCTGGGGACCGAAGACCTTAGCAGTTTGGTCCCTTAGCAAATCACACCCACACCATATTGGCCTGCGGATTTGAGATCAACAGCGATATCACGGTGCAACACCACGTAAAATGTGCCTGCGGCTCTGGTTGTCGCTATAAACCGAAGTTAATGGATCAGTGGGACTTGAGCAGATGTGCAGGACGGTTTGCAGACGTTTGCGCAAACCGTGCCGTCACATTAGTGAGTTTGAAAGAGAGCGCATTATTGGCATTCGAGAATGTGATGTATCCATCCGGGAGACTGCTGCTCGTGTGCAATGAAATGTTTCGACAGTGCAACGCGTGTGTGCAGAATGGTTCACGGAAGGCCGTAGAACACTACGAGATGCGTCAGGTCACACCAACCAGACCACCCTGCGAGAATATCGACGCCTCATCCGAATGACACTGCAGAACACATCTGCGTCCTGCTCGGCTCTAGTGCAAAAGTGGAACAGTGGAACACATCGTACACTATCAGGTGTGACAGTCCGGCGCCGTCTATTACGGCAAGGGCTACTTCCGCGTCGTCCACTTCTCCGCCTATCTTTCACGAATTTACAGAAACATCCTAGACGGCAATTGTGTATGGAACGACGTCACTGGAGACAGGAGTGGCATCAAATAGTGTTTTCAGGCGAATCCAGCTTGTGTTTGTTTGAAAATGATGATCGCAATTTGGTTTGCCGCTGACGGGGGGAGCGGCATTGCAGTGACTGTATCTGCACAAGACATACAGCACCAACTCAAGGCCCAATGGTATGGAGTGCTGTTGGGTACAATCACAAATCACAGTTGGTGCCTGTCTAGGGCTGTGCGGCCAGCGTGACCTACGTGAATGACATACGGTGACCCGTAGCCACACCTTTCCTGCACAACACCCCAGGCGCCATTTTTCAGCAAGACAACACACAATCACATGCTGCTGCACGAACACGTACCTTCTTCGTGTCTCAGGACGTCAGCCTTTGGCCCTGGCCCGCCAGATCACCAAACTTGTTGCCAATTTCAAGATTTTAAACATGGCTGAAACAGCAACTGTTGACATTCTTCACGGCAAATGATAACAGCCAGACAGCTGCAGGATAAAGATTCATTAAAATCCTTGGCCACGGTTTCGGTATATCTAAATATACCTTCATCAGAAATAAAATGCACTAAAATCACATCGTGCAGTGGAGATACATAAAACAATCGTGCCAAAGGCGTCGTCAGTTGTTAAAACATCATCTCCATTTATACAACATAACTATGAACAGAGGGTCGATGCGAACACAACATAGCATCAGTACTTAGCCTGTGAACCAGGCGAAGTACTTAATAAATCTTCATCCTGCAACTGTTTGGCTGTTATCATTTACCGTATTGTTGCCAATCGAAAATGTATGGGATATGGTGAAACTACTGGTGCATTGCTGTGATCTAATGCCAACCACTTCAGATGAACTCTGGAACTGGGTGGACACAGCATGGATGACTATACGCCATTCGCGCCTTATACGCGTCGATACCATCATCCACGGAACAATTTATCTGGGCCCATGGTGGACACTGTGCCTGCTAGCCAGCAAGACACATGCTGAATCTTGGTGACTGAAATGCTGATCATTTCTGCAGAACATACTAATGTAGATGTCCTATGAGTAAGAACGTCCTATCTTTATTTGTTCAAGGTGTTCTTTTTCTCTGAACATGAGTGCATTAAAACTTAAACATTACGTTCTGGCTGGATTCTTTCCTGTTTTAGAGTAATGTAAACACGTCATGTTTCAGTTTTAATACAAACAAATGTGCTTAAGAGATAAAAGGGTGCTCCGTTAAGTTTCCTTACGAATTGTTAAATAATATACATAATAACTGCATTGCGTCACGCCTAGTTGACTTCCTAAAGCAGAAGTGGGTAAGTCAAACATCCGAACTGAAATCGCCGTACAGCGCTACGTTTCTGGACACGGCTTCCTATTCAAAACATTATGTACTCACTGCCGTCTACTTTCCTAGAAGTTTGTAACAGGAATTTCCGAACACCCTGTATACACGCAATTCATAAGGGGACTAGAGCAGTAAACAGTACCTATCCTATTATCTTCGTTTATTTTGGTGTATCTTAAAAACTTTTCCATTCACATTTTATTTGTACAGCAGGTACCACTGTCCTTGCAACTTTTCTTCCAAACGAATCCCAATTTTAATTAATAACTAATTGTGTACGTAGATAGAAGGAGAGCACAATTCTGTATTACTATGATCTGTATATTTCTAAACGTATATTTATAAGATTTTTCTTGTCATCATTCTACTGACTGGTTTGATGCGGACTACCACAATGTCTTCTCCTGTGCCAACCACTTCATCTCAGAGTAGCACTTGCAACCTACGTCCTCAGTTCAAAAATGGTTCAAATGGCTCTGAGCACTATGGGACTTAACAGTTGTGGTCATCAGTCCCCTAGAACTTAGAAGTACTTAAACCTAACTAACCTAAGGACATCACACACATCGATGCCCGAGGCAGGATTCGAACCTGCGACCGTAGCAGTCGCACGGTTCCGGACTGCGCGCCTAGAACCGTGAGACCACCGCGGCCGGCTACGTCCTCAGTTATTTGCTGGATGCATTCCTCTGAAGTTTTTGTCCTCTACAGTTCTGTCTAATACCATGGAAGTCATTCCCTGACGTCCTAACAGATATCCTATCATCCTGTCCCTTCCCCTTGTCGGTGTTTTTCACGTATTCCTTTCCTCTCCAACTCTGCGCAGAACCGCCTCATTCCTTACATTATCAGTCCACCTAATTTTCAACATTCGACTGTAGCACCACATCTTAAATGTTTCGATTCTCTTCTGTTCTGGCTTTTCACAGCCCATGTTTAACTACCATACAATGGTGGGCTCCAAATGTACATTCTCAGAAATCTCTAGCTCGAATTGAGGCCTCTGTTTCATACTAGCAGGCTTCTCTTGGCCAGGAATGCCCATTCCGCTCCTGAAACTTTCTTTAATTTCCATTATTGATTCTTCGCTGTACACACTGAACAGTAGCAGCGAAAGACTACATCCCTGTTTCACACCCTTTTTAATCCGAGAAATTCGTTCTTGGTCGTCCAGTGTTATAATTCCCTGTTGTCTCTTGTACATATTATATATTACCCATCTCTCCCTATAGCTTATTCCTGTTTTTCACAGAGTTTCAGACAACTTGCAACATTTTACATTGTCAAACACTTTTTCGAGGTCGACAAATCGTATGAAAGTGTCTTGATTTTTCTTTAGTCTTGTTTCCATTATCAACCGCAACGTCAGAATTGCCTCTCTGGGGCCTTAACCTTTTTCTAAAGCCAAACTGATAGACATCTCACACATCCTCAATTTTGTTTTTCATTCTTCTGTATGTTATTCTTGTCAGCAACTTGGATGCATGAGCGTTTAAGCTGATTGTGAGATAATTCTCGTACTTGTCAGCTCTTACAGACTTCAAAATTGTGTGCGTATATTTTTCCGAAAGTCGGATGGTATGTCGACAGACTTATACATGCTACACACCTGCGTGAATAGTCGTTTTTTCCACTTCCCCCAATGATTTTAGAAATTCTGCCTTATTTGGTCTTAGGTCCTCTAAAGCTCTCTTAAAATCTGATACTAATACTGGATCCCTTATCTCTTCTAAATCGACTCCTATTTCTTCTTCTATCACATCAGACAAATCTTCTCCCTTGTAGAGGCCTTCAATGTACTCTTTCCACCTATCCGTTCTCTCTTCTACATTTAACAATTTCATTCCAATGGCACTCATAATGTTATAACCCTTGCTTTTAATTTCACCGAACGTTGTTCTGGCTTTCCTTTATGCTGTCAGTCCTTCCGACAATCATTTCTTTTTCGATATCTTCGCATTTTTCATGCAGCCATTTCGTCTTAGCTTCCCTGTTCTTCCTATATATTCATTCCTCAGCGACTTGTATTTCAGGATTCCTGAATATCCCTCAATACATATTTACTTCCTTCTTTCATCATCAACTGAAGTTTTTCTTTTGTTACCCACGGTTTCTTCGCAGTTACCTTCTGAGTATCTATGTTTTTCTTTCCAGCTTCTGTAATTGTCCTTTTTAGAGGTGTTCATTTCTCTTTAACTGTACTGCATACTGAGATATTGCTGTATCTATAGCCTTAGAGAACTACAAGCGTATCTCGTCATTCCTTAGTTCTTCCGTATCCCACTCCTTTGCGTACTGATTCTTCCTAACTAATCTATTGAACTTCAGCCTTCTCTTCATCACTGTTAAATTGTGATGAGTCTATATCAGCACTTGGATACGCCTTAAAATCCAGTATCTGATTTCGGAAACTCTGCCGGTCGACGATGAAATAGTCTAACTGAAATCTCCCCGTATCGCTCAGCCTTTTCCAAGTATACCTCCTTTTCTTGTATTCTTGAACGGCATATTAGCTAATACTAAATGAAATTTATTACAGACTCAATTAGCCTTTCTCCATTCTCATTCCATGTACCAATGCCGTATTCTCCTATAACCTTTTCTTCTACTCCTTCCCCTACAACTGCATTCCAGTCCTCCATGACTATTAGATTTTCATCCCCCTTTACGTACTGTATTACTCTTTCAGTCACAATGTCAAAATCGTATTGGGTGATTTTAATGCCAAATTGGGTCAAGAAAACATCTATAAATCGGTGGTAGGTAATGCAAGCCTGCTTCAGGAAACCAGACAATGGCTTCAATATGATCAGTTTAGCAATTGACAACAATCTCTGCATCGTGAGTACAAGGTTCCATCGTAAGGACAACCATGAAGGAACGAGGATGGCACCAGACGGGCATACAGTAAACCAGATATACAATGTATGCATTCAGAAGCGCTATGCAGGTATCATCAAAGACACGCGAACCTATAGAGGAGCAGACTGTGACTCTCATCGCTTCCTGGTGATAAGTAAAATGAACGTTAAATATAAGTAAGTGTGCAGAACATCTACGAAGAGGTTAAAAGAAACACAGGTAAGAAGAAAGTATGAGTCAACAGTAGCAGAAAGCCTAATGAGTTGTGATGAGATGGAAACTGACAGTGATGTAACCAATGACTGGTCTTAAATTAAAGTGCAGCCTCTAAGATACTGGGTAAACGTAAAAAGTCCGATAAAATGTGGTTCAACCAACTGCGCCAGCAAGAAATTGAAGAAAGAAGGTTGGCTAGGAGGATGTAGTTAGAAAGTCTGAGAGACCACGAATTCAGAGGCAAGTACACCAGAATAAGAAAGAAAACAGCTACTATACTAAGGCAGGAGAAACGGAAGTATTACAAGGAACTAATAAAAGAGGCAGAAGAGGATTGTATTCATCACAGGACAAGACAGATGTACCAAAAAGTAAAGAAAGTAACACTAAAATGTAAAAAGAGAGAAACATATAATAAAGACACCCAAGGTAAAATAATCACAAGTGATACTGAAGTAGAACAACGTTGAGCGACTACTTCGCTAATTTACTAAACTGCGAAGACCCCACTGAACCACTGAACCCCTTTTATGTGACGTGCCAGACACAGTAGACATCAAAGTAGAGTCACCCAGTGAAGAAGAAATATAGGGAGTAATAAAAAATTTAAGAAATAATAATGCTTCAGTGGAACAAAAAATTGTGAGTGAACTAAAAACAATGGAGGGCCAGAATTGGTAAAAAGAATTAAGAAACTGATAAGGAAAGTGTGGGATTATGAGAAAATGCCTGACGACTGGAAAACGGCCATCATCTGCCACATTTTAAAAAAGAATGACCCTCTGGATTGCGATAATTATAGAGGAGTTTCAACCCTTAATGTAACCTACAAAATCCTATCACACTGTCTACTCTAGAGCTTGATACCACTAGCTGAAGAAATTATAGGTGACTATCAGTGTGGTTTTAGGAGAGACAGGTCAACTAGTGATCACCTCTCTACACTCCGACAGATAACTGAGAAAGCATGAGAACATAACGTTGACAACCACTTGGTATCTGTTGCCGTCAAAAAAGCTTACGACGGCGTACACAGGAATACAATAACCAGGGTCCTCAAAGAGTTTCAATTTCCTGGCTAGTTAATATGCCTAGTACAGATGTCCTTGGAGGAAACCTATTGCAAAGTAAAGACCAACATAAGAGTGTCAAAGGAGTTTGAAGTCAGAACAGGCCTTAGACAAGGAGATGCTTTATCTCCAGTTCTTTTCAATCTGGTTTTAGAAAAGATAGATAGAGAACACCAAAAAGTAAACCCAGTTGCAGTAAAGATGGTTAGGAATAAAGTACATCGTCTTGCTTATGCGGACGATATCGTCCTAATACGTGGAAACAAAGAACTACAAATCATGACAAGTTCCTACAGGAACACTGCAAGCAAAGCAGGATTAGAAATTAATGAGAAGAAAACAGAGCACATGATCGTGAGCAAGGCACCCAATGATGGCAGTCCACTGACAGTTGATGATCTCACTTATAAAAGACTAGACGCCTTCAGATATTTGGGAAGCGTCATTAAGGAACAGAATAAAATGGAAATTGAAATCAAAGCGAGGACAGCATCCGCCAATAAAGCTTTAAAAAATGGTTCAAATGGCTCTGAGCACTATGGGGCTTAACATCTAAAGTCATCAGTCCCCTAGTACTTAGAACTACTTAAACCTAACTAACCTAAGGACATCACACACATCCATGCCCGAGGCAGGATTCGAACCTGCAACCGTAGCGGTCCCGCGGTTCCAGACTGAAGCGCCTAGAAGCGCTCGGCCACACTTGCCGGCCGATAAAGCTTATTTTGACCTATGTGTTATCCAGTAAAGCTGTTTCCAGAAGCTTCAGACTTAGGTTATATCTGTGTGTAATTATGCTAGTAACTCTATATGTATCACATATAGAAAAGCAGATGAACAAAAATTAATAGTTTTTCAAAGGAAAAGATCAAGGAAATTAAAATTAATATATTAAGAGAGATCCAGAAACACAGGAGTGGAGAATACTTAAAAACCAGGAATTGAAGAAGCTTTATCAAGAGACTAATATTAGGCAAAGGATGAAGAGGAGGTAACTGATGTGAGTCGGACATCTAATTAGGATGGAGGAGGAACGACAACCTAAAGTAGCGTTCTCAGGAGCCATAGGGGTCAGAAGGAAGGGAGGAAGGCCACGAACCAGATGGAAGGTTGACATCGACGAGGACGCGTTAGCAATGGACCTGAGTAAAGGATGATGGACAACGAAAGCCAGAAACAGAGACCGCTGGAAGAGGAATGTAGAGAACGCGTATGGTCTCTAAGGCCCAAGCCCAGTTAAGAAGAAGAAGAAGATTACTCTTTCATTATCCTGATGTACTTTCTCTATCTCCTCATCTTCAGGTTGCGATGTCGGTATGTATACCTGGACTAACGTTGTCGGTATTGTTTTTCTGTCGATTCTGATAAGAACAATCCTATAACTGAGGTGTTCACAGTAACACTCTCTCTGACCTACCTTCCTGTTCATAACGAATCCTACTCCCATTGTAACATTTTCTGCGTGCTGTAGGTATTACCCTATACTCATCTGACCAGAAATCCGTGTCTTCTTTCCATTTCACGTCAGTGACCCCTACTATATCTAGATTCAACCTTTGCATTTCCCTTTTCAGATTTTCTAGTTTCCGTACCACGTTCAATCTTCTGACATTCCACACCCCGACTCGTAGAACGTTATCCTTTCGCTGGTTATTCAGTCTTTTTCTCATGGTCACCTCCCCCTTGGCAGTCCTCTCCCGGAGATTCGAATGGGCAGTATTCCGTTATCTTTTGTCAATGGAAGATCGTGATGAGACTTTTCAATTACTGGCCACATGTGCTGTGGATAGACGTTATGTGTCTTTAATGCAGTGGTTTCCATTGCCTTCTGCATCCTCATGCTGTTGATTATTGCTGATTCTTCAACCTTTACGAGCGATTTCCCGTCCCAAGGGCAAGACAGTGCCCTGTACCTCTGTCCGCTACTCCGTCCTATTTGAGGAGGCCGCTGGCCGACTGAGGGTCGATTCTTATGCCAGAAGTCTTCGGTCGCCAATGCCGATTATTAAACAGAATTTAGTCTGTGTCGGATTTCGAACCCGGGACGGAGCACATTTTGATTACTAATCAAAGAGACTATCCCTAGGCCACTGGAGAGTCTTCTTATGTGTTGAAGCATATGAAATTCTATTGTACTAATTCTTTTCTCGGTTTCAAGTGGTAGCCCCTCACTGGTTTCCTGAATCTGTGTAATCAATTTTTGTAGGGTTATTTCTTAATGTCAGCCTAATTTATAATTCCCCTTACATTCCTGAGGGATGAGTTAAATTCGTATTTCTTAACCGTTTGTCATTTGCGTGTGTACCACATTCGTCCCTATGTAAATGATGACACGATGGAGCTCACGGGAGAATTTCAATAGCAATATGGGCTGAACGTTCTCACTGCGCTGTGAAATTAGCGGCCATTTTCACAATTCGGCGTAATTTTCGAGGCGGTGCCAATTTGGTGCGCTGAATCGGTATTGCGACGGCCACAGAATGTAACAAAGCCAGGCCCGCATAAAAGGGCGCAGGTACTGGCCCGCTCGCATAACAAGTGGCTGACCGCTCGTGACGTCACGGCCTGTTTAATTTCCGGCCATTGATACCAGCGCGAGTAGTTACCTGGCTTTCTGATTGGACGCCGCTCACCTCGGGTTCGTCAGGCACGGTCGATGCGATGCGCCCTATAAAAGAATCCGATTACAGATATTACGACGTTATCGTAATCAAATTCTCGGGGACGCTAGCAGGTTGGTGTCGAAATGCAATAATAACTGAGCAGCAACAGCTAATTTCTTCTCTGCGGGGTTCAAAATAAAAAAAGGCAGAAGTTGATTCAGGCGAATAACAAGATAAACCCGAAATGCAGGACGTTACCACCCGCCCCTGTTGCAAAACAGTGAGATAAATCGCAAACAAGAATATTTTCATTTAAAAATGTCTGTTTTAAAATTTATTTTATAGTAGTATCGAATTTTACACCTCAGCTGTAACTCCTGTATAATTTCTAGCATATGGGATGTTTTGAATTGCTAACTTTATGGGAGTTCGTGTAACATCACTAGCTCTTTAAAATACCAGAGTAAATATTATTGTAAGAACCTCGATGAAGACAAGGAGTTAGACCCCTTCACTGCATTTTTCATCATTCCTTCATCTCTTACTAAGTGCTTAAAAGTTTCATTTGAAACATGGAGAAATGTGATGATTATGTGACTTTATTGGCAGTTAGAGATCGGTCATAGCAAATTTGCATATGATGTGAATTTGGGATACCGTGAGAGTCGGAGACAGGTTGTCCATATAGGACATGTAGTAGATCTTACGGATCCTACGAACCTTAAGTTTATTTAGGGGAAGATTGTCTGAAATTTTGAAATGGAAATGACGACGTTTTATAGGATATATGAACATGATGATGTAATTTCTGTAAAGCACTGGAAACTATAGACCACTGATATGAAGTTCTGTGTATTTTCATACGTTTAAAACACAAATCCCACATACTTTGACAACATTTTACGCACTACTCCGTCCGAAGAGGGCTCGGATGGCCTCAGTAGATAGTCGTCACTGGATGTAGATAAGGAGGGGCAAGTAGTCAGCACACCCATCTCCCGGCCGTTGTCAGCTTTCATGACCGGATTTTAGGTACTCCAGATTTGTATAATTTTTTTTGTTTACATCTTCAGATGCCATATGATCTACTTGGGCAATAATATTCTCGCAATGCGCCTCCAGATACATTATCCAAATGGGGTAGCAAATTCTAAAACTGTCATATTTTATGTACCTGAGACAATGGGTCTAAGCCATGTCATGAACCAAGAACTTAATTTAATGGGAAAATGTAAAATTTATATTGATCAAAAGAGTGACAGCTATCCGCTCAACTTTTATAAAGCAATATTCCTATAATATGTAGGAGATGGAATTCTTCAAGGCATAACTTCTTTTTAAGATGAGAGCAGTATTTCTACAGCAATTCCGGGCAACATTGCACTTGTACCAGGTACTGAAGTATGCAATACCACTGGTGTCACAATCCAAGATCGCATGCACTTAATCTTGACGGTAAAACTCTTAGTGCAGGTTGCCAATATATCCCTAGGCATTACATCATCAAGATTCCCCCCCACCCATTCCTCTTGCATAACCTAACCCTCACCTCCTCCTCCCGTCCATCTAATTCTCCATCACCGGTATAACAACCAATAATAAAGCAAAGATGGTAGAAAAGTCCAATTTTGCTAGTACGAAAATTAAAGAAATAGCACAAACCACACCCCTCATCCATTCCCACCTCATCCTCTCCAGCCAGTCACAGCCTAGTATTGAAATGCAATGTAAGTACGGCGATAGCCCAACATTTTAGTCAGCGTTACAATGAAAGAGCCAATTACAACGTAGCCCCATCTAAGATGGACTCTAATGTATCCAAATGGCTTGAATTATTAATCAAAAAACACGTCTAGAAGTTCTTTCTCCTATCCTCCAATCAGACCTTAGTATTTTAGCCACTATTAAAATGAAAGAACCAACTACAATGTAACCCCATCTTGGCTGCGCTCGTATGCAAACGACGTGTGCTGCTTACTAAAAATTACATCACACACTTTAAGGAAATATATTTGAATTGCATAAAATGACGTGAATGTTGTCAAGTATGTTTTCATTACCAACTTCAAAACAATCGTTTCTCGACTGGCTCACCAGCCGAACATGTAAATTTCAGTGAATGCTACATATCAGTCGCTGTGGAACAGTAGAATGAGAATATAAAATACTCTCCATAAATAGTCAAATACCAACATTTGCTTATCCAGTGTAATGAATTAGTAATGCATGGTTATCGAATACGAGTTTTACGTAAATAGTATTCTGCAAAACTTAAGAGACGTGAAATAAAATCAACTCTTGCTTTTATGCTACCATTGCTTTTCTTCCCCAGCACTGGTAAAATTTTGTTTACCATAGTATAAGATAGAACGGAGTCTCGCATTAATTATTTCCGCAGCTTTGATCTTTGTCAGATGTCACAATATTGTTTACAAGTCTGAAAAAGCATCAACAACGCAAAAAGTGCAATGCTTACATGAAACTGGTGCCAAAAACAAGACTCGAGAACTCCGAAGAAAGTACCTCACGTTATTTTCGTGCCTAAATACAAGTGGACTACTAAAGAGACACGTATACTTCATACGGAATGTCATAGATACTCTTCATAAATAGTTGAAAACCAACATTTCTTTGTCCTATTAACAAATTAGTGCCACATAGTTGTCAGACAAGAGTTTTACTTTAGATACTATTCCAGAAAACTTGAAATACGTGAAATAAAATCAACTGCTGATTTACGCTTGTCAGCACCAACAGGTGGTGACTTTCATTAATCGATCTGAGAACCACAATTGGTTTATAACACAAATGAACTTAATATTAATTAAGTTTCACCTCTATGATACTTGTCAAGTGTCACAATGCTCTACCTAAATTTGCAAAAATAGGTCATCAATGCAAAACATGTGCAATATTTACTTCAAGTATCACAATATTGTTTTCCATGTGCACACATATTCGTCAAATTAGTGCGTAAGACATGATTGTCCACTTTAAAGCCAGCACTCCATAGCTGTTTCCATTCCTAAATAGTTACAAATAACATGATAAAGTAACAGCTGACATCTGTAATTACTTTGAGCAACTAGTTCATGAGCCTACTCGTGCGAACACTCTTGACTTCTTAGCAACAAATAATCTTGAGGTAACAAGAAGCATCAAAACGGGTACAGTGGTTAGTGAACACAGGTTTCTCGTAGCGAAACTGAATACCTTAACTTCCAAATCCTCCAAAAATAAACGAAAAATATATTTAAAAAAATAAACAGCAAAAATTCGCTAGATGTCTTCTTGAGAGGCAATCTCCACTCCTTTCAAATTATTAATGTAAGGGTAGACGAGATGTGGCTTTAATTCAAAGAAATAGTATCGACAGCAATAGAGAGATTTACAGCAAATAAATTAACAAACGACGGAGCTGATTCCCCATGGTACACAAAAAAGATCAGGACACTTGCAGAAACAACTAAAAAACATGCCAATTTAAACGAGCACAAAATCCCCAAGGTTGACTATTTTTACAGTAATACAAACTTTAGAGCGGACTTCAATACGAGATGCTTAAAATTATTTTCACAACGAAACTTTGCCTCTAATCATGGTATAAAATCCCAAGATATTCTGCTCGTATGTAAAGTATGCTAGCGGCAAGATACAATCACTGCCTTCTCTGCGCGATAGCAATGGAAATACGATCGATGACTGTGCTGCTACTGAGTTACTAAACACAGTCTTTAAAAAATTCCTTCACCAAAGAAGACGAAGTAAATATTTCAGATTTCGAATTAAGAGCACCTCCCAGCACGAGTAACATAGAAGTAGGTATCTTCGAAGTAGGCTTACGCTTCAGTTAGGTTCTTTTCAGAGTATGTTGATGCAACAGCTCCATATTTAACAATCGTATACAACCGCTCGCTGGACGAAAGATCCGTAACCAAAGACTGGGAAGATGCATAGATCACACCAATATTCAAGTAAGGCAGTAGGAGTAATCCACTAAATTACAGGGCCATAACATTAACGTCGGTATGCAGCAGGATTTTGCCAAATATATTGCATTGAACATTAAGAAATACCTCAGAGAGAACGTTCTATTGACAACCAGTCAACATAGATTTAGGAAACTTCTTTCTTGTGAAACAAAGCTAGCTCTTTACTGACACGGAGTGTTGAGTGCTACCGACAAGAGATTTCAAATTGATTCCGTATTTCTAGATTTCAGGAGGCTTTTGACCCCGTACCTCACAAGCGGCTTTGTAGGGAAAATGAGTGCTTATGGAATATCGTCTCTGTTATACGACTGGATTCGTGATTTCCTATCAGATAGCTCACAGCTCGTACTAATTGACGGGAAGTCATCAGGTAAAACAGGAGTGATTTCTGGCGTTTCACAAGGTAGTGTTATAGGCTTTCTGCTGTTCCCTCACTATATAAACGATTTAGGAGGCAATCTGAGCAGCCGTCTTAGGCTGTTTGCTGATGATGCTGTCGTTTACCGTCTAGTAAAGAGACCAGAAGATCAAAAAAACTGAAAAAGATATCTGCATGTAGTGAAAACCGGCATTTCACCCTAAATAATGAAAAGTGCAAGGCCATCCACATGAGTGCTAAAAGGAATCCGTTAAATTTCGGTTACACGATAAATCAATAAAATGTAAAGCCCATACATTCAACTAAATACCTAGAAATTACAATAATGTACAACTTACATTGGAAAGAATACATAGAAAATGTTGTGGGGAAGGCGAACCAAAGCTGCGTTTAATTGGACGAACAATTAGAATATGCAAGAGATCTATTAAAGAGACTGCCTATACTGTGCTTGCCAATATTTCTTGTGGAGTACTGCTGGGTGATGTTGGATACTTACCAGACATGTTCAACGGATTACGTACAGGAAGTTTAAAGAAGGGTAGCACGTTATATACTATCGAGAAATAGGGGAGAAAGTGTCACGGACATGATAACGGATTTGGGGTGGAAATGATTAAAACATAGATGTTTGTCGTTGCGGCCGGACCTTCTGACGAAATTTCAATCACCAACTTTCTCCTCCGAATGCGAAAACATTTTATTGACGCTGACCTACAGAGGAAGAAACGATCATCACAATAACATAAGAGAAATCAGAGCTCGCGCTGAAAGATATAGATGTTCGTTTTTTCGTGCGCTGTTAGAGAGTGGGATACTAGAGAATTATTGTGAAGGTGGTTTGATGAATCCTCTGCCACGCACTTAATGGTGGTTTGCAGAATGTCTACGTAGATGTAGATGTAGAAGAATTTGGCCTAAGGGATCGATACCCTAAAAGTAATCTGCATAAGCTTGTAACTGGAGAAAATATGTTAGCTGACACACTACAGCAATCAGGCAAGCACACAAACGAATCGAAAGTCTGATTTTCTGGAAGAAAGTATTAAATAGACCTTCTCTTGATATAAGTCACAATACACCTTCAAGCTAAATATTTCGTCACCTAAATTCTTCTCAAGCAGCGTTTTAGTTGGAAGGAAGATAAGGCATTATGTTATACAGAAGAAAAATGTAGTAGATGATGTTCGTTGACAGTTGTTGCTTTCATTAAAAAAATTCAAGCTTACTGCTTACTGTATACGGTAACAAATCGTGACTAAATTTGTATTATTTATCAACCCAGAACTATGGTGTCAAGGATCTCTCAACGTTTTCCTATACAACGCAGAAAACTGTCATGTATGCACACATATCACAAGCAAAGACGATGACACAGCTGAAAAATCTAGTGCGCCTAGAGGAAGTCGTTGTCTTGAAAATAATCTCTTTGATAAAATATTTATCATTCATCGAGTACAAAAACACAAACACATGTAGCTTGAATGCCTATCGCAATATGCAAGTGTAATTACGTATCTATACTGTACTAGTTCTCGAAATATGTAATGTTTTGTGCAATTTGCAAGCTATATGGACCCTAATTAAATATTGCTGCACCTAAATTTTCTATATTATCTATATAACATAGCTCTGACTAAATCTTTGTAACCGTAAACCGTAACACATAACCCATAACATGTAACCCATGACTCATTTTATGATCAGTGGTCAATGATGATCTCTGGATTGGTCAAAGACGTTCGGTGATCAGCGATGACGATGAATGGTCCATGATAATAACTGGATTGGTTGATGACAGTGAGCGGTCAATGATTATGATCAGTGGCCAATAATAATCACTGGACTGGACAATGATGCTCGGTGGTGAACGATTATCATCAGTGTCGACGATCATTACTGAACTGGTAAGTAGCCAGTGATGGTCAATGATCAAAGATGGTCAGTCATCATTTTTTTGTGCAGTCCATTAAGCTTGCTCTGCCTTCCTTGTATATATTCTAACTATCGGAGACATAAAGAGCAAGAATCGGGTGAACGCCTCTAACCCGCCACACTTTGAAGTGTGTGAAATCTTATATGTTTGGAGAAATTGTACTATTTTACTTTCCTGGGATTTTCGTAGAGATCTATATTTCATATGCAAATTACAGTAGGCATACAAGATCCATATGTGAGTGTGTGTCTTTGTACTCAAATAACACATTATAAATAATTTTATGAAACATTTTTCTTTGGGATGTCAACATAACTTTGTTGCCAGAATGAGATTTTCACTCTGCAGCGGAGTGTGCGCTGATATGAAACTTCCTGGCAGATTAAAACTGTGTGCCCGACCGAGAGTCGAACTCGGGACCTTTGCCTTTCGCGGGCAAGTGCTCTACCAACTGAGCTACCGAAGCACGACTCACGCCCGGTACTCACAGCTTTACTTCTGCCAGTATCTCGTCTCCTACCTTCCAAACTTTACAGAAGCTCTCCTGCGAAACTTGCAGAACTAGCACTCCTGAAAGAAAGGATACTGGCAGAAGTAAAGCCGTGAGTACCGAGCGTGAGTCGTGCTTTGGTAGAGCACTTGCCCGCGAAAGGCAAAGGTCCCGAGTTCGAGTCTCGGTCGGGCACACAGTTTTAATCTGCCAGGAAGTTTCATAACTTTGTTGCTTCATATACTTTGGAGGTATTTAAATTATGTCACCGTCTTTGCTTTTGACATATATGCGTACATAGCTGTAGTGGGGCTAGATCGTTTGGGGCGCAACTTCCATTTTGCCAAATTTATCAAAGACGAGGGATACAAGATGGTGGCCGTAGATGTAGAAAAATCACACTGAGGACATGGAGCCAAATTCAGACTCTGGTGGAAAATATGGCAAATTAGCTCCACTCATGCCTCCCCCAACTCCTATAACGTCATCCAACCCCACCATCACCCCATCCCTGGAAATGGTGGGTGATAGTCTCTGTCCAACTGACTAAGACGAAGGTTAGGTTAGTGTATTATTTATTAATGCGGGAAATGTGTTCTTGGCGTTGTTATCCTGCTGATGGATTCTCTTCCACACTACACTGCCCCCCACCCCCACCTGCATTACGCGCCACTGCCACCCCCAGTTTTTTTCCAACTGCGAGTGTGTATGTTCACCTAAAAGTTGGAAGATGGACTACCCTAGCCGACAATACTATCACCAGAGGGTGCTGGAAACTTTCCACCACCTCACCCCTCAAACCTTTAGGATTTCGGCTGCTTTTTGAAAGGAAAAAACTTCAGACTCCTACACCAACTGTGGTGTTCATCACGTTTTCTCAAACACTGAGTGGGCTTAGTTTATATTCACTGCTGGAGTCAAGGATATTATGGCTCTTATTTTTTAGCTTCCTCACTTTTAGAAGCACAGTTCTACAATGAAAAACCCACATTGGTGTCTCAGGAAAGACGACAAAATCAGACCAATTATATAACCAGAAGTTCATGACATATTCCGAAACCCACATCACATGGCGAAAGAAAGACAGACAGCAGATTGGATGTCCAAGAGATTCTCATAGAGTTCGAATCACTTTCTTAAAGGCGAAAAGAATGGCTGGAATTTCCGATGAATTTTCGATGTCCTATAACTGCTGGTCTGGAGATGCTCTAAAGTCACAACAGCAGCTGGTTGTCAGCACCCACCTGTCCAAGCCAGAGGGCTATGGTGAGCCAAGACTAGTTTCTGAATGCTCAAACATGGAAGACTTCAAGTGACTTTCTGACATCACAAAACTACCTATAGATGCCTTGTTCTGCATCTGTCTTGTTCAAACCAGCCAGCAGAGGCTCATAAGCCCCCCACATCCATGTGTTATGTCTCTGCGACGTCATGCAACTTCTTGTGGATGGGGCACCCTGATGGGATATTACTGAATTTACCGACCAAAATGCTGCTTTTGGTGTGGGTGTACTGTCCACCAGTTTCTACAAAGAGACAAATCATGAGAATTTCACTGGAATATAATTTTTGTGCAGATCAAATAAAAAAAAATACAGCAGTCGTATTGCAGTAAAAGTTAAACCCTGCTAAAGTGGTCTTCAGATCATGAGATACGGAAACTATTGTCAAGGGTACTTAGTGATTAAACTACTCTGATACTGCCTAGGAAACTTTGAATTTTTCGGCGTCAAACTGATCTCCGGCCAGGCTATATCACCACAAACGATTGTACCAACATAAGAATCGATGCGTCGCTGTAGTAAACACAATTTATACCCTGCGCAGTACCAAACCATCACTTCCACGTTATATCGACTGTCAAGCACAACGTGTCAGACAGATCACGGTGTACATGCGTGGTTCGAAGGGCTTCAGGATAGGTTTACGTACTCCCCTGGCCACCAAATTCCTCAGATTTGACCCCTGCCGAGAATGTGAAGGACCACCTCAATCGGGCTGTTCGCGCCATTGGTTCTAAACCCAGGAATATAGTTAGCTGGCCGATGTGGCGAGCGGTTCTAGGCGCTATAGTCTGGAACCGCGCGACCGCTACGGTCGCAGGTTCTAATCCTGCCTCTGGCATGGATGTGTGTGATGTCCTTAGAATTACAGGACACTAACAACGTAACCACAGACACCGTTCCTGGCCGAGTGGTTCTGGGCGCTTCAGTCTGCAACCGAGCGACCGCTAGGGTCGCAGGTTCGAATCCTGCCTCGGGCATGGATGTGTGTGATGTCCTTAGAATTGCAGGACACTAACAACGTAACCACAGACACCGTTCCTGGCCGAGTGGTTCTAGGCGCTTCAGTCTGCAACCGAGCGACCGCTAGGGTCGCAGGTTCGAATCCTGTCTCGGGAATGGATGTTCGTGTTGAAATTTTCCAGAAAGATTTCTCTGCATCCCTTCAGCTGGTGTTAGACTGGCCGAAGGTACTCTTTGACGCTTCTCACCGCTGGTACCTACATACGTATATCTGCCAGAATCTTTTATGGTCTGTCGTTCATAGCATATAGTATCACATGAGAGATGTTCACAATACTGCTCTCAATAAAGAGAAAAAAGACAGGAAGGCAGTATTGCCATTTAATGTAGTTCATCTGAATCTGACTGTAGAGTTTAAGCAAAAATCGTTCCTAAAAGCGCTAAAAGATCGTTTACAAAGGCTGCACAGCGAACGCAAACATAGCTGCTGATGCTGAGTCCATAGGTGTGGCTGATGAGAGTCGCCTCATCTCCCGGGTGATGCCATTCAAAGTCCCATTTCGATTTCACAAGAGGGAAATGGCTCATTCCACGGGATCCAAACAGAATTACACACTCAGCCTCACGTTTAAAGATAGATGAGAGCAAACAGAAGCTGGCGCCAGTCTACAACTTTTCGTAACACCTACGTGTGTGTAGTACGTGGCTAGAGGTCGTCTCCATTAGTAAATAATGGACTCTATCGATCGTTTTCACAGACAAAGTGCCTCCTGAGATACTGTTCTGTAACCTCCCCATTGTCAAAACTTTGAAACAGAGATGAGCTAGAGAAATTTACTATGTAAATAGCTTGTAATACCACTATATACATTTGAAAATTTTCAGTTGGACTCCTCCTGCTGCCAAGAAACTGAAACCTGCTAGGCACTACAGAGCAGAACAAGCAGACATGACGAAACACAGACATGCATATACACCAGACGAGTGAACCACACAGACATGACGAAACACAGACACGCATATACACCAGACGAGTGAACCACACAGACATGACGAAACACAGACATGCATATACACCAGACGAGTGAACCACACAGATATGACGAAACACAGACATGCATATACACCAGACAAGTGAACCACACAGACATGACGAAACACAGACATGCATATACACCAGACGAGTGAACCACACAGACATGACGAAACACAGACATGCATATACACCAGACGAGTGAACCACACAGACATGACGAAACACAGACATGCATATACACCAGAGTGAACCACACAAACATGAAGAAACACAGACATGCATATACACCAGACGAGTGAACCACACAGACATGACGAAACACAGACATGCATATACACCAGACGAGTGAACCACACAGACATGACGAAACACAGACATGCATATACACCAGACGAGTGAACCACACAGACATGACGAAACACAGACATGCATATACACCAGACGAGTGAACCACACACACACACACACACACACACACACACACACACACACACACACACACACACACACACACACAAATCTATCAAGTTCATCCCTGTTATGTCTGAGAAACCATGTCAGTGACAATGTCATATCGGTAGGAATACCAGCTAACAACAGCGAGAAAGCATCTAAAGACCTGTGATGCTGGAAATGATGACGTTAACTGCTGTTCTGATGGATTAGCTGTGTGCAAAACTGCAGTAGATAACAACTCTTACCATCCTTTTTCCTATATCTTATGCTTATTTTCTTAGAATTTCAAACATCTAGACACCACCTCTTCAGAAGTCTACGTTCCTGTCAGTCATTGTGTCACAGATTCTTTATGCTTCTGTAGGAATGTGAAGATCCCTCCATTAAAAAGTTCTGATTGAAAACTGTGCATATGGGATGTTCGAGTTTCGTCCAGCCTACATTCTAGTGGCACAGAAATAAATTTCAAGAATGAGTATGGGGCGTACATGGTGCGCAAGGCTGTAGCCATAATAGAAAATTTATTAATTATGGAAGGGAGGAACTTACACAGCGTCACTGCACTGAAATGCCCCTTACATTCGTTTGGGTCCTATGTTACATGCAACTGATTCCATTGCACTGTGGGATTACTGGTTATTTTTTCTTCATAGGCATTATACTTTTCGATATTAGAATAGAATGTATATGCATATATATGACATAGAAGACTAATTTTAATGGAACATCTGTTAATGGTGGGTGGGAGTACCACACAAACGTTCACTTTACTTAAATAGCCCTGGCAGATGGTTAGAGATGAAGTTACATGCATCTCATTCAAATGGTTCAAATGGCTCTGAGCACTATGGGACTTAACATCTGTGGTCATCAGTCCCCTAGAACTTAGAACTACTTAAACCTAACTAACCTAAGGACATCACACACATCCATGCCCGAAGCAGGATTCGAACCTGCGACCGTAGCGGTCACGCGGTTCCAGACTGAAGCGCCTAGAACCGCACGGCCACACCGGCCGGCGCATCTCATTCCATTGCGCCTATGGGTTACTGGGTATTTAATTTAATTTTATTTTTTTGGTTCTTAAGCAAATTATATTTTGTATGCACATGTACGGTATGGAAGAATGTAATTTTAATGGCACATTTGTTAATTGTGGGAGGGGGTACCACATGCAGCATCACTTAATTAGATAGCCTTGACAGAGTTTTGTTAACTATGTTACAGACATTTAGTTCTAGCAGTTCGTTGAATAGGCTGTATTTTCATCACAAGCAGACCACATTTCGAAACAAGATAGAATCTACACTCCTGGAAATTGAAATAAGAACACCGTGAATTCATTGTCCCAGGAAGGGGAAACTTTATTGACACATTCCTGGGGTCAGATACATCACATGATCACACTGACAGAACCACAGGCACATAGACACAGGCAACAGAGCATGCACAATTTCGGCACTAGTACAGTGTATATCCACCTTTCGCAGCAATGCAGGCTGCTATTCTCCCATGGAGACGATCGTAGAGATGCTGGATGTAGTCCTGTGGAACGGCTTGCCATGCCATTTCCACCTGGCGCCTCAGTTGGACCAGCGTTCGTGCTGGACGTGCAGACCGCGTGAGACGACGCTTCATCCAGTCCCAAACATGCTCAATGGGGGACAGATCCGGAGATCTTGCTGGCAAGGGTAGTTGACTTACACCTTCTAGAGCACGTTGGGTGGCACGGGATACATGCGGACGTGCATTGTCCTGTTGGAACAGCAAGTTCCCTTGCCGGTCTAGGAATGGTAGAACGATGGGTTCGATGACGGTTTGGATGTACCGTGCACTATTCAGTGTCCCCTCGACGATCACCAGTGGTGTACGGCCAGTGTAGGAGATCGCTCCCCACACCATGATGCCGGGTGTTGGCCCTGTGTGCCTCGGTCGTATGCAGTCCTGATTGTGGCGCTCACCTGCACGGCGCCAAACACGCATACGACCGTCATTGGCACCAAGGCAGAAGCGACTCTCATCGCTGAAGACGACACGTCTCCATTCGTCCCTCCATTCACGCCTGTCGCGACACCACTGGAGGCGGGCTGCACGATGTTGGGGCGTGAGCGGAAGACGGCCTAACGGTGTGCGGGACCGTAGCCCAGCTTCATGGAGACGGTTGCGAATGGTCCTCGCCGATACCCCAGGAGCAACAGTGTCCCTAATTTGCTGGGAAGTGGCGGTGCGGTCCCATACGGCACTGCGTAGGATCCTACGGTCTTGGCGTGCATCTGTGCGTCGCTGCGGTCCGGTCCCAGGTCGACGGGCACGTGCACCTTCCGCCGACCACTGGCGACAACATCGATGTACTGTGGAGACCTCATGCCCCACGTGTTGAGCAATTCGGCGGTACGTCCACCCGGCCTCCCGCATGCCCACTATACGCCCTCGCTCAAAGTCCGTCAACTGCACATACGGTTCACGTCCACGCTGTCGCGGCATACTACTAGTGTTAAAGACTGCGATGGAGCTCCGTATGCCACGGCAAACTGGCTGACACTGACGGCGGCGGTGCACAAATGCTGCGCAGCTAGCGCCATTCGACGGCCAACACCGCGGTTCCTGGTGTGTCCGCTGTGCCGTGCGTGTGATCATTGCTTGTACAGCCCTCTCGCAGTGTCCGGAGCAAGTATGGTGGGTCTGACACACCGGTGTCAATGTGTTGTTTTTTCCATTTCCAGGAGTGTATATGCACACATATAGCATGGAAGACTCTAGTGTTAATGGAAAATTTGTTAATTGTTGGAATGAGTACCACACATAGCATCATTGTACTTAAATAGCGCTGAGTGACGTTTGGAAACTATCCAACAGTGTTTCACTTACATCTTTTAATTATGCATTTATCGCATGTAACAGCTTTTGGAGTGTATATACCATTTTTCAACGGACTTTCATTGATCTTAGAATGTTTGAGTGGCGGAAATCAGGAACAGAACATGTATATCTCAGTGCACCCTCTGTCTTAAAAAAAAAAAAAAAAAAAAAAAAAAAGAAAGAAAGCCACAGATCTACTCTCGCTCCAATGTAACACATACCTCTTCCTGCAGACCATGTGTGTTCGTGGCACTTTGATACTTGAGAAATATGTGCTATGATGCCCTTCAACTGTTAATTGTAACATAATAACACCAACGACAATGAGTAATTGCTGCACTAATATTACTAATGTCGAATACGGGATCGCCGAGACAGAACGTGTCGGTTGTAGCTATCAACTGCCCTCAGTATATAATTCAGTTTGCCACACAGCTTCGCCCACTCTATTTGAACGTGCCTCTCCTTTACACCTCACTATACATTCTCAATTTGCACAATAACTAACTTTGAAGTCAATTGTCAGCTGTTATCCGACATTAACATACATAGGCCCATTTGTGGTTAAATGATATGTACTAGTGAACAGTAACATTGACACGACAGCTTCACGTTGCATAGTCAATGTCTACCAATCCTGTGAGTCCTCATCTGTCCATGTTGCGTAACTGATCTGTGAAGCAACAAAGTTACGTGGATGCTGCCTGGATCGTATAGGTTGGCATATTCAATTCTAATATGTGACAGAAAAACAGACTCTAGGAAACACATTGTGTTTCTCCCAGAAACAAAGGGATGGATTAGGGTATGTATGGATGTATTTAGGCAATTTTTTACTCGATCAGTGTGTGACATTGTGATGGAAGGGTAATCGATAATACTGGTGAGATGTTCCCTCCACCGTGCACTGTACAGCCGCTTACAGTGTATTTGTTTCAGATGTGGGATGTTCATAGGTGATGGAGTTGTGTGCAAGTAGGCGGGAAAATACTTAAAGCTAGTGCACATTAATAGGACTAGAAATCGCATGCGCTGTCATCGGAATCATTGCCTGCCACAAAATGGCTAGCAGTAAGCATCTGGAGAAGAATGAGGTAGACTGCGTATGTCAGGCACTGATTAATTTGCTGGAATCTTAAGGAAAGCAACCTAAGCTCTGGGACCTGACAAGTCAGTGAGCTAAAGTAGATGTATATGTCAGGCTCACGTTCACTTGCATGGCTTGCATGGATATTTAAGGGTGGAGTGATCCACCCCCTAAGAAGTGACTGTCTAAGAGGCGAGAGATGGCAAATCCCATCGGTATGACACCTAGAGACTACGGCCCCACAATTCAGATCGAAGTGTAAGAGATAGTAAGATGACTGCTGTTGCTGGAGAAAATACTGACATTGATTTGTTCTGGCTTGTACTAGTTTGCTAATTTTCTCTCAATGTACAATAGTTGGACTAGCGACTAAGTGCTGAGTTTGCTTCTAGATAAATAACTACTATTATGCATGTGCGTACTACCCATGTGTATATGGTTCAAATGGCTCTGAGCACTATGGGACTTAACATCTATGGTCATCAGTCTCCTAGAATTTAGAACTACTTAAACCTAACTAACCTAAGGACAGTCATCACGAGGCAGAGAAAATCCCTGACCCCGCCGGGAATCGAACCCGGGAACCCGGGCGTGGGAAGCGAGAACGCTACCGCACGACCACGAACTGCGGACCCATGTATATATACTCTGTTCTAGCCGGAATACAGTATCGTGATCAATTCACTATCGAAGAGTGCTTGGGGTAAGAGGTGAGCAATGCTGTGATTAAGTCTTGAATCTCCCCGTACTAACCGGCCGGAGTGGCCGAGCGGTTCTAGGCGCTACAGTCTGGAACCGTGCAACCGCTACAGTCGCAGGTTCGAATCCTGCCTCTGGCTTGGATGTGTGTGATGTCCTAACGTTAGTTAGGTTTAAGTAGTTCTAAGTTCTAGGGGACTGATGATATTAGAAGTTAAGTCCCATAGTGCTCAGAGCCATTTGAACCATCCCCTTGCTATTGCAGTAGTTCTGAATTACACGTGGAGGTGTGAGGTTGTTGAACCAATGTAAATGATTCAATCGATAAAGTATTACAAACTCTGTAATATTGTCAGATTACCATTAAGGCGGGTGATGTATTTCCCACGAAATATCATGCTATCAATGAAGACTAACAGCATTGCACTGTCGTATTTCTATGCAGTAATCATAGAAATAATATATAGTCTATGAAATACTGTTGTACATAATTTTCGCGAACCTTTAGCTATATGAAAATATGTGTTTGCTCAATAGATGAGAGGGAGATATGCGTTTGGAAAGGAGTAATCAGCAGACAGGTATTTTGATGTTGTTCACATGGCAGGCACGTTTTAGTTTTCAGAAAGCAATTCACCTCAGCACTCAGGAATGCCTTTGAAGCCAGAACGCTCAACAGTTCATGAGGTATTCTAGGCAGGAGTTTTGTCTACAAAGAACTTTTTGGCTGCGACAGGTAATATATATCTCTCTCTCTGCTGTAGGTGCTGAGAAAGCCTTTAGCGTTAATGGTGGAATGCTCTGGAAAGCCACATTACTGGAGGCTGCTATTGAAACATTTGAGAATGTTGCGGTTACGGATACTGTATCTCACGAACGACTTTGTATGTGAATATGATCCACAGAATTCGTTATTTACCAACAGAGAGGACCATTGGCCACATACCACACACACAGAGGTGTTCTAAAAGTATGCTATTGTTCTACACTGGCGACAGCTCCTGTCTGCTCTCATCCATCTCTACAAATGAGGCTGAGTGCATATTTGCGTTTGGTTCAAATGGTTCATATGGCTCTGAGCACTATGGGACTTA
Organism: Schistocerca nitens; assembly: GCF_023898315.1. Classification (NCBI taxonomy): domain Eukaryota; kingdom Metazoa; phylum Arthropoda; class Insecta; order Orthoptera; family Acrididae; genus Schistocerca; species Schistocerca nitens. Next base: position 954,895,937 of record NC_064615.1, read on the forward strand.
ACTTCTGAGGTCATCGGTCCCCTAGAACTTAGAACTACTTAAACCTAACTAACCTAAGGACATCACACACATCCATGCCCGAGGCAGGATTCGAACCTGCGACCGTGGCAGTCGCGCGGTTCCAGACTGTAGCGCCTAGAACAGCTCGGCCACTGTGGCCGGCATACTTGCGTTTGGATCCTGCACAATGGGCCGTGTCACTCTTGTGAAATCAGTACATGACTCCACATGCTGTCCCAGTCGGCAGTTGAGGCGACGCTCAACAGCCGCTGTTATGGACTGTGTAATACCTGTGCAAGACTTGTAAGCGCGATTACGAAAGATTTTTCAGTGAAGTTCGACGTCAAATTAATCTGAACTAGGTTATAGCAATGCAGCGCTTCTGTCCATTTGATTGAAAGTGGTATTGTGAATATATCTCTAAAACCAGCGAACGACAAATCATAAAATTTTCTGACGGGTATAGGTATGAAGGTATCAGCACTGAGAAGCATCAGATAGTACCTCCGACCAGTCTAAAACACTAACTGAAGAGATGCAGAGAAATCGTTCTGGAAAACTTTCATTTATGAGTCTGATTTTACTTAACTGAGGACCATTTTCAGATAGTGACGGGACATCCAGAACATTTGAAAGCACATTGCTGTTGAATGTGCAGTTTATCATTCGTGATGAAGCGTCACATATTTCCTATTGTTCCGGGTGGGAATAGTGTTTTAAAAGTAATTTTAATGGCTTGCAGGAAGCGTCCTGTCCTTAAGTTTTTGTCCATCTGCGACTCACTTCTGCAGCCCAGAAACTTAAGCATCTTGTTCGACTTTGAGGTGTTATGATTAGTGACACAACACTTCCTTGTCGGTGCTATAGTGAGACAAGTCGTCACAAGTTTCTTTCTCTCCGTCTAGCAGGTTCGAGACATCCAGTAGCCTTTTGTTCGACTGTGAAGTATACTGCCATTCTAAATGTATTCCGGCTTTATTTGGTTGAGAGTAAATCGATTGTAGCGTGTTGTCTGCATCGAGATGACGAAACACCAGAGGAAACGATATTTCCTGGTTCTCTAGAGTAAGAAATACGTGTGATTATCAGCGCTAAGTTAACTTAGTTAACTTCGTAACCTACAAGGATGGTGTGAAATCTGTTATATCATTGACTTTGGTATTCGTTAAAACAATACCCGTGGAACTACTAGTTTCCTTTATTTTCGACGTTTCACATAAAAATCTTCCTAAAGATATAATTTTCACTCCTCATCTTCAGAATTATAAAGTGCAGGCGATCGGTAGCACACTTCTATGTCTTTGATATCCAGAATAGTGGCGTAAATGTATGATATTCTGGCAAACCATGTGGAAATACATGAAATTCTAGAAATTTTAATACGCTACTCGATGACTTCAGCATAAAAGTGTCGCAATATCAGATATTTGAGCTGATATCGGTTTCAAGATCAGTAAATTAATTTATGATTGGCGAAGCATTTCAGATCGACATTGCCAAGAATATTGGCACTAGAGCTTATGTCAACCACTGTTCTTTAACTCTTTGTCTTTTTAACAATATTACTTTTGTCGTGTTCTTCTTTTTATTGCTTTTTATTACTGTAACACTTTTTATACTTTATAAGCTTATTACAGACTATAACTATTGTATCCCCCTTTTATTTTCGCTGTTTCAATTAATTATTGAAAACTAGTGCTTGCTGACATTAGCGACATCTGGTCAACTTACTACACAAGCATCTTGTGGCTACTGTACGGCAGCTTGTTTTAAACAGTAGTTTTACAGACAACACGACTCGTGCATGTAATGTGATTTATATGTATTTGACGATGCTGGTGCTGATTCCGCATTTAACAGTTGACTATGCCACTATGGCTGCAGTGCATTAGGACTTTGTTTTTATGAGACAGGTATGCCTCATCACAATTAAAGCGCACATATGTAAATTTTGTCAGTACTACTTTTCAATGTGCTCTATGTATTGTTCTTAAGCTGTATACAGTTTGCGAGTGTATTTATATTTTCCCATTTTTGCTGGAGATCTGATGATGGTCATTAAAGACCGAAACCGGTAATCTGTTCAACAGAAAAGATTGTGACCATAGACGTAAATTAAAGGAAACATATTACATATATGGGTCACTGTGTTTTTTCGCGACGATGTCGCAGCTTGTGATATCCTTAGGGTGTTAAAAAGAGTGGGGTACAGTGGTCAACCAGCTTCTCATAAGCTACAAATTTCTGTAGTGAGTGGTCAGCAACGCTAGAAGTGAGGTAATGATGCGGTGTCACCGTCAGACACCCCACTTGCTAGGCGGTAGCCTTTAAATCGGCCGCGGTCCGTTAGTATACGTCGGACCCGCGTGTCGCCACTATCAGTGATTGCAGACCGAGCGCCGCCACACGGCAGGTCTAGAGAGACTTCCTAGCACTCGCCCCAGTTGTACAGCCGACTTTGCTAGCGATGGTTCACTGACAAATTACGCTCTCATTTGCCGAGACGATAGTTAGCATAGCCTTCAGTTACGTCATTTGCTACGACCTAGCAAGGCGCCATTACCAGTCACTATTGATGCTGTAAAACCAATTATGGATTAGAGTTAAGTATTCCAGAAGCTACGTACGTTTTTTACTAGTCTCATTTCCGTGTCCTGTTCCAGACCTCACGCCAGCCTGCGTGAGCTTAAACGCGTGCCTTTCGGCTTCCTCATAGTGGATTGGCTGTCTTGCCAATCCACAGCAAGTGGCGACGAGGCCCCACCGCGTTCGTAACTATACTGCCCTGATTTATCACTTACAGAATCAGCAGACGCAGGCCGTACTGGATGCCCTTGGACAGCTCGTCCAGGGTCAACGTGCAATGCAAAACGATGCGGCAGCCGCCGCTCCACCGCTCACGCAGACACAACACGCAGTTGCACCACCTTTTCATCCTTTTGATGCGGCACTGGAAAGCTGGACGGAGTGGTCACGCCAATTTGGATTCCATCTCTCCGCCTACAGAATTCAAGGTAATAAGTGGTAGCCTTATCTCCTTTCGTCCGTCGGCGTCCACACGTACCGTGTGATAGTCAAATTATTTTCCCGACGCGACGTAGCAACTCTGTCCTACGACGAAATTTTGTCTGCATTAGATGCATATTTCAAAGAATCAGTCAATGTAGTTGCCAAACGGTATACCTTCTTTCGTACAAAACGTATGGCAGGTCAAACTAATAGGGACTGGGTTGCAACCTTGCAAGGCCTTACCAGGGATTGTACTTTTGAGTGCCAATGTGGACTCCCTTATTCAGATACTATGGTACGTGATGCAATTGCACAGAACGTTCGTGATGTTCGTATAAGGGAACAGATTTTGAAACTAGTCAATCCCTCCCTTCAACGAGTGATGGACATATTGGATTGGCAGGACACACTTGACTTTGCTCAGGAATCATTTGAAACTTCGCCACCCATGTGTCAGGTTAACCGGCCCGCGGGGCGAGCTGCACGGAACAGTAAACAGTCCTCGCGCCCATCCGCGCCAAAGCCGCCTGGCTCTCAGCCACGTGTACCGCGCCAGCAAGCAAATGCAGTGAAATCATGTCCGTGGTATGCTACTAGACATTCGCGTGAGAATTGCCTATCATGCCAGGCTATTTGCTTTTTCTGTCATAAAAAAGGACATGTTCAAAGTGTTTGCCAGAGAAAGCTCCGATCAGAAGCTCAAAACCATTCCAGGCCCTTTGCTTCGCGCCGAATTCGAACCAAGGATACTCAGGCTCGTGAAACTTCGCCCATGGAAATTCATATAGTTCATGCCACTCACCCCAGTGCCACTCTCTCTCACAGTGACTGTGTTCGTCCCACAAATAGTGTGCATCGACATCGCCGGAAATCCCGTCAAGTCGCAAGTGATTCTGTATCAGTGTCCCTTCACGATGCACGAGACAGTCGCTCTTGTCGTCAGTAGGACAATCAACTTTTTGTGGATTTGGACATTAACGGCAAAGTGATACCGTTCCAGCTCGATACCGGAGCTGCAGTTTCACTGATCAATCACGACACGTACAAACAGCTGGGCACACCTCCGTTGCGTGCCGCAAATGTTAAGTTAAGTAGTTATTCAGGACAAGGGATCCCTGTGTTAGGACAGTGCAGCCTTCTTGCAACATACAAAGGACATACAAAACTTGTGTCATTTTACGTCCTTCGTTCTTCTGCTGCAGTGAACTTGTTTGGTTTGGATTTATTTCAGTTGTTTAACTTGTCTATAGTCAATCAGGTCCTATCAGTGAACCAGACTGTGCCTTCAGACAGTGTTTCTCGTCTATGTGAAGAATTTGCAGACATTTTTGCACCGGGCCTTGGTTGCACTAAGAACTATAAAGCACATTTGGAACTGAAAGTAAACGCGCAACCGAAATTTTTCAGAGCGCACAATGTTCCCCACACATTGCGTGATGAGGTTGCAAGAACATTAAATGATTTGGAATCACAAGGTGTGATTGAACGTGTGCAGGCTTCTCTCTGGGCATCACCGTTAGTAATTTTGCCAAAACCTTCTGGAAAATTGAGACTTCGTGTGGACTTCAAGGCAACAGTGAATCCACAAATAGTGATTGCAACTTTTCCTTTACCCCGCGCGGAATATCTTTTTGACAAACTGTGCCCAGGTAAATATTTTTCGTCGAGTAGCTACAGCCACAGCTGCCAACCCTGTCCTTTCTACCGTTCTGCGTTTCGTTGCTACTCAATGGCCCATGTCAAAGTCACGGATCGGGGATCCGTTGGTTCGCCGATTTTTTGCTCACAAGGAGAGACTTTTTGTACGACGTGGTGTTTTGCTGTTGCGTTCTGATAATGATCAGTCCAGGTTCGTGGTCCCACGTTCGTTACAGTCCTCTGTCTTACAGCTTCTCCACCAAGGACGTTGGGGTATATTGCGAACGAAACAACTTGCTCGTCAGCACTGTACTTGGTTCGGAATCGATGCTGAGATTACGAAAATGTGCTCTTCTTGCACGGCGTGTGCCGAACAACAATCCGCACTACCGCGGAAATTCTTTGCATGGCCAAAAGCCACCCTTGGCAACGCTTACCCATCGATTTTGCTGGTCCATTCTGGAATGCTCGATGGTTGGTTCTGGTCGATTCATTCAGCAATTTTCCTTTTGTTATCCGGATGTCTTCCACGACGTCTTCTGCCACCATCCAAGCGTTATCCGCTATCTTTTGCATTGAAGGTCTTCCACAGACTATTGTTTCTGACAATGGCCCACAATTCATGTCCGCAGAATTTCAGTCATTCTGCAAGGCCAATGGTATTCAACATCTGACGTCCGCGCCGTTTTCGCCATAGTCAAACGGTGCCGCTGAACGATTAGTCCGGATTTTCAAGTCACAGATGTTGAAGTTAAAAGAGTCGCATTCTCGGGAGGACGCGTTATTGCTTTTTTTGTCCTCGTATCGCTCTCAGCCTCGAGATGGTCGCTCGCCGGCTGAGTTGCTCCACGGTCGCCCTCATCGCACCTTGATGACTTTGCTACATCCGCCGCATCTGGTTCCTGTGCAGCGGCAGACACCTGCTTTTGCTCCAGGCGACGTTGTCTGCTATCGCAACTATCGAGGTTCACGGCGTTGGCTCGCAGGGCGCATTCTTCGCTGACTCGGCCGCTCTATGTATCTGGTTTTGGGGGCCTCTGGTGAGGAGCGTCGGCATCTCAATCAGCTGCGCCTCTGTCGTCGCACGGGATCTGCCGCTCCCCGTCTGCTTTCAGCGACGGTGCCGTCCGGTCAGCGCCCTGGGGACCCATCTACTGGCTCGCCTCAGCCCCAGGTGTTACCGACGATGCCTTCCATTTTGCCCCATGGCGACGCGCCGCCGCCGCCGCCGCCGCCTGTTCTCCCGCCGGCGCCGCCCGCAGTGGACGCGTCGCTGCAACCGCCGGGCGCCTCCCTGGGTCACGCACCGCCGATCGCTTCCCGTGACCAGTTGTCCTCCGCCATGGAATTCTTGCCCGCTCCGGACCATATGTCGTCTTCGCCCGTCGGGTGCCCCGGCCCGATGGAGGTCGACCCTTCGGCCCTTCCTGTCTCTCTACGGGCGCATACACCGCATGTTGGCGTGCACCCTGGAGCTGGTTTTCAGGCGTTTCCTAGCTCCCCTCGGTCCGAATGGCAGGGTGCGGGTGGCACAGCCTCGCCTGTTGTTAGGCTCCCCACCTCGTCGCATACGTCAACATGGGGTCCTCCCCACGGCGGGCGGAAGCCTTATGCCACAACCGTCCGCCGATTTGCGGGGGAGGAATGTGGTGTCACCGCCAGACACCCCAATTGCTAGGTGGTAGCCTTTAAATCGGCCGCGGTCCGTTAGTATACGTCGGACCCGCTTGTCGCCACTATCAGTGATTGCAGACCGAGCGCCGCCACACGGCAGGTCTAGAGAGACTTCCTAGCACTCGCCCCAGTTGTACAGACGACTTTGCTAGCGATGGTTCACTGACAAATTACGCTCTCATTTGCCGAGACGGTAGTTAGCATAGCCTTCAGCTACGTCATTTGCTACGACCTAGCAAGGCGCCATTACCAGTCACTATTGATGCTGTAAAACATGTACCGTCAAGAGCGATGTTCACCAATTATGGATTAGAGTTAAGTATTCCAGAAGTTACGTACGTTTTTTACTAGTCTCATTTCCGTGTCCTGTTCCAGACCTCACGCCAGCCTGCGTGAGCTTAAACGCGTGCCTTTCGGCTTCCTCCTAGTGGGTTGGCTGTCTTGCCAATCCACAACAAATGAGCGACAAGCCTGGACGCTGGTGAACTGGGAACGAGTGATGTGAATCACTCGCTATACGACGTGTATTCTGATGGAAGGGTTTGGGTTTGACGAACGCCTGTGGAACGCCTATAGAGAACATACAATCGAGTGTAATGCCAACAGTGAAGTAAGGAAGTGGTAGTGTTGTGGCAAGATGGTGTTTTTCGTGGTTAGGTTCTGATATCCCCATTGCGATTAAGAAAACGCTAAATATAGAAGGATATGAACATATTTTACAGTATTGTGTACTGCGTAGAGGAGAGGGACAGTTCGAAGATGATTAGTTGTATCAGCTTGATAATACACCCTCTCACAAAGTATTATTTGTGAGGCACAGATTCGTCGACAATGACATTCCTGAAATGAACTGAACACGATGCAATACCTCTGGGATGAATTAGAGCAACGACTTATCTTCAACCCACAATGCTGAACGCAACCTACTCTACTTTCGGCTCTTGAAGAAGATGGGGATGATGAGAGCCCACGGCAGAGTTGGAGCCCTTATAAAGGCGAAAGATACACACGTCCCATATTAACGTCCACTAATAGATGTTCACATACTTTTGATCAGACACTGTATTCCAGCAAGTTTCAGGAATAAAACGTTAAAATGTAGATTCATAATGAGTTTAATGATCAGAATTCTTACTTACTATTCGCTTGGTCATTCTTGTTATACTGACAACTTCCATTGAAGATTATAGTGCGACTTCCGTTTCTTTTTCAGCAGCAACGCCACGTCACAGTTAATGTGGAAGCCGGACAACAGGCTAATATCTGTTTACTAAGGAACATGGACGTGCACGATGGACGAGTCTGCTCCTAATCACTTTCTACCTAAAGATCTGGTATTTGTTATAATCGTTCAAGAATATGATTTTACTTGAAAAACGATGCTTTCCAGTGTCATCGGATGCAAGTTTCCGACGTTTCCGGATGTTCCCCCCTTTTTCTGAAAGTAGGTTGATTTCATTCAGGATTCCCATACGCCATACTGTTCCCCACTCTTTTGGTACAAAACAATATTTTTCAACAAAATCTCCGTTCAATGCGCCGGCCCTACCCCACCTTCCTGGGAGGGCCTGTAATGCCCACGTGGTAACGTTCTACTGGTCGATGTAATGACCGTTGCACCACGACAGCGGACATCAAACGATGAAGTTTCTTCAGTTTCCTTAGAGTAGCCTACTGAACTTCAAAGCTGATTCGTGCACCATGAAGGACAACATGAAACAAAATAATACTTTCAGAGTCCCAGGAGACGGTCCCCATGACTTTATCGGCTGAGGGTGCGGCTTTGAACTTTTTCCTTGCAGAAGATGTGGTACAGCGCTTCTCCATCCATTGCCATTTTGTTTCAACTACGAAGTGATGAACCCACGTTTCACCGCCTGTGATAATGTTCGACACAATATTGTCATGATTAGCCTTCTAACGCGCAAGCAATTCCTCACATATCGTCCTTCGCTACTGCTCATGGTCTTCTGTTAGGAGGCTAGGGACCCAGCTGACACACACCTCTGACTACCCCAGCTGGTGGACAAGTGTGTCAGCACTGCCCACAGAGTCTCTCACTTCAGCAGCAAAGTGTTTCACTGTGATCCGTAGATCACCTCGAATGAGGGTGTCGGCATGTTCCAATATCGCAAGACTGACAGCAGGAGTGAGCAGCAGGCTAGCATATGGCAAATCGGACAGGTCTGCGCGACCTCGCTGCGATGATGACAGAAATCTCGTCCAACGGCTCATCGTGCTTTTGTTCACTGCTGTGTCATCACAGATATTCTGTAGGATCCTATACGATGATCTGGTTTTCAGCCAAAAGAAACTAAATGATAGCTCTCTGCTTGGAACGCACCTCTGTTATAGACGCCACTGTGAAGGCTATGCATAGCGACGCCACCTTCATGAGACTGTAGGGGCTGAATCGGCATTATTCCAAGCTTTCACACAACAAAATCCTCATTTTTCAACCGAAATTTGGTCGAGTACAAATATGTGTTTCATTACTCATTAAACGCCCCACGTATATCTAGAAAATATCCTGACGAAACCTTTTTTGTATTAGTTTCCTTTAGATGTAGTATAGACTGATTCTGAGGCAGCACAATGGAGCACAAGATTTGCCAAGATAGTCTTTATACAGACTTCGGAAAATGTTTCGTTAGACAAAGCATTATAATCCATATGTAGTTCCATAGTATGTTCCAGGGTACTATAACACTATACCAGTGTAGTCAGCTCGCCTGTTGCAAACAAATTATTTCTTGAAACTTCTTGGCAGATTAAAACTGTGTGCCGGACCGAGACTCGAGCTCGGGACCTTTGCCTCTCGCGGGCAAGTGCTCTACCAGTAGCACTTGCACGCGAAAGGCAAAGATCCCGAGTTCGAGTCTCGGTCTGTCACACCACTTTAATCTGCCAGGAAGTTTCATAGCAGCGCACACTCCGCTGCAGAGTGGAAATCTCATTCTGGAAACATCTCCCCGGCTGTGGCTAAGCCATGTCTCCGCAATATCCTTTCTTTGAGGAGTGCTAGTTCTGCAAGGTTCGCAGGAGAGCTTCCGTAAAGTTTGGAAGGTAGGAGGCGAGGTACTGCCGGAAGTGAGTCGTGCTTCGGGAGCTCAGTTTGGTTAGCCGGCACGGTAGCTCAAAAATGGTTCAAATGGCTCTGAGCACTATGGGACTTCACATCTATGGTCATCAGTCCCCTAGAACTTAGAACTACTTAAACCTAACTAACCTAAGGACATCACACAACACCCAGCCATAACGAGGCAGAGAAAATCCCTGACCCCGCCGGGAATCGAACCCGGGAACCCGGGCGTGGGAAGCGAGAACGCTACCGCACGACCACGAGATGCGGGCCACGGTAGCTCAGCGTGTTCGGTCAGAGGGTTAGCTGCCCTCTGTAATAGAAAAACTGAGTTACTCGATCAACAACGAACTTAAACGGATGTCTTACGACTTCTGCACCGAGCAGATGCAACGACCAAAACCGAACAAAATGAGATTAAAAAAAAGAAGTTGGTAGAGCACTTGCCCGCGAACGGCAAAGGTCCCGAGTTCGATTCTCGGTCCTGCACACAGTTTTAATCTGCCAGGAAGTTTCATATCAGCGCACACTCCGCTGCAAAGTGAAATTCGGGAAATTATTTCTTTCCTATCATTTGCATTTATTTATTTTAGCGACCTTGAAGACAAGATGACATTAATTACTACACATACACAGACATTTAAGCAGTCATTCTTCCTGCAATCAGAACAGAAACTGGAAAGAATCTTAGTATGCAGTACCATACTAAATATCCTCAGCCAAGCACTTCACAGTGATTTCCCAAGTTTTTATGTACATGTAGAACCTATATTCCCCGAAAGCACTTGCTTTTTAAACTACATTCTATAGGGTTGACGTCCATGTTCAAGAATTTAGTGTCTTGTAGTGGAGTAGTAGTGGGCATACGCATAGAGCGCCATCCAATTTGCCTACATCAGAGGCATCGGTACCAGAGGGCAAGGTCACTGTTTGCAGCACCCTTCTGAGACGAACTTTCATGGTGGCCAGATTAATCCAAGAAGGCAAAAGAAATTTATTACTGTCATTTATTACTCAACTACTGAACTAGCACTTTTATTACCAATATTTATCAACTATTACCCAATTATAGCGCTTTATGACCCAAAAAATGCCAGTTTCGGAGTCGTTCCAGATTCACAAAATCCTCTGAAATATCGAACTATTGCCTGTTCCAAGTTTAAAACGGTGGGAATTTAAAACTGGAGTTGGGTTCAGTGTCCTATTGATGAAGTCTTCGTCTTGTTGCAACGTTTCGATGAGTTTCGTACCTGTGTCGAGCTTGGTGAAATCTATTTCGCCTATTACATTAGAGTTCATTATGCTGCTACTCAGTTCACTAACTCCCTGCTCTGGACTGCTCGGTTTACAACTAGCCTCTTCTTCTGCTTGGTGCTCGTCTCTGGTATTGGGAAGTTTGGGTGGAAACTTCGATTACTTTCCGAGTGGTTTCCTGCACCACCCTTGTTCCCATTCGTGGCCGTCGGTGGAGGGCCTTCTTCAGCCTCAGGTATGCTGCCTCCATTTCGTTGCGGAACGCCATTCAGAAGTGGGATTGCGATTCCAGAATGGCGGCCCCAATATCCACATTCTGTACGTCGCCCACTGCCATTGTGGCGGATTCTTTACCCAGGCGCCCAGCGGTATTGTGTCGTCACCCCTGCTCTGGTGGTCGCCCACCTCCACCGTCACTCTCACTGGGGCCCGAGGGTGCCCGCGTGGGTGGGAGGGGGGGGGGGTCTGCCGTCGTGGCTCCTTTGACCTTCTCTGGCAGTGATGTTAAGGCTTTCTTGCCGTGCTGTATCCGCACTTCATGCACTTGGCCTGGTTGTGGCAGTATTTTGCGACATGATCTTCCTGCTGACGCGTTGGGGCTTCATGTCTAGCTCTGCAGGGAGAGCCGTCACCGTTATTGGGAAGCCCATGAGCTTCTTCATCTCGTAGATTTCTGCTGCAGGCCGTTTCTGCTCGCCTATAGCCATTTCCACAGCCAGGATGAAGAACGGTGGTCTCTGCTTGTTGGTCCAGTTATGGAGTTTCACCGTCACATTCACGTATCCCCGCAGCAGCAGGCCTTTGTTGAAGGTGTCTTCTTTGCACAGCCAGAACAGTCCCCTCACAAGCGCCTTGACTGTGCCCTTCCTCTCCTTCTTCACCTCCCTCCATGGTTCCGCACTGATTGTCGGTATGTCGACGATGTGCGGCGCCAGGTGTGGCGCTAGTTTCTTAGTGTCACATTCGTATCTTGCTAGTATTGCAAGTAGCGTGTTGTCGTCCAGGTTGGTCACCTCTACCACCGCGACTTGTTCCAGTCAGTCGACGAACTCTGCCCAATATTTGTCCTTGTACCGGATGTAGATCGGGTGTGTCGGTGCAGCGGCTTGGCAGCATTTCCCTTTGTTTCCGGCGTCTGTGCTGGTGGGATCGTCCGTTCGTGTAGTCACCTCTTCGTTTTTGTGCGCGGTGTCCATCGCCAAGTGCTGGCTGTCGTGGCTGCCCGGCTTTCGGGCCGTGGAGTAGCGTCCTATTCTCACGTCGGTCGGCTTTGCCGTGTTTTCCGGGTTCGTAGGCTCAGAATGTTCAGCATGCTCGGCTTCCGCGGCGTCTTCCTCTCTCGTTTCGTCCTTTTTCTTTCCGCTTGGCTTGCCCATAATGTTGCATTTGTGCCTTCACGACAATTTTGCCTTCGCCGTTAAAACAGCAACGCGACAATTTGCTGGCATGCTCGCACACGTCCTCTCGCTGCAGCGAGCGCTCCACACAGTGAGCCCGCATCTCGTGGTCGTGCGGTAGCGTTCTCGCTTCCCACGCCCGGGTTCCCGGGTTCGATTCCCGGCGGGGTCAGAGATTTTCTCTGCCTCGTGATGGCTGGGTGTTGTGTGCTGTCCTTAGGTTAGTTAGGTTTAAGTAGTTCTAAGTTCTAGGGGACTGATGACCATAGATGTTAAGTCCCATAGTGCTCAGAGCCATTTTTTTTTTTCCACACAGTGATGCGCACGCTACGGCTGCCCAAGCGGAACAGCACTGAGCTGAAAACCACTATCCCTATTTACTAAATTGTTGTGCAGACGTATCTCCACCGTCTCTTTGAAGATCAAACCTCAGAAATCATTGACACTGCACCGCTTCTTCGTTTTTTTTTGTTTTTTTTTCGTTTGCTGCGTGATTTAGCACATCCGCCACTACACCCAGCACCTGGCGACTGACACCGCACTTAATAACGAAGAGGTGACTCCACGAACGGACGATCCCGTAAGCGCAGACATCGGAAACAATGGTCCGCAGCTCGTGGTCGTGCGGTAGCGTTCTCGCTTCCCACGCCCGGGTTCCCGGGTTCGATTCCCGGCGGGGTCGGGGATGTTCTCTGCCTCGTGATGACAGGGTGTTGTGTGATATCCTTAGGTTAGTTAGGTTTAAGTAGTTCTAAGTTCTAGGGGCCTGATGACCATAGATGTTAAGTCCCATAGTGCTCAGAGCCATTTGAACCGGAAACAATGGGAAATGCTGCCAAGCCGACCCACCGACACACCCGATCTGCATCCGGTACCGGGACAAAGATTAGGCAGAGTTCGTTGACCGACTGGAACAAGTTGCGGCAGTAGACCTGACCAGCCTGGACGACAACTCGCTACTTGCAATACTAGCAAGATGCGATTGCGACACTAAGAAACTCGCGCCACACCAGGCGCCACACATCGTCGACATACCGACGATCAACGCGGAACCATGAAGGGAGGTGAAGAAGAAGAGGAAGGGTACAGTCAAGGCGCTTGTGAGAGGACTGCTCTGTCTGTCCAACGAAGACTCCGTCAAGAAAGGCCTGCTGCTGCGGGGATACGAGAATGTGGTAGTGAAACTCCACAACCGGATCTATAGGCAGAGACCACCACTCTTCTTCCTGGGTGTGGAAACGCCCAGAGGTGAGCAGAATCGGCCTGCAGCAGAAATCTACGAGGTGAAGAAGCTGATGGGCTGCCCGATAACGGTGACGCCTCTCCCAGCGGAGCTAGACACGAAGCCTGAATGCTTCAAATGTCAGCAAGAAGTACATGTGACAAAATACTACCACAACGAAGCGAAGTGTGTCAAGTGTGGTTACAGCCACGACAGTCGAAGCTGCACACACAAAAGGGAAGACCGTCCGACTTGTGCCCGGTGCGGTGAGCCATACGTCACGAGCTGGCGTGGCTGAAAAATGTTTGCAGGCCGCAGCATCATGCGGGGGGCGCCAGCACAAATAGGGCGCAAAAAAAGAAGGAAGAGGCGGAAGCACGGCAAGAAAGCCTTGACATCACTGCCAGAGAAGGGCAAAGGAGCCACGACGGCAGACCCTCCCCCCCCCACCCACGCGGGCACCCACTGCCCCAAGTGAGAGTGGCGGTGGAGGTGGATGACCGCCGGGGCAAGGGGTGACGGCACAATGCCGCTGGACGCCTGAGTAAAGAATCCGACACCATGGCAGTGGGCGACATACCGGACGTGGATATCGGGGCCGCCATTCAGGAAGCGGAATCCCACTTCCGAATGGCGCTCCACATCGAAATGAAGGCAGCATGCCTGAGGCTGAAGGAGGTCCTCCACCCGCGGCCACAAATGGAAACAAGGGTGATGCAGGTGATGCAGCTAAATCGAAGCTGCCACCCAGACTTCCCTCATACCAGAGACGAGCACCAAGCTGAAGAAGAAGCTAGTTGTAAACCGAGCAGTTCAGACCAGGGAGTTCGTGAGCTGGCGTGACAGCATAGTGAACTCTAATGAATAGGTGAAATAGATTTCTCCAAGCTCGACGCAGCGCAACAGAAAAGGACAAACGTTCACGCAAGGAACTGGTTAGGGGTTTGGAAGAAATTTGAGAAAGAAGAAAGAGAAGAAGAAGAGAGAAGACCACCTTATACGAGAAGATAGCACCATCAACAGCAAAAACCACAGCCTTAACACTCCCTCTCAATTGTAATAAAGTACACCCCATAAATTGTAAAAAATAAAGTAGACGAAATAAACAGTTGGAACACTACAGCTGAAAAGAGCATGAAGAAGCTCTATAACGGCCCGCCCTTTTCCCTTCAGGGAAGGAAATGAAAAGTTAAAAAAATTAATAATAAAATAAAAAAAGCATCCTGATACTTCGCCAGAAGATGATGGGTGCGAAACTCATCGAAACGTTGCGACAAGACGACGCCACCACTCGGCTGATAACCTGAGAAGAATTCATCATTTGAATACGCTGAGAAAGACTGCAACCGCATACAGTGTCCTATTGTTTGGAGAATGATCACGCTATGCATTATCGGTAGATGGCCCACTGATTTTATACAAGTGTCTGCAATTGTCACAGTAAGATATGAAGCATGGACGTACCAGTAATACATAAAAAATTTTGCTAAGTTACACTACCATCAGTCCAAACTACATTGTGTATTTCAAACTACATTGTGTATTGCAGTCTTAGTAGACTTCAGATCGGTGGCATGTAATCTGTGGTAACACAGAAGAGTTATGAAGGAGATAAATTTTCAAGGCAAAGGGTTTATCATACCCCTGTCTCTCTCTCTGTAACTATCTTTTTCAACATGCAGTAATACTACCACACTTTTGGAAAAAAGATCATGTACACAATCCTGAAGATACCAAGAGCCGACAGTTGCTAGAATTATCCCACAATCACCTTATCAACTTATGCATCCAGGTTACTGACAATAATAATACACAAAAGTATGGAAAAGGAAACTGAGTATCTGTTACATGACCATCAGTCTGGCTTTAGGAAAGGTAATAGCACCAGAGAGGTAGTTTTGATGTTGCGGTTGATAATGCAACCAAGACCGATGGAAAAATCAGGACACTTTCGTAGGTTTTGTTGATCTGGAAAACGCATTTGACAATGTAAAATATTGCAAGATGTTCCAAAACCCCAGGAGAAAAATAAGGGTAAGTTGAAGAGAAATACTGGTAATGTACAATATGTACAAGAATCAAAATAAACAATAGGAGTGGGAGGCGAAGAACGAAGTGCTCATATTAAAAAGAATGCAAGAGAGGGATGTAGACTTTCGCTCCCACTGTTCAGTGTGTACATCGAAGAAGCAATTAGGGAAATAAAAGAAAGCTTCAAGAGTGAAATTAAAATTCAACGTGATAGGAGATCAATGATAAGATTCGCTGATGACATTTCTACACTCAGTGGAAGTGAAGAAAAAATACAGGATCTGCTGAATGGAATGAACAATCTAATGAGTACGGAATACGGATTGAAAATAAATCGGAGAAAGACGAAAGTAATGAGAAGTAGCAGCAGTGAAAGCAGCGAGAAACTTATTATCAGAATTGCGAATCACGAAGTACATGAAGCTAATAAATTTTATTCCTGATGCAGCAAAAGAACCCATAACAGTCGAAGCGAGGCGGATATAAAAAAGCAGACTAGCAGTGGCAAAGAGTTCGTTCCTGTCCAAGCGGAGCCTAGTAGTACCAAACATAGGAATTAAGCTGAGGAAGAAAATAATGAGAATATACGTTTACAGCCTTTCATTGCATGGTAATAAGATACGGGCTATGTGGAAACCGGAACATAAGAGAACCGATGCATTTGATATGTCATGCACAGAAGTATCTTGAAAATTGGATGGACTGATGAGGTTACAAATCAGAAGGTTCTCCGCAGAATCGGCGAGAAAACGAGTGCATGCAAATAATGACAGACAGAAGGAGTAGAATGATAGGACATCTGTTGAGACATCAACGAATAACTTCCATGGTACTAGAGGTAGCAGTAGAGGGTACAAACTGTAGAGGAAGACAGCGGTTTGCTGCCGTCGTGCAATACAGGGTTAAGATGTTATAACCAAGAACCACACTTCGTTTTTATATCACAGATCCTGTAATACTTTACGTATAATTTTTGGAATAGTATGTTGTATTTTTAACGTAAGTTAGTCAAAGAATAGTCCTTTAAGCTGCTTTTTTCGTGGGTAGTTCGTATTTCCTAGAGATTTGTCCAAACGAGTCTGAGCCAGACATATGCTTTTCCAGGTAGTTGACTCACGTAACCATTCCTTTTTATATCATTCCACACACTTACAACTAGACATTTTTACAAAAGTTACTGTTTCCTGCGGTAGTGTAGTCGTATTTAAGAAGCATCCACGCCATATTTCCTATTATGATTCATAAACCTGCACTTTTTTACTTATAATTAGTAACACACACTGACAGGCCAGCATTCAACATTTAGAAAGCGAACAACGTCTCCTTATCTGGAAAATTTTCCGTGATCAGACTAATTTGCACTCGTGCTTTATTTGCGTTACCACACAGGCGGCAGCACCAAATTACCATGAACACTTGAAAGCGCTGCTGACCGATCACAGACGCTACGCTACGCCTGACGACTATGTGCTATCTCATTTTGAGTGCCCCCACCCCCAAATTCCTTCCTCTACGCTCTCAACTTCGTCTTTAGCGCGGCTGCTAGTCCACAGATTTTCAACAATCAAACCTCTCCGTCATACTCTATACATCAATTGTAACGACTGCCACTGGAATCTGTGTGATTTTGTGAACCAATTCTTTTGTGGACGACTTACATTTCCAAGTGTCTGTTTTACGTTGTCATTCTACTTTATGGCAAGAACTATTGCTGGTATAAAAAACACTCATATTAGCTTCAATTTGTTGGACTTCCTCGTCAGCAGCTTAGTATCAGTAGCGTGTGTGTACTTCATTTACTTGTATGCAATAAAATCTAGATGTATCCAGAAAGGTAGTCTTTCGGATTTTTTGAAACAGTATGAACCTGTCCATTATGTACAATTTTACTCTTGTAGCGTCCACCAACAACAGATTGCGCAGCACCCTCTTTACGATCCTTTCACTATAATGCCACGCTTAGTTTGCTCTTTTACTCTAGCCTATTAATTTTTCTGAAGGACAATACTCAACAATCCGTCTTACAATAGTTTGGTAACCACCCCGCCCGCGAATGTTAACAGATTGTATGCTATTGTATACTAAAGACTACTGTATACTAAAGACTTAAATGTCTTAGCAATAGACTCTGACAAAGGTGACATCCGGTTTTCTTTCCTCCTGTAGACATAGTACTCAGAGAAGGGAGACATCCAGTTATACTTTTTTCTATGTTGGTATCATGGAATACTCGCTACTTATTTATATAATGTTGTTGATGACCACCATAGAGAGTTCTGCTGTTGCGACTCACACCACACTCCATAATGAGGGTAAGGATCGTCAGCAGATTGAGAGAGGTAACAAACGAGTGCTGCAGTGGATTCCTCCAGGTTCAAAATGGCTCTGAGCACTATGGGACATAACTTCTGTGGTCATCAGTCCCCTAGAACTTAGAACTACTTAAACCTAACTAACCTAAGGACATCACACACATCCATGCCCGAAGCAGGATTAGAACCTGCGACCGTAGCGGTCACGCGGTTCCAGACTGAAGCGCCTTTAACCGCACGGCCACACCGGCCGGCGGATTCCTCCAGGTTTCCAGAGCTGTAAGGCATTGTATGTTTCATGGAAAATCTACCGTCAGACAATATTCCTGTCATTATGCTAGGTGGAGTGACATTTGAGGAAGAATGAAAAAACAAGTATTTAGGGAGTATCTGGGTATAATGTGATAGTTTCACACGATTGACGGTAGTAATCAGCAACACCGCGTATATGTATTTAATTGTTCACTTACCTTTCCAGAGTCTCAGAGTCTCTAAATTTATGCTGTATGCGGGATTTACATGTTTTAACCCGCATTCGGATAGAATCATTGCCTTCGGTAGACTGTCTACTATTCAGGGTTGGCTGTCGGTTATACTCAGACATAACTGATTAGTATCAAGATACATCTTGCAAGTCAGTACGACGAAAATGAGGTCTTCAGAAAGGAACCCAAGGAATTTTATAGAGCGAGAAAGAAGTGACAGATGGAATATTAACGGATCTGCAGGAGGAATTTGGGGGTCGCGTGTACTCTGGACGGTGCGGACAATGTACATGAGGAGTACCATGATGACGATGCGAGCTTCATAGGTGAAACTGATACTGAAACAGGTAGCTCATCATCCTTGCCGAACGGGGAATCACAGATCCTGTTCACTGTGAAAAGTTGTAAAGGACAATCATTGTTCAAGGAGCGGGTATTATATACAGGGTGATTCAAAAAGAATACCACAACTTTAAAAATGTGTATTTAATGAAAGAAACATAATATAACCTTCTGATATACATCATTACAAAGAGTATTTAAAAAGGTTTTTTTTCACTCAAAAACAAGTTCAGAGATGTTCAATATGGCCCCCTCCAGACACTCGAGAAATATCAGTCCGATACTCCAACTCGTTCCACACTCTCTGTAGCATATCAGGCGTAACAGTTTGGATAGCTGCTGTTATTTCTCGTTTCAAATCATCAATGGTGGCTGGGAGAGGTGGCCGAAACACCATATCCTTAATATACCCCCATAAGAAAAAATCGCAGGGGGTAAGATCAGGGCTTCTTGGAGGCCAGTGATGAAGTGCTCTGTCACGGGCTGCCTGGCTGCCGATCCATCGCCTCGGGTAGTTGACGTTCAGGTAGTTCGGACAGATAAGTGCCAATGTGGTGGCGCTCCATCCTGCTGAAATATGAATTGTTGTGCTTCTTGTTCGAGCTGAGGGAACAGCCAATTCTCTAACATCTCCAGATACTGTAGTCCAGTTACAGTAGCACCTTTGAAGAAAAAGGGACCAAAAACTTTATTGGCTGAAATGGCACACCCATTCTCTGTAAACTGTTTATACCAACGTTTAATACACCACCTATCAGGAGGTTTAACACCATACTTCGTTCGAAATGCACGCTGAACAACTGTCGTCGATTCACTTCTGCCGTACTCAATAACACAAAAATCTTTCTGTTGAGCGGTCGCCATCTTAGCATCAACTGACGCTGACGCCTAGTCAACAGCGCCTCAAGCGAACAAATGTAGAACTAAATGAAACTTTATAGCTCCCTTAATTCGCCGACAGATAGTGCTTAGCTCTGACTTTTGTCGTTGTAGAGTTTTAAATTCCTAAAGTTGTGGATTCTTTTTGAATCACCTTGTATAATTATGTACGTGGAAGACCACCCGCAGTATAACAAAAGTACAGTTATGAACAGATATCCAATAAGTCCGCAGCAATATGACCATATAATGCGTAATAGAAACTACGGATACTCAAGAGGGGACAAGCAGCAAAGACTGGTAATTGTGCGTTTCAAGGATGGTCGATACATTTTACAGGATGTGCGTGATAGTGACCTACTATGTTATGGACATCAAATTTCGCGTGACGTAGACACAGTGATTTCAAAGGAAGGAATGGATGGTTGCATAACTTCAAACACTGCCACGGAGTTTGAAGATGTAACATAACGAAATAGCAAACAAAGTGTCAACTTGACGATGCACAGCTAACGGCGGAATCGGCTCGAAAATTTGTAGATGAGATAAACAAACTTTTCCACTGATCAGTAAGGAATTCATTTTCAACTCTGACCAATCGGGATTTGAAGAAGAAATGCATGTGAAAGGCACCCTGGAGATTAGAGGTAACAAGGGAGTTGTACCAATATCAACTAACATCAGTGCCTTAACAAATTCCTATATAATTATGCCGACACTTTATCTGGATGGCAAATTAACTGTAAAGTTATTCATTGCGCTACGAGAAGTTATTCTGCCACCAAGGATTACTTCTCGTGTGCGTGGTCTTGCAAGGGCAGTAGAGAATATTTATGTCACAGCAAGCAAGAGAGGGGATTTGGCCGTAAGACAACTGCAACTATGGTGTGAGCACGGCTTTTGGCCAATAGCTGGTCAAAACAAGTAGCTTTTGCCGTACCTACAAAACATATTACCGCACTATCTGCAGCTACGCCTTAAAGGATGGCAAATTTTACGACAAGGTCTACGACAGACTGTTTCGCTTCCAGTCACATGCCATCATTTTCCTTCAGTTCTCAGCACCCCGTTACCCCAATTTCATCATATATGCACTCTTAAAAGAGCGGATACCTAGCTGAACGTCCTGCACGGTTTGTAACTCCCAAGGAGTCTGCCTTCATTCTTGATGATACGAACCATTGTGATCACTTTGGCGTGTCATCTTTTATTCGGTGTTCACAGTGCAGGTTCATGGTTTCTTTTGAACATTTGCTGAATGTTGATGATGTCCAGTTTGCGAAGTGTAACATATACGTCTCGCAGAATGTTGATCTCTACACCTCCCGGATGCTCATTTTCTGTCGCCTTCCTTATAAACATGGTAACTCATTAGGAGCTAATATTTTTCCTGGCATACTATTTAACCTAACACATTCAAATAAGTGTTACTAAACGTTGAACTTGCGACCTGCCACTGAAGACGTTCCCTGTCAGGACAGAAATGTCATTAGCGAAACGTGTCATTATTGTTCCCTCTTGGTTCTTGTACATGTTGTATATCACTCGTCGTTCCCTACAGAATACCCCTATTTTCCTCAGCATTTCGAGCATCTTGCATTGTCGAATGGTTTTCCGAGATCGGCAAATCCTACGAATGTTTCTCGATTTTTCTTTGCCCATGCTTGCAACATCAAGCGCAAGATCTGGACTTTTCTGAAAGCCAAACTGATCATCTAACAGATCCTCAGTTTTCTTTTCCATTCCTATGTGTATTATTCTTGTACGCAGGTTGGGCTCATGAGCTGTGAAGCTGATCGTGCAATAATTCTCACACTTGTTGACTTTTGCTAGCTTCGGAATTATGTGGGTGATGTTTTTCTGAAAGTCTGATTGTATATCGCCAGGCTCACCCATTCTACAAGTAATATGCATATTCGTATTGTTGCCACTTGCCTCAATGATTTTAGAAATAACGATGGAATATTATTCACATTTTTGCCTTATTTGATCTTTAGAATTGCTATATAAGGTTAATTTAGGTGTTACGTCGAATTAATTTATTAAAATTTAACAAGTTTGAGCGTATAGTTAAATTTTAAAAAGTAACTTGTTGATGTAGTATTGTATTTCTTATTAATAAAGTGTTGCGAGAAATTTCAATCCAGTCACACAGGAACTTGATCTAAGGGTTTTAAACCTTTGTTCTAGCTAGAACAATATTTCCCACAGAAGTAAGTGGCAGGTCATAACCAAATATTTGCAAGTATCTCGCAATCAGCTCGTCTGCGATCCGATGTTTAACGTTTTTGCTTCTACGAGTATTACCGTATACTTTCACGCATGTCAGTTTTCGCTGCTACTTATTTTTTTAGTTAAAAGTTTTGCACACGGGCGCCTCGAGCTATTTTATTCCAGAGACGAAATTATGAAGCGACTGCCGCATATCTCTAAACACGGTCATGACTGAAGCCAGAATACCGATAGTCATACTTTCTGCTGCGGTACGTCTGTTTCGAGTTACCTGAAAGTTAGGGAGACCTGCCACATACTCATTAAGTTATCTAAGCATCTATTATTTAAGCATCCCCAACTCGTGACACACGGAGATCCAATTAATAAACCCGGATATTGTCGGGGAGGCGCGGTGATCTTAACCCAATTTATTAAATAAAATTTCTTGCAATGTAAAATGCTTTTTATGCCTGGATCACACTTTTCAGTATGCAATTAAAGCACGGTGACTAGTGTTGGTTGTTTTCTTCAGCCATTTTACGACTATCAAATAGTAAATTTGTAATTGCGGAATGTAGCCTACAGTATCTGCAAAGAGCACTGAAAAACATCTCTGCATGCACAACTACCTTATCTGAAGTTACAACGGAATACGAAATTGAACTCTCATAATATTCTGCAGTTAGAAGAAGAAAATTGCCTTCGGAAATAAAAGTTATAATGAATCTGATACACAAGTACGAATTTCAACATCAGTGTTCAGTACAAAAACACATGTTTAATTATAGCCATAATAACGCTTAGATATAATTAAACAAATAAAACATACGGAGCAAATGAAATGGCGGTCGTAGCCATGAGCGTGTTTTCAGAGCACTAATTATTTAAACGAATTAATGTTGGTGTATCTCACGTAGAGTTAAACACGTCTGCAATTAAATGCATAAAACGATAATAACTAAATTGAAATTTCATTTATTAGCATAATCATCAGTGACCGAACAGATCGACCTGCGTGAAGAAAGCTGACACCTCGACGTCTCCCGGTATTTCCATCTCTACCTTCGGCATTAGTCTCCTTCCGGACCATCATTAGCGCAGTTGACTTAATGGTATTTGGGTGATCAACCAATAAAATATTAGTGTACATCTGTATCAATCTGTGTCCTCGGACATATGTTTTGCACATTACAATCTATAACGTGCTTTACAACTCTTCCACTACACTGCTATTTCCACCAACGAATTAGTTGATCGTTAATACTTTCGTATAAGAATCAGAAATTATTCTCTTCGTTCCGTACATGATCGCTACCCTTGAGTTTCAATTTCTTTCGGAGAGTTTCAACTTCTTTCTGTAGCATTATTTTTAAAATGTTTGCGATTGTATCTTTTATCAGGTTTCTCATTGTCCACGTTCTGCCTATACACGATATTGTTCTCCATATGCAAGATGGTCAGGAACCCTCTGAAATGCTCGTAGGAATCTTGCAGTATAGGTTACGCTGAGAAATGATTGTTAAAAGGTTCGCCGTTGCCGAGTTAATTACGTTGAAAATAGCCAGTCGCGCCCTTGGGTGCGCAAATTCCAATGGCCCTCCAGAGACAATAGTGTCAGTTGTTTTCATAGTGTAAATGATAGAGCACGAGTCTGCTCAGCCTTTGGCTTGGTTTCGATCTTTATGTCTCTCTTATTTGGCTATAGGAAGCCAAACAAAGAAACGTTTGTCGACACCGTCTTTGGTGGACCACTTCTCGGCAGTGTCCTCATTGGCTAACTTCAGTGTTGATTAACTCGTAAGCCGTCCATCGTGTCGAACTTTAATTTTAACAGTTGTTTCTCAACACAACCTAACCTGCAACTCCCTTACAAGATTTTCACACTGTTTCTGACCACCCTGTAAACACAGTCAGAAACTTGACCCTTAAATGCTCAGTTATCAGCTCTGTAATGCTCAGTTATCAGCAGAGAACTCTTCTGTCAGTGTCAACTTTCTACCTCTTCACCATTCTTTTTCTTTTCCTTCTTTGTATCGGACTTCTTAAGTAGCTTAAGTTGAATGTGATGTTTATTAAATTTTTTATTCCGTATTTCTAGACTTTAGAAAGGCACATTTGCATGCCGTGCTTGAGTTTCCTCGGAAACGCGAAATCTTAATTAAATAATTAATCTCTGACAAATAAATAAAGCCTATGACACAGAACTGCAGCGCTATGCCGCTGATAAAACAAAATACAATTATGACTCTCTTATGTTTCGTTAAGAAGGAGGAGGTCTTGTAGAATAGCTGAGGCTGGAAGCACGTATATTTTATTAACTGGCACACCGCCATTTTTGATGTTATATAAGAACACTGCGAGTTGCAATCTCACTTGGCACTCGATTCTGTAAAGATTCTATATTTATTAGAGTAAGTTGAATTATTTAACTATAGGCTTATTCGTTGAATATATCTGATTTAACTAACTGTGTAAACTTTTTATGTTTAGTAGACAGTCACCTCTGTACGACGTATTGACATGGCTGGCAAATTATTCTAATATTGAGATTTTGAGTCCGCACCTACCGCAGCAGTCTTTGGAAACGATTTAAATACGAAGTCCGATTATTTGAATCACATTTCACGGTCAGCTACGAATAACATTGCATTTACTAAAAAGCCATTGTCAAGCGTCTGATACCAAATAATTAAACGTCCACGTTCCAGATAAGCAAATATTAATTACAACCAATCACTATAATACATAAATAATAATTAATATTTATTTACTTTATTTTATTTATTTATTTATTTATTTTATAACTTCCAGAAGGCTTTTGATACCGTACCTCACAAGCTCCTTATAATCAAATTGCGTGGTTATGGAATATCGTCTCAGTTATGGGACTGGCTTCGTGACTGATTAAGTTCGTGCCGCGCGGAGTGGCCTTGCGGTTAGATGCGCCATGTCACGGATTGCACGGCGCCTCTCGCCGCAGGTTCGAGTCCTCCCTCGGCATGGGTGTGTGCGTTATTCTTAGTATAAGTTAGTTTAAATAGTGTGAACGTCTAGGGACCGATGACTTCAGCAGTTTGGTCCCTCAAGAACTGACACAAATTTGAACATATGGTGAAGTTCGTAGTAACTGACTGGAAGTCATCGAGTAAAGCAGAACTGATTTCTGCTGTTCCCCAAGGTAGTCTTATAGGTTCTCTGTTGTTCGTCATCTATATACACGATTTTGTATACAATCTGAGCAGCCATATGATGCTTTTTGAGATGGTTCTGTCATTTATCGTCCTGTAAAGTCATCAGGAAATAAAAAACAACTGCAGAACGATTTAGATGAGCGATCTGATGGTGCGAAAATTGGCAATTGGCCCTAAATAATGAAAAGTGTGTGATCATCGACGTGAAGGATGAAAGGAATCCGTTAAACTTCAGTCACACGATAAATCAATCAAATCTAAAGGCCGTAAATTCAACTAATTACGTAAGAATTTGCAATTACGAACAACGAACCAAAGACTGCGTTTTATTGGCAGAACGCTTAGAAGATGCAATAGTTCTACCAAAAAGACTGCCGACACTACGCCTGTCCGTTCTCTTTCGATGAACTGGTGCACGGTGTGGGAAACATACCAGACCGAATTAGCAGAGCACATCGAAAACTTTCAAAGAAGGGCACACGTTCTGTATTACCGAGAAATAGGGGGTAGAGTGTCACTGACATGATACAGGATATGGGGAGGACATCATAAAACAAAGCCGGCCGATGTGGCCGAGCGGTTCTATGCGCTTCAGTCTGGAACCGCGCGACCGCTACGGTCGCAGGTTCAAATCCTGCCTTGGGCATGGATGTGTGTGATGTCCTTAGGTTAGTTAGGTTTAAGTAGTTCTAAGTCCTAGGGGACTGATGACCACAGATGTTAAGTTCCATAGTGCTCAGAGCCATTTGAACCATTTTTGAACCACTAAAACGAAGGCGATTGCCAATTTTCTGCTCCGATTGTGAAAATGTTTTATGAACGCCGACCTATGTAGGGAGCAACGATCATCATCATAAAATAATAAAATAAGGCCGGCCGCGGTGGTCTAGCGGTTCTGGCGCTGCAGTCCGGAACCGCGGGACTGCTACGGTCGCAGGTTCGAATCCTGCCTCGGGCATGGGTGTGTGTGATGTCCTTAGGTTAGTTAGGTTTAAGTAGTTCTAAGTTCTAGGGGACTTATGACCTAAGATGTTGAGTCCCATAGTTAATACAAAAAAAAAGAAAAAAAATAAGGGGAATCAGATCTCGCTCGGAAAGATATAGGTGATCGTTTTTTCCGCTCTCTCTTCGAGTGTGGAGTAACAGATGATTATTGTTAACGTGGTTTGATGAACCATGTGCCAGGCCCTTAAGTGTGATGTACAGAGTATACATGTAGATGTAGATGATGTATGGGGCGAGAAGAACCAATATATAAATGCTTCTGCATGCACTTTAATTACTCTAATGTTGTCATCATGACTACCACTTGAACAGTGTGTGGAGGTTGTAAGTACATTCCTAGATTCATCATTTAAGGCTGGTTGTTGAAACTTTGTAAGCAAGCTTTCTCTTGATAGTTTGCGTCTATCTATAGGTGTCTGTCAGTTCAGTTTCTTCAGCTTCTCTGTGACACACTCCCGCTGGTAAGAAAAACCTATGACCATCCGTGCTACCGTTCCCTGTATCCGTTCGATATCCTGCTTGTCCCTTCAGACTTCTGAGAAAGGCAAGGCTATGTCTGCTATAAAAGGACCATGCCCAGTAAATCATTGTAATAGACAAACCAATATGCCAACTGAAAACAGCTCCACTTAAGCAGACAATCTAAATGTATATACAACAGTTCTTCGAAACGAGAGCTTCTTAAGCAATGAATAATGGTAGCATTAAGACCTACAAAGTGCTGAAACTATAGTCCACACAAAATCAGCCTAAATTCATAGCCAGCAATCTAGAATATGTATGTTTGCTTCATGTTCAGCAAACTTCAAGAGCCTTCCTATTGTTGATAACTAATTTGCGACACATATTTTTGGCAGCAATAAAAGAAATGAAGGAAGATTACAGGTTCAAAATCTATCATAGTCGCCACATACTGGTGTTACAATTATTTAATTATCTGACCTATCGCCACAGCTTCACATGTGTAACCATTAGACACAAGTACTGCATACACCTCCTCTCCCTCTGTGTCCATTTCTTCCTAGCCCCTCTCACAATGCATTTCCTCCTCCTCCTCATCTTCTATATCTGTCCAAGCAATCCTCCATTTTCTCTGTGAATCTCCTCCTCCTCTGCCCGTCTCTGTGACCATCTATTACTCCCCTCTCTTTGACGAGGCTCTCTTCCTCCTCTGTCTGTCCATTTGCTAATGCCCACTCTCTCTGCTAAACACCTCTTTCTCCTCTCTGATTAATGTCTCTGTCTGTCTCCTGCTCTCCCCTTCTCTGTATATCTCCCTCTCCCCCCTCCCCATTCTCTGCACCTACTCAACATTCCACCATCTTGTCCCTCTCTCTGTACACCTCATCTTCCACCACCACTTTGTCTTTCCATCTCCTGCTCTCCCTCAATCTGTGTCCATCTGCGTTTCTGAATCTCAGACAACCCCTCCCTATAATAACAGCATCCTCAATCGTCCGTCCATCTCGTTTTGCCTATGACCATCCCATCATCCCCCTTTTGCTGTCCATCTCGTGCCCCCACTCTCTTTGTATTCCATCTTGTTGTCTCGCTCCCTCTATGTCCATCTCCTACTCTGCTGCCTTTGTCTGTGCATCTGCTCCTCCTCCTTTCCTCTGCCCATTTCATCCCCCCCCCTCTCATTAACCATCTCCTTTGCTCCCTCCTCCCTCTCTCTGTTCAGCTGTGCCCATCCTCATGTGTAGCCCCTGCAATGTATGCTAATATTGTTTGCACAAAACTGCCAATTGTGCAGGACAGCCTATATGTTTGGGGTCGAAAACCTTTTCACCTGTGTCTCGATTCGAATGAGAATTGTAAGCTTCTAACCACCACAGCGCCGGTTTTCAGATAGTAACTAGTACTTTCACCAATCGATTGAGTGGTTTAGGAGAGATGTTGGCAATACACTCACATAAACATATATCCATTTTTACTTAGATAATACCATTTTCCCCACAGCTATGCTCGCGTATACGTTTGACATACAAGTATACCATGGTGCCTCCACGAAGTTGCAAGCAGTTGTTTATTAAAAATAATAATAGCCATATTACACATTGTGGCAAGGTCGATTTTACAACCATGACTCATGACCGCATTTAATTGACATTTGCATTTGGTCACATTAGCCAGTAAGTTAAATAATTTCCGATCTCAAAGGTACTGAAAGACATTTACTTGTCAGTGCTTCGTACTTTCAACCAATAGCTCTTCAGGCTACATACACTCCTGGAAATGGAAAAAAGAACACATTGACACCGGTGTGTCAGACCCACCATACTTGCTCCGGCGAGAGGGCTGTACAAGCTGTACAAGCAATGATCACACGCACGGCACAGCGGACACACCAGGAACCGCGGTGTTGGCCGTCGAATGGCGCTATCTGCGCAGCATTTGTGCACCGCCGCCGTCAGTGTCAGCCAGTTTGCCGTGGCATACGGAGCTCCATCGCAGTCTTTAACACTGGTAGCATGCCGCGACAGCGTGGACGTGAACCGTATGTGCAGTTGACGGACTTTGAGCGAGGGCGTATAGTGGGCATGCGGGAGGCCGGGTGGACGTACCGCCGAATTGCTCAACACGTGGGGCGTGAGGTCTCCACAGTACATCGATGTTGTCGCCAGTGGTCGGCGGAAGGTGCACGTGCCCGTCGACCTGGGACCGGACCGTAGCGACGCACGGATGCACGCCAAGACCGTAGGATCCTACGCAGTGCCGTAGGGGACCGCACCGCCACTTCCCAGCAAATTAGGAACACTGTTGCTCCTGGGGTATCGGCGAGGACCATTCGCAACCGTCTCCATGAAGCTGGGCTACGGTCCCGCACACCGTTAGGCCGTCTTCCGCTCACGCCCCAACATCGTGCAGCCCGCCTTCAGTGGTGTCGCGACAGGCGTGAATGGAGGGACGAATGGAGACGTGTCGTCTTCAGCGATGAGAGTCGCTTCTGCCTTGGTGCCAATGATGGTCGTATGCGTGTTTGGCGCCGTGCAGGTGAGCGCCACAATCAGGACTGCATACGACCGAGGCACACAGGGCCAACACCCGGCATCATGGTGTGGGGAGCGATCTCCTACACTGGCCGTACACCACTGGTGATCGTCGAGGGGACACTGAATAGTGCACGGTACATCCAAACCGTCATCGAACCCATCGTTCTACCATTCCTAGACCGGCAAGGGAACTTGCTGTTCCAACAGGACAATGCACGTCCGCATGTATCCCGCGCCACCCAACGTGCTCTAGAAGGTGTAAGTCAACTACCCTGGCCAGCAAGATCTCCGGATCTGTCCCCCATTGAGCATGTTTGGGACTGGATGAAGCGTCGTCTCACGCGGTCTGCACGTCCGGCACGAACGCTGGTCCAACTGAGGCGCCAGGTGGAAATGGCATGGCAAGCCGTTCCACAGGACTACATCCAGCATCTCTACGATCGTCTCCATGGGAGAATAGAAGCCTGCATTGCTGCGAAAGGTGGATATACACTGTACTAGTGCCGACATTGTGCATGCTCTGTTGCCTGTGTCTATGTGCCTGTGGTTCTGTCAGTGTGATCATGTGATGTATCTGACCCCAGGAATGTGTCAATAAAGTTTCCCCTTCCTGGGACAATGAATTCACGGTGTTCTTATTTCAATTTCCACGAGTGTATTAAAACACTCATTAAAAAAAGAAAACTATGTGTAGTTACTTCAGAGAAACGCTTTAAATAGCTGTACTGCAAGAAACTCCGAATCTTCATTGCAGTCGACTGGTTACAAAACAATCACATGGTGATCATCTAATTACTCTTTCAATCATGATAGCCCTCTAATATACATGCTTTCAACTGTAGCCACTTTCAGCGCTACCAGGCTGCAAAACGCTTTTAAACGATCAAATGATAACTGCTTCCGCTACACAAGACATCAAATTTGCTTACACTTCTTCAAAGACATATGATGAATGAAAGGAATACCAAACTTAATATCAGTTAAAACTGAGGCTGGATGTGGGAACATACAGTCATTGCAAGGAAACGCCTCGGGTATCAGATAGAATTCCTGTGACACATATAATTAAACAAGATATGATCAGCAGTAGAACTGTAGCGCTATGTATTACTCAACACAAACATGCCCAAAAGATACCACTGACAAGTAAAATCCGGAATAGATAACAAGACAATTTAGAACCATGACATTCACACAACAGCCAACCAAAATACCTTATTATCAATGTGACTCCGTAATGTTTCACAGTGACGGCCCACAACGTTGTTTAAACACTGCTAATCCACAATCTAGGTACATGCCGCACTTATGTAGCAACCTACAGCAGTAAAGAGAGACCTGTAACCTCCTCCAGAAGACACGCGAGGTGCAGCACAATAAACTGAACATGACGGTCACACTTACGATGACTGGCATCATGGCTATTTGACCACAAGCAAACGCAGCCACAAACCATACCGCCACTTCCACATCCATCCGCACATGACAAGGATAGCTTCAACTGGCACATACATGGCACTGAGATGATGTCAGGCAGAGAACTTGCACACATTTCCTACAGTTCTGCAAGATCTTTCGAGGTATAATACTCCATATACAGCAGAAATAAATGGCAGACACATAGCCTGCACTCTTTCCTGCTATCTGCACACCATTCACCTGGATGCCATTTGGCTACGTTGCTCCCCAATGCAGCCCAGCTGAGCATGTGTTGTCTTCCTCATCTACAGGCAGACTACAGACACGCCTCCATTTTCGTCTCAGCCCCACATAAAACTCGCAACATAACATTCACAGCATGTTGTCTAATACTAATGACCGAGATGTTAATGGAACTGTTCAGTATATACTTTTGCAGTTCACGTGAGTTATTTATGTTATTTATATATAATTTTGGAGCTTGTTTATAAGTAATGAACGTGACTTTCTACAAAACGTGTGGCAGAGAGGCAGGTTTTTCATCTTCTGAAATGATTCAGGACTTTTTATCGTAATCTTCTCCGGTCAAATTAAGTTGGATGTGGAGGGGGAAGGAAGGCGGGACGTAATGCGGAATCAGTGGTGACGGATGAAAATCTATGCCGGAGAGGGATTCGAAACTCTGATCTCCTGCTTACTAGGATTCGTTACCCACCGACGCGAATCAATTACATGAAGGTGTGGTGTCTGTTCTTTCGGACTTGCCGTCGTGTTCAGTCTGGAATGGGGCACAGTGAATCTGAGTCACGAATATTTAGGAAGATGTATTCAGCTTCGGCACTCACATTAAGACCGAACTAAACCTCCCGAAAACTTGGTCGGACTCTGGCATTGGAACTACTTTCATTTTTTTTTGTGCAACGTTGTTCCCCAAACGATACGAAATCTTTTGTATGTATGTATGTCTTTTGTATGCAATTGACGTCGCGCGGGAGCCAGCGTCCCTTTAAAGACGAGCAGTGAATACTCGGCGCCGCCGGATGGGGCAGCTTCTTGTTGAATCTACGTAACCTGTGTGTCGTGCTAAGCCTACTCATGAAACACGCTGTAGGTCAAAGAACCATTGCTCAAAGCTCACGAAATCTGGATGTAAAAAGACGGAAAGGAATTTTCCAGGGTCATACAAGTCAACGGTCTGTTACAGAGTTCCCTGGAACTTTCCAGCAATTTTACTGGTGTTGTAGTGTAACGACGCGTATGACTCAATGATTTTTGTTTTAAATATGACCTTGTGCAGACTTCGTCACCTACGTCGTTTACAAAACACTTCAAAAAAGTATTTAAATTCTTTTAAAGTTCTCTATAAAAGACTCTTCGACGAAACTGTAATTAAAACGCCTTCAGTTGAGTCGTTTGTGCAAAATTACGTCACTCAGTCCAAATGGTTCGCGCAAAACTTTTGCAATTTAGATGTCGTTTGTTTCTTCTTGGAAATTATATTCTTGCAAGTTATCTTTTTTTCCCATATTAAAATCAGACTGTAAAACCTTTAAGATTAAAAAATCGAAATCTAACTCTTCTGAAAATTAATATCTTGGAAAAATTCAGTAATAATTCTTCCTCAATATAACTCCTCATAAATAATTCTCGAACAAGTATTTAAGCTTTAGAGCATACACTGTTTTATTGTCTTCGTATATGCTACATACAGATGTGAACATCAGACTTGACAGAACAAAACTGAACGAAATGCAACATGAACTAAACATACTGTGACGTCATTACAATGGAAAACTACAAATTTTTATTTATTTGAATGTTGGACGTTCGGCGCAACACCCCGGTCACCGGATCTTCTTCTGCTCTTTGGCCGTTGACCCGCGACGTCTAGTGGCCAGCAATTTTCTTTCTGGTTCCGGCAGTGAAGATGCTGTTCCCGGGAGTTGCGCTGCTCTCTCCAAACATGAAACATACAAAACAACAATACAAAACTTTAAATATTTTACAAACATAACAAAATATTACAAATACATAAACAAAATACTAAATTAAACTTATATTTACCTGCAAACTGAGCTGATTCCTGTGGATGTGTGACGCTTTAATTTCGCGTTCCATTACAGCAAGTGCGTAGATACAGATGTCGAACATAGAAGGAGAACCTCATGTCGTTCTACGGATATATGAAGAGTAACTACCACGAAATGGAACGCAGTCTCAAACTTAGTCTGATACATAACACTGTCGCCTAACAATGAGCAGCAATAGTAGCACCTGTGATAAGCTCACTGAGGTTTGACTAAGGCTCCGTGATATGTGGTATGGGTAGCTCGCGAGATGACATTGAAAAAGATTTCATGACGATAGTCAAAATAACCTGCCATTCGGCATGTTTGATTTCATACAAAGCATTTTCTTGTTTTCCTGACTCATTGTAAACTCTTCATGAACAAATGTCAAGAAAAACTGTGAGAGGGCCAATGGTTTGGCTGCATGTAGGGCGTAGCTTTCCCTCGACGCGGCACTAGGACGAGGAGGGTGATCGGCCCATCGGCTCGCGCATGTTATACAGGAGGGAAAGAATCCGAGTAGTCATTTGATAGAGCGATAGTTTTTCGTATTAAAGGAGGAGGTTTAAGTCTATTTTATGTAAAATGTTGAGGAGAGGGCCCGTCCTGGAGAAATTAGAAAGAGTAAAAATCTCGTTTGCTGCTCGTGCTTGAACTGGGAAATACCAGGGCGACACGCTAGCACTCCACTCTCCTCACCGCCATGCTCATCTGTTAGTTTCGTGATCCAAAGCAGTTATTTCGCTTCACCTTCGCCACAGCAGTTGTGTCCTGTTTATGAATCCACGGATCAAAATTCGCCTTCTAGGCAGTTAAAACCGCCGGATCTTCAGCTTCTGTACTAACTATTGACGGGGTTCCACAGAGGAACAACACTCAAGATTTCATGGATCCACTTGTATCCAACAACTGAGCTGACAACGCCACTGATCGCGAAGGCACTAACTACATCTGTATCAAAATGATTGCTTTCCAATTCACAATCAAGCGCGTGACAGACGATTCTACGAATAACCTGCAAATTATTTCTCGCCACAATTAAAACCAATGACATAAGCTCACAAACAGACTCTACCACAACGGACAGAGGGACTCAAACTGGGCCTCTTACAGTCACGTTCCCCTCTTCCCCAAGCCGGGAGACAAGGCCGACTAAAGATCAACGGCAATGGCATCCTGTAACAGAGACTGTGGCAATCTCAACAGAGGAGAATAGAACTACAAAGAAACCAGTTCAGGAAAACACAATAACTAGCTCAAGTGAATCAGCTACCACAACAGATCCTGTCGTGAGATTGCCACCAGTCGACCCAGTCATCCTAATTTTGAATTCACTATGCAACTGGCAAGACTAGAGCAGCCAACTACCTTGACCACTGCCTTGACACACGTGGTCCGGGTGGGACATGAATATGGTAGGAGAGTCACCTTCTCGGTAATGGAGGCCGTGGACAGAATACAACTCAAGTCAGTGAATCTCCCCACCGACTTCGGAGCCCTGCGGGACCTACTAAAGAAAGTTTTCGAAAGACGTGGTGAAAAATTCGACCTGGACGATATCTATCAACAAGCAGTTTTGGCAAATGGACACATCACATTCGACTGGAATAAGACATGGCCTAATGACAGAATCCACACATACTTCCCATAAATGGCCGGCCGGTGTGGCCGTGCGGCTCTAGGCGCTTCAGTCTGGAACCGCGTGACCGCTACGGCCGCAGGTTCGAATCCTGCCTCGGGCATGGATGTGTGTGATGTCCTTAGGTTAGTTATGTTTAAGTAGTTCTAGGTTCTAGGGGACTGATGACCATAGATGTTAAGTCCCATAGTGCTCAGAGCCATTTGAACCATTTTTGAACTTCCCATAAATAACTACATGACGAAAATCACCATTGGCCAACTTAACACTCATAACAGCTGACTAGTGATGCAGGAGCTACGTAAGGAATTGGAAGAGAGGAGACTAGATGTAGTCTGTCTCCAAGAGCCGTACTCCCTAAATGGGAAAATAGTTTTCACAGCTGCGACCTGGCAAGTTGTAAGCAGAGGGGAAGACCCAAGATCGGCAATTTTAATAACCAATAAACTTCTAAGGGCCACAGTATTAACACAGTTTACAACCAGCCACTGCAACGTCGTGGAGCTGCAGTCTCCATCAGGAGCAACTGTCTTCATTAACATGTATTTCCAGTACGGTGATGACATCGAGAGACATTAGGCACACCTTACCACAGTTATCACGGCGTTGCGGGGGCGGAAAGCAATTATAACAGCAGATATAAAAGCCAAATCCCCCCTATGGTACAGCGGCACCAGGGACCCTAATGGAGAGAAGGCAGAAGAGGCCATCATGGCCTTGCAACTGGTGGTGGCAAACAAGCCGGGCAACCCTCCGACCTACGTGGCGGGAGGTGGCCAAGGCACAAACATTGACGTGACCCTGGCTACGCCTAATGCTGCGCATCTCATTCAGCAGTGGAAAGTAATAGAGCACGCCACCACTTGTGATCACAATCTCATCACCTTCAGTATAGGAGATAAGTGGTGGTGGTGGTTAGTGTTTAACGACCCGTCGACAACGAGGTCATTAAAGACGGAGCGCAAGCTTGGGTTAGGGAAGGATTGGGAAGGAAATCGGCCGTGCCCTTTCAAAGGAACCATCCCGGCATTTGCCTGAAACGATTTAGGGAAATCACGGAAAACCTAAATCAGGATGGCCGGAGACGGGATTGAACCGTCGTCCTCCCGAATGCGAGTCCAGTCTGCTAACCACTGCGCCACCTCGCTCGGTTATAGGAGATAAGGAGAGCCGCTGGGCCATGGGGTAGGAGGTACAGTACAATTACAAAAGAGCCGATTGGGAAAGACTTGCTAGGGAGTGCGACATTCCTGCATTGCCAGAAGATGACGGACATCTGGACATTGACGTAGACAACAGAGCCGAGGAACTGGTGAAAGTTATAACTCGAGCGGTGAAAGCCGCTGTATCTACTAAGAGGAAGGCCATGGCGGCCTCTCCGTCATCATGGTCAGCTGAACTGGAGGAGATGCGCCGGTCTGTTAGAAGGCTCAGGCGGCACTACCAGCGCAGTGTCGTCTGGCTAGAAAGAGAAAGATGGTTGCAGCTATACCGGGAAGCTAAAGACAATTTCCAAAAGCAACTACGCGAAGTAAGATCAAAAAGTTGGGAACACTTTGTTTTGAACCAACTAGCTTTACACCCATGGGGAGTCCCATACAAGCATGTCCGAGAGAAAATCCGCTCTCCGATGGAGCTCTCAACCGTCAGGCATGGGGACGGGATGGCGGAGTCTTGGCAGGAAACTGCTGAGGTTCTTCTCCAGTCCCTGCTGCCTGACGACACTGCGGATGGAGAGACAGACGAACAACGGCAGCTGCGTGAGAACAACAACAATGTGTATGGAAATGATACGGCAGTTTACCCATTCTCTGATGAGGAGGTAGCTGCCCATATAAAATCCGTGAAGAGAGGGAAAGCTCCCGGGCCGGACGGCATTGTGGCGGAGGTGGTGCAATTCCTGGCCCCCCAGATAGTCGCCCCTCTAACTCACCTGTACAATGAATGTCTCAGGCAGAAAAAGTTCCCTCAAATCTGGAAGAGGGCAAAAGTCGTAATCATCAAGAAAGGAGCTGACAAAGACCCATCAGAAATAAAATCTTACAGACCAATCTGCCTACTTGATCTGCTTGGGAAGGTTCTGGAGAGACTGCTGGCTGACAGACTGGCTGCGCACCTAGTGCTGTGCGGGATGAGCAGCAGGTAGTTCGGCTTCAGGCTTGGGCGTTCGGCATCTGATGCAATTGCCCTGGCGGCCGAGGTCTGCGGCTCTACCCCGTACAAGTACGTTGTCGGCATCATGGTGGACATAAGTGGCGCCTTCGACAACCTGTGGTGGCCTTCGCTCTTTTCCTGTTTACGGGAGGAGTGTCCAGGGCCGCTGTATGGGTGTCTGAGGAGCTATTGCGAGGATCAGGAGGTCTGGCTATCATCCCCTGGCACAAGAGTAAGAAAAAATATCACAAAAGGATGTCCCCTGGGCTCCGTACTGGGTCCCCCGTTTTGCGACATCCACATGGAACCCTTACTAGACAAACTACAGCCAAGTGATGAAGTGCTAGAGGTGATAGCCTACGCAGATGACCTCCTCCTACTGGTCGGCGGCCGTAGCCGAGAAGACATAGAGCCCAAGATAGAAAGAGCAATAGAAATACGAGGGCCGTTCAGAAAGTAACCTCCGGTTGATTTAAAAAAATACACCAAGTTAAATAAAAATATTTTAATATATACATCTTACAACTACATCTTTGCACTATTTTTCTACATAGTCTCCATAGCGATTGAGGCACTTATCGTATCTCTTCACAAGCTTTGAAATTCCTTCTGCATAAAAATCACCCGCTTGTGCCTGGAGCCAGCCTGCGACCGCATCTTTGAGCTCTTCGTCGTCATCAAACCGCTGTGACCCGAGGCATTTCTTCAAATGCATGAAGAGGTGATAATCACTTGGCGCCAGGTCTGGGCTGTAAGGTGGATGGTTGATAACGTCCCACTTGAAGGACTCAAGAAGGGCCGTTGTTCTGCGAGCAGAGTGAGGACGGGCGTTATCGTGCAAAAAAACGATATCGGAAGTCAGCATACCACGGCGTTTGTTCTGTATAGCCCGTCGTAACTTTTTTATTGTTTCACAGTACACGTCTTGATTAACGGTCGTACCACGTTCCATGAATTCAACCAACAACACCCCTTTGGCATCCCAAAACACCGTTGCCATCAGTTTTCTGGCAGAAAAATCTTGCGAGGCTTTTCTTGGTTTGGTAGGCGAATTTGAATGTGCCCACATCTTTGATTGTTCTTTTGTCTCAGGGTTCACGTACTTAATCCAGGTTTCGTCACCGGTCACGATTCTGCTTAACAATGGTTCTCCTTCGTCCTCATAACGTGACAGAAAGTCTAATGCAGAGGCCATTCTTTGAGTTTTGTGGTGGTCGGTAAGAATTTTGGGCACCCATCGTACACAGAACTTACGGTAACCCAATCTTGCTGTCACTATCTCGTACAAGAGAGTCTTAGAAATCTGTGGAAAACCAGTAGACAACTCCGACATTGAGAAACGTCGATTTTCACGAACTTTTGCATCAACTGTCTGAACGAGTTCGTCAGTCACCAATGATGGTCTACCACTCCTCTCTTCATCATGAACGTTTTCTCGTCCACTTTTAAATAAACTTACCCATTCACGGACAACTCCTTCACTCATAACTCTTGGTCCGTACACAGCACAAAGCTCACGATGAATAGCTGCTGCAGAATATCCTTTGGCTGTAAAAAACCTTATGACAGCACGCACTTCACATTTGGCGGGGTTTTCTATTGCAGCACACATTTCAAACTGCCACAAAAACTAAACTAGCGCAGGTACGACGTTCACTCGACCACGGCTTGATGCCGACTGACCTGTTGAGTGCGTGAACGCACAGATGGCGTCGCTACTCCCCCCACAACCCGCACTGTGACCAATCGGAGGTTACTTTCTGAAGCGCCCTCGTACTACAACTTTGGTGCCGAAACACAAAGATGAAGATTTCACCAGCCAAGTCCACATAACTTCTTCTAAAGGGACAACTAGTTCGCAATCCAACCGTCAGGATAGAGGGCTCACCAGTTCTCCGGCGACGTGAGACTCGCTATCTCGGTATCATCATTGATGAATGGTGGTCATTCGGCAGGCACATCGAAATCGTAACTCAAAGAGCACTACAGGTTCTCAACAACCTCATCTCCATTGGACACAAACGATTTCATCTTCCACCACATCTCATCAGACTTTACCACAATAGCATACTCACCTCAATAGTGGGTTACGGCTCGGGAGTCTGGGCTCACAGGCTCACGAGGGTGGTGCCCGCCATGACAGTGAGAAGAGTGCAGAGAAATATGATCATGAGATCAGTGGGGGCATACAGGACTACACCAGGAGGAGCCCTGTCAGTCATAATGGGGCTCTGCCCCTTGGATATCAAAATTCGGGAGCAGGCCGCTTGGTACTGGGCTAAGAAGGGGAATTTGGAGAAAACAGAGGAAATTCTAGGCAGCAGGACTGAGAACAAAGTTGAGATTAGGTTAAGAGGGAATCAGCTATGGCAACATTCGTGGGAAGGCGAAGAAACAGGGCGCAGAACCTTTAATTTCTTACCAGATGTTAGGGAAAGGATGGGAATGACATATTTCGAACCAACCCGGGGACTAATTCACTTTCTCACTGGACATGGACCCTACTCGACATACTTATGTCGATTCGGGAAAAAGGCGACACCCGCGCGTGACTGTAGTGTTCCGGAGGGTACTCCTGACCATGTAGTCTACAAGTGCCCCCTTTTCAATGATGTGGCCTCAGTGTTCCGTGACCAACTACCGAACAATGACACATATAGACTGCTCACACAACACGACACTTTTCAGACTATTAATGAACTGGCTAACGCGGTATCACAGAAAGTCTTAAGGGACTATCTGAGAGAATTAAACTAGCACCTATAAGAGACTTACCTAAACACCGATAGAGTCCGGTAACCTATTCCCAAACCGCCTGGGCGCGGATAGGCCGACTTCCTCAGTCTTGAATCCGCCGCGCCTCGGGAGCAACCTTACCGATCTGGACAACGCACGTGATTCGACCTTAGGATAAGTTTAGTTGTAGGACTTAGTTTTTAGACACTATCCTTAGGAACCTGCAGCGATCAACATCTTGGCCTGCCCAGTGTCAGGGGCACGCTCATTGGGGTTACCTCAATGAGCAAGGCTCTCTAGTAGGTTTATATTTCAACTGACACATTTGTAACGCTGTAGGCCTTAGTGACTAGTCTATAGTTAGGTTACCCGCTTAGTAGTAAATTAACACATTAATTTGCCCATTGCATTTTCCTCATAGCTTACCTACTAACTAGTTACTAAAACATAACATAGAATAGCTGCAACATATACCACTGTATCATTATTTTCGGCCCACTAATTACATAAGGCCGTGGGCTAGATTGTATAATTAATAAGTTTTTCTGGAAATAGAGAATTTTTTTTAACAAAATATATTATTTCTCTGCCGCTACACTCTTGAACCGCGTATGCGGAAAACGATCACTTCAATCATTAAGTGCGAGCTCTTGTTTCTATTATTTTACTATGATCATTTATCTCTGTACAGGTGGGCGCCGACAAAATGTTTTCGCATTACGAGATGAAATTTAGCGATCGAAATTGCATGAGAAGATTCTGTTCCAAGGAAAAATGTCTTTGTTTTAATGATTGTCATCCCAATTCGCGTATCGTATCTGCCGCACTCTTTCCAAATTTCGCGATAGTAAAAAAGGAGCTGCGCTTCCATAGAAATTACTCGATTTCCTCCGTCAATCCTATCTGATACGGATCCAACACCTCACATTAATACTCAAGTAGTGGGCAGAGAAGTGTAATGTAAACATTCTCTTTAGTTCACCTGTCGCCTTTTCTAAGTGTTCTGCCAGTTAATCGTAGTCTTTGATTCGCTTTCCGGACAACATGGTTTATATCATTGTTCCAGTTTAAGTTATTTGTCATTGTAGCACCTAGGCGTTTAGTGGAATACACAGCCTTTATATTTTTGTGATATATCGGTAACCGATATATAATGGATTGCTTTTATTATTCATGAGGACGACTCCACACGTATAATTAATTATTCTCAGTTACCACATTTCACACCCTTCAGATATCAGATCTGCATCATTTTGCAATTGTCTTTGATCATATGATGACTGTACTAGACAGTAAATGAGTGCATCATCTACAGACAATATAAGAGGCTGCTTCAGATTGTCTCCTGAATCTCTTGTGTAAATCACGAACAGCAGAGGGCCTATCACGTCCTTGGGGAACGCCAGAAATTACAGTACTGCCCATTAAAATTCCTATACCACGAAGATGACGTGCTACAGACGCGAAATTTAACCGACAGGAAGAAGATGCTGTGATATGCAAATGGTTAGCTTTTCAGAGCACTCACACGAGGTTGGCGCCGGTGGCGACACCTACAACGTGCTGACATGAGGAAAGTTTGCAACCGATTTCTCATACACAAATAGCAGCTGACCGGTGATGCCTGGTGGAACATTGTTGTGATGCCTCGTGTAAGGAGAAGAAATGCGTACCGTCACGTTTCCGGCTTTAATAAAGGTCGGATTGTAGCCTATCGCGATTGAGTTTTATCGTATTGCGACAATGCTGCTCGCGTTGGTAGAGATCCAATGACTGTTAGCAGAATGTGGAATCGGCGGGTTCAGGAGGGTAATACGGAACGCCGTGCTGGATCCCAACGGCCTCGTGGCACTATCAGTCGAGATGACAGGCATCTTATCCGCATGGCTGTAACGGATCGTGCAGCCACGTCTCGATCCCTGAGTCAACAGATGGGGACGTTTGCAAGACAACAACCATCTGCACGAACAGTTCGACGACGTTTGGAGCAGCATGGACTATCAACTCGGAGACCATGACTGCGGTTACCTTGACGCTGCATCACAGACATGAGTGCCTGCGATGGTGTACTCAACTACGAACCTCGGTGCACGAATGGCAAAACGCCATTTTTTCGGATGAATCCAGGTTCTGTTTACAGCATTATGATGGTCGCAACCGTATTTGGCGACATTGCGGTGAACGCACATTGGAAGCGTGTATTCGTCATCGCCATACTGGCGTATCACCCGGCGTGATGGTATGGGGTGCCATTGGTTACACGTCTCGGTCACCTTGTGTTCGCATTGATGGCACTTTGAACAGTGGACGTTAGATTTCAGATGTGTTACGACCTTTGTTCGACTGCTGCCCTGGCCAGCACATTCTACAGATCTCTCACCAACTGAGAACGTCTGGCGAATGGTAAGCGAGCAACTGGCTCGTCCCAATACGCCAGTTACTACTCTTGATTAACTGTGGTATCGTGTTGAAGCTGCATGGGCAGCTGTACCTGTACACGCCATCCAAGCTCTGTTTGACTCAATGCCCAGGCGTATCAAGGCCGTTATTACGGCCAGAGGTGGTTGTTCTGGGTACTGATTTCTCAATATCTCTGCACCCAAATTGCGTGAAAATGTAATCACATGTCAGTTCTAGTATAATATATTTGTCCAATGGACACCCGTTTATCTTCTGCATTTCTTCTTGGTGTAGAATTTTAATGGCCAGTAATGTACTTCTGTTTTACTGGATGACTTTCCGTCAGTTACTACAAACTGTAAAGTTCCTTGGAGGAAATCACAAATCCAGTCGAGAAATTCAAACGATACTCCGCGGACATACAATTTGGTCAAATGTCGGTTGTGGGGAACGGTCTCAAAAGCCTTCAGGAAATCTAAACAATGTGGAATCAGCCTGATATTCCCTGTGGATAGCACTCATTACTTCGTGAGAATTAAGGCTAGTTGTTTCACAAAAACGATATTTTCTGAATCCATGTTGGCTGTTTGTCAATAAACCGTTTTCTTCGAAATGCTTCATAATGTTTCTACACAGTATATGTTCCAAAAATCTTGCTTCACATGGACGTTAGTGACATGAGTCTGTAATTCAGTGGATTGCTCCTGTTTCCTTCTTGGGTATGGTGACCTGTGCAATATTCCAGTCTTTAGGTGCGAATCCTTCGAAGAGTTCAGTACCGTGCTGTGATGTCAACATACTATGAGAGCAAGAAAATTTTGAATGTTGCACAGAGTTTTGATTCGATTTAGAAGAATGTAGTAAGTGCCACAGGTGAAATATAGCACGAATGAACAACTGATTCTATTTTGCAGACAGTGACAAGCCAAAAATCTTAGTTTATGATGCAAAGAATCAAAATTTTGCTCTGAGGTTTGAATTTTCGATCGGGTCTTTTGAGAACTCCTTCGCTGTTTTGAAAAATGCGATGTTAAAATGCTAGCAGAAATCAGAGCCATTTCTTGAAGATAGCGATGGACTCATAAGAACAGGTGTGACCAAAACGTATGACTAAATTCTAACGAATAGTGAACGAGATACTCTAACAGAATTTGACCTGCTCCAATAGTGTTACGCGCACCAGGCTTACTTGCAACACACATTAAGTGAGCCACACATGATTCGAATCAGCGTATCCGATTAACTACGGTGGCTCGCGCAGCGGCCCTCCACAAAGCAGCTTTTGAGTGGTATCCCACGCTCACTTAGGTAAATTCTGGGCTGTTTCCCTATTTACGTCTCAGAAAATGCAGCACACAGACTGTTAAAGAAGATCACATGCAAAATATTGTTTACACGATTCATAGGTATGTTGCACATCTGACTACGGCGAAATGTAGGGCGTCTTGTTAGTTACTTAATAAAGCAAATTTGCGAAAGCGCGACCATTGTGGACTCCATACTAGTCGATATTGGCGCTAAAAAGTTGATACTGTAATAGAATTTCACTCTTCGTGATGTGGATATCGCAAGAAGTTTGTGCCAGTGTATGAAGAGAAAAGGCGAGAAGACAAAATGAGGTCATTGCGGAAACGAATATTTATACAATGATGTCCTAGAACTGTACGACGTCTGTGGATCTCTGATATAGTGCTAGATTAGCAAGGACGATAAATCAAAATATGGTAACAGAGAATGGAATGATTTCAATAACTTTCTGTGGAGGTCATCCACA
Source organism: Schistocerca nitens (assembly GCF_023898315.1). Lineage (NCBI taxonomy): Eukaryota > Metazoa > Arthropoda > Insecta > Orthoptera > Acrididae > Schistocerca > Schistocerca nitens. The sequence continues at coordinate 954,938,859 of NC_064615.1, forward strand.
CGTCAGAGACATTATGAATAACAGTAACAACACTCAACACTCAATAACCATTCAAATTATCATAAAATTACAATTAAAAAGTCAAGAATGATGAGCTGTTTCCAAAAGGTTCATAGTTGTATGAAGGTGCTTTATTCGCAGCTTCGGGTTTCACGTCAGTATAGACGCACTTTAGGTTTGTAATAATTATACGTATTTCCACCATGTAGATGGACAATTACAGAGTCCCAGCTTTCGTGAAGTTATCCACGGTAAGACTCAAACGACTTTGGTGGGTTGTCATAATAAAATTGAGAAAACACAAAAGATGTTAGTAAAAATGTTCACAGCATGACTGCTGAATGAGCCAGGCCGGATAACACACCGCAGGACACATTACAGGATTCAGTCGAAGAGGCACCATGGTCTTATAAAAAGTGTACTGCTGTCTTTCACTGGCTGGTTATACCACCTCGGTCTGTTAGCAATGCGGCGGATGTACATACATCACAAAGGATTTTAAGTTTTATTTACGTCAGTTTTATGGAGTTGGTATCTGTCGAATGCTATGGGGTGTTATCCGGCCTGTATCATTCAGCTGTCATGCTCTGTATATTTTCACAAGCATGCTTTGGTTGTACTCAATTTCATTATGACAACCTGCCATAGTGCTTCGAATTTTAACATGGATAACTTACCGGAAACTGGGACTCCGTAATTATCCATCTGTATCAGGAATACATAACCATTAAACCCTGAACATGGGTCTATACTGACTTGAAACCGGTAGTTGCGGCCGGCCGGCGTGGTCGAGCGGTTCTACGCGCTACAGTCTGGAACCGCGCGACCGCTACGGTCGCAGGTTCGAATCCTGCCTCCGGCATGGATGTGTGTGATGTCCTTAGGTTAGTTAGGTTTAAGTAGTTCTGAGTTCTAGGGGACTGATGACCTCAGAAGTGAAGTCCCATAGTGCTCAGAGCCATTTTTGAACCGGTAGTTGCAAGCAAAGCACAGCCTTACAAGTTTGGAAGCACCTCATCATTCTTTACTTTTTAATTCTTGTAGCTTTCATGATAATTTGAATGGTTATTGCATGTCGAGTGTTGTTACTGTCATTCATAACGGAATGATTTCATTAGTCATATTGGTTCAAATAGTTCAAATGGCTCTGAGCACTATGGGACTTAACATCTGAGGTCATCAGTCCCCTAGAACTGAGAATTACTTAAACCTAACCAACCTAAGGACATCACACACATCCATGCCCGAGGCAGGATTCGAACCTGCGACCGTAGCGGTCGCGCGGTTCCTGACTGAATAGTCTTATTGTTGGACTAAGAAATAATGAAGTTAAGAGCTTGGATCGCAAGACAAGGAACCAAGAAATTTAGGCGTACGGCCTACTCCGAAGGTATGCTACAGGGCTGTTCTGAATTGACGTTTCTATGTGAAGAAAAATTAAACTGTGTGTAGATAATGCTGAAATAAATAGAAAAGTTGCGTAAATATTTTCACACTAATGCACATTTGCAGAGCTATCTCTGCTTTTCTGTAGTAGCAAGGTGGGAAAACGTAAAACTAACCGAATTATGCCTACGACATTTCCGTTACGCTACGTCAGGCCACATTAATGTGACCACCTGTCAGAAGCCTGAATAACCACCTCTTACAAGGCGAGACGTGCAGGAAGAGAGTTAGTGAAGTTCTGAAAGGTGCTGAGAGGGATGTGGAAGCAAGCCGACTCCAGTGAAGCTGCCATCTGAACTAGATTCCTCGGTTGAGAACCCATGGCGCGAACAGCCCGATTGAGGTGGTCCCTCAGATTCTCTGCTGGGGAAATCTGAGGAATTTGGTGGCCAGAGGAGTACGTAAACTTATCCGATGCCCTTAGAACCACGCAGGTACATCGTGATGTGTGTGACACGTTGTGCTGTCCTGCTGGTCGATGCCATAGTCCTGAGTAAAGAAAACAAACTGCATGCAGGGCTTGACTTGGTTTTCAAGAAAAGATACATACTCGTCTTGATCCATTGTCCTTGCCAGAATGATTAGATCACCCAGGGAATGTTACGAAATCACCCGCCAGACCATAACGCTCACTCCTCAGGCGTGGACTCTACCGACGATTGTTGTAGCGTGTTTGCTTTCAGTGGGAGTTTGGATGCGGCAATGGCGTGCAAATTCCAGCCTCCATCGACGATGAACAACAGTCAGTATGGACGCATGAACCAGGAGCCTGTTGTGGAAGCCCGTATGCAGTAACGTCGCTCAGCGCCGGTTTTCGATATTGCCATTTTGCCTTGCGCGGTATACTTTAACCACAGCGGCATGCGAAAAGTTTAGGAAGTTGGTCGGTTCGGAAATGCTTCCACCAGTGCCCTTTTGGACCTCAGATAAATGGCTCCGTTTCCGCATTACGGCATTGAGTGTACTGTTTTCTGCGTCCGCTCGACCCTCCACTGTTAATGCTGCCTCCTGTTATCTGTTAGTGGTTTCGGCACGTTAACGTCGAAGATAGCAGTGGTCACATTAATGTGACCGGATCGTGTAAGTAATTCATGTAGCTGCCTCGATACTCGCAAAATACACAAAAAGTTGCAGCAGAGAATCAAGTGAAAGAGGACTGTAAGTACTTCCTGCAGGCTTCGCTAGTAGCGTTAGTTGGCGAGTGACATCTAGGAAATGTAGCAGACTTTTTCTTGTACCTGACCACCCAGTGCTGTTAATGTGAAACAGGAAATCCCCCGCGAGGCTGCATTGTCCAGCATTTGCACATGGCGGCCTGTTCGGCATCAAGCGGTCTCCGCATCTCGTACCTATAAATAAAAAGCCTTTGAAGTTATTTCTCAGCAAGGAGAAGTGATTAGCTGGTTTTAGCGGGAACTAACTTGACACGTTCCAGTTGAAAGTAGCGCTTGCTGTTTACCTCGTAGTGTGAGGGGGAAAACTGATCACGAAGGCAATCGCGACCACTTGTTGTTAACGTTATAAATTTTCCTAACTCTGAGAACGAAAAAAGGATCATTAGTGTCGAGAGAGAAAGCGACGGAATATAAAAACAAATGCTGAGAAGTAAGATTTTAGTAAGACAATTACTTAACACCAGACATGATGCCCCAAAGCGAAATGAGTAAAATACAAACAACAAATATTTCATTGATGACATAGATAAATGCGTTATTATAGAGAAATTTCTGTGACGTTATGAAAAGTACTTGGAAGTACCATTTTCTTCACCTCCTCCTCGATCTTCTTCTTCTTCCTGCCTCTACAGTCCTTGATAGTTCTTAGCCTCCTCTAGGACACCATTCAGTTCGTCCCCCTCCAACGTCTTGTGTCTCCTTCCTCTGGCTCCAGTAATTGTTAGATCATCTTGTAAGTCATCCGAGGATAGAAGTCTTGGCCTTCCCCTGTTTCTTTGTACCACTAGTTTATACAGCAGCGCTACATTTGTTGGGTCGTCATGTTCCACATGTGAAACATGACTGACCCCTTTCAAGCTGTTTATTTTACGGAACTTTATGGTTTCAAGATCTTTATATAATATGTAAAATTCAAAATTATATCATCTACGCCAAACTCCACCTTCCCTAGTCACTCCATAGATTTTGTGTAAGATTTTTCGTTCCAAACATCATATTAGCCCTTCACGCTGTTTTGTCAGTGTCCATGTTTCTGAGCCATATGTTAATAATGGACTTATTAAAGTTTTACGTATTTGATACTTCGTTTGCCTCTACAGATTTCTGGACTCCAGTTGTGAAGTAAGCCCGTAATAGCGTTTATTAGCTACATGCATGCGCCGCTTTATTTGCAAACTAATATCTTTATATGATGTTACCAGTGTACCCAGATAGACAAATTCACTAATAGATTCTATATGCGCTGGGGCATTTGTAGCATCGTATTTAGTTCTGTTCGCATTATTCGCATGTATTTCGTTTTTAATTGATGTTCACTTCCAGTCCTACTTCTATTGCTGCTGCCACCCATGCAGCTAGTTGTGTTCTTACAATAATATCGACAGAACCTTCGTAGGACAGAATCTGCACCATTCTGTGGTATATAGTGCCTTTTGTGTTGATCTGAGCTGACCTTATTATCTTCTCTAGTGGAGTATTAAAAACATACATGGGAGTGCATTCCCTTCCCTCAATTCGCAGTTAAGTCTCAAGACTTGTCGATGAATTTCCTTTTATCGGTACTTTACGTACTACTTTTCCCACAGACAAATTTTTGAGGTGTATTAATTGTTGTGATGTGCCTGATTTCATTCATGGTTCAATAAGCTTATTTCTTTTTATTGTGTCACATGCCGCTTTAAAATAAAGAAATATGTGGCGTGTTTCTATATTTTTTCTTTTGTTTTGTCAGATATTTGACTCAGGGTTTCTATTTGGTCACTATTTGATTCGCCAGGTCTAAAGCATGACTGACATCTCCCGATTGCTTTTCTTGCAAAAGGTTTTGTACAGCTATAAAGCAGGTGGAATATTTTATAGCCAGCGTTCAACAACTTAATTCCTCTACGTACATTCCTAGATGTCCCTCTTGTTATGTAATCACATATTGTTCCCATATTCCAGTCATATGGGACAACTTTGTGCCTCCATGGACTGGAGATAAGGTATGCAGCCATCTAACTAGATGTTCTGCACCGCACATAATAAGCTCGCCTAGCAGGCTATCATTGCCGATGACTTACTGTTTTTCCTTCAGTTTAAGTATTTTGTTGATACAGGACCAGCAATCATTTTTTCTTCTTTTTTTATGAAGTGTTCATTAACACATCTGTCACAGTTGTAGTACATATGTTTGGCGACTAGTTTCGAATGAACCACTTGGTTTCAAACTAGTCGCAAAACAGATGCACTGCAACTGTGACAGATTTGTTCAAATGATTCAAATGGCTCTGAGCACTATGGGACTTAATTTCTGAGGTCATCAGTCCCATAGAACTTAGAACTACTTAAACTTAACTAACCTAAGGACATCACACAAATCCATGCCAAAGGCAGGATTCGAACCTGCGACCGTAGCAGTCACACAGTTCCAGACTGTAGCGCCTAGAACCGCTTGGCCAACCCAGCCGGCGACAGATTTGTCAATAAATGCTTCATGAAAAGCTTACTGTTTGCTGGTCTCCTTATAGCGAGCCCGATATATTGTGTCCAGGATAACCCATTTTGCTCTTCTTCCACTTGTTGGTTTTCAGTTAGTTCCCATGCTTCAGCGTTCTCTGAATACAGTAACTCTGTGAAGTACACTGCCCGACGACGTAACACGCTTTCTTGTCAAGCTGTTAGTTCATTTCCGTTTACATTGTGTTGCATCTGGCTGAAATCTCTTTCTAAGGTCATTGATCTTTCTGTAGATTTTGCTGTTTTCATTTCTGTTACTCATTAAGACAATATCCTGCAAATGTTTTCGAAAAAGCTTCTCTTCTTTGCTTTCAGAATCGCTTTTCTACGCCCTTTTTTTCTCAACAGTCAGCCTCTAGTATCTTGTTCTTCTGGCCTGCATCTTCTTGTATGCTTCGTTCTTTGTCCTTGTTGCCTCTCTTCATCATACCATTCATTCTACCTGGACTGTTGTTCCGTACCAATCACTTTCTCTTCAGCAGTCTGTATTTCATTTCTGATTTTATTGCCTTGGTCATTTATGTTATGAGTACACTTCTGGAGGATTTCTGTCAATACAGTTTCCAAATTAATAGCTAGGTGTTCGGCCTTACTTGGAGCTTTAAGTTCTGAGATATTATACTTATTTTGTCTTTCTTCTTTAACTTTATGTGCAGTTGTAATTCTAGGTCTTATTTTTCTGTAAAGAAATAATGATCGGAGCCCATATTAGCACGTCTGAAAATACGGCAGCTTAGTACATCAGAGGCATGCCTGTTATCTATCAATATATGATCAGTGTAGTTCCTAGTATTGTTGTCTTGTGACACACACGCCATTTTATGTACACTGTTACGCTGGAACCATGTGCTAAAAATTATCATGTAAGGTGATGCTGCACTATTTATCGGACGACGTCCACTGTTATTGCTCTCTTTATAGGGGATATGTTTACAATAGTAGGGGAGAACACATGCTCCTGACCTATCTTAGCACCGTATTTATATCGGTTTTTTGACGCTGTCGACAAGAATGCCCCAGTTCTGTATAGAAAATATCCTTCTCTTCAGTTGTCTTTTCTTCTGTAGGGGCATCTGCTTTTAGGAGACAGCAGTTAGAGAATTTCCATTTTATTCGTATATAACACATCCTTGGGCTCATTCCCTTAAATCGTATGACTAGTTGTTCTGTGCTTTGATTGACTGTAAGTCTCTCAGCAAAAATGAGTTCACAATTAAGGCCGCTGTGGACAATAGCACAGTGCGGTTTCTAGAAGGTACCCTGTCTAGTCCACCTTACCTATTTGGAAGGCCATGATATCCACCCTGTATCTTTTTTACCAATCCAATCAGGCTTCATTGGGTTCCAGTTCTATAGGTCCAGTTATATTGCCTTGAACTTTCGTAATAAGATTTTCTATCGGGTATGCGTTATCAGCCCATAACCCAGCTTCCTACACTATGGAGGGCCATTTCTCCCACCAGGTGCCTGAGGTTCACCAACTTGGAAGTGAGAAACGGAATTGAGCTGGAGAGGCTAAGTGACCTTCACCTGCTTAAAATCGTATTTTACGCACTACTATCCCATTTGAACCCCACAAACGTCCGCCCCGGTAGCTGAGTGATCAGCGCGACGGAATGTCATACCTAACGGCCCGGGGTCGATTCCCGGCTGGGTCGGAGATTTTCTCCGCTCAGGGACTGGGTCTTGTGTTGTCCTTATCATCATCATTTCATCCCCATCGACACGCAGGTCCCCGAAGTGGCGTCAACTGGAAAGACTTGCACCAGGCGTCCTGTCTACCTGACGGGAGACCCTAGCCACACGGCATTTCCATTTTTACCCCACAAACAATTAGCAACAGTAAAAAATCTTTCAAATTTAATAGCTTTTGTCGCACAAAACAGCTTCCTGACTAGCAAAGAAACTGTGTGATAAACTGGAATATTTCGGCTAACCGTGCGTTCACACACTCTTCAAATAAATATTGGTAAATGTTGGAAAGTGTGCTGCCAGACACTAGTAAATGGTTTGGTTGTGTGTTACTGTTTGTTGTAAAACGATTATCACGACAACAGCTCTTGAGCCCGGGAAACAACTTGGACTCTCCATGGAATTACGACTCCGTCTCCAAACATATGTGCTTAATTGGTTAAACATTTTGTCTGAAAAAGGGCCACACACCAGAAACGTCAGAATATGCTGGATAAAAATAAAACGGTAATTATTAACAGCCAATTTAGGTGACTTCAAACTGTTAAATTTCCGTTAGTCATTCTTTTAAAAGTCTTTCTGACACCGGCAACTGAAATGTCACTCGTCTAATCTGGCATTACTAAGGATTTGACGCGAGAGAACCCAGGATTCCATAGGCGAATGTTGACTTAATTCGTATCAGCTGTCGAATGAAAAATTCAGTACAATAATGTTATAGAAAATAATTACATATTTTATGATTACAACAGGATGCACACATAAATATTAAAACACATTCAAAGACAACTTGTAATTTTTATTTAATTCGTGATGAGGGCTCCTGGATCTGCGAATTGCGAAGCCGTAGGCTTTCACCAGTATCGTACTGGGATTGGCTGTTGTGACGGCACTGTTTCGTGAGAATTTTGACTTTTTGCTTTAGAGCGCTGTTTCTTGTCATATTCGTTGGTTTCGAGAGAAATTATAACTCCTGTTTTGTATGAGAAACAAAGTACTGACGTTACTGTGTCAAAGGAAATTATAATATTTAGTCGTTTAATCAGGCTCTTTTTCTTTATGCTTAATGTTTTGTCTTTAAATTCGTGCTGTTTATAGTTATTCCCATTTTAACACGAGGCCCTTCTTTTGGGTACTCGGTTCGTTTACAAAATTATAAATTGTGAAAGTTCCAATAGTTATTTTTGCTTATTGATGACACATATATTCTTAATTATTTACCGCAGTCTCCACACGAAATGTATGCCTAGATAGTATTTTCTGGTATTACCTTCGGGTTCTTTACGATTAATTTCGTTCCAGTTTGTACTGGCTATCGCGATCCCGACTACAGCTGCAGTGCTGTTTTTAAAACAGGTATTCAGAGCGTGCTCTTACCAATAAGTAGTTCCTTTTGTATTGTGATCGTTTCCATTTACTACTGATACATACATACGGTATATTAGAAAGTGCGTATTGCAGTTTCCAGTTGAGCTATACAGCTGAAACGTATTTTCCAATACTAGGTACGACCTATTTACGATAAAGGATTTTTGTTAGTAGTGTGTGTACTGTTTGTGCATTTGAGCTATAGAACTGGTTTAGGGATACTCAATTCGTTTCCTTTTCTTTTCCATGTAGTGTTTGTCAGCCGGCCAGAGTGGCCGAGCTGTTCTAGGCGCTACAGTCTGGAACCGCGCGACCACTACGGTCGCAGGTTTGAATCCTGCCTCGGGCATGGATGTGTGTGATGTCCTTAGGTTAGCTAGGTTTAAGTAGTTCTAAGTTCTAGGGGACTGCTGACCACAGAAGTTAAGTCCCATAGTGCTCAGAGGCATTTTTTTGTGTTTATCTCATTTATATTCCACTGATAGTAATAAGTGTAATCCGAATGGTGGGAAATTATAGTAATCATAACTGTCTGCGCTTTTTATGTTTCAAAATTTCGCCAATGCTCTTACGTTGCATTCACCATGTTGTTTACGTCGTTTATATGGTGCAGGGTCCCATACTGCAGCGTACATAGGCTGCGTGTAAACAAGGCCCTGTTGCGCAATGTTTACCGAAGTGACATAGGCACAGGTAACACGAAATGTGGAATGGCTGTTGACTATTGCCACCTGTAGAGGAGTTTGCTACTGTTCGAGAGTAGAAATCCAGTTTGGAAAGAATTGCCTGTGGTAATGTGGAGGCTGACTGCCTGAGAGTAAGAGTACTGGACGCCACACTTTTACCATGTTTTGGTTACTGTGCCTGAAGTATAAGACGCGGTGTTACCGTAGATCAGTTTTAATGCTTCTTGTGCCTATGGCCAGCTAGAAATACAATAAGTTTTGGTGCCCCGCTGTGTGTCCTTTGTCGCTTCATTTACGTAATTTAAGAATAGTTTTATAAGTCGGGTCTGTGGCGATGATTGTCACGTTACATTTTCACATGAAATTTTCGTAGACTTAATTTTCTCTGATGAGGAATTTAAAAAATTTAACTGAGGTCACTGACGTAATTTTTAAGCACAATAAAGAGCAATTAAGTGCAATTTTAAGGAAAATAAAGAGCTGTTAATTATATAAGTTAAGGGAAGTTGATTTAATGTCTCTGGTGCTCCTACTTCGGACAGATGAAGAGAGAAACAGACTGTGGGCGGTGGAAGTTGAGGCGGAAGACAGGAATCGTAAAGGCAATTTTCTGGAGACCAAAAAAGTATTTTTTCTCCGTGAAGTACGAATTCTGAGCTGTGATGTGTTATTAGTAATGTCTAACCAACAACATTTCGTTGTATTTGATATTGTTAAGACTACTGAATGTTGTATTGTACAATTTATATGTTGAGAGCACCAGAACGAATAAAAAATGCATGTTTTTCCAAACAGTTGTCATACGGTGATTGTAGTGGCACCCCAACACTGGTATTATTTGATTAGTGCACAACACACACTTCCTTAAATGTATTCAGTGCTGTAATTCAGAATGGCTATTAAGTGGTATTGTGGACAAATAACTATTCGCATAGCTCAGGTTCAGATCTCGGTCATTATAACTTTTTTTTTCAATCACGGGATCCTTGACTTCTGGTTGTGATTAGTGAATGTGATGAATTTGCGCCTTGTGTGATATATCTGGAGTAATACATTCGATTTAAAGACTGCACACTTTTTATTTACTTACTGATTTTTCTATATACTGTTTTTTGACATGCACTGAGCAAATTATTAGTAATGGAAAATACGAGGGCAAGGAATATAAATCTGACAACGTTAATCTTGCTAGTGTGAGCAATACGGATAATCATTTACCTGAATTACTACTAGTGTGTTAGTGTAGAAAGCATAGATGTTTCGCTCTCGAAAATCTGCTACTGTGACATTGTTTTTCCGAAGTTTAGTGTTTTAGATTTTCTAAAAGTCGGTGCAGCGATGCGTTTTTCGGATTTCCCCAATACAAGGGGAAGTAATTGGGCCAACGATGACTCATCGAAAAAAATGTTAAGTGAGGACGAAAATGAAAATACGTTGAACCAACGCAAACGTATGAACGTATGTATGTATACGTTTGTGTCAGTATTTGCAAATTGCTTTACTAAAAGAAATCCACAAAGTCCACTAAAAAGCAAGTAGTCCACGAGTAGCTAAGGAAATTGAAATCTCATGTAAGAGGAAGAGGTAAATTCATGTAAAGGTCAGAGTATGTTAAGATCCGATATTACATCGATACTACTAAAAATACTGTAGTGCTGTAAGGTCAGCCGCTATAATCCCCAGAACCATGCACGCCCTGATAAAGATAAATAACGCAGATAACAAGATTAACTCTATATGGGTCATTTTCAAAAGAGAGACAACACAGCCTTGCAGTGTACAAGAGTGCATAACAATTAAACTAAATGACAACGTTCTGACTTAATAGTCACTATCTAAAGGTAGCTGCAAATATAGAATTAAATGGTTTAGTTTGCAGAACGAAGAGAATATATTAAAAACGTCACTTCACACAATTTTAAGCGGCTAGAAGTAGCACTAACATGTCACTAAAATCAATACAACTATAAGAAATTGTAAAACACATAAGCTCCTGTCGGGGTAATGGCATTTCAAACAGAATTCTGAAAAGTTACCCCAGTTTAGTAAGTAAAGTCGAGAGTGGCATATACAATGCATCGTTGGCACAGAGACTTTCCAGCGATAGGTTAGAATGTGCAAGTGCTAAACCACTTCATAAGAAAGCCGACAACACAGACTTAAACAATTATCGTTCAATTTCTTTAGTGACATATTTTTCCTAAGTATACGAAAAAACAGTAAGAGTAGTTGCACGCTTAAGTGGAAACAATTATCTTACAATATCACATTTACGGTTTCAGAAGGGTTGCTCGACTAAGAATGCTACTAATACATTCAGTCATCAAATAGTAAAAGCCTTAAAGAATAATATACAGGGTGTTACAAAAAGGTATGGCCAAACTTTCAGGAAACATTCCTCACACTCAAATAAAGAAAAGATATGTGGACATGTGTCCGGAAACGCTTAATTTCCATGTTAGAGCTCATTTTAGTTTCGTCAGTATGTACTGTACTTCCTCGATTCACCGCCAGTTGGCCCAATTGAAGGAAGTTAATGTTGACTTCGGTGCTTGTGTTGACATGCGACTCATTACTCTACAGTACTAGCATCAAGCACATCAGTACGTAACATCAACAGGTTAGTGTTCATCACGAACGTGGTTTTGCAGTTAGTGCAATGTTTACAAACGCGGAGTTGGCAGATGCCCATTTGATGTATGGATTAGCAGGGGGCAATAGCCGTGGCGCGGTACGTTTGTATCGAGACAGATTTCCAGAACGAAGGTGTCCCGACAGGAAGACGTTCGAAGCAATTGATCAGCGTCTTAGGGAGCACGGAACATTCCAGCCTATGACTCGTGACTGGGAAGACCTAGAACAACGAGGACACCTGCAATGGACGAGGCAAGTCTTCGTGCAGTTGACGATAACCCTAATGTCAGCGTCAGAGAAGTTGCTGCTGTACAAGGTAACGTTGACCACGTAACTGTATGGAGAGTGCTACGGGAGAACCAGTTGTTTCCGTACCATGTACAGCGTGTGCAGGCACTATCAGCAGCTGATTGGCCTCCACGGGTACACTTCTGCGAATGGTTGATCCAACAATGTGTCAATCCTCATTTCAGTGCAAATGTTCTCTTTACGGATGAGGCTTCATTCCAATGTGATCAAATTGTAAATTTTCACAATCAACACGTGTGGGCTGACGAGAATACGCACGCAATTGTGCAATCACGTCATCAACACAGATTTTCTGTGAACATTTGGGCAGGCATTGTTGGTGATGTCTTGATTGGGCCCCATGTTCTTTCACCTACGCTCAATGGAGCACGTTATCATGATTTCATGCGGGATACTCTACCTGTGCTGCTAGAACATGTGCCTTTACAAGTACAACACAACATGTGGTTCATGCACGATGGAGCTCCTGCACATTTCAGTCGAAGTGTTAGTACGCTTCTCTACAACAGGTTCGGTGACCGATGGATTGGTAGAGGCGGACCAATTCCATGGCCTCCACGCTCTCCTGACCTCAACCCTCTTGACTTTCATTTATGGGGGCATTTGAAAGCTCTTGTCTACGCAACCCCGGTACCAAATGTAGAGACTCTTCGTGCTCGTATTGTGGACGGCTGTGATTCTCCAGGGCTGCATCAGCGCATCAGGGATTCCATGCGTCAGAGGGTGGATGCATGTATCCTCGCTAACGGAGGTTATTTTGAACATTTCCTGTAACAAAGTGTTTGAAGTCACGCTGGCACGTTCTGTTGCTGTGCGTTTCCATTCCATGATTAATGTGATTTGAAGAGAAGTAATAAAATGAACTCTAACTTGGAAAGTAAGCGTTTCCGGACACATGTCCACATAACATATTTTCTTTCTTTGTGTGTGAGGAATGTTTCCTGAAAGTTTGGCCGCACCTTTTTGTAATACCCTGTAGAGCAGCTGATATTTTTTGTGAGCTTTCCACTGCGTTTTGTTTCGTAAGTCATGTGGCTCTCTTACAAAACTGAAGTTTTATGGAATTGATGGTATTACACACAGCTGGTCTGAATCATAATTAGCAGACAAAATACAAAAGGTGCAGAATAATTTAGACAATGTCGAAAGTTGGAAAACTTTAGTGACTGGAAAAAAATTAAAAATGGAGTCCCACAGAAATCCACTTTGGCCCACTACTATTCCTTATGTATATGCGATTACCCTTCCACTCAACATTCAAGAATCAAAATTAGCAAAATTAGCAAAATCGACATTTTTTCAGAAAATGCCAGTGTTATAATAAATCCCGTTTAAGAGAAAACAGTAGAGTTGGTAAATGGTATTATCCAAAGAATTATTAAGGGGTGCTCTGAACACAGACTCTCTTTCAATTTTGATAAAAAAAGGCATGCTACATTTAGATGTGCACAACAGATAGTCATACCAACAATTGATACAGCACCTGAGCAGGAGTCAGTAAATAGGGTAAAATGCTCCAAATTTTAGAATCTACGTATTGATGAAAACTTGAACCGGAAGTACATATTACTAAGATTCCCAAACAATTAAGCTACTTTTTCTGTGCGTATACAGTCTACTCTAGGAAACAAAGATATCAACCTCGCGACGTATTATGGATATTTCAACTTAGTAAGTTCTTATAGAATTATTTTATGGGGTATCTCATTACTCAGGAAGAAAGCACTGACTGCACAAAGGCGAATAGTGAGAGTAATATGTGGTGTTCACCCACGGACGACATGTACGTCTCTCTTCAAGGAGCTAGGCATTTTAACTGCACCGTCAGAATACATATTTCATTAGCTAATGAAATTTATTATATAGCATTCATCACCATTTGAGAAGAATAGTGATGTCCATACCTAAAAAAATGACCTAAATTAGCCATTACTAAAGCTGTCAGTGGTTGACACAGGAGTTCAATACGCAGAAACAGAATTGTTTGATGATTTGTGCAATAACACAGAATGTCTGACAGGTGGCGAAGTAAGTTTTAAATCTAATTTAAAATCATTTCTCCTGGATAACTCCTTCGATTCAATAGACAAATATACTGACAGACACTGGAAAAAGGTGTAGTTGCATGAGTAGGACTAAAAATAATGATGTCTTCATTAAAGTTAACACTAATCAAGTGTACATATCCTGTAAACTGACTCGTTCTACATAATTTATACAGAAGAATCGTTCAAATGATATATGAAACATGTAACTAACTTATTAACTAACCAAATAACTAATTGAAAGGATACTAACATCAGCGATTAATATTCCAGCAGTAAAAACAGAAACGGATTCAGAATACATGAAAAAAACCGAAAGAAAATGCATCTACTCGAGTTCCGTTATGTCCAGAACGTTAATAAAAACTATAATAAGTTGCTACTATTTCACAGTTGAAGACCTCGTTAGACTTACATGCTGCTTCACACAAGACTATTAAGTATAATCTATTTCAAAAACGTACCATCACGTTTAGAGTTTAGAGTCTCCAATATCACAACATTCCAAAATACCTAGATGTCTCCGTAGGCAGGTCTTTGACATACAGAATCCATCACCGGAATGTGTCAGCTAAAATCAAATGTCGGAACAATAAACGCCGGAAATTAACAGGAACCGCCTGCGGTACACCTGCAACAGTCCTCAGATTAACAGTTCTACCTCTTTCATGCTCAGTCGCAGAATACTGCTGTGCCACCTGGCCAAATAGCGCATCACACCAAGATAATTGACACGAAGCTCCATAAAGCAATGAACATCACATAGTTTATTCGCCCACACACACGCACTGACAACCAGCACTCAACAATATTCCACCAGCGTCGATAAGAAGTACACAGACATTGTTGAACGCTTTGACAAGAGTAAATAACAAACTGGGATTACCAATTCATTCAGAAATTTCATCATCAGAACTCCAGTGACTGAGGTCTGGAAAACCATTGGGGCACATACCTGCAACACTGACTCCAACATGCTAGAGACCAGGAACAATCAATGGCTGGAGCAATCTTCCATGAAGCATCACCAGTTAACCAAAAGTCCTTGGAAGCGACGACAAAGATTTTATCCACCACTATGGCACTGGTACATACTAAATCGCGTGAGAAATAAAAGGGGCAGATGATGTAGAGCAGTGTTGTACAAGTGGGAATGGAAGACCTGCCTTCCCTGAACATGAATGCGGTGAAGAGCAGCAAAGAGTACATCACATAACATTTCAATATTTCATCAGAGTATTCAAAGGGACAATGGAAGACCTTCTGGCTCGATTTCCCATGTGAACCTAGAGTTATGACAGTATTAAGAAATTCGGGTTTTATACAAATGTATACAGAGTGTATCAAAAATCACAGACAACGCTTAGTATGCAATGCGGAGAAACAAAATGCTCGCCTTTCCAGATGGAACCCACATCTTGAAACGCACAACTTGGGAGCTGGTGAGTTGCGAAGTCTGACAACTAGCGGTTGTGACGGTTGGTTCCGATTACATTTGGTGTCTCAATACTGCACGTACGCAACACATCACGGATGGACGACCTCAATCTAATAACATTCCTGCGTATGTGCTGCATTCCCCCACACAGCCGTCGTTCGCGTCCTACTGCGGACCTTGTGTGGTTTGACAGAGCAACACCATTGTTTCCAGCACTGCGACACGTACCAGTACGCACTGCGGAAATGACCGACATGGTGTTTGCATACGACAAAGAGAATTGCAATGGGGGAGCTGCTGCAAGATTGTAGGCACAACTTTTTCCAAACAGACGTAACTCGGATCATTCCACGTTTGCGACCATTGAGAGATGCCTCAAATAACCCTGAAAGTTGCTTGCCTAGGGTGTGTCCATTGTACAGTAAAGACGTAGCACTTTGTTCTTGGTACTTGTCAATACTATCTTCAATCTGTTGTTTGTTCTCTAGTGCGTGCTGAAAACGTGATACGGCTCGTCCAAGCTCTGCTCGAGTGACGCACTTAGAGGAGGATATGCTGACAATGTTCGGAGAGGAACCAGCCACCAGCATTCGCCAGCTGCCACAGGCGCTGCCCACGGGTAACACTGCAGTGTGAAGCGTTTTCCATGAATACAGCTCCATCCATACCGTCGGCAGAAAAGTCCAGAAATTACAAGAGGGAGGATACCCGTAAAGGCTACAGTCGGTGCAGTGGTATTCACAACAATGCATGCTCCAGCCATAATTTATGAGCTTGGTGCTTATTCACGGATGAATGCATGATTACTAGAGACGGCATGTGAAAACTGCGCAACTGCATGTTTGGGCTGACGAAAATCCGCTTACGCACATGATTTAAGTTCACCAACACAGAGTCAATATTAACATCCGGGTCGGAATAATTGGTGACCGTATCACTGGGCCATATCCACCGCGAAACAAGCTAACACGACCGATCTAACTCATATTTATTAGAAAATGAGTCAAATGGCTCTGAGCACTATGCGATTTAACTTCTGAGGTCATCAGTCGCCTAGAACTTAGAACTAATTAAACCTAACTAACCTAAGGACATCACACACATCCATGCCTGAGGCAGGATTCGAACCTGCGACCGTAGCGGTCGCTCGCCTCCAGACTGTAGCGCCTAGAACCGCACGGCCACTCCGGCCGGCATATTTATTAGAGATGTTTGGCCTATCCTATTGGATATAGTGCCTATAAATGTTTCGATGGTCATGTGGCTGAAATATGACCGAGCTCCAGCGTACTATGATATCCCAATCGATGGATTAGTAGCGTTGGACCAGTTCCCTGGCCAGCACGGTCACTCGATTTTTATTAATTTATTTATTTTGCACGTCTAGTTCCGTAGGACCAAATTGAGGAGCAAATCTCCAAAGTTATAGAACGTGTCAGTACATGAAATTACAACATAATAATAATAACAGATAGAATAAAATTTATATGAACTCAGAAATAGGACAAGCCGTAAGTTTATGTATACGCAATCAACAAGCTCAAATTTTCAAGGAACTTCTCAACAGAACAGAATGAGTAACCCATGAGGCAACTCTTCATTTTCGATTTGAAAGCGCGTGGATTACTGCAAAGATTTTTGAATTCTAGCTGTAGATTATTGAAAATGGATGCAGCAGTATACTACACGCCTTTCTAAACCAGAGTCAAAGAGAGCGATCCAAATGCCGATTGGATTTCTGCCTAGTATTAATTGAGTGAAAACTGCTAATTCTTTGGAATAAGTTGATACTGTTAACAAGGAACGACAGTAGAGAATATATGTATTGAGAGGCCAATGTCAAAATCTCCAGACTCGTGAACAAGGGTCGACAAGAGGTTCGCGAACTTATACTACTTACTGCCCGAACCGCCTGTTTCTAAGCCAAAAACATCCTTAGAGAATGGGAAAAGTCTCCCCCAAAATATAATACCATAGTCATAAGGGAATAAAAATAAGCAAAGTATACTACTTTTCGCGTCGAGCTGTCCCTTACTTCAGATACTATTCCAATAGCAAAAATGGCAGCATTAAGTCTTTGAACAAGATCCTAAACGTGGGTTTTCCACGACAGTTTACTATTTATCTGAACATAAAGAAATCTGAATGTACAGTTTCACTAATCATATGCCCATTCTGTAAAATTAAAACGTCGGGGTTTGTTGATTTGTGTGTTAGAAAATGTAATAACTGAGTCTTACTGTGATTTAGCTTTATTTTCTACAAGCCATGAACTTATGGCACGAAACAGTGCCATTGTTCCACAAAACATCCTTTACTACAATGATAGTGTCATCAGCCAACAGATCTGACACCTATCGAGTATTCTCTGTGTGGTAGTATGAAGAGAGTGTTTCATGACACACCTGTAACGTCAGCTGAGAACCGTATTTCTCGGGTCCACTGAGTGGTTGACATACTTGAATGAAGTACACTTTCTGGCTCATAAGCGTGAGGCTCAGCAACGCTGACGTAGGCTCTGCATTGACGGTGGAGATATGCAGCTCTAAGTCCGTTCCTAACGTAGACAGAGCGATGTGCTACTCATGTTGGGTTTATTGACAAAATGACGCAAGCTCATCCATTTCAGACTTCTACACCCTCCAGCGCTCAAGCTTTGCATTTCTGGATATGGGTTCCTTCTTTAAAACTGGTCACTGTGCCTTCCCTCACAACGTACTAATCGTCACCGGTGTTTTTTTGGGAAGCCTCATATATCTGTTGTAAATAGTTGTCTATACCGTATTTTAAGCACTATAAGGCGCTACGGAAAATAAGACGCACCTCAATTTTTAAGCATTTTTCTTAAAATAACTTTTTTATCATTTTGTTATTAGATTGAAAAATCAGAGTAAAGAAATTCTTAGTTTACAAAACCGAACGGCCCTTTAAAATCTCTGAAAATCGTCGTCTGAGCTTGCTTCTTCTTTCTCTTCGTCGTCATCGTTGTCCTTTTCATATATAAGATGGTCTTCACCGACATAGAGAGTGTTACTATGCCGCAGTTCTTGAAAGATTTAACAATAATGCCTTATGTTATTCTAGACCATGACTGTTCTATCCACTGACGCTCTTGTTTGATTGTAGGTCGTTTTAAAGCTCCCTTCGCCGTGAATTCATGTCGGGTTTCCTCCGTCATCCATTTGTTACATTCCTCTCTCACATACACTTTAAATGATTTATTAGTCGAAACATCAAGAGGTTGCAATTGTGAAGTAAGTCCTCCCGGAATAACAGCAAAATCTGTATTTCCCTGTCTCAATTTCTCTTTCACAGAATTTGTCAAGTGACTACTAAACTGATCTAGTATATGAAGAGAACTCTTCTCCTATAAAGCATCTTTCCTTCTCTCCCGCACTCCGTTGATCCATAATTTCATAGCACCTCCGTCCATCCATCTCTTGTCATGTACCTGAACAACAACACCTGGCGGTATTTCAGAAGGTTTATGTCCTTTATGCGCTTCAAAACGCATTGGATGAAGTTTAGTACTTTCAGCACAAAATTAAATGACAACAGCGTAGTGCATTTTTTTATGTCCACTCGTTTGTATCGTAACGGTTTCAGCACCTTTCATGGCAACAGTTCTGTTATTCGGCACATAAAATGCCAGAGGAGTTTCGTCCGTATTCACAATTTGGCTTAGTCCCACCCTGGTTTTCTTTTGATGTTGAATAATAAAGCGATGGAACGATAATATTTTCTCGACATACTCTTGTGGTATTTTCTGAGACATTTTGGTTTCAGCTCGGATGCTAAATCTGTGACGCACCTGTAGTACTAACCAACTCCACCGTTAAAGTCTGTCAAGTTCCACTGTAGCGCCAGCTTACGAGCGTTTGTTTGACACAATTTTGTATAAATTGCCATGTGATCTTGACGGTGTCCTTGAATCCATTTCAATAAGTCATTTTTCTAGTTTTGCCCATTTACCACTCACTTCCCTATTTGCCCTCTAAGTCTTTCTTACTTTTTCCAGTTCTTCACTACTAGCCTGTGAACAGCGAATGGCTTTTCTGTTGGTGGAGAGCGGCAATGCTGCTCTGTTTCTATTTTGTTCTGCATGTGCTATTACTTTCAATTTACAGTCCGCACCTTTTATATATTTCCAGTACGAAACTAGCTACTAAAAAAAGGTGTTACCTACATCTACATCCATACTCCGCAAGCCACCTGACGGTGTGTGGCGGAGGGTACCTTGAGTACCTCTATCGGTTCTCCCTTCTATTCCAGTCTCATATTGTTCGTTGAAAGAAGGATTGTCGGTATGCCTCTGTGTGGGCTCTAATCTCTCTGATTTTATCCTCATGGTCTCTTCGCGAGATATACGTAGGAGGGAGCAATATACTGCTAGCCTCCTCGGTGAAGGTATGTTCTCGAAACTTCAACAAAAGCCCGTACCGAGCTACTGAGCGTCTCTCCTGCAGAGTGTTCCACTGGAGTTTATCTATCATCTCCGTAACGCTTTCGCGATTACTAAATGATTCTGTAACGAAGCGCTCTGCTCTCCGTTGGATCTTCTCTATCTCTTCCATCAACTCTATCTGGTACGGATCCCACACTGATGAGCAATATTCGAGTACTGGGCGAACAAGTGTACTGTACCTACTTCTTTTGTTTTCGGATTGCACTTCCCCAGGATCCTTCCAATGAATCTCAGTCTGGCATCTGCTTTATCGACGATCAACTTTATATGATCATTCCATTTTAAATCACTCCTAATGCCTACTCCCAGATAATTTATGGAATTAACTGCTTCCAGTTGCTGACCTGCTATATTGTAGCTAAATGATGAGGGATCTTTCTTTCTCCGTATTCGCAGCACATTACACTTGTCTACATTGAGATTCAATTGCCATTCCCTGCACCATGCGTCAATTAGCTGCAGATCCTCCTGAATTTCAGTACAATTTTACATTGTTACAACCTTTCGATATACCACAGCATCATCCGCAAAAAGCCTCAGTGAACTTCCGATGTTATCCAAAAGGTCATTTATGTATATTGTGAATAGCAACGGTCCTACGACACTCCCATGCGGCACACCTGAAATCACTCTTACTTCGGAAGACTTCTCTCCATTGAGAATGACATGCTGCGTTCTGTTATCTAGGAACTCTTCAATCCAATCACAAAATTGTTCTGACAGTCCATATGTTTTTACTTTATTCAGTAAACGACTGTGGGGAACTGTATCGAACGCCTTGCGGAAGTCTACATGGGACCCCGTGTCTATGGCCCTCTGAGTCTCGTGGACGAATAGCGCGAGCTGGGTTTCACACGATCGTCTTTTTCGAAACCCATGCTGATTCCTACAGAGTAGATTTCTAGTCTCCAGGAAAGTAATTATATTCGAACATAAGACGTGTTCCAAAATTCTACAACTTTGTGAAGTAAGTCCTCCCGGAATAACAGCAAAATCTATTACCGATCACACAAATCATTTTCAAGTTAACTGGCACTGTAGACTGCAATGACGCATCGTAGGGTTGACAGTGTTCTGGTGTTGTGATGGCGGGGCCGGGGGGATACTATGTTAACAAGCTTGTTAAACCCCCCCGTCCCCAATTCATGTTCACCGCATCGGCGCCCGCATCTCGTGGTCGTGCGGTAGCGTTCTCGCTTCCCACGCCCGGGTTCCCGGGTTCGATTCCCGGCGGGGTCAGGGATTTTGTCTGCCTCGTGATGGCTCGGTGTTGTGTGATGTACTTAGGTTAGTTAGGTTTAAGTAGTTCTACGTTCTAGGGGACTGATGTCCATAGATGTTAAGTCCCATAGTGCTCAGAGCCATTTCAACCATTTGAACCACCGCATCGGTGCACTGTTGCCGTCAGCTGAATCCAGTGTTGCCAGACGGAGATAGGTTTACCGTGGCATCGAACATATGGCGATTTTTAACACTGGCGGGAATTTAATTCAAACACTGGACATTTTTAAGTTAGATTCGAGTATAAGAGGCATCGGAACTTTTTAGGCAATTTTTCGCTGAAGAAAGCTCGCCTTATAGTCCGTAAAATACGATATTTCTTCGTGATAATACCGTGGCATCGAATATATGGCGATTTCTAAGATTGGCGGGAATTTAAATCAAACACTAGACATTTTTAAGTTAGATTCGAGTGTAAGAGGCATCTGAGCTTTGTAGGAAATTTTTCGCAGAAACGAGTGCGTCTTATAGTCCGTAAAATTCGGTATTTCTTCGTCATCATACGATGAATAATAAGTAATTAAGTTAACTACACACTAAATTCACAGCCATGCCCGCCAGGTTAGCCGAGAGCGCTAATGCGTTGCTTCTTGGACTCGGGTAGGCGCGCCAGCACCAGATCGAATCCATTCGGCGGATTAACGACGAGGGCTGGTGTGCCGTCCAGCCTGGATGTGGTTTTTAGGCGGTTTTCCACATCTCACTATGTGAGTATGGGGATGGTCCCCACGTCCCTCCTAAGTTACACGACTCACAGACATTTGAAAGCGTTCGCACTATTTCATGGCTTACACTAGACACAGACAGCTGGGGTGCACTCATTTCCATCCCGAGAAGTACAGGGTGGCGACAGGAAGGGTATCCGGCCACCCTCTGACACTAACATCGTCAAATCCATAGAAACAAGGCCGACCACGCGTTGAAGTGGGACAAACGCCCAAAGAAGATGATGACTAAATCCATAGCCATACAGGAATTCCGTATAGCAAATAATAACCTGTTATTTATGTTTTGGTGACTGGTGACGCTTGTCAGGCAACTACGATGCAGACTGACATTCTACTTAGTGGTACACGCCATGTGCAGGCTGGAAAAAGCGTTGCGACCGCCTGAGAATTGGCCGCTTTCTTTCACTCTTTCTCCCTTCCTCTCTGTCTGTGCGTAGACCCTGTGCTCGAGACGCGCGGCGACGCACCGAAGCTCAGCACAGCGCGCTGCACGCAGTCGGACGGACGGGGTAACGCAGTAGCCGCCCGCTGCCGGCTAGCGGCTGTCTAGTGCCGGCGCTGGCCGACTGCGCAGCATCGATCCCGCTCCCGGGCGGTTGCTAGGCAACGGCGTCGCGCTGGCCCGCCAGCGGCCCCGCCTACCCCGCGGCTTCTCCTGGCGGCCAAGCGACCTCGTCACGTGTCTGTAAACGTCGACAAAAGTTTTCAAAACAAGAGAAGAGTAATTACTCGATCCCTGCACTTGGCTGATTAGAGCATTCACCTCTCTGAATAGATTGACTTGTTAGCGGAAAAAAAGGGAATTCTGGCACAGTCTCCAGTTTCTCTGTTACCACTGAACAACGTCAGGACACGGGTTTAGGGAGGTGGAACGTACTGGAAGTTTACTGGATGTCAATGACGTCAGTAGTCCAAACAAGAAGTAAACGTTACTGCACAATTTTAATGTGTTCTATCGTGTTATATAGGTCTTAGCAAAAAGATTAACTATCGAAATACTGTCTAAACAAGTAAATTATCTTTTCAGTTTTTTGGAAAACACCAGTTAATAAAAAAATAAAAACTCCATAACGCAGGATTTTGAACAACTACGCTCTAAACACACTAGTTTTACATGAAGTAGAAAATTTATAGTGCTTTTCTTGTCATTAGCAACGGTATATACCCATTTAAAGAAACTGTATAAAATATATACGCAACATTTAAATTAAATCTATTAAACCCATTTACTTTTCAAGCATTATCCACGCCTTTGGCCTGTCTTTTTCTCAAAACTCCGGACGACGTTACTCTTTCTCTCTGACTTTACACGAACAAGACTGTGGAACGAAACATAGTATAATATTACTCATATTAAAAAAAAAACCATAATATTATATTTGTCACTGTTGCCGGTGGCAATGCTTATGAAATGTTCGAAATGCTAAAATGGTGTGTAGAAAATTTTTACTTGTTGATGATGAAATTGTATTCCACCAACCATCATCAGATTCCTATCAGACAGACGAGAACGTTGACCGACGGTATTGTTTTGAGACCAGTGACCGGTCTCAAAATTACGCAGTCTGCGTAATTACCTCACCCGGGTACTGACGGAAAAGATAGGTAAAAGAGATCTCAGGAACGCTAAAATAAAAGTTTGCTGAAGTCAAAGCCGATTGAACATTGGGAGCATTCTGCTGTGGCCACCAAACAATTCGTGCGCAACTCTCCTTCGCTTCAGCCAGAAAAAAGTTCTAAAATGTAACATAATAAATTAAGATACGCATTAATGGAAGGAGAAAGTAGGTTCTTAATTCAAACACGGCTATTGTAATTAAATTAGCCTAATTATTTAGCCAAATGTTACAGATACGAGAGCGACACATTTTGTGAAATAGCTATCGAAAACAAACGAGAGAGAGAGAACTCACAGCTCATGCTTTTATATAATCCAAAAACTTATCACGGCGACTGCCTTCAATTTGCTTTACAGTTTCGATAGCCGGCCGCGGTGGTCTAGCGGTTCTAGGCGCTCAGTCCGGAACCGCGCGACTGCTACGGTCGCAGGTTCGAATCCTGCCTCGGGCATGGATGTATGTGATGTCCTTAGGTTAGTTAGGTTTAACTAGTTCTAAGTTCTAGGGGACTAATGACCTCAGAAGTTGAGTCCCACAGTGCTCAGAGCCATTTGAACCATTTGAACAGTTTCGATATATAAACACTTCTCTGGGATTCTTTATCGGAGCAGCAAGAAAATACATTCCTTCCATTAATTGGTGATCTTTTCTCCTTACTTTACAGATTTATTGACACAGAGGAAATTTATTCTTAATCTAGCCTTAATTAAACGATTACGGTATATTACATTAATTATTCAAAAAGCAACATTTCAATAGTTTATCAAATTACTATCCGTCAGCTACAGTAGAACATGAGTCTTAGTTCCAGAATGACATTTTCACTCTACAGCGGAGTGTGCGCTGATATGAAACTTCCTGGCAGATTAAAACTGTGTGCCGGACCGAGCCTCGAACTTGGGACCTTTGCCTTTTGCGGGCAAGTGCTCTACCAACTGAGCTACCCAAGCACGACTCACGCCCCGTCCGGCACACAGTTTTAATCGGCCAGGAAGTTTCATATCAGCGCACACTCCGCTGCAGAGTGAAAATCTCATTCTAGAAACATCCCCCACGCTGTGGCTAAGCCATGTCTCGACAGTATCCTTTCTTTCAGGAGTGCTAGTACTGCAAGCTTCGCAGGAGAGCTTCTGTAAAGTTTGGAAGGTAGGAGGCGAGGTACTGGCAGAAGTAAGACTGTGAGGACGGGGCGTGAGTCGTGCTTGCGTAGCTCAGTTGGTAGAGCACTGTCCCGCGCAAGGCAAAGGTCCCGAGGTCGAGTGTCGGCCCGGTACACAGTTTCAATCTGCCAGGAAGTTTCATGAGTCTTAGTTCCTTGACAGATTCTACGTGTATTAAATAGAACAGTAACACACTTTCATCACTTATAGCTTCCCGGCTATAGGGTCGTGGTCGATAAATAAAACTTCTTCCTAACGTTTCGTCTCCGGAGGTGAAATGTCGAATTGCAACCAGAACGCGATGGAACGCGGAATGTATAGACTGTGTAGAGGACACCACAGTCTATGACTTGACGTTGGCTGCGAGATTATCACTAGTAAGGCTAACATTCTCAAGAGGAATTGCCGCCTGGGACATACGGATAAATTGACCATAGCGGAACATCTTTACCAAGAGGATAATCATGAATTAAAATTCACTGAGACGAATGTCATGTTTAAAACATCGAGTTATCATGTGCGTATGTACAGAGAGGCTATTGAGATTTATAAGCACCGTAATAATTTTAACAGAAAATAGAAAGCTAAATTAGATAATATTTTGATGTCAACATTGCAACGTAGGCGTAATAGTCCGGAAGTTTTACGTGATGTTAGTACTAGACGTGAAAGCTTACAGTGTATGATGTAATACACTTTAATTATATTCGCGAACCCAATCACATGGCAAAATCGTCGATTCGTTGATTATTATATCTATGCAGATTCCACAGATTCACTTACGTCTGCTAGGCTCGGTGCGCCCTCTCTTGGTGACCACAGTTACTTTCAGACAGCCACGCCATGCTCGTGCTCGCTTTTCTGTCCGCAACTCCGCTCTCCCACTCAGCTCCCTCTGCTCCCCCTCTACAACAGTCAGATGTCCATTATATAGACCCTTTGCTTACCTTGCATCTGTGAAAAACACCTGAGTAACTAGGGATAGGCCCTGATCTAGGAAACTCGACACATCGACACAGTTCAGCTTTGTCAGAAACCCTGACATCTTACATGCTCCTGACATACTGTGTGACCTCTCTCCTTTATCTCTTGTACACGGTTGATATTCCCAAGCCACCCCCACCCGTCCATCTTCTCCAATATGCTGATGACACCGCCTTCCTGGCCCTCTATCCTACCCTTCAACGGTCCCAATGCACCGTCCAAACCCACCTTGACCAGTTCAGCACTTTGTGTAACCAGTGGTTCCTTCGTCTCAACCCCTCCAAAACCCAGGCAATCATCATAGACCGCAATACCCACTCCTTCTGCTTCCATAATTTCTACCTCACCCTTTATGTTCGTCCCATCCAGCTCACCCCCACCCTGAGATACCTTGGCCTCACCCTCGACTGTCACCTCACCTTGAGCCCTCACCTCCTGACCATCCAGCAGAAAGCCCATTCCCGCCTGTGCCTCCTGAAACTCCTGTCTGGGCGGACATGGGGATTGCACCCTTCCACCATTCTCCACACTTACAAATCCCTCATCCATCCTATCATCTGTTATGCCAGCGTTGCCTGGATCTCTGCACCCACCTACTTTTACAAGGCCCTCCAAATCCTCGAACACCATGCACTCACCTTGCCTTCCGTATCCGCCTCCCTTCCCGCTAATGGCTCCTGTATGCCCCCATCCACTTCTCCCACTTCCTCCTTTTCCTCCAACATCTTCACATCCTTTACACTGTCCACAGGCTTCATACCCCCCACCCCCTAGTTTCCTCCTTGCTCACCACCCCCCTACCCATTGCCGCGCCTCTCTCGCTGTATCCCTCCCTTTCTCCACATCCACACCCTCCACCTCCTTCATCATGGCAATTTCCAGCACCTCCCCCTCCCAGATGTTGAACTTCGCCGTGACATATACCCTTCCTTCCAACTGCAACCTAGCCTTGTTCCCCCGTACCCACCAGGAGCCCCCATTTCCTCCCCTCCTTCTCCCAGAGCGGAAGTTCCTCCTTTCTCCCCCCCCAGACCCTGCACCTGATGCTTGCCCCTTTCCCTCCCACATCCTTCCCTCCCCAGCCCTCTTCGGCACGCACTCCGGTGGTCTCCCCTCTCTCTACCCCTCCCTCCCTTCTTCCCTTCTTCCTCATCTCCTCACGCCTGGAAGATCCCCCGTTTTCCTCATCGTCACCGGTGTGCTATGTCAAATGGTTCAAATGGATCTGAGCACTATGGGACTCAACTGCTGTGGTCATTAGTCCCCTAGAACTTAGAACTACTTAAACCTAACTAACCTAAGGACATCACAAACATCCATGCCCGAGGCAGGATTCGAACCTGCGACCGTAGCAGTCGTACGGTTCCGGACAGCGCGCCTAGATCCGCGAGACCACCGCGGCCGGCTGCTACTTTTTTAGGGTTTTTAATCTCCATTTTACAGTCGCCCCTTTTTGTCTATTGTCTTCTATAATGTCCCCCCCCCTTTTTTACCTATGAACACCATGTTTTCACCTTTATGTTATTTTTAAATGTCTCCTATGGTATGTTCTATGTCTTTCAGCTGAAGAGCAGCGCATATGCTGCTGCGAGCCCGCCCCGATGCGGAACTGAAATACAATAAAGGAAAAAAAAATACTGTCCCTTCCAACAGCGGCCCTCACGAAAAGAAAAAAAGTGCTTTAGTCAATAGTCACACTTTTAATTCGACTACTGACACCGTTTCCGGTTCGATGTACCATCATCAGGCCTTCCTAGCATCAAAACCATTACAGTACACAGTTAAGATATTCCTTAGGGAACATTTTAGAGAAAAATATTTTCAACGTCTTTCTCAAAGATTTTTTTGACTGCTTATTGTGATTTTTCGTGGCGGTAGTAGCGGTAGTGTGTAGGGTACTAAACAGTGAGACCACCAGCGCCCTTATTAAACTAACTGGAGACGAATGTAGTTTACTTTTTTTTTCAAAATTGTGTATTTAAAGGTGAAACAGGAAATACAGAGCTCAGCCATTCTGCTCATATCCCTGTCGCACATAAGTAATTTTTGAGAACATGTCTCCCTGAAGTACAGCGGTACATTTATTCCTTAAAAATGAATATGAACAGTAACAACCGCAACCAGCAGTTGCACTCTTAGGGTGTATAAAATTCAGTGTAATTGTGATAAGGTATATGTTAGATCAACGAAAAGAACTGCTAATACCCGCCTAACTGAACACAAAAGGAACAGTTTTCTAGGACACATCGATAAATCGGCATTAGCGGAACATGTTTTTGAAGACGGTGAAATAAAATTTAGTGAGACAAGCGTGCTAGATAAGACACCGCATTATTATGCACGTATGTACAGAGGAACCAGAGGGATTTATAAACACCACAATAAGTTTAACAGAAAAAAGAAGGCTTACAGTTAGATGAGATATGGTGGTCGACTTTGTACCAACGATGTGACAATCTATTGCCTTTGATCGAGAGTAATGAAATAGTTTCACAGTCGACAAGCCGTCGACGAGTGGTGGCACCGTCTATGCTCTCTGTATAAGCGGGACCACCACGGCCCAGCAAACAGTCGTTGACTCACCTCGGAAGATGTTGCCTGCAGTTGGCAACGAAAAGTCAGGAGGAAGAAATTCTAGAATTTCTACATTTCGACCAATGCCTCAAAGCCCGGAAGTTTTAAGTAATCACCAATAATGGTTCCGTCTACGGAATAACAGACAGAAATGTTTTTCAGGGCAGCTTTATATAGAAGATGGAAAATGTTCCACGGAAAGCAGTGGAAAAAATATCCACTAGGTCAATCTGGAGGCGTATTAGAGCAGCTTGAGTCTGTTAGCAGCAACGCTTCATCCTCCGATGCAGAGATGTATATCAGTTTATTCCGTCTGGCGGAGTATTAGGGCAGCTGGCTTATTGAGGCAGCTAGCAGCAACAATTCACGCTTGGATGCAGAGATATGTCGGGGTAAGTTTACGTCGGAGCTGCGATAAACGACAAGAGCTACGAGACTAGCGTAGCGGCAAAACTCTACACGCCTTTTCCGTAGAAGTGTTTACATTGAAGCTTCGATAGACAAGAAATACGCTGCTACTCGTCATCACCGGTTGGCCTGATTTGAATCTGACGTATGTTTGAGCTCCAGATAGACTAGCGTTTAGAAAAGAAAGTAGCACTTTTAGTGCAGGTCGGGCGACGTATGAGTCATTTACGTTGACGTAGTTCGCAGTCAGTGGCTGGTGCTGCGGAAATAGTAAAGACCCGTACTACGGCGGTCGTAGGTTCGACCCCCAAGGGGAAACTAAGTTTTCATTTTTTACCTATTTAAACTACAAATATACCGAAATAATGGTCTATATATTGTATTCATTAATGTTTTCATCAGTACTTGCAAAGGAAATGCATAAAAAATTTCATTGCAAACACATTTCCAGGAAGGGATTGTATGGCGTTCACGAGAACTTACTATTTAAAATTACTCTATTATTGTACGGTTGATGATTTACATGCTCTAGTGTGATATTCGTAACAAAAGCAGTGGAAGCAGCTATTCCCTCGGCATCTTGCACTAGTCATAAACGCTGAATTTTTACAGTTACCCACAAGATTTAGAGTTTCTGTAGAAAAACAATGTCGGTTTACAGTCATAGAAGATTCTCAATCATCGCAAATTTTGGCAGCAAACCGCTCCAAATATTGGGGAGGATGGCTGATGGTGCACAATGGAATGTATTTTGGTGAAGTGTTCTTGGGATGTGATTTCTTTTTCTCTCTGGATGAAATAAAAACAGTTTTGAACATTACGATCACATTATTTACATGACCACAAGAATAGACATCACAGGGTTCCACTAGCGAAATGCATTTGGGAGGAAAATACTGCACAGTGGCAACCCGTTTTCATCTCGAAAAATCTAGTCGTATACTTATGGATTTGTTTGTTCTCCTCACAAGTTACTTAACAGGGGAAATTTGTTCTCCTGCACGCAAGGCTTAAACACGTCAGTCAAAAGTTTTATTGCATAAGGCTGTTGTAAGTTTCCCGGACTTTACTTGAGCAATGACGACATTACTGTATTCTGCCACGCAGTCATCCACAATTTTTGGAATCGTTGGTTCGAAAGAGTCGTTGCTCTCTTGTAGGCATACGTAGACCAGTGGCAAGAATTTTCTAGAAACCATAGTATATTGCGCTGTATATGTGTGGTGTACATTGTCCATATCCTGTCGTTTCACGAAAGCCACGGGGGGCGTTCAGTAAATAACGCAATACATTATATTCTGAGAAGAGATTGGTTTTAATCGGGATTCCAAAACATCACATATCCCAGTCTTTTAGCGACAATACCCTATCTTCCAACGCAATCTCCTTTCAATGGGACGGCCCTGCGCCACCTTACAGGAAGGGCCTATGTGCCTGAGTGGTACTAGTCTACTGGTCGACATCGCAACCAACGTCTTGCTGCATCAATAACCTCCCAATCATCGACGTACTGCTTCCCGAGGGCTGCACTCTCCATTGGGTAAATCAGATGGAAGTCGGAAGGTGCGACATCCAGGCTGTAGGATGGATGAGGAAGGAGAGTCCAACGAAGTTTTGTGAGATCCTTTCGGATGCGCAGACTCGTGAGAGGCTTTGCGTTGTTATTGAGAAGGAGAATTTCTGCAGCAAAGTGTTTGATTCTGGTCCGTCGAACACCTCGAATGAGGATGTCCACACATTCCAACTTACAGAAGTCACAGCTGTCTACTGCCGGCTGGCACGCGGGAAATCGGACAAGTGTGCGCGACCTTTGGCGTTGATGACAGACGCCTCGCCCGTCGACTCACCGTGCATTTGTTCAATGCCAGGTCTTCGTAGACATTCTGGGAGTACCTATGAATATCAGCAATGGTCTGGTTTTCTGCCAAAAGAAAGTCAGTGACAGCTCACTGCTTGGAATGCATCTCCGCTGAAGACCCTATTTTGAAGGCTGTGTATAGCGCCGCCACCTGTTGGAACTTCATGAAACTACAGGGGCTGCAGCGGGAATATTTTACGATGTCCTACAACAAATTCCGCTTTTCATCAACAGAAATTGGCCGCGATAAAATGTGTTTTATTGCTTATTGAATGCACCTCGCAATTTTCCCCCTCGATGCTCCAGGGTTCGGATATAAGTCGATTGCTACTGGAAAACTGGAAAGAGAAAATACGAATGTAAACATTTTATTGCACATGACGTTAAAAGGAGTATTTCGATTGACGTCGACGAATGAGAATTTTCGACCTATCTGTTTGATACGATGTTTTAATTTCGATCCCTTGCTATTTATGAAAATATTAATTAAATACAATACACTGCGTATTACTTCAGTTTATAGCCCAGGAGGGCTCCAAACTACGACACCGCATTGTCGTTCTCTGCCCTTTCTACTGCGTCAACCGCTGACTGGGAACTATTCTAACATAAACAACTGCTTCGCTACTCCCCGTGGGCGTCGGTAGAAATTTGCCAAGAGGGGGAAATATTCTAAAAGAGCCAGTTTGATTCAGTAAGACTGGAATCACGTCGTACCGCAATAACTAAAATTGATAGAAACGCACAAAACTTATTGTACCTCAAGCGACTGATAGCCATTCAGGTTTTTAAGTCCGCCCCGGTAGCTGAATGGTTAGCGTGGCGGATTGTGAATCCTCTGGGCCCGGGTTCGATTCCCGGCTGGGTCGGGGGGTCGGGGAATTTTCTCCGCCCAGGGACTGGATGTTGTGCTGTCCTCCGCATCATCCTTTCATTCTCATCCACTGCAGGTCGCCGAAGTGGCGTCAAATTGAAAGACCGGCACCCGACGAACGGTCTGCCCGACGGGGGGGCCTAGCCATACGATAAAAATAAAATAAAGTATTTTTAAGCAACGGCCTTGCCACAGTGGATACACCGGTTCCCGTGAGATCACCGAAGTTAAGCGCTGTCGGGCGTGGCCGGCACTTGGATGGGTGGCCATCCAGTCGCCATAAGCTGTTGCCATTTTTCGGGGTGCACTCAGCCTCGTGATGCCAATTGAGGAGCTACTCGACCGAATAGTGGCGGCTCCGGTCACAGAAAACCATCATAACGACCGGGAGAGCGGTGTGCTGACCACACGCCCCTCCTATCCGCATCCTCAGTGAGGATGATACGGCGGTCGGATGGTCCCGATGGGCCACTTGTGGCCTGAAGACGGAGTGCCTTAAAGTATTTTTAAGGTAAATTGCTTTCGCACATAAACGATGAAAGTGCTTCAAAAGTACATAAAAAGGCCATACTTGCACACTAATCCGGTTGAACGATCCCAAATTACATCCTCACTTTATGAAACCCGCAGTATCCACCTACATACGAAATAAAGCTAGTAAAAAGAATTTATAAGAAACATTTTCTCATGCTTTAGGCTGAAAATCAGCATTCAAAATATGAGGCAGGGAAACAAGTCAGAATCACTGAAAATAATCCTGTTGGTTGTTCAACAAAAGTAGTCCATAGGAAATATTCCTGGAAATGGAGAAACAAGGGATCAACATAAAAAACTTATATAGCATCTGCTTCACTTCAGGGGCTCCGGAACGCCCTATACTTGCAATGTTAAAATAACGCTTATAAATTACATCTTTCCTCACAAAGTATTTTAGGTAGGAAGTTGAAATTTTTACAGATTATTTATTGGAATATGGGCTACAACTTAACACAGGGATTTTACAAAATTTTAGTTCAGTTATTAAAGACGATTTTTTTTCAATTGTAATGAAAATTCACAACATTTTTTTGCAATTTTTTATTTATATATTCAAATATACACAGTTTTTTGGAAAAAGGCTGTGTTAAATTATGCAGAAGGTACTGTGTAACATTTACTGAAAGTTTGAAACAAATATGTTTGGAAGATCCTTAGAAAACATGTAATTAGTACGAGAAAATAAAAGTTTTGGGAATCGAGCGACAAAGATTTGATTAACGTTTTAGTGCATTCCAGGTCCATAGGATGGATTATCTTCATCCTCTGCAAACTCCTTCTCAAACTTCCTCTTGTTCCTCCTCCTGTTTACTCTTGCTTGTATTTCTAGATTCTTTACAGCCCTGTCTGCAGCCCGAAGGCGTTCCTTGTCTAAAGCAAGCATCGCTCGTACCATGTTAGAACCTATGTTCATTCCCATATTTCTAAATACCTTGCACCTTACAATGTTGCCATCATTGAAAGTCGCAACAGCATCATACACACCAAAGTGAAGTGTTTCTATTCCAACAAATACAGTCTTGGGGATTCTCGACCATATAACACTATTTACACTTTCATTGGGGTTTTGAGTTTTTCCGTGAATACACTTTTTCAACAGTTCAGGTGCTGCTAAGTCTCTGAAAATAGGTTTTATCACCTCCATTATTGCATGAGGCAGACTATGCTTATGAGTGTACACTTCACCAGTTAGCAATCCTTTGTTATATTTACACCAACTGTCTTCTTCTTTGGGTCACAAGCTATGTTGGGGATTTTCATCGTCCTTATTGTTTACAGTAATAACACATACCTTTGGCTTTCCAACATTTCTCCTTTTCTTAAAAGCCTTCAGAGGATTTCTAATAACTTTACTTTTACTCATTATTATACTTCAACAAAACAGAGACTCAAGAAACAGAATAAATTACGAATATTTTCGAGATAACGTCAGAGTAAATAAACATGAAATAATCGACAATCACACCAGCGATATATATTGAACCATCACAGGTTAGCCACAACACATACTTTATCTCACATCACTAAAATGTACCTGATGAACACGGACGTTAATAATAACACCATTTGACAGCAGTTTAACAGCGCCACAGTGGGTCACGCCCATGTAGAACACATTTCAAAAAAAATTTAAAAATAGTTGTAGTCTTCGGAACTGAATAAATTATATATCTATTAAAAGGTAATAGTCTGCAGATTCAGAAAACGCAAAAAAGTAAAAATTGAACTTTTCATAATTTTGAGCCTTTCCGGAGCCCCTTCATTTGCTTAGCGAACTTTTATCATTATCATGTTAAGGCATTCATATCATTTTCATGCCAGCTATTGTTTTTCTTGACGGAATTTGGCACTGATGGCTGGCACGTACGTTGCTCTCATGGTTGTGTGCTACAGGGATTCCGCGCATCTGTGTGCCGGATAGATCCCTTTCTGCAGCTCGATAAGTGAGCTACTAAGAAGTACCAGACAAAAGACTGAGGGCACAATTTTGGCAGGGTTCTGTAAATTTTCGCTTGAGAGAAGTTAGTGCCTCTCCCAGCTTGTCCGGACGTGACGTCAAAATGACGTGCAACACGATGCGACAACGGAACTCGATGGTGATCGACAAATGAAGACGTCTGGACACGTCTTATTGGATTTCCTCGTATTTCATTGTTTTCGAATTTTAAGTTGCTTGTTACGGCAGTATGATGTTCCAAGGCGACGCTCCACTGAAAATTTGTCACTGTTCGTGAGATCTGAAACAATTAAATGCAATTTAAGGGAACATCGGTGGTCAAAGCGTTTACGAGATTCTAAGATGAACGACACTGTCGTTGAAAGCTGTATGTGTTCAGCGTGGTTTAGTGGTTAAAGACGTGGTGTTACAAGGTCTGTGTCAGGATATGTGCTAATACACATTTTTCCATCTTGCGTTTGTCACTAATTCCGGGACATTTTTCCCAAAAAGACTTGAAACTCCAACGTTAAAGGCTACCTCATTGAAAGGAAAAGAAGATAATATGAAATAAAAACACAAGAATATGTTCCGAACATTTTCTTCCACTGCATTACAAATGAGATATTCAAGACGAATTTTTGTTTCTACCTACAAGAATTATTATGAAATCAGATGCAATTTCATCCCACAAAATACCGAACTGACATCGAAATAATCGTTCTAACTTTGCACCCGTTTTCTTTCTTTATTAGCTGCACTACTACTACAGATTGGAACCAAAGTAAAGAGTTACATCAGCCTAATTGTTCAATTTTTATAGCAATCAGTATAATGCCGACCGTAATGTGAACTCTCTCACGTACAGCTCAAGCATGTTGTTGACGCATAGATGCTTACAGTTACGCTAATCCCCGCTGAACATCTAGCTGTAATACGTACATGAATGCATGAATTATTACTAACAGCCGGGATTCTTGGTCGCTGATTAAATGACTAAGATCTGTAGGGTCAAAATCTGAATATCTGATCCGTGCCCGATTTTTTTTCTTTTTTTTTACGCCAGAGATATTATTTAACTGTGATATTCCCACCAGCAACATTCTTGGGGATTCGTTCACTGCATTTCGTGGCGAACGTATTTTATTATTTTATAATATCATCACTCCGCTGTCAAGACGAAAAATTGGATTCGCCTAGTAGCACAGACTGATAGTGTGAGATATATGCCTTTTCCCCTTGATGCTTTCGTTCCAGAGGATACAGTTCAATATTCCGCATCTGAAAACTATACAGAAGTATCTGTGAGAGAGTTTGAGAATCGTATTTTAAATGAATACTGTATCAAAATATCTGACACGTTATTTTACGATTCTGCAAATGACGAAGAGTTGCTTCGAGATCGTGATCTTGGTGATCTAGCGAGCTCCAGTGATGACGTTGCTCACGATGCCTTAATAAAACTAGGTGTGCTCAACTGAAAAAGACGCTACAGTTATATGTAATGAAATTTTAATAAAATATCACAATTACAGTCCATGTGGAACAGTTCAACTATACATAATTGCCACTGGCATTGATAATCGTACATCTGGCCCAGCGTGGGTGCAATGCAGAATCTCCTGGGCTTCTGACGGAACCATTTTTCTTGATGTCCTTCACTTCCATGTCACAGGTGAACCTCTGACCTGTCAGAGATTGTTTTATGAGGCCGAAGACACATGGGGAGACATAGGTGTTATAAGAAGGATTTTCCAGGACTCCCATCGAAATTTTTATAGGCAGTTCAGGGTTTCTTGGCCACATATCCCGCGTCATAAGGCATACACCACCGGAATACTGTTCATCGTGCAAAACACTGCCCTCCGGACACCTCTTACATCTCACGACGTATTTGTGGAGGATGCTCCACTTCTACGCTAAGAAATTGGATACCTGCTCTTCGTGCTGATCGGGAGGAATCCATCATACAATGAACTGCGAAAAAAAAACCTCCACAAATGTGAAAAGTCGTTGACTCCGCTTGTGCGACTGGTGATACCACCACAGAATTTCTCGGTAAAAACATTCAGACACTGGGATTGCTTGCAACACCGCTGTAGTACAGGTCTCGTTACAATTGGGCAGACTTTATATCTAATGAGGTACAGCCCATTAAAGTACAAAAACATCGACGTTCATTAGGACACGCAATAGGATTGTTGGTAAAAAATCAACAGCTATACAAGTCCCAATCAGTGTGCTCCTGAAAAGAAAACTGGCTTCTCTGAGTGCTTTGCTGTAATATTCGAATCCGAAATCGTTTTTTTTTTATTTTTATTTGATGGAGTAAATATTTTCCGTTCCAAGAGGTATCCTTAGCAACTCTAATACATTCAAGATTTCCCGAAATCGAAAAGACAGTAACTGATTTGTATGTAAGGACAAGAACTTGAATCCGCATTACATTTTTTAAGTAAAATATGATGGACAAGTCTGCAGCGAAACGAAAACTTGTCTGGACTGCCCCAACTTCGAGTTAAATTTTCTGTGTCAATTTGTTTTTGGATGGAATCCGCAATGAGCAAACACAATTTGTTCTTCTTTTATCAACACACGTTTCGCTGTGTTTTTATTTTGTTTCTTGTTCTCATATCCTGTTGTTTTTGTAGTTCTCTGTGTTTTGCGTTACAGTTATTTTTCTTTCACAGTTGTCATTTTTTCTAGTTTCTTCATTACCTTCACTGTGAAAACCTGCGCTTTTTTAAGTTTGACGTTAACTGTTTACAAAACTGCGTGAACAAACAACCATACTGTCGCAATTTTGTAAACAGTGACACTGAAACTTTCAAAAATGTGCAGTTTTTCATAGTGACTGTACGTGAAAGCTGGGGACTGTAGTTACCGCAGTCAGTTGTCTGCCACATTATACGCAATTGTCTGAGAATTAAACCATACCGGTTGCAGTACATACTAGCGTTGACTTCTCGGGTCAATGAGCGTGGTTCTGACTTTTACAATGGCTTGCAGCGGCAACTGGAGGAGTATGGTATTTTACAAAAGTTGGTTTTAAGTCATGAAATCGCGTTTTGTGTCCTTGGAAAGGTGAACCATAATAACGTGTGTATCTGGGACTCAGATAACCATTAGAGTTTCTAGAAGGCACACATGATTCACATGTCATTTGTGTCACATGGTCTTTAAAGTTTATAAACTATTTTTGTTAGGCGAGTAAACAATGACTGGTTTCCTGTGCCTCGACATGCTACAGCAGTGGCTTATGTCACAGTTACAGCGAGACAGCGCGGATGTTATTTTGCAATAAGACTATGCTCTACAACACTTCCTTTCAGAACTTCATGATTGACTCAATGCCGAACTGCCTCATCGTGGCATTCTACGTGCTTCCCATCATGACCCAACCCTTCTTCAGTGGTCTCCATGATGGCCTGACTTAACTCTATGTGAATTGCAAAGTTTTAAACATGGCTCCTTAGTTCACTGACAGTTTGTAAAATAAAGTTGAAACAAATGAGCCCTCGGTCACAATATTCAGACTTATTAAACAGGTTTCAACACTCGCAATAGTTCCTTCATCAGAATTTAAACGTGTAAAGTAGCCTATAACATAATTACAAATTTATGGGAAAACTAATTTTTTTATATAAACGTGTAAGTACTGACTAACAATACAAGACAGAGACAGTGCTTACATGTTACGTATAAAGCAAATACCAGGCCAGAAGGGCTTTAGTCACAATTTTTTTTAAAAAAGAATGCATGAAGCCGAGCCACTATGGGCCGCTCATATCTGAAAAGCCACAGGTAGCAACGGACTGAGGCGTCCGCGTTAACAAGTGTGGGCAGGTGAACATGGCACCGACAGTACCATCTAGTAGCCGCAAGTTCAACTTGGCTACTTAACATTAAAATGTAGACAGACAAATATTATGATGAACATTATTCAGTTCATGATGTAAAAGGCGATATTTTGTTTAAAGCGATAGATAAAGTAACATTCTGTTTACATCAGAATTTAGAAGACAGTTTGAAGTATAAAAACATCTCTACCGAAAGTACAAAAAGGGATGAATGACACAGCCTGTAGAAAACGATATAACATGAAATACAGCCAATAAACCATTTAAAAAATGAAAAATTATGAGCTGACTTAGATGGAAAACAACATTTCGGTAACTGCACGAGGAGACCTGAAGTGAAATGTCAAGCAACGGTTTACCACACCCCACTAGGTTAACGCCGAGCTGGCACACAGGCTCCGCCTTATTAATACGGTTCTCAAACATTTCGGAAACATTCGCACTCTTTTCACACGCATAATGCTATACACAGACAGTTGGAGTACTCACATCCCGCAGGGGGGGGGGGGGCAATGGGGTGACTACATGAAGGGCTTCTGGCCACCTCACAAATTAACCTTGCCAAATCTGGTAGAAGCCGACCCCCCGACTAGAAGCGGGACAGAGGCGTAATAAAAAGAATATATGATGCAAAATAAATGAAGCATTAGGGGAATCCAACACTATTATGTAGGCGTCCATTTAACAGTACCATCTTGTTAAGACGGAGGATTTCATTCCATATTTAGAATATACAATTAGTACACGAGGGAAGGAGTTTGCAGCCTAAGTGCTTCCATTCCCTACTGCTTACATTACACGATTTCATCGCCACTTTCCTCTCGTGTTTAATAAATTACTTAATGATACCTCGCTTGATTTAAACGTTCTTGTTTTTGTTTAGTTAACAATATACACGGGCCAGTCACATTAATGCGACCACCGCCTATGTTCGACGTCAATGTGCAACAGCCACTCAGAGAGGGTCGGTCGCAGCACTAGCAGCGAAGGGTATACAAAATGAGTGCGGAGGAAGCGGGAAACAGTGCAGTCGTTGTGATGCGGAAACGAAGCGATTTGAATGATTACAATTACCGAACTATATGAAACAAACCTAAATTAGTTACAAACTGTGGCGTGCACACACTTTATTCAACACGTAAACGTCACTGCAGATATTTGGATATAGGTTATGGCATGTTCGATATGCCTGCCATCATTGGCGATGATGTGGAGCAAAAGAATAGCGACATTCTGTATGACCCGCTGAAATTTCGGAACATCGATGCTGGCGATGACCTCCTGAATTGCTGTTTCCAGCTCAGAAATGGTTTTGTGGTTATTGCTGAACACTTTGTTTTTAATACATCCCCACAAAAACGAGTAGCATGTATTCAGACCTGAAAATATGGAGGCTAACCGAGGCCCATGCCAGTGGTCTCTGTGTACCCCAGAGACAGATTACGGTCCCCAAAGGGTTCCTCCAGAACATCAAACACTCTTTTGCTTCGATGGGTTCGAGCTCCGTCTTGCATGAATCACATCTTGTCGAAATCTGGATCAGTTTAGATAATGGGGATGAAGTCATCTTCCAAAACCTTCACGTACCGTTCGGTAGTCGGCATCAAGGAATATCGCACCGATTATTCCGTGACTGAACATTACACACCACACCGCCACCCGTTGAGGGTGAAAAGACTTCTCCACGTGGACTCTTAGTCCCGAAAATGCGCCAATTTTGCTTATTGACGAACCTATCAAAATGAAAATAGCCTTTGTCGCTAAACCATTCATACTAATTATCATGATGCCCCGCACGGTTACCACGCGTGGCACAAAGTCAACTGTAGGTGATGTTATTGTGAAGTGGAAACGCAGAGGAAGAACCACAGCTAGCCCAAGAGCTGGCAGACAACGTGTGGTGACTGACAGTTACACGAATTCAGCGAAAGGATACCAGCAGTCAAATAGCACAATGACTGCGCATTGGGAGTCAAAAGAAATGGTTTACAATGCTCGAGCACCTCTTCACAAGCAACTAGTCGAGTCAGTACTAAGAGACGTCTTAGGGAATGTAAAGAGCGACGTAACTGGACAATGGATGACTGGAAACAAGTCCACTGAAGTGAAAAATCACGTTGCTCGCAGTGGAGATACGATGGAAGGGTTTCGGATTGGAGACCGCCTGCAAAAGGTTCCTTGACACCGGGTGCGTTGCCAACAGTGAAGTATAGAAGAGGCTGTGTTGCGGTATGAGGATGTTCGTCGTGGTTACTTGGTTGTTCCATTATAGCTCTTAAGAAGACCCTAAATGTGGAATGATATAAACTTCTTTCACAGCATTGCATATAGTGTACAGTTCGGAGACCATGATTGTATCATCGTGACGATTCGCCTTGTCTTAAACCAGTATTTGTGAGGCAATAACATTTCTGAAATGGAATGGCCTGCTCACAGTCCCGATCTCAACCCAACAGAATACGTTCGGGATGGAGTAGAACGTCGACCTTTCAGTTCCCAGCGTTCAACATTAATAACTTCTGGAATTTCGACGCTTGGGGAAAAAAGCCTTACCATTCCTCCACAAGCCGTCATAAAGGTGAAGGGTGGAAAAACCTCTAATTAATGTACATTAATTGGTGTCCAGATACTTACTACAGATAGTGTGCATTAAGATCCTGCACCTGGTCCGTACAGCACCGATGTTGCATCCTTATTTTAATTACTTTGTTTACATTTCAATAAGAGTTTTTAACATTTTTAATTAACACTATTTCCATAGTCCATTAACTTTTAACAACTTATTTAATTTCACGTAGCTTAATATTTAATTTTCAGCTGTAACATTTCATATTGCTAACTAGTGTGTGTATGACCTTGCGCATGATAATGGAAGCAAGACTGAAGGAAAATCAAGACATGGCCTTAGGATATGCTGACCTAGAAAAGCGTTCGGCAATATAAAACATAGCAATATGTACGAAACTCTGAGGAAAATATTCGTAAGTTATAGATAGAGGCCAACAGTATTCGCTATCTCCAAGAAACAAGACGGAACAATAAGATCGGAAGACTAAGAATAAGTGCTCGGATTAAAAAGGGAGTAAGACAGAGCTCCAGGCCATTGCCACTACCATAACCGAAGAAGCAAAGATGGAAATAAAGGATAGGTTTAATAGTGGGATTAAAATTGTAAATGAAAGGCTACCAATGATAATTCACTAATCACATTGCAGTCCACAGTGAAAGTGAAGAAGTACAGAATCTATGGAACAAAATGAACAGTCTAATTAGCGCGGAATATGGACTGAGAGTAAACCGGCAAAAGACAAAAGAAAAGAGAAGTAGCACAAATGAAAATGACGAAAAACTTCACGTCTGAATTGGTGGTCACGAAGCAGACCAAGTTAAGAAATTCTGCTACATTGGTAGGAAAATAACTGTTGACGGGCGAAGCAGGGAGGACATAAGCATACCAGCGCTGACGAAGAGGGCACTCCTGCTCAAGAGAAGTGCAGTGGTATAAAAATTAGGTCTTAATTTGAGGAAGAAATTGGTGAGAACGTATGTTTGGGGCAAAGTACTGTACGATAGTGAAACATGGACTGTGGGGAACCGGAAAAGAAGACAATCAAAGCATCTGAGACGTGGTGCTACAGAAGCTATTTGAAAATTAGGTGGTATGATAAGGTAAGGAATGAGGAGGTTGTTCTCAAAATCGTCGAAGAAAGGAACATATGGAAGACGCTGACAAGAAGGGACAGGATGATAAGACAGGTGTTAAGATATCAGGAATTAACCTCCATCGTACTAGAAGGAGCTGTAGAGGGTAAAAAAGTAGAGCAAGACAGAGACTGGAATACGTCCAAAAAACGATTGTGGGCGTTGGGTGCGAGTGCTACTATGGGATGAAGAAGTTAGCGCAGGAGAGCAAATCGTGGCGGCCCTCAAACTAGTAAGAAGACTGGTAAAATGATACTGTAGTGATGAAATAGGTAAGTTTCCAGTGCCTTGAGGTCTGTTTATTGTGTTTCGTACCACTATCCTTTCTCTGTAAAGGAACTCACTAATTTAAAACAGCTTGTTTCTTTATGTACTCACGACCGTTTTCATTTCTTATAATGTAAAAGTGTACAGACTAGACCGTTTACATTTCTGATAATGTAAAAGTGTACAGACTATTAGTTTTATAGATTTCACAACTTAATGCATGACTTTCTATCGTTCTATGTGTTCTAGCACTACAGTCTTAGTCAGACCGCGTGTGAAAGCGATAACATAATTATTACGTGTATAACACACGTGGAGAAGTTATAGGCATTCTTACTGGTAACGCTCTTACAAGCTGTTATTTCCACACTGACATTCAAGGGGCGGAAATAATTAATAATAAATGAAATGAAACAAAATGATTGATTCAACCATATGTTGCAACAAATTGATTATTTCACATTAAAAAACCAAATTTACGAGGGTAAATAATTTGTTTAAATGTATTACCTGAGTTAGTAGATTCACAAATTTTATTTTCTATAAGAAATCACCGAGTATGTTACCTGGAACCGTGCTATGTTATGGAGAAATATATTTTTCAGCGACTTTCAGAAGTCAGTGGCAAAGTGCTTCACATTATATTTTCATGACAGCATAAAATTAATGCAACAAACTAATTTGATTAAGCATACATATAAGTAGCCATTGGATTAATACTAGTGCGTTATTTATCTGAGATAAAGTCTTCTTTTCATTTCGAGCTTTGGAAATTCAATTAATTTAAAGCCCTGGATTGTGCACAGTAATTGCATGTACAGGCTCCTGCACTGAACTATTCTGGAATTCCATGAATAACTAAGTAAGACCGAACACTCTGCGAAATAAAATTATCGAAAAATCACTCAACTCGTAACAGACAGGACAGCAGTCGGGAATCAGATGTCGCAACTGAATGACGCAATTTGGGTGGATATCACTAAATACAATATATTTTTCTCCAGTTTCCTCAGTTTCAGTCTACAACAACGCCCTTCACAACGGAGCATTATTAATAAGATTTGGCAAATTTTCTCTCAAAATTAACTTGATTTATACAGCAGCAGCTATGAAACCACATGTGGAGGCAGCTCTGATAGTTTACTTGGTTACACATATTAAAGTTGGGTGAATACGAGCCAGTGAACTCGCGACCTGCCGTTAAGGACTTACTAAAGTTAGCGTTGGGAAATGACGGTAAGCTTGTCTTTTCGTTTATCAAATTTGCAAACGAAATGAAAAATCGAAGTGCCACAAACACAGGTTTTCTTGTTTATTTTCACGTTCCGCAACTATATTGCCAGTCGGCGTCATTACGCAAACACTATGCTGGTACAAAGTAGTTTTAGTGACGATATGAAATCGACGTTACATGTCTGTATCACTTTCTAGTGACTTCAACATTACGATTTTAACGCCTCATTTACAGTAGTCGAAGGTACTAAAGCGCACAATTATTCAGTATAAACGGGTGAGTGGTGGTTGATTTCTCTACAGCTTCTCCTAGTCAACACTCGTAACACCGGACTGCCAAAAAATATTTTTGGTAAGCGATAGATAACACCTAACTTTCTTTGGGTACTCAATCCGCATTTGATGTCAGTCTTTTTCTTATCACCTAAATGTGACTTTGCCTAAATGTGACTTCGTAATTTGTTGAAAAATTAGCAAAATACATGTAACTGGGATAATAAATATTTTTTAAAATATAAATAAGGGTTTCATCGAAGTAAAAAACATGGAAATATCTCTTTTTAGAGAGGCTTTATGTGTCCTTTGGCTAATGTTGATTTTCTGTTTTCTCCTTACAGCTACTATTGTAGATTTTCCTTTCGTGAATTTGTTATTGTACGTCTCGGCGAAGTGATCAATAACACAGAGGTGTGCAAAACTCAAGAGCGAAGCTAACTTTTGCATCCTGTGTCACTGCCAAGTAACGTAGATAAAGGGAACTTGGAACATACATAGAGAGAATGCTACATTATAGTGCAGATGATGGTTGTAAGAATGACGCAGTGAGAGGGACAGGAATAACATTTTTATTCAAAACCAAAAATTACACTGAAGTCATCTGTGATGGTCATTTGGACATTGGTGACATCAAGGTTGGCAAGGAACCCTTGTGATAGGGAAGTCCATTCCTTCACCAGCAGGGTGGCCGTTGGTTCATGTGCACGTGCCAGAATAGTCTCCCCTACACATCCCAATCGTGCTTGATGCGATACGTGGGGAGAACGGAGAGAATAGTCCATTGATGGAATATTCCCCTGTTTCAAGAGCTCCTCCACCTTAGCGGTTCGATGCAATCACATAGCCGCGCGGGATTAGCCGAGCGGTCTAGGGTGCTGCATTCGTGTACTGTGCGGCTGATCCCGGCGGAGGTTAGTCCTCCCTCGGGCATGGGTGTGTGTGTTTGTCCTTAGGATAATTTCGGTTGTGTGTCAGCTTAGGGACTGATGACAGTTAAGTCCCATAAGACTTCACACACATTTGAACATTTTTTTTCTTTTTTTTTTTTTTGCAGTCACACATTGTCATCGATAAAAATGAACTGAGAGGCTGAGTGCACCCCGAAAAATGTCAACAGCGCATGGCCGATGGATGGTTACCCACCCAAGTGCCGGCCACGCTCTACAGAGCTTAACTTCGGTGATCTCACGGGAACCGGTGTATCCATTGTGGGAAGGCAGTTGGTCAACAGACAGGAGAAGTAGG
Source organism: Schistocerca nitens (assembly GCF_023898315.1). Taxonomy (NCBI): domain Eukaryota; kingdom Metazoa; phylum Arthropoda; class Insecta; order Orthoptera; family Acrididae; genus Schistocerca; species Schistocerca nitens. Next base: position 954,983,158 of record NC_064615.1, read on the forward strand.
TTAAACTGAGACATGTAATTACCTATTCCTCTCTCCTTACTCGTTATTCCATGTGGTGTGTGTTTGGGCCTTTTTTGATAATGGTTACGATTTAACTTTCCTCCCTCCCTTTCACCCCCTTCCAACCTCCTTCTCTCCGACCCCCCCCCCCCCCCCCCCTGCACCCCGCACCCTGAAACATTTCACTGTTGAACGTAAGTATTAACCAACCCTCTCGTCATTGTCCACTAGTCATTGCATGTACATATGGGTATTTACAAAAACTTGTGATCTCCCTTATTTTCAGCAGCACAACAGACCCCTGAACCAGGGCTACCTGAGGAGCAGGTCGCACAACTGTCAGATAATCTATTTTCTGCAACATTCGTTGAGCTGCAGCAGTGGCCGGCCCGAGTGGCCGAGCGGTTCTAGGCACTACAGTCTGAAACCACGCGACCACTACGGTCGCAGGTTCGAATCCTGCCTCGGGCATGGATGTGTGTGATGTCCTTAGGTTAGTTAGATTTAAGTAGTTCTAAGTTCTAGGGGACTGGTGACCTCAGAAGTTAAGTCCCATAGGGCTCAGAGCCATTTGAACCATTTGCAGCAGTGCACAGACAGGATATCATGTACTCTGATGACTCAGTTGCTGGAGTTTCCGCTACAGCTTGCCAAAAAGTAGCATCAGACAAATGTACCTGACCAGGACACACACGTGGTACCTCGACAACCGACTGAGTTATAGGACTTAAGTGATTTTAATGCACTGCTGTTCATCCACAATGTATAATTCGACCTTGGAAATAAACGACATTACGTTTGTGTAGATGGTAAGTGATTTATTTTAAGGTATTACTTTTTACTTATGACACACTCATGTTTTGTAATAGAATCACTGCCGGCCGGTTTGAACGAGCGGTTATAGGCGCTTCAGTCTGGAACCGCGCGACCGCTACGGTCGCAGGTTCGAATCCTGCCTCGGGCATGGATGTGTGAGATGTCCTTAGGTTAGTTAGGTTTAAGTAGTTCTAGGGGACAGATGACGTCAGATGCTAAGTCCCATAATGTGCAGAGCCATTTGAACCATTTTTTTGACTGATAACCTCAGAAGTTAAGCCCCATAGTGCTCAGAGCCATTTTTGATAGAATCACAAACAGTTTTAGCATTCAAAAGCCGTCTTCAGGTGCTACGGGAGACATAAGATGAAAAAGTGTTGATGTGTTGGTTGTCAGATGCCACTAATAGCTTCTGAAAATTGATTTTAAAAGGCCGAGACCGGTTATGATTGTGTCGTAAAAAGGAGACTCTGTCAAATATAAAAATAAAATAACGCTTTATAAAACTCCCTGGCAGATTATAACTGTGTGCCGGACCGAGACTCGAGCTCGGGACCTTTGCCTTTCGCAGGCAAGTGCTCTACCGACCTTTTTTTTATTTTATTTATTTATTTTTTGCCGGATCGAGACTCGAACTCGGAACATTTGCGTTTCGTGGCCAAGTGCTCTACCATCTTTTTTGTTTTTTTGTTTTTTTGTTTTTTACATTCCGTCACGCTGACCATTTTTTTGTTTTTTTTGTTTCTACTAAGTTGTTTTTTTAAAGAAAACAAATAAAAACCTCTTGGGTATGAAAATAAAAGACGACGTTCTTCATAAAATAACACAATATCCTTTGAAAACGTAAAACATAAAAGGTAGCTATATTTCCGCAACGGTCTTCCTGTGTATCTTTTTTTTATTTTTTTTTATTTTTTTTAACATAAATGAGTATACAGTCTCACCATCAGCAGCATTTTTTTTTTTTGTATCACAAGAGAAAGAAAACAAATAGGCTGCAGATAGAAAGCTATGTGTGAAAAGGATAAACATGTGTAAGGAGAAAAACAAATTTAGAAGAGGAGAAGAAAAGAGAAGTGAAATAAAATAGGAATACTTTCCGCGCCATGCTCCACTTTGGCGCGCCAGCAGAACAAAATGCATTCTATCATTGACCATTGAAGGGGAACGTGGGATCGTCCAGTCTTGGCTGGCACGGTTCGTTGAGATTCCAGCTTTGTGGCGGGTTGGTGAAAATGCTCTGTAAATAGTTCGCGAAAGTGGCCCGATAGTGTCGATGCCGGCGAAGGGTGTGGTGATGTACTTGGAGGCGTGTCCAAAAGTCCGCCGGATCGACGATGTCGTCCCGGAAGAGGTAGTTGACAGCCATGCCACTGATCCATGTGATGGCGTGCCACTTAGCCGATGGAAAGTAGGTCGTGTCGGGATATATCATCATTGTGGGAGAAACGTGATGTGGTGGTACTCGGAGGTAGAAAGCCACAATCTTCTGTACGAGGGTCCAGACAGCTGCTGCTGGCCCACACTCAAAACGATGTAAATCCGTATCTTCGACATTGCACTTGAGGCACAGGGGTGAGTCCACCAGTGCGATGCGAGGCAGTTTCTGTCTTGTAGTATACTTGGCGTTGACGAGAAGATACCACATAGAGGTGGTATCAGTGGTGTGATATGGTTGGTGGATCGTTTTCCAAACTGTAGGCGATGAAACCTGGGGGTGACGTGTTTCGACGGGGTTGCGGGGTGGAGACTTTCGGAGAAGGCGGTAGATGTCGCGGGTGGTCGTCTTCCTGGTCCTGGGGAGCTCGGTGCATATGTAGCTGTACTCCAAAAAGAAACGGCCGATATGTGACATCGGAGGTGGGATGTGTGCCAAAGATGTCGGTGGGCGTCTCGAAATTGGTGCGAGCTCGGTGGTCAACATTCCAGTAAAACTAGCATTTTGGCTTTTCCATAACCGGAGCATAGTATTGGTGTAAAGTGCCGTAGTCCTGGCTCTCACATTAACCAGATCGAGGCCACCATCCCGCGTCGGTAAGGTGAGAGCTTCATACTGGACTTTGAAGATGTGTCCAGAACAAATGAAATAGCCGAAAGCCGCCTGTAATCTGGCCACCATTGTCGCAGTGATGGGCAGAATCTGCGCTATATGGGGTATCCGGGCTGCCAAATGGGTATTGACGAAAGTGACTCTCTGGCACATATTCAGCGGGCGTAGTATGTGATTTTGTATGTTGGCCCGGATGCGTTGCAGCAGCGCCCGAAAATTGATCGCCGAGGTGCGGCGAATGTCTCGCGTGTACACCAATCCGAGACAACGAAGGGTGTCCACCAGTTGAAATGGGACTACGCTGTCTGCGGGAAGGCCGCGGCCGATCTTCATGGCGCATGATTTTGCCACGTTTATAGCGCTCCCTGCCCCTGCACTGTAACGGGTAATCCACTGCATCGCAGCTTGTACGTCAGCCGCTGAACGTACGACGAGGGCCAAGTCGTCCGCGTAAGCTCGGCAGCGGAACATATGATCCCGGAGTGGAATACCTGTCAAACGTCGCCGTAATCCGCAAATGAGTGGTTCCATCGCAATGGCATAAAGCACCGTCGACAAAGGACAACCCTACCGTACTGAACGTTCAATCCGTATAGGTTCTGTAAGTCTGCCGTTGACGAGAAGTCTGGACGTTGCTCCACGAAGGAGCCGCATAATCACTTGCGTGAACGTCGGGGGAATTGCCATTCGGTCCATCACTGCGTTGAGGAATGCATGATTGACGCGGTCAAACGCTTGTTTGAAGTCGATGGAGATTAAAGCGCCTTGCAGTCGCGAGTGTGTTGCCACAGCGATCACATCTCGATACTCACTGAGGGCTGTCTGTATATTACGATCGCCGCCTAAGGATGTTTGTTCGGGGGAAACAATGTCCCGTAAGACACGTTTGAGTCGCACTGCTAGAAGGCGTGTGAAAATCTTGAAGTCCGAATTGAGTAACGTGATCGGCCGATAACTGTCGAGTCGTGTTCCTCCTGCGGGTTTCGGGACTGGTACAAGTAAGCCTTCCATGAACATTGGTGGCGGGTTCGCCGCGCCGGACAAAAGTTCCCAGTACATGTCCCTCCATCGTGGCATCATCAAATCTTGGAAGGTTCTGTAAAATTCGAGAGGTAAACCATCCGGGCCGGGAGATCGATTCAGAGACCCCTTGGCCACAGCGCCTTGAACGTCGTCGGTGGTCACTTCAGCAGTCAGGAGGGTTGCAGCTGCTGCGTTGAGAGTACCAAGTGTCTCCTGGGCAACCTCAGCAATGGCCTCTGCACCGGCAGGTACTTCTTGATAGAAAAGTCTATAGTGCGTTGTGAATGCACCCGCAATGGTAGCTTGCGAAGTCAGCCGTCGTCCATCAGGTAAGTCTAAAGTTGTCATTAAAGCCTGTCGGCGTCGACGAACGTTTTGAACAATATGATGCATAGAAGGTTCTTCATCGTTAATCCTGTCTTGGCTGCGGGCTCGGACAATGGCTCCCTCTAGACGGCATCTGGTCAAGGATAAAATCTTTGCCTTGATGCGTTGAGCTTCTTTGAGGCGATCCGGGGATGGAGGATGATCCATGAATTCACGTAGAGCGCTATAGTAGAAATCAGTTGTATGGTGATTCCACCTGGCTTTGGCTCTGCCATAGTGTGTCAATGTGCGTCGGATGGCCGGTTTGGCGCACAGCAACCACCACTGCAGTGTGGTCTCATAACGCATAATGCGTTGAACACAGGTGTGCCACGTGTCGGAGACCTGTTGTCGACATTCAAGGTCCTGCAGCAGCGCGACATTGAGTTTCCAAGGTCCTGCACTGCGCCATATAGATTGTCGACGTAGGTTCATGGTACAGATGTAGATGTCGTGATCCGAAAAGGCAGACGGCCAACGTTCCGCGTCGAGGAGAACTGATTTCAGAGCGTCAGAGATGTATATTCTATCGAGTCGGCTGGCGGAGTGGCTCGTGATGTGTGTATACCCCGGGCGGTCGCCGTGGACCACTCGCCAAGTATCGAGGAGACGAAGGCGGCGGACGAGGAAGCGAAGTTCCGGACATGTGGTGAAATGGGGGTATTGGTCTGTGCGCTCGAGAACACAGTTGAAATCTCCACCTACGATGAGATGATCGTATCGACCGAGGAATAAAGGCGTGATATCTTCTGCGTAGAACTGGGAGCGATCCCTCCGTTTGTCAGTGCCCGATGGGGCGTAGAGATTGATGATTTTGAGTCCTTCAACTGTTATGGCCACCCCTCGCGCTGTTGGGAGGTATGCGACATCGGAAACTGCAATTCCTTCTCGGAGGAGGATGGCTGCGCCTGTGTGTTCCATAGCTGCAGGGGCGGCGTACGTCTCATATCCATAACACCCAGTCCAAGTCGCTGTCCTCAGCTCTTGTAATAGGGCGATGTCGATGTCCGCTGCTCTTAGCGTGTCACGGAGCAGTTGAAGTTTAGCGTGGGAGCCGATATTATTAGTATTGATAGTAGCTATTCGGTAAGCCTGATGGGAGATCCGTGGTGCCGATAGGTGCGTAGCTGGTGAAGATTGTTGTGGTGGATGCTGGAAGTCCATAGAAGTCGCAGGAGTCGCCGTAGAAACTTCCCCCATTTTAGTTTTGGTCTAACGGAGAAACAGATCTCATTTCCGCATCAGAAGGAGGTGGGAAATCCGTGTCATCCGCCCATGAAAGGTGTCTGACAGGTTTGACATCGGCGAGAGGTGGCAGCTCTGGCCGAGTCGGCTCAATGGCGTCGGTGACAACAGGCGTGCTATGTTCCATGTCTTCTGGGCGCAGGGCTTGCGCACGATCTCTGTTGGACGGTTCACCGTCTTGTGGATGACGCGTCTCCGTGGCAGAGGAGAAAGTGTTATCGTGTTCTCCGTCGGAGTGATGTGGCATCTCTTCGTCCTGCGGAGGGGGCTCAATGGTCGAGTCTGATGTCTTGCGGCGTTTTTTTCGTCGTTTGGGCGACTTCTGCTTTCGGCAGTGAGTTTCGGTGTCGGAGGAAGGAAGAGATTCACGTCGTTCCGGTACAAAAGCCGCGGGTGATATGATGCGGTCTTCATTCTCCAGAACACTCTCATTGGTATCCTTGTGATCTTCTAGCGTGGGTGTGTCCGGCTGTTGGACATGTTCACGGGCGGCATCGCCGGTGTCAAGGTGCTGGGACGCCTCCGGGTGTATCGGACCAGAGAGACGCTCATGAACGGCGCCTTGTGAAGGCTGGACGTGCAGTGTCGCCGCATAGGTGACTGGAAGGGTGGTCGTGGTTCTGTCGGTGTTCGTATCGTCGGGCCTTAGTTGTGTGATGCGGCGTTGCAGGCATTCATTACGGACGTGGCCTTCTTTGCCACAACCAGAACATGTTCGAGGTTGTCCGTCGTAAATGACCAACGCACGGCAGCCGCCGATAGAAATGTACGAGGGAACGTGCCGTTTGAGATCGATTCGGACTTGTCTCACACCATTAAGCACCGGATACGTCGTAAACTGTGCCCAAGTCTCGGCGACGTGGCTCTGGACTTTTCCGAACGGGCTTAGCGCCGCGATGACTTCATCTTCATTCACCTCGAAAGGCAGTTCGAATACACGGATCGTCCGAAGGCCAAGTCCTGCATGGTCGACATCCACAGGCCCGACGTTTCCGTCGGAGTGCCGAAATTTTAGTCCGTGTCGCGTCCTTTGAATGATCTCGTTGCAGGCAGCGTCGGAAGTCATCTTAACATAAACGACGCTGCTAATGATCGATAGGTGTATGCCGATGAGTTCGTCACGCGGGATCTTCACGTCTTCGCGTAGGAAGCGTTCGACGGCCAGTGCTTTGGGTCGTGCGTATTCGTTTGAGAAGGTGAACTTAAGAGTGTTCTTCCTGTAAGAGTTGGCCATTACAGCTTGTTCGACTGAGAAGCGCTTTGACGAGGAAGTAAACAAAACACTCCGCGCGCGCAGCGGCGTGGACGGCCGAGCGCGGTGCGCACTGCTGCCCTGCCGAACGCAGACTGCCCGACTGAGCCACCCAAGCACGACTGACGTCCTGTCCTCATAGCTTTACTTCCGCCAGCGGTTCTGCTAGGTAACTGCGGCAACTATTACGAAAGAGGAGATAAGCACAATATTTATTTATGAATGGAGAACGTGGAGAAGAAGATATGATGACGATTACGTTGAGGAAGCAGAAGAAGAAGAAGAGAGTGATTATGATGATGTTCATGATTGGGACATGCGGTACGGCAATAGAAGAATAATTTACAGATTCTGAACTCATTGATTCCATGTTTCTAAGTATCCAGGATAGTTTTGACACCGTTCCTCATAAGCGTCTACTAATCAAATTACATGCCTATGGAGTGCCTTCTCAGTTGGGCGACTCGAGTTGTGATTTTCTGGCAGAAATATCACAGTTCGTAGTAATCGACGGAAAGTCGTCGAGAGTAACAGAAGAAATATCACGCTTTCACCAACGAAGTGTTATAGGCCACCTGTTGTTCCTAATCTACACTGCTGGCCACCGTAAATGCAACACCAAGAAAGACAAGAGGTAGCACAACAAGATTTATTTTGTAGATAACATGTTGACCAAGTATCAAATGATTACGTTTACAGACGTCTGTGACATGTGGTTCCTGCCAGAATCAGTTGCCAGAGTAGCCGCCATTGTTGGAGATCACCGCTGCCACACGTCTCGGCATTGAGTCAAAGAGACGTTGCATGTCTTCCTCGGGTACAGCAGGCCAAGCAGCTTCCACACGTTGCCAAAGATCATCTGGTGTGACAGCTGGGGATGTAATCTGGGTCACTCGTTGAGCAACCATGTTTTCTATCGGCGAAAGATCCGGAGAGCGAGCCGGCCAGGGAAGCAATTCAATCTGGTTATTGACGAAGAACCTTTGGACAATGCGTGCCACGTGTGGTCGCGCATTATCCTGTTGAAATATGGCTGTGGCCGAGCCCTGAAGGTAAGGAAGGACAACTGGCTCCAGCACCTCGGATATGTAGCGCCGGCTATTTAAAGTACCGGCAATGCGTACTAGAGGCGTGCGAGAGTAATATCCAATACCGCCCCATACCATAATACCCGGTGCAAGACCAGTGTGGCGGTGCATAATGCAGCTGTCCAGCATCCTCTCTCCACGGTGTCTCCACACTCGAATCCGACCATCGTGGTGCTGCAGACAGAAGCGTGCCTCGTCAGTAAAGACAACGTCATTCCATTCTGCCGTCCACATCCGTCTGTCATCACACCATTGGCGACGGAGACGTCTGTGGTTCTGCGTCAATGGTAGACGAAGCAATGGACGTCTTGCGGACAGACCACTCTGCTGTAAACGGCGCCGAATGGTACGCGCAGACACTGGATGATGCGTTACATACGCAATGTGCTGTGCTATGGTTCGGGATGTCACTGAGCGATCCGTCACTGCCATGCGCACAATTTGCCTATCAGCACGTGCAGTGGTGCACCGAGGTGAATGCGATCGACCACGTCGGTCCGTCGTACCCTCCCGCATCCAACGGTCACATATCCGCATTACAGTTGTTTGATTTCGTCCAACACGACTAGCGATTTCTCTGTATGATAATCCACAATCTCGGTAAGTCACTATCCTTCCTCTGTCGAACTCGGATACTTGATCAAAAGATGTTCGCTGTTGTCTACGAGGCATAACTGATCGTCTTGTGAAACAACCACAAGGTAAACACACGTGCCGAACGTACACTCGTCGAAATCGCCAAGCCTTAAATGGCGCTATGAGGTGGCGCCACAGGCGCGCGTGATGTGCGTCTGCGCTGAAATTCTAATCAGATGCGTATCTCATCGCTGCAAACCCATGGTGCAAATTTCACTTGATTCGGATGCTTCCTTCATGGTGTTGCATTTACGGTGGCCAGCAGTGTATATAAATGATTTAGCTGGCCTCTTAGATTGTTTGCAGACGCTGCTGCCCTTTACCATCTGCTAAGGTCATCAGGAGATCAAACTGAATTGCAAAATGATTGTGCAAAGAAACGACAATTGACTCTGATTAATAAAAAGTGTGAAATAATCCACATAAGTACTAAAAGGAATTCGTTAAATTACAGTTACACAACAAAAACACAAATGTATAGACTGGCAGCAAATATTTAAATTACTCACAGGGAACTACGTTGGTCCACAGTACCACAAGAGAACCAGTCCATGAGTCTACAAAGGTTAACCGTTCAACGTCTTCTCACCCAGATGCTGCTAGCTGTGGCACTGCAGCTGGTGCCTCGTCCGATTAGTGCTCTCCAAACGGTGGCGCACCTGGATGGTCAGATTCAGCTGTTGCCGCCACACTCCACCATGGGGATCTGTGGTTCCTGTCCAGGAACGGACACCAATTCGTCTGTAGCCAAGCTTCACCTTGCCTGCACGGGCTCTGGGCAGATGCTTCACACAGTGTCAAGTTCTACGCATAACTGCCTGCCACTATGGGGTCACAAGCGTGGTCACTCCCTCCTCCGTTGTTCTCGCATGGAGCTGCTAACGGCCTTTGACTGGAGTGGTTGGTGCAGAGTCCCTATACTTCTGGGTCAGCCGCCTCAACATAGTATTGGCTTTTGCACATAGCCTCGTGCTGACTGCAGCACTTATTCCATTGGGAGCGTGCTGCTTACAACCTATGTGCACAAGCACCCATGGTCTAGGTTCAAAATGGTTCAAATGGCTCTGAGCACTATGCGACTCAACTTCTGAGGTCATCAGTCGCCTAGAACTTAGAACTAATTAAACCTAACTAACCTAAGGACATCACACACATCCATGCCCGAGGCAGGATTCGAACCTGCGACAGTAGCGGTCACGCGGTTCCAGACTGAAGCGCCTTTAACCGCACGGCCACACCGGCCGGCTCCATGGTCTAGGGCTAGCGTCTTCGATTAGTAATCAAACGTCCTCGGTCCCAGATTCGAATCCCGCATCTCCCTAATTTTTATTAATAATGAGCATTGGCGGCCGAAAACTTCCCGCATAGAAAGGCACCCTAATTCTGTCAATGGTCTTCTCAAACAGGGCGGAGGAGCGGAGAGAGGTTCTGGACGTGTGGTTTGATGCGTCATTTCACGGACTGTGCGGTCCCTCCCGCTTGAGGTTTGAGTCCTTCCTCGGGCATGGGTGTGTGTGTTGTTCTTAGCATAAGTTAGTTTAATAGCGTGAAAGTCTATGGACCGGAGACCTGAGCAGTTTGGTCCCTTAGGGGAAAAAAAAGTGCTTCAGGGCATTCCCTTGTACTGGGGGTGGGAAACTGTCCCTAAGGCAGAAGAATCAGCAGTGATAAATCGCATGAGGACAAAGAAGGCAATGGATACGACTGCATTACAGACAAATGTGGCATCTAATTGAAAAAAGTGTCATGATGATCTCTTCATTGGCAAAAGATTCCGGAATAGTCCCCATTCCGATCTCTGGGAAGGGAATGACAAGGGGGGAGATGACCATGAGAAAAAAACTGAATTACCAAGGAAAAGTTAATGTTCTACGAGTCGGGGCGTGGAATGTCAAAAACTTGAAAATCTGAAAAGGGAAATGCAAAGGCTCAATTTAGATATAGTAGGGGTCAGTGCAGTGAAATGGAAAGATGACAAAGATTTCTGGTAAGATAAGTATAGGGTAACAACAACAGCAGCAGAAAACGGGATAATAGGAGTAGGATTCCTTATGAAGAGGAAGGTAGGGCAGAGAGTGAACATTTCAGTGATAAGTCTGTTCTTAATAGAATCGACAGAAAAACCAACACCTACAACTATACTTCAGGTATACATTCCGGCGTCGCAAGCTGAAGATGAAGAGATAGAGAAAGTATATGAAGATACTGAAATGGTAATACAGTACGTAAAGGGAGATAAAATCTAATATTCATGGGGGACTAGAATTCAGTTGTAGGGGAAGGAGTAGAAGAAAAGGTTAGAGGAGTATATAGGCAAGCGACAAGGAATGAGAGAGGAGAAATACTAATTGCGCTCTGTAACAAATTTCAGCTAGTAGTAGAGGATACTCTGTTCAGGAATCACAAGAGGAGGAGGTACACTTGGAATAGGCCTAGTGATAAGGGAAGATTTCAGTTAGATTACATCATGGTCAGACAGAGATTCCGAAATCAGATACTGTACTGTAAGGCGTACCCAGGAGCAGAAATAGACGCAGATCACAATATAGTTGTGATGAAGAGTAGGCTGAAGTTCAAGGCATTAGTCAGGAAGAATGAATATACAAAAAAGTGGGATATGACGTATGAAGGAATGACAAGAAATGCTTTAAGTTCTCTAAGTCTATAGATACAGCAAAAAGGAATAGCTCAATAGGCAGTACAGTTGAAGAGGAATGGACATCTCTAAAAAGGGCCATCACAGAAGTTGGTAAGAAAAACATAGGTACAAAGAAGATAAATGCGAAGAAACCATGGGAAGCAGAAGAAATACTTCAGTTGATCGATGAAAAGAGGAGTTACAAAAATGTTCTGGGAATGTCAGGAATACAGTAATAGAAGTCGCTGAGGAAGGAAATAAATGGGTAGTGCAGGGAAGGTAAGACGAAATGGCTAAATGAAAAATGTGAAGAAATCGGAAAAGAAATGACTGTCGTAAGGACTGACTGAGCAGAAATGAAAGTCAAAACAACCTTCGGTGACATTAAAAATGGTTCAAATGGCTTTGAGCACTATGGGACTTAACATCTGAGGTCATCAGTCCCCTAGAACTTAGAACTACTTAAACCTAACTAACCTAAGGACATCACACACATCCATGCCCGAGGCAGGATTCGAACCTGCGACCGTAGCGGTCGCGCGGTTCCAGACTGTAGCGCCTAGAACCGCTCGGCCACTCCGGCCGGCTGACATTAAAAGTAAGGATGATAAGAATAAGAGTGCAACGGCAATTCAACTGTTAAATGCAGAGGAGAGAGCGGGTAGGTGGAAAACATATGAGAGCCTCTACAAGGGGGAAGAGATCTCTGATTTTGTACAAGAACAAGCATGGGTCGATTTAGAAGAGATAGGGGATCCAGTGCTAGAATCAGAATTTAATAGAGCTTCAAATAAATCAGAAGGTATTGATAACATTCCTTCAGAATTTCCAAAACATAGGGGGTAGTGGCAACAAAACGACTCTTCACGATCGTGTTTGCAAAGTATTAGTCTGGCGACATACCATCCGACATTCGCAAAAATATCATCCTCACAATTGCGAAGACTGCAAGAGCTGACAAGTGCGAGAATCACCGCACAATTAGCTTAACATCTCATGCATCCAAATTGTTGACAGGTGTAATATACAGAAGAATGGAAAAGAAAACTGAGTATGTTCTAGGTGACGTTCAGTTTGGCTTTAGGAAAGGTAAAGGCACCTGAGAGGCAATTATGACGTTGCGGTTGGTAATGGAAGAAAGACTAAAGAAAAGTCAAGACACGCTCAAAGTATTTGTCAACTTGGATAAAGCATTCGACAATGTAAAACGGTGCAAGGTGTTTGATATTCTGAGAAAAATAGAGGTAAGCTATAGGAAGAGACGGGTAGTATACAGTATGTACAAGAGCCAAGAGGGAAAAATACAAGTGGACGACCAAGAACGAAGTGCTCGGATTAAGAAGAGTAAGACAGGGATGTAGTCTTTCGCCCCTACTGTTCAATCTGTACATCGAAAAAGCAATGATGGCAATAAGAGAAACTTTTAAGAGTGGAATTAAAATTCAAGACAAAAGGATATGATATGATTCGCTGATGAGGTTGGTGTCCTGAGTGAAGGTGAAGAAGAATTACATGATCTGCTGTATGGACTGAACAGTCTAATGAGTACACAATGTGGGCTGATATCAAATCGAAGAAAAACGAAAGTAATGAGAAGTAATAGAAATGAGAACAGACAGATACTAAATATCAGACTTGATGGTTATGAAGCAAATGAAGTTAAGGCATCCTTCTACCTAGGCAGTAAAATAACCAATGACGGACGCAGCAAGGAGGAGATCGAAAGCAGACTAGCAATGGCAAAAAGGGCATTCCTTGCCAAGAGAAGTCTACTAGTATCAAACATATGCCTTAATTTGAGGAAGAAATTTCTGAGAATGTACAGCTGGAGAACAGCATTGTATGGTTGTGAAACATGGACTGTGGGAAAACTAGAACACAACAAAATCGAAGTATTTGAGATGTGGTGCTACAGACGGATGTTGAAAATTACGTAGACTGATAAGGTAAGGAATGAGGCGGTTCTGCGCAGAATCGGAGAAGAAAGGAATATGTGGAAAACATTGACAGGGAGAAGGGGCAGGATGATAGGACCTATTAAGACATGAGGAAATGACTTCCAAGGTACTAGAGGGAGCTGCAGAGGTCAAAAACCTTAGAGGAAGACAGAGATTGGAATATATCCAGCAAACAATAGCAGACGTAGGTTGCAAGTGCTACTCTGAGATGAAGAGGTTAGCACAGGAGAGGAATTCGTTGCGGGCCGCATCAAACCAGTCAGAAGACTGATGAGCCCAAAAAAATAAATTAATAAATAAATAAAAATAAATAAATAAATTAATTAATTAATTAAAAAATTAAAAAAATAAAAATAAATAATTCAAGAAACCAAATCCACGATTACTCTCGTTTTTTGCTGGCTTTATAAGCTTTTAATACTTCTTTTATCGTTACTCGTAGATCTATATTTCTGTTTGTGGTCCCTGTCGCATTTAGTTCTGTCTTCGTTGCCTTTTTAAAAAGATTTCTCTTGTTGCGGAGGTTTTCCTAGTTTTCATTTGAGTGAGTAGAACTGATGTCTGTGTTTTCCTTTTCCGAGAAGATACTAAGATACTTTCATTCTCTACTGTTGACAAAATGTTCTTGTCAGCATCGTGCTGAGAAATGGTACAGGATGCTGTTGTTACGGAATTGTCATGCTCTTCAGTAACATCTGTTAAGGATATGCGTTCTTCATCCATAATGCTGGTAGTTGTTTCATTGGTGGGGGCTGAAGGAGTAGGAGCCTCGAATAACGTGCGACTCCTAGCTTCCGTTCGCACTAACTATTTTTCTTTTTTGGGGGGGGGGGGTGGGGGTGGGGCGGGGGGTGGGGAGGGCTGTTGTTAAGAGGGAAGCCGGACTCATCTTTATAATAAATACATTCAGGTTTATCAAACAAATCACTTTCCTTTAAAACGTAGGTTGCAAGTTCTACTCATAGACGAAGAGGTCGACACAAGAATTAGAGGTAGCCCGCATCAAACCAGTCAGAAGACAGATGAACCAAAAGAAAAAAAGAAACGAACGAGCAACCGATGGGAACGACACGACATATGTACCTCTGCAAGCCACCATACGGAGCGCGGCGGAGAGTAACCATACGATTGCTAGTCATTTCCTTTTATATTCCACCCGCAAATAGAGGGAGGGAAAAAAGACTATCTAAATGCCTCCATATGAGCCCTAAACTTTCTGATTCACTCAGTAGTCAGCCTCGAATACTGGTCCTTTCAATTTTCTCAACAATGCTCCTCGAAAATAAAGTCCCCTAAAGTGGTTCCCATTTGAGTTCCTGAAGCATGTCCATAGTACTTGCATGTCGTTCAAACCTACCAGTAACAAATCTAGGGGCCAGTATGATTTCCATATCTTGATTTCAAACCACTGTAATCTATAATGAGATTTTAACTCTGCAGCGGATTGTGCGCTGATATGAAACTTCCTGGCAGATTAAAACTGTGTGATGGGCCGATACTCGACCTCAGAACCTTTGCCTTTCGTGGGCAAGTTCTCTACCATCTGAGCTACCAAAGCACGACTCACGTCCAGGTAGAGCACTTGCGTGAGTGCTGTGTCTTTTCCTAGCAAATAATAAATTGCTTGATGTTAGGAAAAACTCCGATTACAGCTGGTAAAATTGTTGTTTATTAAAACACGACCGGTTTTGCAGCTTTAAGCGGCATCATCAGGCGAACCTACTTGGTAAAATGTAAAGTGCAGTATCACCACATTTTACGTATATTAAAATTAGTAAAGGAATGTCTAAAATATACCCACAACGTCAGAAGATCATAGGGATACCCATCGCTTTAGTAAAAATTTACTATTCAGAGAATGTCGTCAATACTATGGCGACCGAAAGGTAAAGTAAAAGTGCATCATTTTAAAAGTTTGCCTGCATCTAAAAAGAAAAAAAAAGAATAAGTGGGCTGACGATAATTTTTTTATATTTAAGAGATTGGCCATAAAGAATTGACGCTACTAACATGATTAGTCGCGGCATACGCAAATTACGACGTGGAAAGAACCAGATGGCAGTGTCTTACCAGTATGACAGCAGGGCAAGGGAAAAGGCGGACCATGCGAACGACACAGGCGACTAAATGGCTGGCGGAAGATATCCATGTGGACAGTGGGACGTCATATACCTGTGACTAGGAGAGCTGGGTCGCTACCTTTACAAGCGAGAATAGTACAACATTTTATTACATACTAGCACCTGATCATACAAACAATCAGAATTATCCAGAATGCTATGGTGCTTTAATTCCAACTGGTTATTCAACGTGAACTATGCGTTTTCTTTTTTATGTCTAAAAATTTCCACTTCTTCTAATATATTCAAAATACGGCTTTTTTCTTTTTTTATGTAGTATTTTTAAATTTTCTGAAGGGCTTGTGATGTTCTGCACCTCTTCGCGTAAATGCTCTGTTGATACAGAGCGGGGATTTTTTAAGTTATGGTGTTCCTGAAATCTTTTTTGAAATGACCTACCGGTTTGTCCTATACTTTCCTTAGGGCAGTCATTGCATGTAATGCAGTATAAAACCGCTTCAATATATTTATTCACCACAGCTTTTTCCTTGTGCCTGGGTTTTCTTCCTAGATCTGAAAATGTAAAATACGCTGGAATAATGTTATTGGACCTTATAAGTCTACCAATTTTTTCGGATATTGTACCCAGATATGGTATTCTACAAAGAATAATGTGTTTCTTTGTCTGCTCAGCTGGTCTAAACGTTGTAAAATCTGCCTGTAATCTCCTATGGGAAGGAAGATTTCTTTTTTTTTAATATACTTCTATTAATTGCGTTACAAAAATGTCTTTGAGTAAAAGTCCATCGTTGCTCAGAGCTCTCGTAGTTTAAATTTTGAGGGAAATGTTTTTGTGTTTATATGTGTGTTTAGGAATTTCATTGTGTTTCATGAAATACAGAGGAAGAATTTGGTTATCAAGAGGAAATATTCGTACGTATATGTATTTCTGAGTGTCCTTTTGTCGGTATTGCTTCATGGGAAGATTTACTGATTAAATATTGTGTACTTTATGCAAAAATATGTCACGGTATACGGCAGTTCAACTGAGCCTAGTGCAGTTCAGGGAATAGTTTAGATGCACTCACTGCATTCTTGCTGGTCATAGTGCACCTTGTAACCAATCTGTTAAAAATTTTTGTGAATCTTGCAAACGTCATGGGCACTCTGCACTTACTTGGCTATACATTAGGAGCAGGAACTAGAGACGAACTTCTTATTCATTTTTGGAGGCCAATAACCCATGGATTAGGTTAACGACGTAGGTACGTCTAGTAACGGATGAACTGTTGGCTGTTAACTTGAACGACAACTTGTACCGTGAATAAAAAATGGCGAGGCCAGCGTTAGAATCTGGATTATTCGCAATGCATTTTTGGTTTGGATTGTGATCTTAGGTATCGTCCCGACATAGGTATCGTTGGTTACGGAGTACTTATGGGCACTCACCTACTATAGCAGGTTTGTGTAACCGTGATGCAGTATGTGACGCGTGAAGGAAAGGTGGAAATGTTGGTTGGTTGGTTGGTTTGGGAAGTAAAGGGATCGAACTTCAGCGTCATCAGTCCAGTGGAAATGTTCCATAGAAGTGTACAGAAGCTAGGAGGCGACCGCACTGCACTGCTAGAGGCGAATGAAAAGAGATATTGTTACCACCGGATAGAGACACTTCCGTGGGAAATATGTCAATGTATCACGGGTGACGGAACAAGGAAATGAAGAATATTCCGACTACAGTTGAGCACTGTGTGGAGACGGGAAATCTCGATCAGGAAACGTGTGGGCTTAGTATCGATGGTGAACCGATCATTAAGCAAACTCTGAACGTAAAATTGAGGAAGGTCTACGAGGATGAGCGTAAGAAAGTACAGGTTATGAGGGAACAAACCGTTAACAAAAAAGAAATAGATGAAATCATGACCGCAGTAACCATCAAAGGAAAGGCAGAAATGGAAGTCACGAATCGTCAGTTGTCCAGTGAATCAATATCGAGAAAACGCATGCCCGTAAAATTATTGGGAAAAATACAAAATAGCGTACAGTATAAGGCGCAGATATACGGGAAGAGTGAAGAGTTATGGGAAAACATCGCGAAGCAACAACAGGCGCAAAGTCTAGTGACTAGCGAAATGTTTCGAGCAATGGAAAAACGGAAGATCACTTTGTAGATGCAAGGTGCAGCGTTTCAAAAATTTAGTGGGGAATTAGGAGTATAAACCGCAGAACGATTTTCGGAAATTCAAGAAACTTTGGAGATATCTGAGAAAGACAATGGGAATCGACTTACAAATTGAGAAGAGAAGAGTATGGGGCGATATCGTCAGGCCGAAGAGAGAGTTTTCGTGGAGACAGATGAAGGGTTGCACCGAATAGATTTATAATTAGCAACAGCAACGGTATAGCAAGGCAGCGTTGTCGTTAATTGGCAATCGCAAGTGAATGACGTGAAAAGTGTGGTTAAATCATTGATGGAGATATTACACAAAATAATGCACGAGCCGAGGCTATTAAAAGAGATGCAAAAAGCGGAATGAAGTAGTAACTAGCCTCTGATGAATTCTTCTCGGGTTATCAGCCGAGTGTTGGCATCGTCTTGTCGCAATGTTTCAATGAGTTTCGTACCCATAATCATCTGGCAAAGACGACGCCACCACTCGGCTGATAACCCGAAAAGAATTCATCAGTGGAATACGCCGATAAAGACTGCAATCGCATAGTAACTAGCCTGATTATGGAGCTAAAGTTTAAAAAAGAGAATAATATCGTGACGGAGTTGGGGAACTGGTAGGTGAGAGACGTGAGAAAAATGTTAGTAGTGATTATACAACACAGCCGTGGTGTCGCGTAATCCGATTTCAGAGACGGAAGATGACATTATATTAACGTTGTAGCTGAGTTCTGTTTTGAGAAGGCGGAGGAAGTGTTGACGCAGTCGTTTGCTCGAACACCTCTAGCCTGCCGCCGTACTGCAGCCAGGGAATGTACACACAAGAAGCGGAACGTGGCCAGTGCGCACGTGACTTGGGTACAGTATAGAGCGCGTGACCGCAGGTAAGGACCTCGTGAGTTCAACTAATATGGTAAAGTTCACACACAGGCTTACTATGTACAGTACGTCTGAGAGAATCTTCCAGGAACTTGAGAAACGCTATAAAGAGGGGACCCACCTTAAAACGTGTTCCACAGAGTCTGGTAGTCGTCTGTGGCACTATCCTCGTGTCGTTCGTCACTAGGCTGCGGTATTTGAATATTTGAGGAACTGTCTGGTGAACAGCGTACTGAGAAGATAGACTCGGGATCACGAGATCGCAGGCTGAAGATTAGTAGATTGCGTAGGCAACATACGGTAATAGCAGGCCTTGAGTTAGAGCTCTATTCAACAGTGCCAAGAGAAGACTTCCACTGAATTTGGTTATTCGGATTTCCAGTTAGTCCTGAGTTTTCTAGATGGGCTACGCCGAATTCTGTGACCCCGAAACCCCCTTTAACTTATAGGTTCTTTATAGGGTGCAATCCTGCAAGCTTCACACCCAAAAATCACTCTTCGATTCCATCGATCACTGTAAGTCCTCGTCAGTCAAAAAATGCTTCCATGCTCCCTCTCGGGGCACTACAGAGCGAGTAAGCTGAGCACAGCCGAGGAATGATCCGAGTGGTGCTTCGGAAGTATACTGCAATACAGAATATAAATCATTTTTCAGAAAAGCCAGACAAGCTTCACCCAAGGATTTGGATCGGTAATTTCGGCCACATTCTATGTCATGATCACATCAACAAGAAATAAACTTCGTATGTGCATACCTACGTGGAAATACTACGACAACAATGCGAATCTCTTGCCCAACGTAAAGTCCCGAGCGACTGGAAAAAAGCGCAGTTGACGCCTGTATATAAGAAGGGTAGCAGGACGGATCCTCAAAAATTACAGACCAATATCCTTAACATTGATTTGTTGCAGGATTCTCGAACATATTCTCAGTTCGAATATAATGAATTTCCTTGAGACAGAGAAGTTGCTGTCAATGCATCAGCACGCCTTTAGAAAGCATCGCTCCTGCGAAACGCAACTTGCCCCTTTTTCACATGATATCTTGCGAACCATGGATGAAGGGTATCCGACGGTTGCCATATTCCTTGACTTCCGGAAAGCGTTTGACTCGGTGCCCAAGTGCAGACTCCTAAATAAGGTACGAGCATATGGGACTGGTTCCCAAATATGTGAGTGTCTCGAAGGCTTCTTAAGTAACAGAACCCAGTACGTTGTCCTCGATGGTGAGTGTTACATCGGAGGTGAGGGTATCATCTGGAGTGCCCCAGGGAAGTGTAGTAGGTCCGTTGTTGTTTTCTATCTACATAAATGATCTTTTGGATAGGGTGGATAGCAATGTGCGGCTGTTTGCAGATGATGCTGTGGTGTACGGGAAGGTGTCGTCGTTGAGTGACTGTAGAAGGATACAAGATGACTTGGAGAGGATTTGTGATTGGTGTAAAGAATGGCAGCTAACTCTAAGTATAGATAAATGTAAATTATTGCAGATGAATAGGAAAAAGAATCCCGTAATGTTTGAATACTCCATTAGTGCGATATGAAGTGGGACAAGCATGTAATGGCAGTTGTGGGGAAGGCGGATTGTCGTCCTCGATTCATTGGTAGAATTTTGGGAAGATGTGGTTCATCTGTAAAGGAGACCGCTTATAAAACACTAATACGACCTACTCTTGAGTACTGCTCGAGTGTTTGGGATCCCTATCAGGTCGCATTGAGGGAGGACATACAAGCAATTCAGAGGTGGGCTGCTAGATTTGTTACTGGTAGATTTGATCATCACGCGATTGTTACGGAAATGCTTCAGGAACTCGGGTGTGAGTCTCTGGAGGAAAAGAGGAGTTCTTTTCGTGAATTGCTACTGCCGCCAACTTATATTTCGCGGAAATACCACTAAGATAAGAGAGATTAGGGCTCGTACAGAGGCATATAGGCAGTCATTTTCCCTCGTTCTGATTGGGAGTGGAACAGGGAGAGAAGACGCTAGTTGTGGTACGAGGTACCCTCCGCCACGCAGCGTATGGTGGATTGCGGAGTATGTATGTAGATGTAGATGTAGAGTCACAGCGCTTGGATGTGAAAATTACAATAAATTTCGATGAGGTTTCGTGAAGGAATATTGGCCGTAAGTACGGCAGGAACGTGCAGATAGGGACCTACTGATGTTGCCAAAGTATTTGCAATGGGAATGCAATAATCTAGGAGAACAGTTCAAAGCCATTGTCAGTTGAAACAAAATGTTAGATGATCGGTTTACGTAAAAAAAAGAAAAACACATTACATGGCTTTCTTTCGTAAAATTACCATATGTGGTGAGGAAAGAGACCGTGTTGCGGTAGAAGAAAAATTTCAAGAACTGTTGGGAAAGTTAGGATCGGAGCGTGAAATAAATGAATGTGAGCAGCCACACATAGGATATTAAGTAGGGCTGAGGGAAATTCGTGTTACACTTTTCGTTGAGACGTCAAATTTATGTACGTATACTGAATTAGTCTGTAAGATTTGTATTTTACAGGTGTGATCGTCATGTGTGTGTTGATAAACTCTGCAAATTGAATACAAATTTCGTGTGTCATGTGTCAGTTCCGGTAAAAGGTTGTCTGTGCGTTTTACATGATGAATTAAATAGAATTTTGTGCGCTGTGATTTATGACAACTACCAAAAACAGGAATATCAAATGTCGTACTAGCGGAGGGATCAGTAAATAATTACGCCAGTTCCGAGGTCCACTGGGACAAGAGAACTGGTTCATAATGACATGTCGGATACATGGCAGCGCCGCTAAAACGTGTTAATGGAAGTAAACAGATGTGGGGGCGCTCTGTACTTTGATTACAAGTTGAATTGGATGGTTCGTCCTGGGGTCGCGCGGTTTCCATTTGCAATTAGAAGAAACGGGGCGCTAGTGTATGTAATTGGTAATCATGGGGTTTGCTTGGACTCAGAGTCGCGTTACGCTTAGTGGTTATTATTTCTTTTTTTTTGTCGAGATGGTGGATAAGAACGTTCACAAGGAAGTGCGTAGGTCTGAAATCAGGAAATGTGGGATTGGTCAGTGTGTTGTGTGACTGTAATTTTCGCAGGGTACGCGACAATCGTCCGTTGGAAGTTCTGCCGCGATGGTTAAAAGGCTTTTAAAGCAATAGTACCACGTATGTGCGAAACAAATTAACAGTGGTATAAATAGAGGTAATATGGAATCAAATACAGCTGCGGCAAGGAAATATTTACTTCACTTTGAGTTTCAGTGAATTCAATGAGAAATACTTACGCTATGTAATTGAACGTATATTATGCTCGAGATCATTGTATGTTTCTGGACTGTCCTACGAAAACAATGATTAATTAAAAGGGAGTATTTTAAACAGCAAATAAAGGGAAAAAAACCCACAAAATGCGAGATGATGGCTCACCACATAAATCACGGAGCATAATCGCTTATATTACTGTGACTGTAGTTGATCGTGGGGCGCGCCAAAAACCATAGGACCAGTGTAATAATGAATCTGCATGCTATTCACCTCTATTTGCATGTCTATTGCGGCCGCCCGGTGTGGCCGAACGGTTCTAGGTGCTTCAGTCTGGAACCGCGCAACCGCTACGGGCGCAGGTTCGAATCCTGCCTCGGGCATGGATGTATGTGACGTCCTTAGGTTAGTTAGGTTTAAGTTGTTCTGGGTTCTAGGGGACTGATGACCTCAGATGTTAAGTCCCGTAGTGCTCAGAGCCATTTGAACATTTTTGTCTATTGCGAGCATCTCTACTAATGAGTCTCCCTCTCGCTGAACTTCATCATCAGTATTACCGGTAATCAATCTTGCCTTTTTCTAACAAACTTTTCTCGGAAATGGTTCCCAAGACATATTTGTGCACGATGCTAATAATGTCAAATTTAAAATTCTAAGAGCCACATTTCTTAACATATTGTAATATTTTTGAGGCCGCAGAACCACAAATTGAATTTCATTTCAAAAATTTTTTTTAAGATTCGATTTTTTTGCAAGGCAATAGCGGCCATAATCGATGTGCAAATGTTTCTTAATTTGATAGGCTGTTCTGATGCCAACGGGACAAAGTAATTTTTGGTGCCACAATACTTACCCATTATTCAGTTTTAAGGTTTTTGAGGCCATCGGGTTGGAGCAAAAGTACCTTTTTTGTGATGTAAAATCCGCTGTAGGCCATTGAGCCATAATGACCGCCTTCTTCTTTTTCTTTTGAGTCATCAGACTTATGACTGGTTTGATTTTGAGGCGGCCGGCCACGAATTCCTCTCTTGTCGCAACGTTTTCATCTCGGTGTAGCAATTGCAACCTACATCCTCAATTACTCGTTGGATGTATTCCAACCTCTGTCCTCCTGTACAGTTGTCTATAGCTCCTACAGCTTCCCCTAGAACCACAGAAGTTTATGCCTGGTGACCTAATAGATGTCCTGTCATCTTTCTCTTCTTCTTGTCAATGTTTTCCATGCATTCCGTTTCTCGTCGATATTTCGGAGAACGTCCTCATTGATTATCTTATCAGCTCACTAATTTTCAATAGTCTTCTGAGGCACCATATCTCAGGTCCCTCGATTCTCTTCTATTCCGGTTTTCCCACAGTCCACGCATAATTGTGTTGTGTCATCGCGGAACCTTATATCCTCTCACCCTGAAATCTAGTCCCTCTCTTGAATCATTCTGTTGTTACCGTCATTGCTTCTTCTATGTACAGAACCTGAATAGTCATTTGCTGCTACTTTCTCAATGATTTTAGAAATTCCGATGAAATGTTACCTGTCCCTTCTGCCTTAGTTTATCCCAAGTCGTTTAAAACTCTATTAAATTCTGATTCTAATACTGGATCTCCCGTCTCTTCGTATCAACTCCTGTTTCTTCTTCTATCATGTCATTAGACAATTCCACCCCCCCCTCCCCCCGCCCCCTAGAGGTCCACAACGTACTCTTCCCACCCACCCTCTCTTTCCTCCGCATTTAAGAGTGTAAATCCAATTGCACTTTTAATGTTACTACTATTGCTTTTAATTTCAGCGAAGGCTGTTTTGACTTTTCTATACGCTGAGTGGGTTATTGTGACAATCACTTACTTTACAATTTCCTCACATTATTTATGCTGGCATTTCTCCTTACCTTTTCTGCGTTTCTTATTTATTTATTTCCTAAGCGACTTTCATCTACATAATCCTGAATTTCCCACAGTTCTTTAATCGATCAACTGAAGTATTTCTGCTGTTAACAATGGTTTCTTCGCAGTTAATTTCCTTATACATACGCTTCTCTTTCCAGTTTCTGCTATTGCCCATTTTAGAGATCCATTCCTCTTCATCTGAAGTGCATTCTGAGATAATAATTATCGTGCTACCTATAACCTCAGACAACTTCAAGCTTATCTCTTCATTCCTCAGTGCTTTCGTATCCCACCTCTTTGCAGACTGATTCTTCGTTACTAGTATCTTAATCCTCAGTCTGCTCTTCATCATTACGAAATTGTGATCTGAGTATATATCTGCTAGTGCTACTGCTGCGTAATTTGAGTGTGAGGCCACCTTTTATTGTTTTCACGCGATTATCATGTGCAATAATCTCGTGCAAAATTTCTGTAATGTAAATCTGATGTTAAGTGGTACAACTGCTCGAAATCAATTACGTCCAACGAGAGGCACACGTCCCGTATATAGCGCAGTTATTGCGAAAACCTCAACAGTCGTGGCTGCCAGAGCGGAAGCGACGCGATTTTGGCCGAGTGCTGAGCAAGAGTCGTAGCAGACGTCCTACTTCGTGCCGCTGGTTGGCAGCTCTCCAGATGGAAGACCGTGAAGGCGCATCATTCCACCCACATGCCTGGCCCGACCAGGTAGTGGTCCCACACTTTCACTTTCGAGCAGGGGGAGCTCTTCTCTGACAGCCTTTCCCCCGAGCACGAACCTGCTACCTCCCTCAACCCTCACTCTACCTGTCTGTCAAAAGGGGCTTGTCTTTCTCAACGTGTGTGGCTTATCTCCACTCAATCTTTACCTGTGAGCAGCCGGTTTTCCGCTATGTGATCCACCTCACTGCAACAAATGAATGGCGTCTGACCCACTCTTGTCACGTATCACACCCGTCGATTCAGCAGACTACAAGGCAATGCTTTAGAGGTCTCCGTACCCACAGCAAAATACCATTGTCAGACAGGCTGAACATAAGCAAGCCTTTGTTTTGTTGTAAATCCAGTCATGGATCACAAAAAATGGTTCAAATGGCTCTGAGCACTATGGGACTTAACATCTATGGTCATCAGTCCCCTAGAACTTAGAACTACTTAAACCTAACGAACCTAAGGACATCACACAACACCCAGCCATCACGAGGCAGAGAAAATCCCTGACCCCGCCGGGAATCGAACCCGGGAACCCGGGCGTGGGAAGCGAGAACGCTACCGCACGACCACGAGATGCGGGCATATGGATCACAAAAATTGAGCTAAGAAGATAATTAATTTCGGTCGGCTATGATCATCTTAAGACCTGAGTGAATTCAGTACATTACTCAGGTCTAGAGATGGTCGTACCTGACCAAAATTACACTGCTGGCCACCGTAAATGCAACACCAAGAAAGACAAGAGGTAGCACAACAAAATTTATTTTGTAGATAACATGTTGACCAAGTATCAAATGATTACGTTTACAGACGTCTGTGACATGTGGTTCCTGCCAGAATCAGTAGCCAGAGTAGCCGCCATTGTTGGAGATCACCGCTGCCACACGTCTCGGCATTGAGTCAAAGAGACGTTGGATGTGTTCCTGGGGTATAGCAGCCCAGGCAGCTTCCACACGTTGCCAAAGATCATCTGGTGTGGCAGCTGGGGATGTAATCTGGGTCACTCGTTGAGCAATCATGGACCACATGTTTTCTATCGGCGAAAGATCCGGAGAGCGAGCCGGCCAGGGAAGCACTTCAATCTGGTTATTGACGAAGAATCGTTGGACAATGCGTGCCACGTGTGGTCGCGCATTGTCCTGTTGAAATATGGCTGTGGCCGAGCCCTGAAGGTAAGGAAGGACAACTGGCTCCAGCACCTCGGATATGTAGCGCCGGCTATTTAAAGTACCGGCAATGCGTACTAGAGGCGTGCGAGAGTAATATCCAATACCGCCCCATACCATAATACCCGGTGCAAGACCAGTGTGGCGGTGCATAATGCAGCTGTCCAGCATCCTCTCTCCACGGTGTCTCCACACTCGAATCCGACCATCGTGGTGCTGCAGACAGAAGCGTGCCTCGTCAGTAAAGACAACGTCATTCCATTCTGCCGTCCACATCCGTCTGTCATCACACCATTGGCGACGGAGACGTCTGTGGTTCTGCGTCAGTGGTAGACGAAGCAATGGACGTCTTGCGGACAGACCACTCTGCTGTAAACGGCGTAGAATGGTACGCGCAGACACTGGATGATGCGTTACAGACGCAATGTGCTGTGCTATGGTTCGGGATGTCACTGAGTGATCCGTCACTGCCATGCGCACAATTTGCCTATCAGCACGTGCAGTGGTGCACCGAGGTGAATGCGATCGACCACGTCGGTCCGTCGTACCCTCGTCCATCCAACGGTCACATATCCGCATTACAGTTGTTTGGTTTTGTCCAACACGACTAGCGATTTCTCTGTGTGATAATCCACAATCTCGGTAAGCCACTATCCTTCCTCTGTCGAACTCGGATATTGATAAAACGATGTTCGCTGTTGTCTACGAGGCATAACTGATCGTCTTGTTAAACAACCACAAGGTAAACACACGTGCCGAACGTACACTCGTCGAAATCGCCAAGCCTTAAATGGCGCTATGAGGTGGCGCCACAGGCGCGCGTGATGTCCGTCTGCGCTGAAATTCTAATCAGTTGCATATCTCATCGTTGCCAACCCATGGTGTAAATTTCACTTGATTCGGATGCTTCCTTCAGGGTGTTGCATTTACGGTGGCCAGCAGTGTAGATACCTGATCAACAAAATATTTGTGCCAGAATGAAATTTTCACTCTGCAGCCGAGTGTGCGCTGATATGATACTTCCTGGCACACAGTTTTAATCTGCCAGGAAGTTTCAGAATTTTTGTGATGTATAACAAAATTCCTTGATCTCCGTGAAACCCTACTGAGAACATGTCGCAGCTTGTGTAAACAAACCTGCATGGAACGCTGTCCGGAATTTCCTACGATTATTAAAGCGACACAATGTCACACTACGCATGTTCGTATTACACATCTGTCAACACACATGCACTCTTTGATGTACCACGACCTTAGGTCGCGTCAGTCAGAGACAGGTAGAACAGCGCTGTCAACGTCCACTCGCCACACCACTTGGGAGTCACGAAAAGTCTTGCCATTTCTCAGGCAAACTGCTGAAGACTGGTCATGTCTGACAATTAGTAACTCTGTACTCTATGTTGCTGCAAGAAGTGAGTGAAGTGGAGGTAAATGGACATAAATATTGTGCTAGTCAGCACATTAACTCCATTTTAGGATTGTTATTTGCACAAGATACAGATTTTGGACTTGGGATTCGCGTCGCTCATCTGCAAGTAGATGTTGCTGCAACTGTGAATATTCGATAATTCATTTACTTTTCTCTGAGCCTTCTTGCTTTCTTTGGGCCTTATACTTTCTGTTTTCCTATTGTGCAAGTGTCAGGGGCAATTAGTTATAGAAACTCGCCATCCACGCTGATGAACACTGAAGCTTGAAGCATGCCATCAGCTTTGCAATATGTTCCTTATAACAAATTTTTATTTTCTTTTTGTTGAAACGAGTACTCAGGTACCATTTTTATCACACGTTATTAGCTGTGCCACCACTATTTAAAAAAAAATCATCATCTATATTTACTGATAGCAATATCCTCGGTACCACCTTTGACTTTTCGTAATTATTAATTTACACAAGTGTTCATTGATGAGCAGTTATCGAAAGTATCTGAAAGATTGATATCGGTTAGTGTAAATTTAACTTGTCCTATGGTTCAAATGGCTCTGAACACTACGGGACTCAACTTCTGAGGTCATTAGTCCCCTAGAACTTAGAACTAGTTAAACCTTACTAACCTAAGGACATAACACACATCCATGCCCGAGGCAGGATTCGAACCTGCGACCGTAGCGGTCTCGCGGTTCCAGACTGCAGCGCCTAGAACCGCACGGCCACTTCGGTCGGATAACTTGTCCTATGTTTGATCCTTTTGTGTTTACAGACTTGTACTTCTATACGAACATACTATAATGCATGTGTCTTGAGGATAGTTACTGTATGTGCTTTGTTTTGAAAATGTGGTTCTGTGTTCTTATTCGTTTAGCTTTCTATTCAGCGCACGTTAATAAGTGATTCTCATTTGAAATATATCTGTTCATGGTTTCCTGTGGAAATGGGACCTTCCGTGGCTTATACAGTAGAGTGTGGTTTAAACTGAATGACTGAGTTGAACTTGTGAAGTAGAAAGTGTGAAGGAGGTCATTTATTGCAAAATGAATGGAGTATGTGTGAACATAAATAACAGGATACCTCTGTGAACGATCCAGTCGAATCTGCAAAGCAAGCAGTGTGAATGAGGTCATTTATTACAAACTGCATTTAGTTTATGTCAATGTTAATACCAGGCCTTCTCTGTGAATGAGTCTCTAACGGCGCTGTCATCAAACAAGAAAATTGTAAAGAACAGCGAGGTGTGAATGTGTAACATTGCAGTTGATGGTGTTCATTTCTGATAGTGTTGTCTGAAATGAAGTCCCCATTACGCACGATTGAGTGTGAGGTGGTCTACAGATAGGTGTGTTTGAGGAATATTCCGCTGTAACCCTTGTCTCAAGAATGAGTTAACAGTATGGCTTTTCTCTCATCAATCGATGAGCACACAAAATAAAAGCTCCCAATCCAGCTGAAAATGTCTGAGATGAAATTCTGGTGCTGATTAGCGTACTTCACTGTTTGTTTAACTGCTTTTCTTATGTCATTGGTGGAGGCTTCGTAGACTTGAAGGCACACGAACTGGAAGCAGAAGAGAAGGGCCCTCTTAATACGATTTTGCCACGACTGAGCTATAGTACTGTGGACAAGCCCCCGTTTGCAGGTAGCGAGGCTGGCACTAGCGTTCCCCTAGCTCATACTACAGAAGCGATTGCGGAACACGCATTCCTCTCCCCAAGGAAACAAGGACCTCTAGGCAGGTGTGGCTTCTCTGAAGACGTGTGAATGTTCGTCACGGTTTCTCGGAGTAATGTCCAGTTTAAACTTTCAGGAAACCACAAGGATATTGCGTTATTTTGTATTTTTCGGTACAGCTCACATTTTCGTGCTGTGTCTACGTAAAGAGTGTTTCATTCATCAATTTCAGAATTATATCATCGGATGGGAGACATCAAGTCGGTCTAGCTACCCGCCTCTGGGCGATTGGCTGAAGTACAGTGATACAGAAAAGAGTAGGAGACTCTTTAACGCTGTTTTTCTTTCATCTAAACACGGAATCTCCGCTTTCATTGTCAGCGCTTTCCAGTTGTGGCGGAAAGTCTAGCCGAGTTTCAGACGGCTCTAGCAGAACATACTTCTTGTCAGGTTGTGTAATCACTTCGTTTTTGTCCTTCGCAAAGCAAAGACTTCAGGTTAGAACAGCAGAGATAACGGATGAAATGAGCCATGCAGTCGCTGGGAGGATGTCTGTATTTAAGCACTAAGTACAAGAGGAGGGCTGGTATCACATCTTCCAGCAGCTGCTGCAGACAACCTGTTTCTTTATGTGCTGCCCGATTAGTATGGCGACACATCGTTGCGGTCGCCGAAGCAGTTTAGAAATCGCTCCGTTCAGCAACCGAATGCACGATCTTAAAGTCACGCATCCAGCTGGTTGTTACCAGTGCGCTTTTTTGGCAGTCTTATACTGTTCACTCCCATCTTTCTGTGTACTTTCTACATCTATTTAACAACTTATCCAGTCACTGGCAGCGTCCGCGAATTACTAACGTAACTATTTTTCATCCCCCCTACCCAACTCCATTTCTTTCTATTCACAGCTGGAAGAGACCTCCTCCCTTAAATACATCTATGTGAGTGGTGCGATACCCATTTGTTCCAAGCTCAATTGGGACATCACTTTTAATAGTCATTAAAGTAAGACGTTTTCCGTTACACTATAGTTTCCTTGTTTTCAGTTAATTTGCATGATCATTTGGGATGGTTCCTAGTTCTTTCGGACATTACAGTATGGTTTTATGCATCCTAGAGGTATGCTTTGACTACAACAGATACCTCACACAAATTAAGAGCCTATTGCTAATTACGTTCTTAAATTATTATTCTTTACTTGATTAACGTATGATTTAATTGTAGTCTTTTTAATTTTCGACCTAACGATATTTTATTTTTATAAAAAAATTACATGTTCAAAATTCGATAAAAGCTGTTAGTAATATCCATTTCAGTGGCACTAATGCTTTTAGAGTTTAGTTAAAATAATTTTCTTCTACTTACATGAATAAAACTAGGAGTTATCTGTTTCAGTCATTTCCAGTAAATGGACAGACCAAAAATAATGTAAGTGTTCCTAAAGAAAATGCAGTGATATAAATTTCGATAACAGATGATTACATCATAATATAATACATACGTTTATCGATGGGTCACAATTTACAGCAGATGAGTGTAGGACAAATGTTAAACGAGTTGACAAATTTGTTACAAGCTGTATTATTTTATAAGCTAAGAAGTGAAGAAATAATATTATTTCTAAAAGTGGGAGGGTTGTACAAACTATTTCAGATGTGTCAAGTGTACTCAGATTTGAGTGACAGTTCCTGCAGAAACAAAAAACAGTCGAAAGACCTGATACCAAATACAGAGCTTGATATTACAGCCCCTTCGGCTTTCGTTGCACCACAATACCAAACTTGGACCACATTTTCTTTGAATTGTAGCACATTTCTCGGCTATTTTAGCTAAATAAATCATCACCATTATAAATAATCGCAGCATCAATGTACTTGTAATTTCAACAGCTATCGAGGACTGCAGAAGTTATGTTGTTCCATTACACACAAAAAAAAACTGTACTTGCTTCAGTATCTGTTACTCAAGAGTTAAGGAGCTTAAGCATTCAGGGAAATTATGTGCTCCTCTGCGAACTACTAGTTCGAAAACCGCCTTTCGAAGTTTTGAGAGGCTCACCAAATAAAAGTTGTGTTACGCTTTATGTCACTCCGCTGTGTATTT
Source organism: Schistocerca nitens (assembly GCF_023898315.1). Lineage (NCBI taxonomy): Eukaryota > Metazoa > Arthropoda > Insecta > Orthoptera > Acrididae > Schistocerca > Schistocerca nitens. The sequence continues at coordinate 955,013,569 of NC_064615.1, forward strand.
TGGTCTTTTATGGGCTGTAAACTATACTGTCGTATTTTAGACCAACTGACAGGTCATGAATGAGGTTGCTATTGGCCACGCAATACTAGCAGCTCGATCACAAACTCTCCGTCCTGTTTGCATACTGGACTGTGTTCCCACTGTTTGCACCGCATTGTGGACGACGTGCAGTCACGCTTAAACAAATCGTCGCCTCTTGCGAATCGGGTTCACCGGCAGCCGGATGTATGCTGCACCAATTAAGAGGGTGTGCGGGGCTGGGGAGCGGAAATGGGGGCGGGGAGGCGGGGCCACAGTCAACTGCAGTGGTTGTCCTCTGACAGATCAACGTTGAACTTCTGACAGCGCTAGTCGCTCCGTCCGCTTCGGTAAACCGAGAATTGAGAGCCTGAGTGGACAGGAACTTAGCAGAGTTCGTAGCCTTCCGACCGAGGCAAGAGCGAATGGAGCTGTAGGTCCAATTAAATGACCTCGCCGAGGGTTTCGTCCCAACCATGGAAGCTAATTTCGGTGTCTGTTGCCAAGATGAGCACTGTTATACTGTAATGCCACATTCGTTAGTGGTGATGCAATTTATTAAACGCTTCATAATTACGATAATTCAGACATAGGAAGCCTTTGATGCCACAACTAACATAGAACCTCGAATCTCTTAATGAGTGTTTTTAATTTTTATTATTAAATTTATGTCACTTGGTAAGTCAGATGAGAGATACTATACAGCTAATGCTGATACGCAGGTACAGAGCGTTTTTCCAGCAGTAATGCGGATCGTTATTCAATTTCATTCATTTCATGAAGAATTAGATAATATTTCAAAATTAAAATTAAAACATACTTGGTCGATATAGAACATTTACTAAAAACGCCAAGCGGTTTCGGTCAAATAGCGATCATCTTCAGACAATATGCACAAAACTGTAGGTACAATATAAATGTAGAGGAAAATCTAATAACAACAGTTAATGTAAGATATGTAAAATAAGACAAAAATTAAAAGAAATTATACCCACGACGGCAGGAGGTAGCGTCGTAATCGAAGCAAGTATCGTGGATGTGCGAACGTCAGCTGCTGTCATTACAAGGGCTACGGGTTAACAACTGGATTCTTCGCCCATTGTTTATTGCGTTACGTCAGTGACAACCAGTCAGGCATATAGTACTTAAAAAGCGGTATTACAAAAAATGTGCAATAAAATAATTCTACAAATAATAATAAAAACGTTACACATCATCGCATAAATATCTGCTACAAAAAGCACTTAGTCAAATTACATTTAAATAAATACAGGAGAATATACAGCAGAAAAGCCAATTGAAATCGGCTGTCAGTACGCAGATTACTCTCTGCGGGCATTTGAATAATACTCCTAGAGAGTAATCATAGGGAGGATAGAAATTTGAGACGCCGCTGGTTTCCATGGAGATGGTGTGACACTGTTTCTCGTTACAGAATGCCCCCCCCCCCCCCCACCCACCCAGTAAGAAAAGGGAAAAGTTTATTGCTTAGGGTAAGGTTGTACAATTTCGATCATTTCGGATAAACACTATTGTAACTAGAAACATATTGAGGAAAGAAATAATGTAAAACATGGCCTTTGTTATTTGGTGTTTAATGAGTATGGTTCAAATGGCTCTGATCACTATGGGACTCAACTGCTGTGGTCATCAGTCCCCTATAACTTAGAACTACTTAAACCTAACTAACCTAAGGACATCACACACACCAATGCCCGAGGCAGGATTCGAACCTGCGACCGTAGGAGCAGCGCGGCTCCGGACTGGAGCGCCTAGAATCGCACGGCCACCGCGGCCGACGTTTAATGAGTATGCAACACAAATACTACATCATTACAAGTGTCGATTTAAACGCAAGAAAAGGTTACAGAATTAAGTAAAATGGTTCGAACATGTACCACACCAGGTACAAAGATAATCACTTCTTGGTACAATTCCTATCATTGACATCTTCCACAGAAAAATCACTTTCTCCTTCGGGCGCCGACGCAGACTTTGTGGTACCAAACATTACATTTTTGGCAGCGAACCCAGTCACCATTTGCCAATAATTTTGCACTATACTAATTCACCCTCGTTCTGCAAAAGCCCTTGTCAAAGAGGGCGGAGGAGCGAATAGAGTTTGAGGGCACACTCTTGTCCTAGAGGTGGGGAACTGCCCCTAAAGGCGGAAGAATGAACAAAGATCAACGGCATGGGGATACAGAAGGCAATGGAAACCAATGCATTAAAGACACGTAACGTGTATCTACAGGACATGTTGCCTGTAATTGAAGAAGTGTCATGATGTTCTCTCCTTTGTTAAAGATTCTGGAACAGTTCCCCATTCGGAACTCTGGGAGGGGACTGCCAAAGGGGAGGTTACCATCATAAAAAGCTTGAATAATCAACGAAATAATAACGATCTACGAGTCGGGGCGTGGAATGTCAGAAGCTTGAACTTGGTAGTGAGACTAGAAAATCTGAAAGGCGAATTGCAGAGGCTCAATCTAAACATAGTAGGGGTCAGTGAAGTGTAAAAAAGACAAGTATTTCTGGTCAAATCAACAGCAACAGAAAATGGTACAACGGGAGTAAGATTCGTTATGAATAGGAAGGTAGGGCAGAGAGTGTGTTACTGTGAACAGTTCAGTTGATAGGGTTGTTGCCGACGTCGCAAGCTGAAGATGAAGATTTAGAGAAAGTGTATGACGATATTGAGAGGGTAATACAGTAAGTAATGGGAGATGAAAACATAACAGTCATGGGGGACTGAAATGCAATTGTAGGAGATGGAGAAGAAGAAAAGGCTACAAGAGAATATAGGCTTGGGACAAGGAAAGAGAGAGGAGAAAGATTAACTGAGTTCTGTAATAAACTTCAGCTAGTAATAGCGAATACTCTGTTCAGGAATCACAAGAATAAGAGGTATAATAGGAAAAGGCCGGGGGATACGGGAATATTTCAGTAAGATTACATGATGGTCAGACAGAGATTCCGAAATCAGATAGTGGATTGTACCCAGGAGCAGATATGCACTCAGATCACAACACAATAGTGATGAAGAGTAGGTTGAAGCTTAAGACATTAGTGAGGAAGAATCAATACATAAAGATGTGGGATCAGGAAGCACTAAGGAATGACGAGATACGCTTCAAGTTCTCTAAGGCTGTAGATACGGCAATAAGGAATAGCTCAGCAGGCAGTACAGTTGAAGAGGAATGGACATCCCTGAAAACGGCGATAATAGTAGTTGGGAAGGAAAACATAGGTGCAATGAAGGTAACTGCAAAGAAACCATGGGTAACAGAAGAAATACTTCAATTAATCGATGAAAGGAGGAAGTACAAAAATGTTCCAGGAAACTCAGAAATACAAGTCGCTGAGGAATGAAATTAACAGGAAGTGCAGGGAAGATAAGACGAAATGACGCCATGACAAATGTGAAGAAATCGAAAAAGAAATGATTGTCGGTATACAGCATACAGGAAAGTCAAAACAACCTTTGGTTACATTAAAAGCAAGGATGAAAACATTAAGAGTACAACGGGAATTCCATTGTTAAATACAGAGGAGAGAGCGGATCGGGGGAAAGAATACAGTGACAGCTGCTATGATGGAGAAGATTTGTCTGATGTGATAGAAGAAGAAACAGGAGTTGATTTAGAAGAGAAAGGGGACACAGTATTAGAATCACAATTTAAAAATGCGTTGGTGGACTTATGATCAAATAAGGCAGCAGGGATAGATAACTTACATCAGAATTTCCAAAATCGTTGGGGCAAATGGCAACTGCATGTGATCGCAAATAGTTCTGGCAGATACATCCGCCAACGGGCTTTATAAGGCGGTGCACTGCCGAAAAAAGGCAGTTCGACGCACCGCTCGGAAGGATACAGAGCTGCAGGCACGGCCAGACGCCTTTTCTAACTGCCCGTCTCTCCTCTTGACGTTGTAGAACTGTTTGTCTTCGCCCCTCGTGAATAGTTGGGCCTTTTTTTATTATTCTTTATTATGTCATTTTGTACTCGTGTCGATCAGCAGCTGGAATCAAGTCGGTTGCTTTTTTGGATATTGCACTATTGTTTCGTTTTGGTGAGTCCAATAAATCTTTTTCGGACTTGTGTTTTCCGCATTTATATTCTCCTAGCGCAGATTCTTAAGCAACAAAACAACTATTCACGTCGGTGTGTGTCTGGTGACATACGATTTGTTCCAGAGATTCTACAGGCAGGACACCGCTCCATTCGCACCATCAACAGAACAGGCTCTGCTAACGGTATACTACGCCTTCGACATCACTGGCAACGAGTTCTACAGAACGCTGGTGACTCGTTTGAAGGACAGTAACAGGTGAAAACATGTAACTTTTGTATCGGATGGGAATAAATAGTTACCACTATTTAATTTCCAAACCTCGTAGAAACTGTACCATCTTACCTTACTACATTTTCGCTATTTAGGCAGCGAAAATTCAGCATCAAACATGAAGTTTTAATATATTATTTCTTTATTACTGACTCTATTCGAAACACATTCTGGAGGATCCATATCTAGCATTGAATGTACCTGCAAAATTATATCATTGTACGACACACAGATCAGGAGACATGACGTAATAAACATTGAGATGCGCGAAAAAAATAGCTTTTCACGAACGAATCTATTTTATACTCTTCAAAGAATCGGGGGTTGGGTACGGGGGTTTACCAGTTCAGAAGAACCATTTGTTGCAGAAAAGGTGAATAACATCTCATCAAAACTTAAAGCATCCTCAAATATATTGCGAATACCAGAAGCTTGTTATATACCGGTACTAACAAGGGAACTTCCCCATCGCACCCCCCTCAGATTTAGTTATAAATTGACGCAGTGGATAGGCCTTGAAAAACCGAACACAGATCAGTCGAGAAAACAGGAAGAAGTTGTGTGACACTATGAAAAAATAAGCAAAATATACAAACTGAGTAGTCCATGTGTAAGATAAGCAACATCAAGGACAATCTAAGCTGAGGAGCGCCGTGGTCTCGTGGTTAGAGCAAGGAGCTGCGGAGTGAGAGGTCCTTAGTTCGAATCCTCCCTCGGGTGAAAATTTTACTTTCTTTACTTCCGCAAAGTTACGATCTGTCCGTTCGTTCATTGACGTCTCTGTTCACTGTAATAAGTTTAGTGTCTGTGTTTTGCGACCGCACCGCAAAACCGTGCGATTAGTAGACGAAAGGACGTGCCTCTCCAATAGTAACCGAAAACATTTGATCGCACGGTCATAGGTCAACCGATTCCTCCACAGGAAAACACGTCTGATATATTCTATACGACACTGGTGACGGCATGTGCGTCACATGACAGGAATATGTTGTCGACCCACCTAACTTGCACAATTGTCGAATGGGTAAAAAGATTCTTCTACCTTGCCCGATTTAGGTATTCTTGTGGATGTGATAATCACTCCCAAAAAAGTGATTAAAACATAAGAGTTTGTCACATAAACTGCAACAAATGAATGCAACAGTTTCACAGTCGCACAGTTTTCCCTGTGCTCTGTCAAAACATATGTTTTTTACGTTTTCAAATGTTTCCGTGTGTAGACCGTCAAATCCTTCATATGTCCAAGCAAATCTAAACATGTCCTGGAATTTTGGAGAGCGAAGTTGATTATGTTTGAGTGCCTGAACTTTAATAATTGTCTGAAAATAAAAAATTAAACTTTTCACTCGTGAGAAGATTTGAACCAAAGACCTGTCCTTCCGCAGTTGCTCACGCTAACCACGGGACCATGGCGCTCGCAAGCTGATACTCTCCTAGATGTTGCATACCTTGCGCATGGCCTACTCAGTTTGTATATTTTGCTTATTTTTTTCATAGTTCCACACAACTTCTTCCTGTTTTCTCGATTGATCTGTGTTCAGTTTTTCAAGGCCTATCCCTGTGCCAACTTATAACTAAATCTGAGGGGGGTGCGATGGGGAGGTTCCCTTGTAAGCTGATGTATTGGTTGTATTTCAACAGTCACCATGGCGAGTTCGACCCGTGTCATAGAAGCACTTCAGGTATCCTATTAATAGTTAAAGTTTCCTTCTGGTTGTCTATCAAGGTTGCCTGCAGTTCCTCACTCTGTGTGAAATTTCCGCCAAACCAATTCTTCACCACGGTACACTTCATAAGATGAGTTGCAGAAAGAACCAGGTATTATTACGTAAGTAGCAGCAGCTAATGGATACAGGACACAAGATGTTACACATATGTTTAACAAGATCAAAAACAAATCCGCGAGTATCAATAATGATTCTAAGAAAATTAAAGTTAAGAAGAAGTTTGTCACCATGACATACAAAGGGCGTGTGTAGGAAAGAATTGCTAAATGCTTTCCAAAAAACATCGCTGTGGCATTACAGAATGAAGGGCAAATGGCAGATAGACTAAGACATAAACCAACAACGACAAAAAAAATGAAATACAACAATTCCGAAGTATACAAGATCAAATGTGCTGAATGTGACAGTTATTATATAGGACAGACAGGGCGGAATTCTGAAATTCGATACAGGGAACATTGCAGTCATAGCAATAGGACAGCATTTGGAGCGCATCTAAAAGCTAGTAAACATGAAGTGAGTCATATAAATGAACAATTGGAGGTGCTACGTAAAGCTCCTAAAAGTCTCTATCTTAACGTGCTCGAAGAGATTGAAATATACGCTAATCAAAGAAAAAACCCAGATCTACTACTTAATGAGCAAAGTGATTTTATGCACAGAAGTTATTATGAGATTTTTAAAGACCTGTTTTAGGCTTACTCTTGAATGCAACAGCACGCTCCAGTAAGAACAAGCTGCAGCGGAACGGCCCTCAGCGTACTGGCGGCGAGGTGAATTGGGCGCGGCGGAACAGGACTTCGCGTGGCGTTGTATACATTCTGACGTAGGGAAACCCTCTCCACCACCAATCAATACAAAGAAGAGGAAACGCGCATTTTCGAAAGAATATCTACATTTTAATTATATTTTTAAGTTTCTTTAATAAATATTTTTACATTAGTGTAAATTATTTCGGTTCATGGCCCACTCAAAAAAAAAGAAAAATGTTTTATAAAAAGTATATTCGCCATTGATACGTACGGTGAAAAAATGTACGATTCTTATAGGTAGAGGGCACATTTTAATATTTCCAATCAGGTTCCTCCAAAAATGCGATAAAAAGCTTTCAACAGATTAAAATTTACTTTAGTTATGACAGTGAACCGATAGTTCCGTACTGACAAGTTACTCTGTAACTGCAATATATGGTATGTTGGCATTTCATACATCCCAAAACTTCTTCTTTTTGTAAACTACGATATTTCTATCAGTAAATGTATCTCTCTTGTTAACTATATTTTTAACTTTGTCTAACAGATCTGAAGATTGGCAGCTAGCCTGAAACCGGTAATTGAAAATAAAAAATAGCGATCAAAGACTGAAATGCCATATTTTTATTTTTATTCAATGTAAAAACGTTTATGCATTATATATGACGTAAAATACAAATAAATTCGATTGTTTGCAGATGAACTGATAAAGGCAGTAAAGCCGAAAGAAGCTTATATACAAAAATAAAATATCAAGCTGCATAATGTCTACTAATTCTCCGCATACCACGAAAAATTCCGTGAAATACGAACTCTAATGCACGCATTTCCGGAATGGATAGGAATTATTTCTTCATATTGGAATCATAAAGAACGTCTGAGGGCGGATGTATCCCTGACTTCTGTTGGCTACTCGTTATGTAATAACTCTCCGTCAGGCCGTCGCAAGGTCATCAAAGAAAGGTCAGAGTGTGTTGTTTCCGTGAACATGCTGTCGCGCAGCAAAAATCTCTTTTCACACTCCCCTTCGTTGTCATGAATCTCTTTCCACAAATTACTTTCCATGGATGTTGTCGTATTTTAAGCAGACAGTGTCGACGTAGTAATTGCAAAAATAAAATAAATATCGTGTGTCAGTCTCTCATGGGGTACTCGCAGCTTTATTAATTACTTAATGTTTAACACAAAATTATATAAAATGTGTAAAGAAACGTCCTCCTTTCTCTCTATATCGCGTTTGATTTTCATTGGACTTTCTGTGCGCCGTCAGTCTCACGACCAGTTTGATGTACACGCCAAGAGCTCTTTTCATCTGGTAACCGCGTAATCTTAGTGGAGACTACACCAAGTCCACTCAATTTGTGTTTTGTATATTCTATGCTCTGTCTTCTCTTAGGAAGTTTCCCACCTACAGCTCCTTCTAGTGCCATGGAAATTACAGACTACCGTCTTACGGCCCTATCCCCTCTCATAGTTAGAGTTTTTTTATATATTACTTTCAATACCCATTTTGCGGATTTTCTCTGAATTTCACATCTTATTTCCACTAAATTTCCAACATATTTCAATAAAGTCACAAACGCTTCTATTCTGTTCTACTGAGCTCTTTCCACACTCCACTATTCACTTACATACAATGTGGTACATCTTAGTACATTGAACAAATTTCTTTCTCTAGCTAAGCTCATTTTTGATACAGTAAACTTTGATTATCGAGCAGTCAACTCTTTGTGCTATTCTAGCTCTTATATCCTCTTCGCTCGTACGTTAGCGGGATTCCCTCAGTTGGTCCACTGCATTGTCTCCAGTTTTGCGTTTAGATCGTCTCTAATCTCAGTTATGTTGCTCCTTAATACTACCGCCTCCGTCTAGTTTACTGTCAATCTAATTTCTGTTCTCAATAGACATTTCAGTTTCATCGTCCTGTGTTTCATCCCAGTTTCCACTGGGAACAACAGTGTAATTCCTTTATCTTGAAGTTTAATGCTACTTCTTGAAATTCTTTTTGTTTCCTTCGTAGTGATGTCGATATACAAGTCGAAGAGTAGGGAAAAATGATTGTGTCTGTTTTTTATTTGTTTTACAACTACCAACGTTTTGGAAGTCAAGGAAAGTAATATAAAAGTATCAGCTCTACTGTCTTGTGAAATGAGGATTCTGAAATAACTGTAGTGAGAGATGAAGTATATTTGTTGTACTGAAGTAAATGAACATGTGATTAGCAACATGGGTAATACTGATTTCGGTGCAGTAGGACCTACGTCGTTGGGCGATAATGTTTGTTCTTCAGAGCCTTGGGCCATTTGTACGGGGCAGTGCACGTGCCACTGACTGTTTTTCATGCAGAAAGGAGCTTCAGACGGTGGTTTTGTTGTAAATACTGTGCAGAATGCACAGAAAGATATTGGTGTTGTTAGTTGTGTTGCGGATGTTGTAGCCAATGGAGTAGTATAGATACATATATTTACGATAGAAGCAGAGTCGTTACCATTTTTGATGGCGACGCTTTCTCAAAAGGGGCTACAAAAGAAAAGAAGAAGGACGAAAACTGCTTATAACACTAGTGATCGAACCAACGAAATTGAATCTTTTGAGAAATGTGTCCATTGTGATCTGAGTAAAATAGACGCTACTGGCAATCTTACAGGTAATGAGGGTAAGAAAAAACATCGTGTGATTATTCTGAAACGCACAGTCAAACTGGGACAGTCACTGTTTCAGGCAAGGGAGACAGCTACCAGTGTTAATGTCATCGCAAGGGTCTACTAATGTGAAAGTAGATCCAGATTAAATCCCCTTTCTAAAGTGCCGAATGGCACGACAAAGATGATTGTGAAAAGGAAAGGTATAAAAAACCGAGGCACTGCAAGGCACACTCTATGAGTAATTGCAAAATAATGGAGATGACTGGAGCTGCTGACCAGTATGTTATATGTTGTAGTACTGTAAGTAGTTTTCGTGCAAGCATCGTTTTAATCATGTGTGTCCTGAGAAAACGTAAAGTAAGCTTTTGTTTTGAAGACAAGGATCCGGATGATGTATCTAAACAGCACCAGATAGACAAAGGAAGATGCCGATATAGAAATAACTAAATTGAACCATTTTCTGTGGAATAATTAGCGGAGGAGGAAGAGTTTTGTAATTTTATTGTAGTGTTTCTTTGGATTAAGTTTTAACGTGATCGTGTCTACTTGTGGAAGCGAGAGAAGTTTATCAACAGAAGTATGAATTTGTTGAGTGAGGCTCAGAATAATGGATAAATGTTAATCGAGAAAGAGAAGCTGAGATTGTGAATTATAGTGTGAGTGAAAAATGATTGTTGTGAAAAATGATTGCATTATTGCGTTAGTAGTGGTTTAAGGGAGAAACGTTTTTGTAAGTCCACTAAACGTGAGAAATTAATATTTAGAATTAAATGCATACCTGATGAACCATGTGGGCCACATTAGACTTGGATAGGAAAGAAATCGAAAGCGTTTTTAGAACTCTTGAGTTGAATGAATGTCAAATCAGTTTTCAGAGATACGCCAGAGCAAAATCTGATTTTTTGAGGGAGAGGGGAGCGTTGCACGGCGAAATAATATACTGGTGCAAACGTCTTCCCTGATAATGCAAGATGCCACGGGGCGGGGATGTTGAGCAACGCACATGTACAGAGCACTGCACCATCTGGAACCAGTGCATCATAGGGGTAGAGGTTATGTCATTTTCGTGACCCTGTTTCACTGAGGAACAACGCACAGGTCTTATGTTAGAGTAACTACTCAGCATACAGACGCTGCAGAATACACCATCCAGAGTACCTGAAATGGAAAGTAAGGATATCACAGAGCATTCAGGAAAGCTGAACACACGAGAAAAACACGCCGACTGATGTGATTATTGACTCACGATAACCTAACGAACTTGAGCCAGTCTTGCATAAATATTGCTCCTTTCCAGCATAAGTGTTCTGAAGTTCAGCCAGCCAGCCTGGAGGTGGGATATATGTCGGCCTGCCGTCTGTGATCTAGCTGTCTACAAGCTTTTATGGAACAGCAAGTCCCACGTTGGGAACTCTCACGCTGCCAGCCAAAGTACCGCCATCTGTGCTGAGACCATTGGGAAGAACTCTGCCACCATAACCTACAGAACATATGGAGGGCCTAACCGCAATTGCTGCTGTCTTCCACTCTGAGGGTGTCCAACTCCTACCTAGGCCGTGCAACTGCTCTGATGTAATCACGGGGGGCATGCAGTCTCAGCTGCTCACCTTTTTCTGAGGGCAGATCTTGCTGCCGTTGACTGCCCTTCTTTGGTGAAATCTACATCCAAATCATGCACTTCCGGAACTTCTGGCTGCTCTGGGCACCACAGACGACCCCACGTGCTGCCTGTGCGAGGTTAGTGGCCTTGTGACGTCACTGTAGTGTATGCTGCCGCCATTCATATGAGTCATGCCTTGATCAGCACATAGCAGGCAGGAACTATCTGCCAGAATTCTCGCCAATGTCAGCTGCTTGGGACGTCGAACATCGTCCATTGTACTTAATGGGCAATAAATTATCGGTGTGTTAATATTGTTTACTAGTGCCCCACGCTCGATGTTCAACAGTTATCAACCCACTCCTTGTTGTTCCACTCAACCCACAGCAGTATAGGTCACATCTCATAGTCAATTAGTGTCCATTCTGTGTAACTGTCAAAAAATATCAGCCTCTTTTTCATCATGGTCTCCAAGATCCTCCCCACTTCTTTGTTATTCCAGAGTTTCAAAATGACCTCAGTTTGGACTGCAGACATGATTCTTGCTGAATTACTGTTTCATAGAGTGACATTCACTATCGTAGGGGCATTCTGTTTTGAAAAAGTCATTTGATATTTCAGGAGCTGCACTATTTCTTGTAAAAGTGTTTAGTCAGCTCATACGCTCGCTCCACTGTTGAGATCCAATCACCTATCGCAGTATTATCTAGTCTCTTCTTACTTTTGGTATCGCTCAAGCAGTTAAACTTCTTTATCGTCGTAATCTGATCTATACATGCCTCAAAGAATTTATGTTCATTTTTCAATGGAGTTAATACGGGTGCTTGGTTTTGATGGGACGCATCCTCAGATCCTAACCGATGTGGGAAGGAAACGAAGAACTGGCTAACCAAATTTTACTCTTGCATACTAACATCGAACTATCCGTCAAGTTCTTTTACAGTTGTTAAACTAATTGTAGTTCTGAAACCAAACAAATCATCAGATAGAATGGAAAGCTACCACCCAATGACCCTTCTCAGCTGCTTCTACAAACTCCTTGAAACAATGGCTCCATGAAACCTAGAAGTCATTGCATTGCAGCAACTAGGTTTCAGACCAACTAGAATTTGTACAGACTAGGTTCTGAACCTAGCGACACACACTGTGACAGGTTTCAGAGACAGAAAAAGACAGTGGAAGCTTTTATAAACCTAACACCCACCTGTGATACTATATGGAAGGAAGGGCTTCTACACACACCGAGCGAGGTGGCGCAGTGCACACTGGACTCACGTTCGGGAGGACGACCTGAGTCCGACCTTTCTGATTTAGTTTTTCCTTTATTTTCCTAAATCGCTTCAGGCAAATGCTGGGATGGTGCCTTTTAAAGGGCACGAACGACTTCCTTCTCCATCCTTTCCTAATCCGATGGGACTGATGACTTCACTGTTCGAGTCCCTCCCCAAGCCAAGGAAGCAAGGAAGCTTCTACACAAACTGATGTAAGTCAGTCAATGCCAAACCACACAGAGACTTATCAACAACAGTTTTTCGAATAGCCAATTCCGTGTGACACATGGTAATAACACGAGGAAACAGAAAAACAGGTATCTCAATGATCAGTGGTAGTCCTCATGTTTTTTAACCTGAGCTGCCTGAAACTGTGTCAAGGAGTTTCAGGTATGCTAATGATATGACACTAGCAATTCAAAACAAGCAGTTCGAAGATGCTGAAAACATTCTGACTGAAGACCTAATTAAAACGCAAGAGTATTTCACTAGATGGAGGTTAGTATGGAATCCCTCCGAGACTGAGGTCAGCTGTTTTCATTTGAGAAACAAAACGGGGGGATACGAGCTGGTGGTTTATGTGAGTAACACTGAAATCCGTTTTCAGCAACATCTAAAGTATTTACTAGTTACTCTTACTCTCTCCTTGAAAAGACACAATAATCTCATTCAGGGGCTCTGCAGCACTACGTCCGGAGCATCAGCAAATACACTATGAGCCTCTGTATTCCTCTTACTGTAGTGTATAGCAGAGTACACCAGTGTGGTAAACATACAAGCCTGTAAATAAGGTGGACACCCAGCTCAACGCTTCTATGTGTATTGTAACTGGATGTTAAAGACTGTTCCACTCTATTGGCTCCCAACGCTTAGCCACATAGCCCCACCTTCCCTGAGGAGAAAGGAAGCTTTGGTGAAGGAATATACAAGAGTAATAACAATCCTCTACTATACAACCGCAAAGAAGCTCCAGTTTCGGAAACAAATAGACTTCGCTTTAGAATGCTGCCCTTGAGAGTTCCTAAGACCTGCTAGCTACTACCTTCTTCAGGGATATTAAATTGCACGAGAGCTGAAGAGCCTTCCATAGAACAGTGACTATATCAATCCAGTAGAAAAACTAAAGAGCCACACAGCCCTGACTCGAATCGGTCACCAATCGTAACGTCAGATTAGGAACACGCAAATTTTGCAATTTATCTGCCGCAATGTTATATTTTGTTTGTTACATTATATTGTATATTTCATCGCATTTTATCGTATTTTATTCTGTTTCCTCCACTGATATTTTATGGTATATTATATCTTTGATAATGTAATTAGTGTTAATTATACGCTAAATAGTAATATCGGTTCAAGTTTGTCATTCATCATCAATGTGGACTTCTTTATATAAATTAGGAGCTCCATTCTGCGGGGGATCATTTACAGGAGATTCATCTGGATGGTCGCTTCCTCTGGGGTGTCCGAGGTCACCGCAAAGTCATCCAGAAAAGCCATTTCCATTTTTCCCTAAGCAGATCGAGACTAATCTGCTATATCAAATTTCCAAATTTTCATAATCTTTCTAGAACACGGAGCACCTTTGACCATTTCTTTTCTATTCGTGTGAGGAATGTTTCCCTAAAGTTTTGCCATATCTTTTGTTGTACCTTATATAAAGAAAAACTGTGTGGCATTACTCGCTGGGAGACCCCGCAGAACTGCTTTGGTCGTCTACTGGGAACAATGGCCTCTTTGCACACTGTGTGTGTGTGTGTGTGATCATGTAAGTGTACGAATGCCTGTCAAGTGTAGGTGACTGTAATTGATGTGTGTATAGGGCGATGTCATATTTCGGTTGTGTGATGAGGTATCTCTCGAATGTGGTTGACTGTAGTTGGTGTGAGAATAGTGTGACTTGTGGTCTAGGGTTTAGGGCCAGCGGCCTTGATTAGTAAGCCACATGTCCTTAGTCCAGAGATCGAAACTCACCAACATCAAAATTTTGAATAAAAATCATCAATAGTGGTGGTTGAAGACTTCCGTCCTACTGCCAACGGTCTTTGCAAAGAGGATAGTGAGAGGTTCACGACACCGTCTGGCCCTTATCTTGGGAAAATGCCCGAAAGGCAGAAGAATCAGCAACGATCGACGGCATGACAATGCAAGGCAATGGAAATCACTGCATTAAAGACACATAACGTGTATCGACAGGACATGTGGCTTGCAATTAAAAAAGTGTTTTGATGATCTCCTCATTGCCGAAACAAGCCACATTATTCCTCCATTCGGATCTCGGGGGGAGGGCTGCCTCAAGGGAAGTGACTGTGAGAAAAAAATTGAATAACCAAGGAAAGGTAACGTTCTACGAGGCGGGGCGTGGAATGTCAGAAGTTGAACGTAATGGGAATGCGAGAAAATCTGAAAAGGGAAATGCTAAGGCTGAGTCTAGGTATAGTGGGCGTCAGTGAAGTGAATGGAGAGAAGACAAGAATTTTCGGTTAGACGAGAGTAAGAAAATAACAACAGGAGCAGAAAATTATATAACGGGAGTAGGATTCGTTAAGTGTAGGAAGTTAGATCAGAGAGTGCGTTATTGTGAACAGTTCAGTGATAGGGTTGTAACTCACCAGAAGGCAGCAAGCAAACACCAATAAAGACAGTGCAGGCATACATGCCCACGTCACAAGCAGAACATGAAGAGATAGAGGAAGCATATGAAAATACTGAACGGATAACTCAGTTCGTAAAGGAATATGAAAATATGGTAGTCATGGGGGATTGGAATGTGGTTGTAGGGGTACAATTAGAAGAAAGGTTTACCCTACGGGATAATGTGGGATTCATAGTAGGAACGAGTGAGAAGTAAGACTAATTGTGTTCTCCAACAAATATCACATGGTAACAGCCCATACTTTGTTAAAGAATCGCAAGAGGAGGAGGTATCCATGAGAAAGGCAGAAATATACGGGAAGACTTCATTTATATTACAGCATAGGCAAAAATTCCGAAATTATATACTGGACTGTATGGCTTACCCAGGAGCAGATATACTCAGATCACAATTTAGTAGTGATGAAGAGTAGTATAAAGTCCAAGAGACTACTGAGGAAGAATCAGTGGGCAAATAACAAATAAGTGTTACTAAGGAATGAAGAATTCTCTGAAGTCACAGATACTGCGATGATGAACAGCTCAGGAGGCAGTCAGGTGAAGAGGAGAGGACATCTCTAAAGAACGCAATCACAGATGTTGAAGAGGAAAACGTAGGTACAAGGAAGGTAACTGTGAAGAGCCCATGGGTAATAGAAGACATACTTCAGCTGATCAAAGCGAAGGAAGTACAAATATATTCAGGGAAATTCAATAATACAGAAATACATCACTTAGGAATGAAATAAGCAGGAAGTGCAGGGAAACTAAGGCGTAATAGAACAAATCGAAACAGAAATAAATGTCAGATGAAGTGACTCAGCATAAAGAAAAGTCAAAACAACATTAAGAATGCAATGAAAATTCTACTGTTACGTGTAGAGGCAAGTGGGGATATGTGGACCGAGTATATTGAGGGCCTCTATGAAGGGGAAAAGTTATCTGATGATGTGACAGAAGAAGAAATACGAAGAAATAGGGAAGAGACAGGGGAGCCAGTATTAGAATAATAATTCAGAAGTGCTCTGGAAGACTCAAAATCCAGTAAGGCAGAAGGGATAGAACAAATATTTTTGTAATTTCTAAAACCATTGGAAAAAATGACAACAAAACGATTATCCCCAAGATTGCTAGCGCCGACAAGTGTGATCAGCTTAAAAGCTCATGCTGACAAGAATAACATACAGGTGAATTCATAATGGAGGCAGGACTGCAGAAAATCCAAGACATGGGCAGAGAATTTGACGACCTGGAAAAAAGTGTTCGACAATGTAAAATGGTGTAAGATGTTCCAAATTCTAACAAAAATAGGTACAAGCTGTAGGGAAAGGCGAGTGATATACAATGAGTGTAAGAACCATGAGGGAAGAGTGGAATATCATGAAAGACTGGTTTAAGACAGGGACGTAGTTTTTCGCCACTGTTGTTCAATCTTTATGTCGAAGAAGCAATGACGGAATTAAAAGGAAGGTTCAAGATTTGGATTAAAATTCGAGGTGAATGGATATCAACGTTCATATTTGGTGATGTGGTTGCTATCCTGAGTGGAAGTGAAAGAGAATTACAGGATCTGATGAATGGCATGAACAGCCTAAAAGTACTGAATATAGAATGAGAGTGAAGTGTCTCTGTTTATTGCACTTTCGTAACAAGTCAGTTGATTACAATCAAAAATCAATTTATTGATGAAATCAGTTTATGTTCATAAATATAAGTTCGGCGATCCATTAGCAATCCAAAATAAATAAAGAAGTCCTTTCTGAAAATATAGCAACACAAGGAAATCTCTGCGTGGTACTATCTTCTGAAATGTTCTCTTGCAAACGAAACCGACTATCTTCTTAGACATCAACAGTAGGCAGAAAATTAAAGTCCCATATCACGAGCAGCACAAGGAGTTCCAGCATCAGAGTCCATGGCCGGAGCAGCGGGTCGCGGTGCGCTGGGGTCCCGAATGGCGGAGGCGACGTCGAGGCCGAGCAGCGGCGGAGACGGAACTACCTGTTGTTCGCCTGGCGAGGGCAGTTATAACCGCATGGCGGTTCACTATCAGACAGCTTTTGATGTAGCGATATAGGCTCGGTTTGGCTGATGAAAATGGCGCGGCGTATACATAGAAAAAATCGTAGATGTGGCACCCTCCACTGCCCTTGCGCACGCCCTCTGATCTAGCCTGCTACCTGCAGGTCAGGCAAAGCTCGGCTGCGCCTACGGAGCCGGAGCAATGGCCCACATAGCGGTGCTACGTTGCGGGCTGGCATCGTTGCAGGAAACCCCGGAAACACGCCAGAGTTGATGATGTTGATGTTTGGTTTGGGGGGCGCTCAATAGCGAGGTCATCAGCGCCCGCACAAATTCCCGATCTGTTCAAAATGGTTCAAATGGCTCTGAGCACTATGGGACTCAACTGCTGTGGTCATCAGTCCCCTAGAACTTAGAACTACTTAAACCTAACTAACCTAAGGACATCACACACATCCATGCCCGAGGCAGGATTCGAACCTGCGACCGCAGCAGTCGCACGGTTCCGGACTGCGCGCCTAGAACCGCGAGACCACCGCGGCCGGCCTCCCGATCTGTACACATACCAATCTAGCTACTTTCACGAGTGATAATGGAATGATGGGGACAATTCAGACACCCAGTCCCCGGGTGGAGAAAATCCCCAACCCGACCGGGAATCGAACCTGGGATCCCGTGGTCCAGAGGTAGCAACGCTTGTCACTAGACCACGAGCTGCGGACACATACCAGAGATTAAATCGAAGAAAGACGAAAGTAATGAGAAATAGCGGAAATGAGAACAGCGAGAAGCTTAACATCATATCTGGTGAACACGAAGGAGATGAAGTTAAGGAATTTTGCTACCTAGGCTGCAAAATGTCCCATGACGAATGGAGCAAGGAAGACATAAGAACCAGTCTGGCACTTGAAGAAAAAGGATTCCTGGCCCAGAGAAGCCTAGTAATGTCAAATAGTTCTTAATTCGAGGAAGAAATTTCTGAGACTGTATCTTAGGAGAACAGCAGTGTATTGTAGTGTGGCATGGACTGTGGAGAAACCAGAACAGAAGAGAATAGAAGCATTTGAAAGTCAGGTCAACTGCTGAGGTAAGGAATGAGGAGGTTCTCCGCACAATCGACGAGAAAGGGATTATATAGAATTCACTGACAAGAAGATGGGACAGGGTGATGGGACTTTAATTTTCTGCCTACTGTTGATGTCTAAGAAGATAGTCGGTTTCGTTTGCAAGAGAACATTTCAGAAGATAGTACCACGTAGAGATTTCCTTGTGTTGCTTTATTTTCAAAAAGGCATTAGGGCATAACTTCCATGGTACTAGAGGGAGCTATAGAGTGTAAAAACTGTAGAGGAAGACAGAAATTGGGGTGCATCCAACAAATAGTTGAGGACGTAGGCTGCAGTTGCTACTTTGACATGAGACTGGCATCGAGAGGAATTCGTGGCGGGCTGCATACAACCAGTCAGATTACTGATAACTAAACAGAAAAAAAAATCATGTTCTGGTTATACGGTGATTAGAGAAGTGAGACGGTGAAATCTGGTGTTGTCTCACACCCTACACCTCTGAAAGAGCACAAACGGGGATGATGGGCTTAATGTTGCCATTTGACAGATGGATCACTATCAGCAGGGTCACATGCCCTCACTTTATGACACGCTGTGGACAGACTTATATTTCAGCACAGTAAATTTGCATGAAGTCTGCTTGATGAAGAACTTTATGTCTTTAATACGTTTCCGCTTACACGCCAAATACTGAATACGAAAATTCTTATCACCACTGGGGTTTTAACTGCCTTCCTCACAGTCAAGTGTCACTGCAGACGTCAGTGGCTTCGATTACATGAGTGAGTAGATACCTGAAGTAAAGACGCATCACGTAATATAGCCAGTTCTGTAATGTTACTGGTCCATAGAGGCCACAAATCATTAGAATAACGATGTAAAATGCAGATGATGGGAGATGGTAGCAAATATATGAAACTTAGTTCCAAAATAAACAAATTTAATGAAAGGAGAGTGATAAAAAAACATCTAACTGGTGAATGCTCCCTGGGGCTCTTTATCTGGACCAGAGTTCTGGGATATTGGTTTGGAAACAGATAACTACGTCAAAGGAAAGGATACATGACATATGCCGACAACTTCATTTCAGCAGAATCACTGAACATTAAGTCAAAGGACAATAGCCAATATTTCAAGTTGATGCTTCACACTTGATTCTCGGAAAGCAAACTGAAGATACCTGCAGATCATCATCAATTTTATCTCTCGCACACTAATCATGTCACCAAAACAACACTTAAAGTTGTTTATATTAAACTCCAAGTCTATAGAAACGGAAGCAGAAGAGTAGATATGAATAGCTACTTAATAAGTGAAAAGTATGTCCTGATGTTCCTCAGTTCTCTGACTAAGTGACGTACACTATGTGACCAGAAGTATCTGGATTTCCCCAAAAGCATGCATTTTTCATATTAAGTACATTGTGCTGCCAGCTACTGCCAGGTACTCCACATCAGCGACCTCAATAGTCATTAGACATCGTGAGAGAGCAGAATGGGGCGCTCCGCGGAACTCATGGACTTCGAACGTGGTCAAGTGATTGGGTGTTACTTGTGTCATACGTCTGTACGCGAGATTTCCATACTCCTAAACATCCCTAGGTCCACTCCGATGTGACAGTGAAGTGGATATGTGAAAGGTCACTTACAGAACGAAAGCTTACAGGCCGATCTCGTCTGTTGACTGACAGAGACCGCCGACAGTTGAAGAGGGTCGTAATATGTAATAGGCAGACATCTATCCAGACTATAATACAGGAATTCCAAACTGCATCTGGATCCACTGAAAGTACGATGACAGTTAGGCGGGAAATGATAAAACTTGGATTTAATGTTCGAGCGGCTGCTCATAAGCCACACATCACGCTGGTGAATGACAAACGACACCTAGCTCAGTGTAAGTTGGGTAAACATTGGGCGATTGAGCATTGGAAAAACGTTGTCTGGAGTGACGAATCACGGTACACAATGTGATGATCCGATGGCAGGGTGTGGGTATGGCGAATGCCTGGTGAACGTCAACTGCTAGTGTGTGTAGTGCCAAGAGTAAAATACGGAGGCGGTGGTGTTATGGTGTGGTCGTGTTATTCATGGAGGGGGCTGGCATCACTTGTTGTTTTGCATGGGACTGTCACAGCACAGGCCTAAAATGATTTTTTGAGCACCTTCTTGCTTCCCACTGTTGAAGAGTAATTCGGGGATAACCACTGCATCTTTCAACACGTTCGAGCACCTGTTCATAACGCACGGCCTGTGGCGGAGTGGTTACATGACAGTAACATTCCTGTAATGGACTAGCCTGCACAAACTCCTCACCTGAAGCTACAGAACACCTTTGGGATGTTTTGGAACGCCGACTTCGTGCCAGGCCTCACCGACCGGCATAGATTCCTCTCCTCAGTGGCAACACTCCGTCGAGAATGGGTTGCCATTCCCTAAGAAACCTTACAGAACCTGATTGAACATATGCCTGCGAGAGTTAAATTCTGTCATCAAGGCTAAGGGTGTGCCAACACCATATTGAATTACAGCATTACCGATGGAGGGCGCCACGAACTTGTAAGTCGTTTTCACCCAGGTGTCCGGAGACTTTTGATCAAATAGTGCACTGTGTGTGTTTGAGTTCAAGTTTTCTAGGCCGCAGAGATTCCATCGCAACTACGGAATGTTTGTGTGATACTGTGAGTTATGTGTTTTGTTTGTGAAATATTTTATGTAACTGTTTTGATTAGATGCAATGAAAAGCGGAAATATGTTATGGACGAGGAAATCGATAATGACGATGAGCAGCAATCCGACTGAAAGATGGGGGGAAGTAGGATACTATGGACAGCGCGTCAGCGCAAAAAATATGTTTCCATAAACATGTAGAGATTTTCTGTCAACGAGCTCTTAGTCCCATGAGCAAAACTGCAATTAATCGATTAAATAAACTTCATTCAGAACGACATACATCAGTCTGCTTCACGATGCCGTATTTTTCTACATTATAGGCGTCAAACGTGAACCTAGTCAAACCTAAACAAACCCTATGCAAGATGCAGTAAAGCGCACTAATGAGATATAAAGATGCATACAAGACCATGTCTGTGATCGCTCTTTCATAATAACAGGAATGAAGGAGGGAGCTGCTGGTTACAAAGAGGAGATTCAGAAAAGATGACTGAAGTATCAGGACAAACAGCAAACTGAAAGGAAGAAATCGCCTCATGCACAATGAGAGAATGGCAGGAGTAGTTGGATTGTAACAGGACGTGGAGTCTGTGAGGGCTTTTCCTGTGCGAAGGAAAGAACTCAGAAGTAGTACATTATAGCTTCAAGGGGTGTGGTCGATTTTGTTACAGGACATGGTCCTCGCCCAAAGAATCTGAACAAAATAGCAAGACGACTATACGATAACTTCGTAGCGATCTCCTTTCGTACTCGCGGACAGTCTGTCACTGGTCATCTCTGTCCACAAGATCTCATCTTCATTAAAACAGAGAAGTGCAGAGATCTCTTACTGCAAGGCAAAAGCTTTGACCAGAGCTGACCAACCACAGCGCTAGGTGCGCTTCGTTCAGATGGTTCCATCATGCTGTTTGAAATGCAAAGGCACTTTATCCCTCGTTTCGTCTTTCAAGCACATTTGATTAACGACTTTCAGCATATTGGTAAATTTTAGCCAGCAACGTGCTGAAATGTTTTTATTCCAGTCTTTGCTCAGAATATCAATTCTGTTGACGATGACTGGTCTCAGTCCGCTACGTCGCAGCTGGTGAAACAACGTGTTTTCCGATTACATTCACATGACTGAGAACTGTGGTAACTGTGAAGTTAGATAAAAATCCTGTGATTTACGCATTGTCTTTTGCATGTGGACTTGTGCAAAATGCTGGGTCTTTGTAGCTGTTTTACTTTCCTTCAGAATACCTAGTGACTGGTATCCATTTCTGGGTTAACCACAAGTAAATTCATATGACTTACAGGTTCTCTCACTGTATATTTCTAACGTTTTCCAAAGTTACTGTACTCATTTTTCTCTCATCATGCGACTGTGTTAGAATAATCGAACTATGAAAGCTGCCATCTTTTAGCGATGGCAACGAACAGGAGCGTAAAGCAACAGTTGATTTTATTTCGTATTCTGTAGTTTTGTGGGATGGTAGTGACGGTAAAACTCACCCTACGCCACTACTTACTTGTGGTTCGTTAATTACAATACAGAAATATTGCTTCTTAACTATTTATCGAGAAAATGTTTTATACTCGTTCTCATGTTCAATGGCAAGTGCATTATAGTTACGTAAATTGTGATTGACAGTCGCAGACTTTCAAGAACCTTTGATTGTGATAGAAGAACCTCACTGTTTCATTTTAATACTGTGCTGATATTGGCGGGAGAGGGGAGGAAGAGGTGGATGACGGGTGGCTTGTCACATGCTGATGATGATGATCATGCTCGTGACCATGATGATGAAAAGCAAAACAAAACAAAGTAGGAATGAAGTGACACAAGACAGTTTATTGAGTAATAGCCATGCAGTACTCCACACGAATAACTAGCGAATCCCACGTGGTTTTCGTATACCGACACTGGCAACGCCTCGCCACAACAGAAGACCCGTCACCGTGCCGCCGTGTCGGCGTGCCGTATCTGCCATCAGCCGGCGGCCTGATTGGCTTCGTCCCCCTGCCACGTACCCCGTCGCCCAATCACAGCGCGGTCCCCACGCCTGTGCCTGCTCTCCTCTACCCTCTATTCTGGTGGGCTGCGCCGCGCCGGGGCACACAGACCTCATTTCATTCTAATTGGAGGGGCGCCGGCCGGATGGAAATCTCACTCTCCTTTTTTCTTCATTCTGCCTCTTTTTTTTTCCCCGCCGTGTATTTCGCATTCGCTCACTGTCACCGGTGGCACAGTACTCCGTCGAGACCAAACATCGAGATCACATTTCGAGAGCGATGTTGCGAAAAGGTGTTACCGAGTTCATTTGTCTCTAAAGAAAATTCAATTACACTTCTGACGTGCTGGTGTAACAAATGATCACACCTTACCCACCACACGTAATACGGAAGTAGCTCTCAAGGAAACCTGTCGGAAGGTCTCGCTTCAGTTTTATTCAAATTTGCATGTATAAGGTTTGTAGACCAGTGACCTAAAGCAGTAGTTCACGATGCGCTTCCAAAAAATCACGTCTGAATATTTTTGAGATCTGTGGAGTACAGATAATTTAAAACTTGGCGAACAGAGCAACAGGTAGGTGATCAGCCTCACATCGTTTACGTCTTCTAATCGCGAGGTCGCTGGTACGACTTTATTGCCGTCCGTTGTGGCCAAGCGGTTCTAGGCGCTTCAGTCTGGAATCGCGCAACCGCTACGGTCGCAGGTTCGAATCCTGCATCGGGCGTGGATGTGTGTGATGTCCTTAGGTTAGTTAGGTTTAAGTAGTTCTAAGTTCTAGGGGACTCATGACCTCAGATTAAGTCCCATAGTGCTCAGAGCCATTTGAACCATTTTTAAACGACTTTATCTATACCCAATTTCTTAAAACTTTTATTAGAATTCTGTATTTATTACCAAACTGGAATGTAAATTAACAAATGAGGAATCACACTTTATAACACAAGAAAATATCTTCATATTTTCCGTTTCATTCGCCTGGAGATGTGGATATTCGAAAGAAAACAAAAATTTGGTGGAAAGTAAAGAAAATAAATGCCTTTAGCGAGAACAGAGCCAGTTACCTAACACTTACTTCGATAAGCTTTCGCCTATGGGGATTGGTATTTTTGACCCTAAACAGCGCTCAGAAATCTACAAAATAGATATTTTCGTATGCATTGTACTGCTATCATGTTAACATCTTACAAGTATGAAGAAAATCGTAGAAGGGCAGTTCATAAAGATTGTTTGTCAAATGAACTACCTCAAAGCAATTTGGCGTAGGGAATCGCAGAGTAGGCTTTGCAGTTTCATGGGGTGGCTAAGCCCAGATGAACAGTGTGAAGTTCCGACAAGATACTGACTGATATGAAAAATCATGATTTCACAGAACAGATGTAAGTTTACAGCTCGGTTTAAAACTGGATTAGTAGGGTAAGTAAATCATGAAGTTATTTGGAAAAACGATTCACTTTCATACACAATCTTTCGACCCGTGCACCAGATTTTGGGCTTAGTCTGAACTGAAACATTACAAAGGAAAGTTACCGGAGCAGTTAACACTTGCTGTTAGAGAGTAGCGCTGAACAGGAGACATAGCAAAATTAAACTTACTTTAAGAGAAAAGCTCAACAAATATGAATGTGTTTTACCAACGTGGCTTATAATGAGTTGCTGTGGTATGGGGAGATGAGCCCCAGTCTGTAATAATAACACTGAAATGAAATACATAGAATATGTATACACTTCTCCAGAACACAGTCCACAATTCAGCACGTCGTGCGCAGTGTTTCTACAGCTATAGGTTTCAAATTATTGGGCCCTGAGTCCTTCACTGGATGCATTTGCTAAAGGGTTCCAAATATATACTGAGCTATACACTGTGTTAAACGTCATGTGATGTACAACGTAAATTCATTCGTACACTTGCCTCACAATGAAATAGGTGACTAAATCGTTCGTAAAATGTATTTGGCTTACAAATGCAAATCAGAAACGACTCTGTTATGTTTAATGACTGTATTACAATTTATATCAGAGTTTCTTTACCCGGTGACGACTTTACTTCATAATAAAACAATCTTTTCGCAACAGAGTTTGTAACACTCCAGTTCCATGGAAGTCTAGGAACCTGAAGTCAACGATTGACGGGAAATGCAAATGAGGTGATGTGGGTGTTTTCTGAAACTAGCCTCCGATGTAAGTGTCTACGAAAACTCACACATAAGTTGGGAAGAGGACTTATGGGTGCTCCAGTCGGCTTAGTGTACTGGCCTCCGAGTTATCGCACCATGAAAGGTAGACTGGAAAGCACACTTCCGTCGTTTAATTGTTTTTCCGCCATAAATGCTATAGACTGAGTATCTAAACAATTCTGTGGCAGGAGCGTGGGACAAACATGGTTACTTTAAAAGTTTACAGAGACAAGGCTTCTGCAGCAGACGAAGAAAAACCAAATCCTGTTTAAGCATGTGGACGACACTATGAGATACCCACAGAAGTTGCACCAGCTTCTAACTGATCAGATCAAGAGTACCTCTACGGGCCATGTGCGTCTGCGTGCATCTCCTCGTGCTCCCACGAAACGAATCCCCTTCTTGACCGGTTCTCTCTCTACCAGTTACTGGCCTAGCGCCCCCTCCCCCCCCCCCCCCACCCCTTGTTTAATACCTCTGTGATGGGTCGATCTTTCGCCCTATAACAGGGGCGAGCTTCTAGTTACGCAAGCTCAGTGTTTGAAAGTGGCCACCTGACACTGAGTATCTTCTGAAGATTTATCAATATTAAGTGAAATTTAGTTCTAATTTCTACCACAAAGAAAAGTCGTGCAACGGAAATCCAACCATTCAACATCAGATCGACCTATCACGGATTACACATAAGTAAATATTTCCAAGCAATTCTTTCTTACAGGTCGCGTGAGGTACGAGATCACAGGAGGAGGTAATGCTTGCTGGTATGCACATTACGGTGAACTGTAACGGACCAAACTGCAGCATGGAAAAACCATAGTGAAGCTTACTCATCACATGCATTTAGCATGGACCATATATAAAAATTCTAACACTGTGGTTTCTTACAAGCAAGCTGTGTTAACGTAATGAACATCATTATTCGGTAAGGCCTTCGTTGATTCAGGAACGCAACTTGGACACATAGTTGGACAAACGCAAGGATTCAAACTCACTGAGTAGCTGAAAGCAAATTTCACCATCTGCCAGTAATGACTTCTGACTAAAGTTACAGTTGTCGTACCCAGGCTACTACTGCAAATTTAAACCAAGAACTTTCACCTAAATCCACCGTGTCACATGCGTTATTAACCAACATTCATTCAGTGCAGCGATCATCCATGTTTAGGACAAGTGATCACAAGTGCATAGTTTGCTGGACATCAAATGTAGTGATGATGAGAACAAAACACACTCAGCCGGCCGGTGTGGACGAGCGGTTCTAGGCGCTTCAGTCTGGAAGCGCGTGACCGCTACGGTCGCAGGTTCGAATCCTACCTCGGGCACGGATGTGTGTGGTGGCCTTAGGTTACTTAGGTTCTAAGTTCTAGGGGACTGATGACCTCAGATGTTAAGTCCCGTAGTGCTCAGAGCCATTTGAACCAGTTTGATATCACACTCAGTTTAGGGTTCCCAGCGTGATCTTCCTCCATGCTACGTAAATTATAAGAAAACGCATGTAGAGGTAAGTTGCTCTGCTACTTGATCAATTACAGAAATGCAACATTATATGATAGGTGGATTGATTAACGCCAGTCACGTTTTTTGAACATCACGGTTCAAACATGACTCTATCGCTACTCTGCCGAAAGACGTGACTCTGCAAACACAGAACGAAAGATACATCTCATTTCCTATGATAATGCTGGTGCATTTCCGAAGATAGCTAAAGAATATTCCAGCTACGATCAGTATGTTGGTACAGGGAGAAGAGTGGGTGAACATGCCTCCAAGGCCACAAAATACCGATTATTTCTCTAGTTAAGTGCAATCTTTTATCTACATCGATAAACATTAATCTGGATCATTTTATGAAACGTGTCGGCACTCTAAAAGCCGAAAATTTTCGATAAGAGATTTCCATTAGCAAGGTATGTCATCCTTGTGTCACTTAGTTTGTATTTTATATCCTTCTAGCTTCGTCCGTCATATGACATTTAGGTTCCTACGTAGCAGAAGCACTTCACTTCGTCTACGACACCGTCTTTAATATTGAAAAATGTCTTTCTAATCATTTTCAGATTTCATAGAATTTATCTACATAAAATAAACAAAACAGGTCTGTGTGCCCATAGTAATTAGTAGAACGAACTCTATAGTCGCAGGAAGATATTCGTGTATTGTCGTCCTCAGGTTCAAGTTGGTGTGGAATCCCGGTTCCACAGTTTCATTATCAGGTGGATTAACATGTTTTTACTTAATGCAGCTGAGAAACAAGGTATATCTGCACGGATGTGTGGTGGTGTTTAAAATAAAAATGACTGAAACAGTAAGCTGATGACCGCTTTGTGCATTACATTATTTGTTGCTCTCCTTGATAGTCCTCTATACACTAATTACTCGTTATAATATTGTTCCAAAATGATTCTATGTAGTTTTGTATAGGGAAAGTGAACTGTGGTCAGTTCATATTTAGTTTTCTACCTTGAAACGACATACTATAAATAATTTTCAGTCACCTAAGGCGAGTGATTGTTGACGTTAGACAAGCCCTGGGGTTCGAAATTACCGCTAGGTAGCCAACGCACACGTTGAAATTTCTTTAAATGAAAGTCCCTTATTCTTCTGGTATTTAGTGCGCTGAAGTCAGATATGGTAAAGATAACTCTGTACATCTCATCATACTTTGTCTATTAACATTCAGTATTTGTATACGAACTTGTACTGACTTTAATAATACGTTTTTCATATTTAAATAAGGTGAAGTTGAAATTTCAGTGGCAGTGGCCACACTGGCTATTGCAGATCGTAACTAAGATGTCAAGCTTTATAGCTCTTTTACTTTTTGCCAGAAAAACTGGTAAACCTTCAAACATTATGAGAGGCACCCACATGCCTTGCTCATACTGTGGCATCAAGCAGTCAGGCCTGCAAGATGAGTGGTCTGCCAAGCGAGTGAATTCATTCTTATTTATCGAGTAACATGAACTCTCGTACTCACAATTAAGTTACAAATTATCCTCCTGTATGAATAATACGCAACGGAAACACGCATCTGACTATCAGTAATTTACAGAACTCTGACTGTACACTACGCACTGGCAGTACCACATTTTCTTTCTTTTTTTATTTAACGGCTTTTGTCAACACGTGGCCACCGCACTGAATATGAATGGCGCACACATTATAAATTCGGGACATTATGAAAACATACAATTCGAAGGAAAAGTCCACCAATCTTTTTCTTTTCACTATCTTATTTATTCCGATAAATTCTCTAACCTAAACACACAAATTCTATAACCTACAACAATAACACATGAGGAAATCCGCCCAGTGGGCATGGCTTTACATTGGTAAATCTCTATATTATGGTCTCATAATTATTTAACGCTACAGTGCACTTTCTGGATAGGATGGTAGATCTTTTATTATTTCTCACACTTCGACTCTCACAATCATCATCACGAAACTGTCCTCCAGACCGAGCAGCACAGAAGGAACAAGCATAACCCACTAATCTTTTGAAACTACCTTGCTACTCTCCCATGCAAACCACACATACCCAAATTACATGACATACACCACACTACGACATGAAATACAAAACACTAAATAGTCACAACATTATCACTTCCAGCTTTCCCACTTCAATTAGTATTTATCCCAGTTTCACACGACACTGCCCCACTTTGTAATTCTACTTTCCTACTGTCAACTCTGGAGATATTTGCACGTCTTCCTGTGCAATGCAAGCCAAGTGGCGTTGCTGGATAGACGGCCGACTCACCTTGCTTCTCTCTCAGAGTTTGAATCTAGCGTCACACGTTATCATATCACGCAAAGTAATATTAAGAACGTATTCATCACACACGCGAGTCCTCAACTGATACCATGGACGAGTACTTCTCTTTATCCTTTGTCTCATACACAGTTTGAGACTCACACAGTACTCACCACGTGGAAGTACTCGTCTCTAATTTCAAGTCCTGCACACGCCATTTCTTAAATATTTCAACTTGTGGTACACACGCTATTTCTTAAATATTTCAACTTATTGTACACACGCTAGTAGTTCGGCTTAACTTAAGCACATGGAAGTATTTCAACTTATTGCTACACGTGGTTTCATTGTGACCGTTGGTCACTTCTGAAGATTACTACAATCCCATTAATATTACCTGCCTGACATTTAATTCTCCCCACAAAAGTTCCTGAAATAGAGAAATTATTATTTCAAACTACTCTTAAATATTCCACATGCATACCATGTCTCCACTCTTTTGTCATTACGGAGCACAACTAAAACAGGTCTTAACAGCACAAGATCCAGTGGCAGAGTGCTGAAACATGGTCGTTCTCCAGGTCATCTCACACCTATCTCAAGGTGGGGGAAGACCATGCTACGGTATTGGTCAGCCACATTTCAGGCGCTCAAAGCTCAGGTAAATTTCATCTCTTTGGTCCCACCAAAGGTGGCCAAAGGATCGTCTCAAAGATGATCATATACTCACATTCACCATCTGCGGTTAGCAGACGACCATACATTCATTCATTTCACAGATCTCACCAAACTGGATGTAGGGATTTATTTTGTGGGAGTGCACATGTGATCAATTAAATAAATAAATTGTCATTCTTTCCCACACTGGTATCCGGCTTCGCTGTATTAATTGAAATTGAGTTATTTTACAAAAAAAATGTGTTGTTCTGACAAAAATAATGAAGTATGTTGTACCTATTTTCAATGTCGGGCGGTACTGTACCCTTTCAATTACATCAGTTACAGCTCTACCGTTAATCTTAACATAATTAAATCATTTATGTAAGCCTTATCCGAAGATGATGATTGTTCCGTGTATCACTTGTATCACAGGGTTTGTGTGAAATGGGTTTCGGGCTCCGGGTTGTGCAGGCGTGCAGCTAATTACTGAACGTAAAAATCCTGCTTGAAAGTTGACAGATAAGAGCATAAGTGCACTGAACATAAGTGTGCTTAATTTGCCGCGCAATTGAAATCCCTGAAGAGAGGACATAAAACCAACACAAAACAACATAGACAAAGTACGATGATAACAAATCTAAAATAATTTTCTCCCAGTATTAATAGTACCAGGTCAACGAAAACAACAACAACAACAATACGATAGTCCACATTATGCGGCTCTTGACCGCAAATAGAATAATGACAAATGAAAATAGTTTTCACAAATAACCACTAATGCAGACAGATATTCAGAAAACAGTCCTCTGGCTTAGTGGGGCTTTCTTACATTAGAAGCTAACTAATTTTAGGTCTGCTACCACTCCCGTCATCAACTGTTCATCGCAGCAGCTCTTCTGTCAACCCACTTATTTACTACCTATGCAAATTTATCAATTACAGTTCGTCTGTACACCGACATATTCAATAACAGTTACGCTCTCAGGGTAATAAAGAACTGTTTCCGAAAACAACTCATGGCCACCATGCCCGCAAACACAATAACCGCAACACACTACACTGTATGATGTGGTAAGGATTTTTATGTTAGCAACAATATAGAGCTGGAGAGCGGTAGGTACTGGACTCCAGAGGTCTCTGCAAAGGAAATTTGGCACAATATTTTAAAAGACATATTCCATTTAATTTAAAACAGCTTAAGCAAAACAGTAGGAATCAACCATCACTTGAAAGTAAAAGAAAAAAGTTATTTTAGAAAAGCTGACTGTGAAGGTTACAGCCTGAAGTAAGCAATTAGAATTATCAAAGCAATTTTAAAACCAATAAAGGAATAAAGTACCACACTTCAATGAGAGCTTTAATTACTTCATTAAATACTAGCAACATTGATGGATGCCGCGCGGGATTAGCCGAGCGGTCTTAGGCGCTGCAGTCGTGGACTGTGCTGTTGGTCCCGGCGGAGGTTCGAGTCCTCCCTCGGGCATGGGTGTGTGTGTTTGTCCATAGGACAATTTAGGTTAAGTAGTGTGTACGCTTAGGGACTGGTGACCTTAGCAGTTAAGTCCCATAAGATTTCACACACATTTGAACATTTTTGAACATTGATAGATAGACAGGATTCAAAAGTAAAAACAATTCATAATTAGCTACTCTATAACAAGGGCACCAACCAACACACCGAAGAAGCTCGGCTAAGTACTATTCATGCCTTACAAGTTACGAATAGAACGCCAATGGGCCAGTTAACTATAATATAAAGAATGTAGAATTACACGCATGCCCTATACTTGAATACAAAAAAAGAATAAGAACTAAATGGACACTGAAACACGAAATTATGCAAAAAATAATTACTAGTTAACCTGCGATTGCAGGGACACTTGACTTAATAACCCGAATGCCCAAATATCGTCAGCTTATGTGACATCTGTTGCTAGCTGACTCGTGCTTTATTTTAGTAGAATTCTGGGAACTATTCAGAATACAAACGGGCTTAATCACAACAAAGAAATGGCTCTGAGCACTATGGGACTTAACTTCTGATGTCTCAGTCACCTAGATCTTAAAACTACTTAAACGTAACTTACCTAAGGACATCACACACATCCATGCCCGAGGCAGGATTCGAACCTGCGACCGTAGCGGTCGTGCGCTTCCAGACTGTAGCGCTTCGAACCGCTCGGCCACTCCGGCTGGCTTAACCACAACAGAAGCCACTTAAAACTATATTCAGCAGAAACTTCTAATATCACCAAAACACGGCCAGGGTAGTACAAGGTGCATTCAAGTTCTAAGGCCTCCGATTTTTTTTCTCCGGACTGGAAAGAGATAGAAACATGCGCATTGTTTTAAAATGAGGCCGCATTAATTGTCAATACGTCCCAGAGATGGCAGCACTGTATGGCAGATGGAATTTCACCGCCAGCGGCGAGAATGAGAACTGTTTTAAATACTTAAAATGGCAACGTTTTCCTTACTTGAACAGCGTGCAATCATTCGTTTTCTGAATTTGCGTAGTGTGAAACCAATTGAAATTCATCGACAGTTGAAGGAGACATGTGGTGATGGAGTTATGGATGTGTCGAAAGTGCGTTCGTCGGTGCGACAGTTTAATGAAGGCAGAACATCGTGTGACAACAAACCAAAACAACCTCGGGCTCGCACAAGCCGGTCTGACGACATGATCGAGAAAGTGGAGACAATTGTTTTGGGGGATCGCCGAATGACTGTTGAACAGATCGCCTCCAGAGTTGGCATTTCTGTCGGTTCTGTGCACACAATCCTGCATGACGACCTGAAAATGCGAAAAAGTGTCATCCAGCTGGGTGCCACAAATGCTGACGGATGACCACATGGCTGCCCGTGTGGCATGTTGCCAAGCAATATTGACGCGCAACGACAGCATGAATGGGACTTTCTTTTCGTCAGTTGTGACAATGGATGAGACATGGATCCCATTTTTCAATCCAGAAACAAAGCGCCAGTCAGCTCAATGGAAGCACACACATTCACCGCCACCAAAAAAATTTCGGTTAACCGCCAGTGCTGAAAAAATGATGGTGTCCATGTTCTGGGACAGCGAGGGAGTAATCCTTACCCATTGCGTTCCAAAGGGCACTACGGTAACAGGTGCATCCTACGAAAATGTTTCGAAGAACAAATTCCTTCCTGCACTGCCACAAAAACGTCCGGGAAGGGCTGCGTGTGTGCTGTTTCACCAAGACAACGCACCCGCACATCGAGCTAACGTTACGCAACAGTTTCTTCGTGATAACAACTTTGAAGTGATTCATAATGCTCCCTGCTCGCCTGACCTGGCTCCTAGTGACTTTTGGCTTTTTCCAACAATGAAAGGCAATCTCCGTGGCCGCACATTCACCAGCCGTGCTGCTATTGCCTCAGCGATTTTCCAGTGGTGAAAACAGGCTCCTAAAGAAGCCTTCGCCGCTGCCATGGAATCATGGCGTCAGCGTTGTGAAAAATGTGTACGTCTGCAGGGCGATTACGTCGAGAAGTAACGCCAGTTTCATCGATTTCGGGTGAGTAGTTAACTAGAAAAAAAATCGGAGGCCTTAGAACTTGAATGCACCTCGTACAATGAAAACGGGTCTCCAACAGAACAATGCGCACTGCCTCAGTACAACAAATGAAGGCTACCCAGATTCAACATAAACCTGTTGCCCAGATGAGACGGCCGGAAACGAGCAAAGAATATACGACCGCAACCTACAGTTAATTTGAAACCATGCCCATGCCTGGCAGAAATATTCAATGCAAGCGACGCAACATGTACCCGACGCCACTGCTCGATAACACAGTTCGCCCTGATAAAAAGCAGTACCACGTGTCCACTGAAACGCGTGTTGCCTTTGCGTCTAGAAGAGAGCTCTAGCGCGATCCCTCTCTCCTTCCACGTTTCCCCTTCACGCACCTCCTCTCGGGTCGTGACTAACACCATCGCGCCGTAGTGCGGCACAAGGTATTTCACCGTTCTCATCAGGTATCGATAGCAGCCAGCACATGGTTCACTGTAATCACAGTCCTCCCATGCGGAATATTACTGATAATTCAGCCTATGCTCTTTGCTGTACAGTAACTTGCATCATTCAGCTGCATTTGCGATGTAAAATCGCGAACGAAGTGTGCACCAATGTTGGTACTACGTGGGAGCATGGGAATAGCTATTATGGACGCTATGATAATAATGAAACAGCAACAGGAATTTTTTGCGACCACTCTTTTCAATGACGCATTTCGAAAATGTCATCATCAGATTCAGTTAAGGGAAGAGACAGTATACAATGTACTGAGTTAACTTAAGTGAATAGGAATATGACATACACACTTGAAAATGACTCAAGGTTGAAACTGATTGATCGCACAGATAATCAAAATGAGTACAGCCTACTTCTTCCATGTGTCCTCGGAGTCATTCGCGACGGCATACATGAATAAAACGTTCTCGATTTTCCAGCCTCGTCAATTCGACATTACGGCCGTCTTGCTTTCTACGATACGTTGATGACGCCTTCCTGATATGGCCTCATGGTAAAGATACACTACAGCAGTTCGTCGATCATACGAATGGTGCCCATCCCAACATTAAATTTAGCGTCGAGATGGAGAAGCACGGCAAGCTACCATTCTTGGATGTTTTGGTTGAGCGGAAGGCAGGAGGCCAGCTTGGTCTTTCAGCGTACCGGATACCAACACATACTGATCGGTACTTGAACGCCAATAGTTTCCACCACCCTGTACACAAGAAAGCTGTCCTGAACACGTTGGTTCATGGAGCCAAGATTATCTCTGACGACGACCAGCTACAGTCTGAATGGCAGGACTTAAAACGTATTTTCTGGGAAAATGGATACATCAAAAGGGAGATCTAAAATGGTTTCAAGGGCCGCCTATGAAAGACACCTGGTGAATCAGTTCAAATGGCTCTGAGCACTATGGGACTTAACATCTATGGTCATCAGTGCCCTAGAACTTAGAACTACTTAAACCTAACTAACCTAAGGACATCACACAACACCCAGCCATCACGAGGCAGAGAAAATCCCTGACCCCGCCGGGAATCGAACCCGGCAACCCGGGCGCGGGAAGCGAGAACGCTACCGCACGACCACGAGATGCGGGCTGGTGAATCAGTAGAAGAGGCCAAACGGACTGTATTCCTGCCATACTGTGGAGCAACTAGCAGTAAGTTAGGACGTCTGCTGCAAAAACATGGGCTAAGACCAGTGTTCCGGCACGCCCCCAAGATACGAGATATGTTGCGCCCTGTTAAAGACGACATTGCTCTTCGAGTGTGAATGCGGCAGCATGTATGTTGGACAAACAATTCGCACGGTTGCGGAGCGTTGTACACAGCACAAGCACCATACAAACAAAGGGAGATTAACAAGTCGGCCATAGTGGAGATTGCCTAGAAAACGGACATAAAATACAGTTCGAAAATACAAAAGTGTTGGCTCATGCGTCTACATATTGGGAGTCCGTTGTAAAGGAAGCGGCCGAAATTCGTTTAAACAACAATTTCAACAGAGACCAGGGATACACACTCAGCAGGGCGTGGGAACGGGCGTTGGACATCGAAAGAGAGCAAAGACAGATGCGCGACGCGGGAGCGGCAGTTTCAAACGTGGCGCCTGCCCCTTGCGCTACCTGACGTGACCGGTGCTGCCACGGGCAATAGCTCCGCTAGCTGCCCGGTCGACTTACGCGCGCGCCACATTGGGTCGGTCTGATTCGCTGCTGATGATGTCACCATGCCTGTATAAGCGAGAGTCAGTAGCAGCCTCGACAGTCAGTGAACTCCTGACGACGATGGTGGCGATGGTCATCGAAAGCTCGAGGATTTTATTCGAATTGACGCGCTGGAAAACTGAGAAAGTTTTACTTCGACCATGTTTTCATTCCCAAACACTGACTCTGTTCGTGACCCCACAGTCTCAACTGTGGCCAGGCCGATACCTTCGGTCTGTTACTCTGACTGACAAGGGGAGGCCGCCAATTGTGAAATTCAGATTCGATTCATACTGCGCATAATAAAAGCTCATGGCCAGAGGTGTAATGTGGCAGAGCACCAAGATGCACTTCTCAGCCGTTGTCGAGAAAATCGACAGTTAAAAGTAACCGTTGCGGTGAAATACTCTCTACGATTAAGTATCTCCTACAGCGTCGTGGCGCAGCGGTAAACGCTCCGGTTCGTAATCCGAAGGTCTCCGGATCGAATCTCACGCCATGCAATTTTTTTTTATTATTAGTTTTTTGTAATTCAAACATTAATGTATTGGTTATGCATGTTGGTGAAGGCGGATCGCTCTCCAATTGTACCGCCTCCATTTTTCCGTTTGCTTAACAGGGTGTACCAAAGCTCTCCCGTCCGCACTGATTTTCGACGATGTTATAAGTTGCGCTAGGGACCGCATCTACATTCTTTCGAAGTTAGCAGGCAACTACGCTGTTATGCGGCGGCTCGTTTCGGCCCATTCAACATCTGTCCTTCAAGTGTAACGAGCGAGTAACGGAGTTTATATTTCATTCCTGCCACAGCGAATTTGTGTTCGTGGGGTCTCTATTCTAATTCGAACGTTTGACTTACGTTATACGTATTCGTTTCGGAATATCGTTTCTACGTCTTCCGTTAACTATACGTGGTTAACATTATGAAGACAATTAATAACATTTGTGAAATACAACTTTGTTTGCGGAAAACATAATGATGTTGGAAGTCGCCAGTTTTTCCACGACAAACGACTTTCAACAACTTATTATATGCATAATTGTTGCAACTGATTGCCGGGAATTTGTATATATATATATATATATATATATATATATATATATATATATATATCAGTGCGGACGCGAGAGCTTTGGTACACCCTGTTAAACAAACGGAAAACTGGAGGCGGTACAATTGGAGAGCGATCCGCCTTCACCAAGATGCATAAGCAATTACAAAAACTAATAATAAAAAAAATTGAATGGCGCGAGATTCGATCCGGTGACCTTCAGATTACGAACCCGAGCGCTTACCGCTGCGCCACGACGCTGTAGCATGTTATTAATCGTAGAGAGAATTTCACCGCAACGGTTACTTGTAACTGTCGATTTTCTCGACAACGGCTGAGAAGTGCATCTTGGTGCTTTGCCACATTGCACCTCTGGCCATGAGCTTTTATTATGCGCAGGATGAATCGAATCTGAATTTCACAATTGGCGGCCTCCCCTTGTGAGTCGTCTCAACGCCGAAGTACTGGCAAGGCACCTTGCCGCGACTCGTCAGCCACATACAACGCAAGCGTCGATTGTGGCCCATGTTGTTGTCAGCGCACCTCCTGCTCCGCTGGCCGCACCTACTGCTTCAGCAACCTCGGCCGTCGCCCCCCCCCCCCACCCACCGAGTTCGGTCACGCCCCCCGCCGACCGCCACCAGTGATGCCGCTGTCTTCCCCAACCCTCTGTCACCCTCAACGCTGACCGCTGGCAACACCGCAGGCCTCCCGAGCGCTGCCCTGCGGTCACGGCAGCACGCTGCTAGCGGAACAGGTGGTTCGACCTCCTCCTTAGCCAGCCGCCCCAGGAGTTCTAGGAGCGGCGCTAGCTGCGGCCCAAACGCCACAGACAGCGCCCTCTAGTCAGGCCTTCGTGTGACAGCAGCCCTAATGCAGCGGACTCGGCGGGATGGGAATAACGACGTGTCGACAGATGCAAATTCGAGGCACACTCTGCTAGAAGAATCTGTAGCTCCTAGCAGTGAAAGCTAAAGAAGGCATGTTTGCTGGACCCGAAAAATGATGTTGGATTGAAACTCTGAATCAAAATACATATGAACGAGAAGGGGATTTATGTTTAATTAAAGGCGATTACTACTAGGCAGGAAAAATGACTCAGATTATATTTTGTTGAGTGGTACTTAAGTAAATAAATCAGTGAAATCAAAGTGAACTAGAAATTAGGATATACATGAAAAACTTGGCTTAGTTTAGAGAGTTACATACTCGCAAGCAGCGGGCCGAACAGCAGAACAGAAGAGACAATGACCATGAAGTCAGCAACTTCCACATAAGCGGGCGCTGTCGATTCAGCCGTCAGGGCATCGCCCGACCGGCTCACGTGTTTCTCAGTTGTCGTATGTGAGCAAAGGCCCTCGCCTACATCCCAAGAGCCAATGACCGACGTAAAGAAGATTCTTCGAGAAGCTTTTCAACGTGACAGAAGAGGCAATGACCGGCTCACGTGTTTCTCAGTCGTCACATGTGATCAAAGGCCCTCACCTACATTCAAAGAGCCAATGATCGACGTTAAGAAGATTCTTCGAGAAGCTTTTCAACGTGACAGACGAGGCAATGACCGTGAAGTCGTTCACCTCCAGTAAACTGAAGTGAATAAATACGCGAGACGCAGTGAGCCAGAGAGATGAAGTCAGATGAAGACGGAGACGGAGACGAAGACGAGAGACGAAGGAAGAAAAGAAGAGTAGCAGTAGTTTTCAGTCAGTTTCGGTGCTGAAGACCGTCATGCAAGAAGAGTCTGCATCATGCACAGACGAACCAAGTCCGCCGCTGTAATGGAATAGCAAGCAGCAGCCGCTGCGCCAGAAGACAGAAGTTAAAAGGTATTTGAAGTCTGGTTTTTACATACCCAGGTGACTCGTGAGGACGGGAAGGAGACGGCCTCACATCAGTAGTCACCTGTGAGCTGGGATGAAGACCTGACAGCCGAAGACTGGCAAGCGGGAGTCCGTGGTTCGAGTCCGGGACACTGGCCTTCCCCCGCCGCGCCGCTCCGCTGGTCGACGCACAACACACGCGGCCGCATAGAGAAGAGAAACACTGGGACGCGACACCCAAGATATCATCCGATGCACGATTTCGCTCGCAATAATTAAACGGGCCACCTCGCGCTGCGCTTCTCCAGTCAACTGAGCGAGACAGCGACACGAGATACACACCGCTACGCGTAATCAGACGCCGCCGCCGCCGCCGCCGCCGCTGCCGCAGCAGAAGACTTCACAAACGACACAGCTGCCGCTCTCCGAACCAGAACATCCCGTAAGATACAGTTGTACAAATCTTCAATAAAAGTTATCTTATGTAAAAATGATGTTTCATTTGACCTCATACCCGAGCCAAGGAAGAACCCACCCTGCCCACATGTTGTTAAGAGAGAAAAGTTAAATTATTTAATATTTTCACCCTGACAGAATGCTTTAGAATGCTCATCCTGACAATTGACAGCATCAAAAGAGAAAACCCAGTTACATTTAGTGACAGAAGTGTCACATTTAGTAACACAACTGTTACATTTGGTATCAGAAGCCGTTATAGTTGTTACATTTGGTGTCAGAGAAAAAACCCTTGGCTCAATGTGAGGTGTGAATGACAGTCACTAAAGGTCCACAGTTAGTATCATTTAATGTGTGAAAGAATAGGGGTTTGCATAGCAGTCGTAATATTTTCTTTATTTAGAAGTGTATTTTCTCTCGTGATTTTAAGAGTTTTGTCGAAAATATTTAAACATCTTTTGAATTCAGTGTGGTAATATTGTGTAACTACTAGTTTGTAAAATGATGACACGAAATCGAACAAAGTCAGAGTCAGCACCACAAGCGGTTTCTACTGAGGAAGCTATTCAGAGCTTAGTTAATCAGATAGCACAGCTTAAAAGTGATAATAATGCATTATTTAAACAGTTGAGTGAGGTTAGGCAAGCCAGTTCAATCCCTCCCACCCTAGATTCCTCAGCAGCAGCCTTAGTAACTCCTTTTTCAGGTAAACCTGGCGAGGACATAACAGCCTTTTTTGATGATATAGTAGCAGCTGCAAAGTTAGGATCATGGTCAGATGAACAGCTCTTACAAATGACAAAGTTACGATTGACAGGAGAGGCTAAAGCACACGTCTTATACCATGAAAAATTAAGGAATGCTCTAACATTTGAGGAATTGAAGAAAGGATTGCTTACACGTTTTCAAAAACAGAACAGCTGTAGATTTTATAGGGAACAGTTAAACACTATCACTCAGAGGCAAAACGAGTCGTTAGAAAGCTTTGTAGATAGGATTAGAAAAGTTAATATTAACACCTATCAGTTGACAACTAGTGATGAAGCAAATAAAGTTATTTTACAAGAGGCAGAGGATAGAGCTCTGGATACATTTTTACGTGGGTTACCTCCTGAAACTTCCCGTCGTGTCAGGGCAGAGTTTCCTAAAAATTTAGCAGAAGCTGTATCTGTGGCGACAGCTTTCGAAGAAATTGACATTGC
Organism: Schistocerca nitens; assembly: GCF_023898315.1. NCBI lineage: Eukaryota > Metazoa > Arthropoda > Insecta > Orthoptera > Acrididae > Schistocerca > Schistocerca nitens. The sequence goes on from NC_064615.1 coordinate 955,053,189, forward strand.
CACCAGATACAAGGAGAAGCGAAATGTATTTTCAGCAGGAGTACGATGGTTTAGGTGCGATCGACAGGGACATATAGCAAAAAATTGCAGACAACCTCAATGCACTAATTGTCAAAGAATAGGTCACACATTAAAGGAATGCAGGTCTAAGAAAGTTTTTGGGAATAGGAATCAGTTAAACTCCAACGGGAATGTCGGAACCGCCGCCAGGCGTTCCCAATAAAATTTCATGCCATTAAGGCTAATGTGAAGGCGGAATGCTGGTTATCTGCTACCATACAGGATAAAGAGGCAAGGATACTAGTGGATACAGGTGCAAACGTATCAATAGTAAGTAATGAATGTATTGGAGAAAAGAAATATGACCCTCCAAGGTATAGATTGAGTGGAGTAGGAGGAGGTACAGTGAAGTCATTAGGATGTACATCACTGATTTTCTATATTCACGGTGTACAATTTCAAGAAGATGTAGAAGTGGTAACAAAGGTAACTGACGGGTACGACGCGATCCTAGGACTGGATTTCCTGAATAAACATCACGCTAAAATCGACCTCAGACAGCAAACTGTAGAACTTAGCGGAATAGTGTTTCAGCTAGGTGACACCGCTGCAAAGGGCCCTCTGCCGCAAGATTTCCCTAACCGGAAGGCGAAATCAACTACACTGCGTGCAACGTCCTTGAAGGTTGATTTGCGGGATCAGATACCATCTGGCTCAGGAAAACTTGTCTGGATGACCGTTGACCCCGAAGTACCTACAGATACAGTGTGTCTAATAGAGCCTTTAGAGGAAAATGAGGAATTAGATGTATCACATTGTTTTGTACGTAGAAGTGTTGTACGGGTTCAAGACGTCGAGGGAGAAAGGAAAGTACCGGTACATATTGACAATTTCGGAGTGGAGGACAAAGAGTTGCATAAGGGAATATTAGTAGCTACAGTCAGTACTTTTGAAGAAGAAGATTTCATTTGGTCAGATATTAACGATGGTCAGAAACCAGACGCCTATAAAACCGCATTACGCCAGAAGATTGAGGATTTGAAGGGAAATGATAGAGACACGATAGAAGCAGTATTAGTTGAGTTCCAAGATTTATTTAATGCAGAAGGTCCACTGCCAGCAACAGATATCACACAGCATAGGATCCCAACAGGAAATAGCCCCCCAGTTTATAGGAAGCCTTATAGAGTTGCGCATCACTTACAGCCAGTACTAGATGAATTTATAGAACAGCATCTAAAAGATGGAATTATAGAATATTCTGATTCTCCTTATAATTCAAATATTGTAATTATTCCAAAGAAGTCTCCCGACGGTACGAAACGATATAGATTTTGTTGTGACTACAGACACCTTAACAAACTATCTCAGATGTTTATCCTCTTCCAAACATTACAGATATCATTGACAGTTTGTGTAACAGTAAATACTTTTCAACAATCGATCTACGTAGCGGATATCATCAATTGGAAGTTGCCCCTGAAGATAGGCATAAAACAGCATTTTCTACCCCTGGAGGCCACTGGCAATTTAAAAGAATGCCTTTCGGTTTGAAAAATGCACCAGCAACTTTTCAAAGACTACTCGATGGAGTATTGCGAGGACTCAAAACTCAGCAATGTTGTTTATACCTAGACGATATTATTGTATCCTCCAAAGACATTAATGAACATGCTGTGCGTCTGCGTAATGTTTTTCAGAGACTTAGGAAAGCTAAATTAACATTAAATATGGAAAAATGTACTTTTGCATTGACAGAGGTTACATACCTAGGGCATGTCATTAGTGAAAAAAGGAATTAAAACAGATCCTCGATTAATTTCGGCAGTTAAGGACTTCCCAACACCACAACGCGTTAAGGAGGTACAAAGTTTCATTGGTCTCGCATCGTACTACCGAAAATATGTTCAAAATTTCGCAGAAATTGCCCGACCCTTAACCCAATTATTGAAAAAGGGTGCAAAATTTCATTGGTCTGAAGATTGTGAATCAGCATTTCAAACCCTTAAAGATAAGTTAACGGCCGGCCGCGGTGGTCTCGCGGTTCTAGGCGCGCAGTCCGGAACCGTGCGACTGCTACGGCCGCAGGTTCGAATCCTGCCTCGGGCATGGATGTTTGTGATGTCCTTAGGTTAGTTAGGTTTAAGTAGTTCTAAGTTCTAGGGGACTAATGACCACAGCAGTTGAGTCCCATAGTGCTCAGAGCCATTTGAACCATTTGATAAGTTAACACACAGTCCAGTATTAGCCTACCGAGATTATAATAAAGAATTTATTTTATCCTGTGACGCAAGTGGTCATTCAGTAGGAGTTGTTTTGAGTCAGAATATTAATGGCGCGGAACACCCCATAGCCTACGCTTCGAGACAACTAACAACGGCAGAAAGAAATTATTCCACAACGGAGAAAGAATTGTTAAGTGTTATTTATGGTATCAAATACTTTAAATGCTACTTGTATGGAAGGAAATTCAAGGTCGTTACAGACCACGCAGCTTTAAAATGGTTGCTTGGATTAAAGGATCCATCTGGTCGTCTTACCCGTTGGGCCCTATGTCTTTCCGAAATGGATTTCGAAGTTATCCATAAACCAGGCAAAAAACACACAAATGCAGATTGTCTAAGTCGGAAAATAGCACTTTTGGAAGCAACAGGCCGAGATACTGAGGACTGGAGAAAGGCACAAGATGAGGATACAGAATGCAAAAAATACGCAACTCAAAAACAATTTTGCTTTGAAGATGGTGTATTATGCCGTAAAACAAAACTTGGACCGCGAATTGTTGTTCCCCAACACCTTAGACAAGAAATAATGGCAGAGGCCCACGATCATATCCTTGCAGGATACGGTGGACAGCGGACAACCGAAAGACGTGTAGCAGAGCGATTTTGGTGGCAAACCAGAAAGCAGGATGTTGCGCAGTACGTTCGTAATTGCATTGCGTGCGCACAACGAGCAGAACTTTCTCGTTCAAAAATACCCTTACAGAGGCTCCCCGAAGCTTCATGTCCATTTCAAATCTGCGGAATCGATCTCTACGGGCCATTTCATAAAACACCTGCTGGTAATAAGTATGTCCTTACAATTATAGATCACTTTTCACGCTATCTAGCTATGGTGAGTCTCCCAGATCAGCAAGCAAATACAGTTGCCCAAGCTTTAGTTAACAACTGGATACTTAAATTTGGCGTACTTGAAGCTATTATCACAGATCATGGATCTAATTTTATGTCGGAATTAATGAAACAGCTATGCCACTTACTAAAAATACGTAAATTACGCACAACTCCGTTACACCCTCAGTGCAACGGGCGTACAGAAAGAGTTCATCGGACAATTGGCAAGATGCTTAGTTATTATATTAACGAACAACATTCTAATTGGGATACGTATTTACCAATAATCGTGTCGGTATACAACGCTAAAACGCATGAAGCAACTGGCATGTCACCTTATGAAGTGGTCTATGGGAGAAAAATGCCGTCCCCTTTTGATGTAATCAGGCAGAAAAACGGAAAAGTCGGAGAAACAGTAAGAGATTTCAGTCGAATGATGAAGGATGTATGGAAAAAGGTTCAAAAATCTAATACAAAGGCTTTGGAACGACAGGAAAGATTAGGTAATGCCCAAGGTAAATATCCAAATTACAAAATCGGTCAGTGGGTTATGCTTTCAACTCCTTATATTGCTAGAGGAAAAACGAAGAAATTTGTAACAAACTACAGAGGTCCTTATCAAATTATTGAGATCACGTCACCAGTCAACGTTAAACTGCAACTGCCCACCCGAACTACTATTGTCCATGCAAGTCGTTTAAAACCTTTTAAGGGCGCTCCAGAAGTAATTCCTTCCACAATAGTGTCTGCTTTTCCGAAGGGTGGAGGAAGTTCCCGTAAAGGAAAAAGAGTGGCCACGCCAGCACAACATACAGACATGGCACCATACAATCTTCGATCAAGGGTGCGAATGTCCTAGTGGAATCTTAGTAGACTGTGGATAATATACAAATGTGAATAATTAATACATGATAATGGTTTATTTTTTTTAAGAAAAAAAAAGTTGAACGGAGAAACATGTAGATCTTGTAGTTAACAATGTATTCCTTCATTTCTTTGTTTTTGTTTGTACTAGGTTGGTAGGTCCATAACCATGTGGTTTGCTCTTTTCAGAAAACGCCATGCAAGCATTTCCTACACAAAACCTATCCTACCTCAATTACTCCCTTGACAGTTCCCTTCTGAAGTCATTAGATATGTTCATAAACTCGCACAGCAAGGCAAAATTGATGCCAATGTTATGATGCAACATGTTTTAAAGTTAAAAAGTGAACACAAACTAAAATTATAATGCTAGGAACAGGTATATCTGGAACCTTTGTGTTGGTGTTTCTACTTTGTACAATTTTCTTTTATCTAAGACGAAAAAATAAGCCAAATAATAATATACCACTTCATCAAATCCCTGTTAACTGGATACCACACTTTTAACTGGTGTACTTCAGTAGTTACTTTTCAGCACTAGTGTATTAATTTTGTTTATTGTACTTCATTCTTTATTAAACAGTCTCATGTTAAAATAAACAATACTGTAGAATAAATATTCTTGCATTCATATAGGGTAGATTAAACAGGTGTTGCTAGGTAACTTTCAAAGTGAATAATCTATTTTTGTTATTCATTGTCACCAAAATTTGTTACAGTTATTACAACCATTATGTGTGAACTATGTGATTTATGAGCGTACAGTGCTTCAGTAAAGTGATAAAGTATTTTCCACATACTTAATATGAAGCGTGTGTAATCTTTTAAGTCGAGAGTATTCATTGCTTGTGCTTTTGCCGTGTGAAGAGTGGAGGAATGTTGAGTGGTAAATTCGAGGGCGAATTTCTCCGAAGGGTGGAGGAATGTTGAGTGGTACTTAAGTAAATAAATCAGTGAAATCAAAGTGAACTAGAAATTAGGATATACATGAAAAACTTGGCTTAGTTTAGAGAGTTACATACTCGCAAGCAGCGGGCCGAACAGCAGAACAGAAGAGACAATGACCATGAAGTCAGCAACTTCCACATAAGCGGGCGCTGTCGATTCAGCCGTCAGGGCATCGCCCGACCGGCTCACGTGTTTCTCAGTTGTCGTATGTGAGCAAAGGCCCTCGCCTACATCCCAAGAGCCAATGACCGACGTAACTTTTCAACGTGACAGAAGAGGCAATGACCGGCTCACGTGTTTCTCAGTCGTCACATGTGATCAAAGGCCCTCACCTACATTCCAAGAGCCAATGATCGACGTTAAGAAGATTCTTCGAGAAGCTTTTCAACGTGACAGACGAGGCAATGACCGTGAAGTCGTTCACCTCCAGTAAACTGAAGTGAATAAATACGCGAGACGCAGTGAGCCAGAGAGATGAAGTCAGATGAAGACGGAGACGGAGACGAAGACGAGAGACGAAGGAAGAAAAGAAGAGTAGCAGTAGTTTTCAGTCAGTTTCGGTGCTGAAGACCGTCATGCAAGAAGAGTCTGCATCATGCACAGACGAACCAAGTCCGCCGCTGTAATGGAATAGCAAGCAGCAGCCGCTGCGCCAGAAGACAGAAGTTAAAAGGTATTTGAAGTCTGGTTTTTACATACCCAGGTGACTCGTGAGGACGGGAAGGAGACGGCCTCACATCAGTAGTCACCTGTGAGCTGGGATGAAGACCTGACAGCCGAAGACTGGCAAGCGGGAGTCCGTGGTTCGAGTCCGGGACACTGGCCTTCCCCCGCCGCGCCGCTCCGCTGGTCGACGCACAACACACGCGGCCGCATAGAGAAGAGAAACACTGGGACGCGACACCCAAGATATCATCCGATGCACGATTTCGCTCGCAATAATTAAACGGGCCACCTCGCGCTGCGCTTCTCCAGTCAACTGAGCGAGACAGCGACACGAGATACACACCGCTACGCGTAATCAGACGCCGCCGCCGCCGCCGCCGCCGCTGCCGCAGCAGAAGACTTCACAAACGACACAGCTGCCGCTCTCCGAACCAGAACATCCCGTAAGATACAGTTGTACAAATCTTCAATAAAAGTTATCTTATGTAAAAATGATGTTTCATTCGACCTCATACCCGAGCCAAGGAAGAACCCACCCTGCCCACATGTTGTTAAGAGAGAAAAGTTAAATTATTTAATATTTTCACCCTGACAGAATGCTTTAGAATGCTCATCCTGACAATTGACAGCATCAAAAGAGAAAACCCAGTTACATTTAGTGACAGAAGTGTCACATTTAGTAACACAACTGTTACATTTGGTATCAGAAGCCGTTATAGTTGTTACAATTTCTAATGTAGCCAACACGCTTGTAAAGTTCAAGATTTAAAGTTGTTCAAAGATCGTTTTTTGAACATAGATAATCTTTCCACTGTTTCGGGCCACAGTCACATAATACTGCTTACACTGCTGTTTGACAGCATAGATTGTTTATTTTATTTTACAGTCATGATTTCGGCCTTTGAACATTTTCAAGTACTACACTGAAATGCCAGTTTTGCTGATGATGTAGCAGATTTAATCTTCAGCTGTATACAGGGTGGTCCATTGATCGTGACCGGTCCAAATATCTCAGGAAATAAGCGTCAAACGAAAAAAACTACAAAGAACGAAACTTGTGTAGCTTGAAGAGGGAAACCAGATGGCGCTATGGTTGGCCCGCTAGATGGTGCTCCCATAGGTCAAACAGATATCAACTGCGTTTTTTTTAAATAGAAACCCCCATTTTTAGTACATATTCATGTAGTACGTAAAGAAATATGAATGTTTTAGTTGGATCACTTTTTTCGCTTTGTGACAGATGGCGCTGTAATAGTTACAAACATATGGCTCACAATTGTAGACGAACAGTTGGTAACAGGTAGGTTTTTTAAGTTAAAATAGGTACATTTGTACATTTTATTTCGGTTGTGAACTTATCATTTCTGAGAACGCATGCTGTTACAGCGTTATTACCTGTAAATACCACATTAATGTAATAAATGCTCAAAATGATGTCCGTCAACTTCTATGCGTTTGACAATACGTGTAACGACTTTCCTCTCAAAAGCGAGTAGTTCGCCTTCCGTAATGTTCGCACATGCAATGACAATCCGCTGACACATGTTTTCAGGGGTTTGTCGGTAGATCACGATAGCAAATATCCCAATACCGCTTCAACCGCACGCGAGCTATGTGCCGCACATCCATCATGTTGGAAGTACATCGCCATTCTGTCATGCAGTGAAACATCTTGTAGTGACATCGGTAGAACATTACGTAGGAAATCAGCATACATGGCACCATTTAGATTGCCATCGATAAAATGGGGGCCACTTATCATTCCTCCCATAATGCCGCACCATGCATTAACCCGCCAAGGTCGCTGATGTTCCACCTGTCGCAGCCATCGTGGATTTTCCGTTGCCCAATAGTGAGTATTTTGCCGCTTTACGTTACCGCTGTTGGTGAATGACGCTTCGTCGCTAAATAGATCGCGTGCAAAAAATCTGTCAATGTCCCGTAATTTCTGTTGTGCGCAGTGGCAGAACTGGACACGACGTTCAAAGTCGTCGCCATGCAATTCCTGGTGCATAGAAATATATGGTACGGGTGCAGTCGATGTTGATGTAGCATTGTCAACACCGACGTTTTTCAGATTCCCGATGCTCGCGCAATTTGTCTGCTGCTGACGTGCGGATTAACCGCGACAGCAGCTAAAACACCTACTTGGGCATCATCATTTGTTTCAGGTCGTGGTTGACGTTTCACATGTGGCTGAACCATTCCTGTTTCCTTAAATAACGAAACTATCTGGCGAACGGTCCGGACACTTGGATGATGTCGTCCAGGATACCGAGCAGCCTACATAGCACACGCCCGTTGGGCATTTTGATCATAAAAGCCATACATCAACACGATATCGACCTTTTCCGCAATTGGTAAACGGTCCATTGTAACACGCGTAATGTATCACGAAGCAAATACCGTCTGCACTGGCGGAATGTTACGTGATACCATGTACTTATACGTTTGTGACTATTACAGCGCCATCTATCACAAAGCGAAAATAGTGGTCCAATTAAAACATTTATATTTCTTTACGTACTACAGGAATATGTAATAAAAATGGGGGTTCTTACTATAAAAAAACGCAGTTGATATCCGTTCGACCTATGGCAGCGCCATCTAGCGGGACAACCATAGCGCAATCTGGTTTCCCCCTTCAAGCTAGACAAGCTTCGTTCTTTGTAGTTTTTTCGTTTGACGCTTATTTCGTGAGATATTTGGCCCGGTCACGATCAATGGACCACCCTGTATAAATCGGTTTGATTTTACTGGTCATTCCATTTTTTATTAAACCTGATGCATGCAGTTGTTTTAAGTAGCTTGATTTTCGTACGTTGGAAGCGCAGAATAAGTGCGTGCCCAATAGAAACAACACAAATGTATTCAGCTGAAGGTTAAATCTGGTACCATACGAGCATATCAGAGTGGTACTTGAAAATGTTCAAATGCGAAATCATGACTGTACAATAAAATAAACAATATGTATCGTCAAATGGCGGAACTTTCATTTATAACAGAATTGTATGACTGTGACGCCGAACTGTGGCAGGGTTATCAGCAGTTTGCCTTAGGGTAGTTCTTCGTTTCCAACGTACGAAGATAGAGCTAATTAAAACGATTGACTGTATTAGGTTTATCAAAAAGTGAGCAACAAGTAAAATCATTCTGAACTATAAAAAGCTGAAAATTAAATATGCTAAAAGACCAGAAAAATGGGCATTTGAGTGTGGTACTTGAAAATTGACACAGACATAAATCAGTATTTCACAATACTTTAAACAATGTATACAGTCAGTTGGCGGAAATTTCATTCAAACAGATTTTGAACAGTCACTTTGGTATTTTCCCTGAAAACAAACTGGTGGGTAACGGTATTAGGCCTTCTTGAATCTTCAGAAACTACTGTTGGTTTCTTCATCGAGACCCACAGCAAAAATTTTATCGGACAAAATTTTATTTTATAGGTTTTACAGGAAACGCAGAACGGAATACGAAATACATCTACATCTGAATCTACATCCGCATACATCCTCCGCAAGCCACCGTGTGGATGCATTGTACAACCACTAGTCATTTCCTTCCCTGTTCCAGTGGAAAGCAGAACGAGGTGAAAACTGCTTACTACATGCCGCCGCGTGATCTCTCACTTCTTTTACATTACCTTCGTGGTCCTTTGGCAAAATGTACGTTGGCGATAGTAGGTTCGTTCTGAAAATCTGCTTCAAAGGCCGGTTCCCTAAATTATCTCGACAGTTGGATTCCCATTTGAGTTCATTAAGTATCTCCATTACACTCTCACCTTAATCGAAACTACCAGTAACAAATCTAGCAGTAAGCATTTTAATTGCTTCAATGTCTTCCTTTAATCCGACCTGCTAGGGATCTCAAACGAGCAGTAATCATGAATCGGCCCCTCTAATGCTCCATACGTAGTGTCCTTTATAGACGAGCTATACTTTGCTATAATCCTCCCAATAAATCGAAGAACAGTCCTTTTGTGCTCGTTCCATTTCACATCGTTTTGCAATGCTATGCCTCGATATATAATCTTTATGTCATATAGCATATGACTAGTGCTTTATTCGATAATCACAAAATTGTTTTTCCTACTCATATATATTATCTTGTATTTTTCTACATTTAGAGCTAGCTACGATTCATCACACCAGCTACAAATCTTGTGTAAATCGTCTCGTATCCTCCTACAGCTATTAAACGACACCACCTTCCCGTATATCATAGCGTCATCAGCAGAAAGCCTACTCAATGTGTCCTTCAGATCTTTTTGGTGACTTACAATGGGGTGCCAAATTATTATGGTCACTGAATGGACATGACGGTTTTGTTATGCAACTTAATTCCCCCAATTCTTTAGGAACTTAAATTTTATGGTTCAAATGGTTCTGAGCACTATGGGACTTAACATCTCAGGTCATCAGTCCACTAGAACTTAGAAGTACTTAAACCTAACTAACCTAAGAACATCACACACATCCATGCTCGAGGCAGGATTCGAACCTTCGACCGTAGCGGTCGCGTGGTTCCAGACTGAAGCGCCTACAACCGCTCGGCCACATCGGCCGGCTTAAATTTTATGAATGACGCATATTGCATTTAACTATTACAGTTAACAAAAAACATTTAGGATACAAAACTTTACTGGCAATAACGAAGATGAACAAAGTGTTCAGTGTTTGATATGTCTTCCTTTAGCAGCGATCAAATCTGTAGTTCTCCGTGGCATACTCATACGGATTTTTTCGATATACGAGGACTGGAACTTAAATAGGGGCAACTATTTATTCACAACCGATACAAAAGAGTTACATGTTTGCACCTGTTACTGTCCTTCAAAGCAGTCACCAGCATTGTGTAGAGCCCGTTGCTAGCGATGTGAAAGGTGTAGTATACCGTTAGCAGAGCCTGTTCTGTTGATGGAACGGTCTACTACCTGTCCATCCACCCCATCGCCGCCACACACCAAACCCTGGGTTATTGTGCGGTTCGGTCCCCAGTGGACTACTTCGACAATGAACTGCTGAAGTTTTTATAGACTAAGTTTCTTTACATTGTACGCGGTCATATCGACTGGCGACCTGTGTAATAGGCAGACACATTTACTTACGTTCATACACCACGAAAACGTTCTCTCACAACTATACTTCAAACTATGGTCGCGATATCGCCATCTTTGTAGACATACTTCCAAGCGGTGAAACTTCTTGATGTGTGAGTGGTGCTTCAGATTATGTGTTTACATACACTTCAAAAAAGTGCATCATACAGTCTTCGCTGCTGCATGATCACAAGCAGTCAGCACTGGAACGTAATGGCACGGCTTTTTCAACGATTCCACTATCCGATGGAAATTTTATCATTTGGGAAAACTAAAAGTCAAAGTTAATGTAAGCTGTATCTTAACGTGAACTACCAGTCTGAAGGTAAATGTTTGTTTCTAAACAGGTAACGGCGCTATTTAAATAAATAAATAGCGTTGTAAAAATGTGGCTGGTTGCTGTTATCTTTTCTGTAAGAGTCAACGTATATAATTTAAATTGCCTTTTGTTGCAAATATATGTGTTCCGTTAATGTTCTATTTTGAATGAAGTCTTTTTGTGACAAACCTGCATGTGGTAGCAAAACACTATGAGTCAAAAATTGGAAGACTGAACTATTATCTAACAAAATTCAAACAAAAAACAGTTCGTCGTGATATGTGTTATTTGTATATCCGACATTAATAAATATAAACACGATGAAAACGAAACGCAATATGCGAAATTTACACTTGCTATATAATGTTAAATTCCTGTTTTGTTATTATGTTCCACTGACGTATGTCAAAACACTGCGTTTTGCCCACGATCCTCTGGCTGCAACGTAATTTAAAACATGATCACTTAAATATCGAAAGAAAATGTTCGCGCCGACTGGTGTTTTACCTATATGACAACGAACTACTCTGATTCGCATATTTTTAAAGACTGTGTGTAGGTGATAGGGTTGAGGAAAATGTGAAGGGACACCATATTTCTGCCGGCACCTTGACAACTAGTACAAGAGAAAGTTCTTTCAGTTCGCTGCTGACAGCCAGAGGGTTGAATAGAGTTGGGCGGGAGACTGGAACAGTCCACTGGCCACAGGAATACAAGTTAAATGAAGCGGAAGTGTCGAAGATCGTCGGAAGACAAATGGCATCGGAGCGGAAAGAAGGGAGGTGAGCGGGCGACTGAAATGACTGTTTCCGTCAGCCTAGACAAGGAGTCCGCATTACGACTCATATACGTATGTCCGGAGACTGTTAAGATGCACTCGATCGAAGCAATACTACTACTACTGGCCAATAACGAGCTGCTTTTATCTGATAAATGCTGTAATCAATTCGCATAGAATGGACTACTTTGTGGGAGTCAGTTCATGGATCGTTTTCCTAGATTTCCGAAATGGGTTCGACTCTGAACCATGGTTGACTAATAACCAAGATGCGATTAAATGGAGTATGTACGGAAACATGTGATTCGCTCAATGAATACTTGACTGAGAGATCACTGTATGTTAGACTATAAGACAAATGTTCTACAGGTGTACCGCGCTCACTTTGTAGCGGAACAGTTAACAGAAAAAAAAATTCACTTCAAATAGTTGGATCACATGCATCAATTACCAAAAGCAAAAATCTTAAACCAATCAACAGGAATCAATGACAGAACAGAATCTCTTCCAGGAAAAATAAAATCTTAAAATTTTAAACACGCTTAACAAACAAATATACTTCAATCATGTCAAAGTGAGACCACGCCAACATTTCATACACGCAGCATCATTCCATCAGAAGCACAAAGGAAAATAAATCATCTTCCACTATCTTACTACATCACAAAATGGTTCAAATGGCTCTGAGAACTATGGGACTTAACATCTGAGGTCATCAGTCCCCTAGAACTTAGAACTACTTAAACCTAACTAACCTAAGGACACCACACACATCCATGCCCGAGGCAGTATTCGAACCTGCGACCGTAGCGGTCTCGCGTTTCCAGACTGTAGCGCCTAGAACCTCTCGGCCACATCGGCCGGCCTGCTACATCACAGAATAGCCAGATAAGAGTGTTATCACTGTATCCAAAACCATTCACTAAACAGATCACCTCTGTGGGTAACTTATTCTGACTTGGTTCCCATAATCTAATAAAATACTATGTACACTGGCATTAACACTTACGCATCACTCAGTCTCATTTTCAGACTAAGCCCCACACACAAAATAAAACGAAATGGGACATAGTTATCCAGTAAATACTCACACCAGTTACCTTCTTTGCAAATGAAACATAATTCGAACTACTTCCTCTTCTCTTTTTCCTCTCATCATTCGATCCACAAGTCTTACGTGTCTCTAGTGTTTTTATATGAACTGCGTTCTGATGCCACGCGGGATTAGCCGAGCGGTCAGGGGCGCTGCAGTCATGGACTGTGCAGCTGGTCCCGGCGGAGGTTCGAGTCCACCCTCGAGCATAAGTGTGTGTGTTTGTCCTTAGGATAATTTAGGTTGAGTAGTGTGTAAGCTTAGGGACTGATGACCTTGGCAGTTCAGTCCCATAAAAATTCACACACATTTGAACATTTTGCGTTCTGATGCGAGATTCGATGTACACCGCATGCTCACTAAAGCCTGAAAAACTTCTTTGACAGGGCCTTCTAGTCTGTCTCAAAGACCAAGGTCGCTAACGCGATCTTTTGCTGTGGCGCTAGACCTACTACGTCGTCCTCTGCCTCCATTTGTTGTCATTGTGAGGTTGATGATATGACTTCGGTCGTCTGCTAATCAAATCTGTACTTCCAATGAAGCCATAAATACATCGTAATTGTTTCTCAACACCATTTCCCACCGGTCTGTATTTCTCCCATTAGGGCTTTCTCTACAACAGCGCCTCCCTCGTTCTTCGTCGTTATTATGATTCCAATACCTGTTTTATACGGGTGGCAATCTTTTTCAATCCTTCCTTGTCTATGTGCTCTTTCACGAACATTAAATCTACTATACTTCATCCTACGTCGAATTCTTATAATAATTCGACATTTGTCTTACGTCAATCTACACCTCTTGCAATACATTGCTAATTGACTCAAGGTCGTTTTTCTATCATCCCACCAATATGACATGCCGAAAATGTACTGCCAACTATGTAATACATATGACAAGTAGTTCCATCAAGAGACAGACTACTGTTGGTATAGTGACTTATTTTGTTGCATCACTTACTGGACACTCTTGATTGGGCGAGGAACCTCAAATGACTGCAATCTGGCAACATTATTGAATCTGTACTTTACAGACGGAAAGCTATCGCAAAATGCCTTTAATTCACACATTGTCACACAACTGAGCTCCATTTTACGGCGGATTCCCTCTCTGAATACCCCCATGCGAATTTCATTCAGTATCCATCCAGCCTTGTTGGAGATAGAAATGAGATTACTTTAATCATGCCCATGGGTGGAACCTATTCGGAGAATTCCGAACTTCCTTACAGACATAAAATGTTTATAATAAAACCCTTGCATCTACTGTTGAGACCAGGTTATTCTGACCTCTGCCGTTTTGCAAACCAGGCACAGAACCTAGAATGTTGCGACTTCACCCCCGATCATATTCATGTTCTGAATCGTCATGGTCTCCTCCATTCCATCCTTCACAATCATATTAACTACACTATAGTTTGGGTGGCCTACGCTCTGTCCTACCCATTCAAGAGATTGACTCACTGGTCAAAGCTTTAGTGTTGATGGTTACTGTCCTTGCTTAAATTTTAGTAATGATCTAATCTCTTCTGACTCAAATTGGAATTGTTACAGTGCATTCCCTAGATCTTTCTGCACCAGCTATTTTTTTAATATCCTCCACCTGCTTACTGAATCCATCTTTCAAATTTAAATTTTCGTCCACTATATTCAATCTCAACGTGTTGAAATTCGTTTTTAACCCTTGAACTGAGATGGCTGGTTTAGACACATGTTCCGTGAAGCTTCCATCATCTTAATTTTCACTAACAACTTCATTTACAATCTCTTCCTCATCCTTTTCTGTTAGGCACTCAAAGCTTCTACGTCATTCCATATCGTTTCCTCACTTTCCTGTCCCTTAATTCGTTCCCCTTCAATCATCACGATCCTATCATCCAGCCTCTTAATCTCCGCTTTTTATTCAATCCTTAGCTTATCCCTCAATTGAATGGCAAAATTTTGAAATTTCTTATTCATTTCAGTTTGAACTTCATCAGTCTTGGCCGAAAGCCTTTCATCCATTTCCGTACTTTCGTTTGCGAAACTTCGCTGCTGACCTTTCCTTTCAGTGCACTGAATTTCCCAGCCAGCTCTTCCTGTTGAACTTGTAATTAAGTGTATTTCTCACCTGCCTTCGTCAATTTCCTATTTATCTCTTCATTCTGTTTCCCTAATCTTTGACTCAAAGCTTCATTCTGTTTTCCCAAACCTTGACTTATACTTTCATTCCGTTTTCCTAACCTTTGAATTATAGCCGGCCAGAGTGGCCGAGCGGTTCTAGATGCTTCAGTCTAGAACCGCGCGACCGCTCCTGTCGCAGGTTCGAATCCTGCCTCGGGCATGGATGTGTGTGGTGTCCTTAGGTTAGTTAGGTTTAAGTAGTTCAAAGTTCTAGGGGACTGATGACCTCAGAAGTTAAGTCCCATAGTGTTCAGAGCCATTTGAACCTTTGAATATATCTTTATCCAGACTCATTACTAAATTCCTAAGGCATTCATCAACGATTTCTCGTTAGCAGGTCCACTAACATATCCTGCTCGCACATTTGTGTGTCCGTTGTTGCATTGCTAATGATGGAAGAACCTAATTCCTCAGTGATGTTAATTTTAAATTTTAAAGATGTAACTGATGCACAGACTAATTCTGCAGCTATACCTCTATTAACAAAAAAATGGTTCAAATGGGTCTGAGCACTATGGGACTTAACTTCTGAGGTCATCAGTCCCCTTAGAACTACTTAAACTTAACTAACCTAAGGACATCACACACGTCCATGCCCGAGGCAGGATTCGAACCTGCAACTGTAGCGGTCGCGCTGTTCCAGACTGTGGCACCTAGAACCTCTATTAACAGTCCATAATTCCATAACCGAATCATTATTTTCTTGTGATTCACCTCCTTCGTCAAAGCTGGCATGGCATTTTTTCCTTAGCTCGTTGTCTTATTTCCTTCATCTCTCACCTCTGAATCGAAGTTCTCCCCTACAGCATTTCGTATTACTTTTCTGGAACCGCTCTTAGACCAGTTACGAGAAGCTACGTAAATTTTACTTCATATACCGAAAACTCGTAGCCTACTACACCAGCACTAAGCTTTACTAAACTTTCAGCAGATTCACTAATACCGTTGAACCCTCGTAATCCGCTCTTTGCTTCACAAAAAATAGAAACACAAAATTTCCTAACACATTTCTTGTAACCGACGCAAAGTATCCCCATAGCAAAATAATTCCCCAAATTTTCAAGGTAGAGCAAGACATACGTTAACATTTGAAGACATTGCTGTTCCAGGAGCACAGCAAGAGAATAGAATGATCGGATACATAAAAAGAAAGACATTCATTAAACACATCTACCTGTCTGTGTGTTACAATCTGATTGTTCCTCAAATGGTTCTGGTGAGCAATACATAGATCCATGGCAGGATACGCAGTGTATAAGATTTCTACTGTTTAGTAATATTTATTAATAATAATATTTATCAATAATAAACGTGTATCGGGAGGACAGATTACACGCTATAGGAAGGGCAATGATCATTGTAGTTGACAAAAATATTGTCTCTATAGAGGTTTAAATAGGGTGAGACTGTGAAGTCATCTAGTTCGTATAACAGGTCCAGATGGAACCAAGTTAACTGTTGGTAGCCTTTACTGGCCACCCACACCTTACATTAACCCGCCAAGGTCGCTGATGTTCCACTTGTCGCAGCGATCGTGGATTTTCCATTGCCCAATAGTACATATTATGCCGGTTTACGTTATCGCTGTTGGTGAATGACGCTTCGTCGCTAAATAAAACGCGTGCAAAGAATCTGTCACCGTCCCGTAATTTCTCTTCACGACGTTCCAAGTCGTCGCCATGCAATTCCTGATGCATAGAAATATGGTACGGTTGCAATCGATGTTGATGTAGAATTCCCAACACCGACGTTTTCGAGATTCCCGATTCTCCCGCAATTTGTATGCTACTGATGTGCGGATTAGCCACGACAGCAGCTAAAACACCTACTTGGGCATCATCATTTGTTGGAGGTCGTGGTTGACGTTTCACACGTGGCTAAAGACTTCCTGTTTCCTTAAATAACGTAACTATCCGGCGAACGGTCCGGACACTTAGATGATGATGTCCAGGATACCGAGCAGCATACATAGCACACGCCCGTTGGGCATTTTTATCACAATAGTCATACATCAACACGATATCGACCTTTTCCGCAATTGGTAAACGGTCCATTTTAATAGGGGTAATGTATCACGAAGCAAATACCGTCCACACTGGCGGAATGTTACGTGATACCACGTACTTATACGTTTGTCACTATTACAGTGCCATCTATCACAAAGCGAAAAAAGTGGTCCAACTAAAATATTTGTATTTCTTTACGTACTACACGAATATGTAATAAAATATGGGGGTTCCTATTTTTAAAAACGCAGTTGATATCCGTTTGACCTATGGCAGCGCCATCTAGCAGGCCAACCATAGCGCCATCTGGTTTCACTGTCGGTGTAATGTCACGCATTCTTCGTTGACAATATGTGCCACAGCCTCTTCTTCATGTAGCTCCGAAACAAATGAAAGTGGGCCCCCAGTACTCTTCATGTGGATTTTCATCCTCTTTCGGTAATTACACTGTGCTAATTTAATGCGCTTCCACACCAGATTACTCGCCGAGCCATTACATATTTAGCAACACTGCGTTACGACCGCTTCTCAACAAAAGAAACGCTGCGCGACTCGACTTGTCTACCTCTATCAGCACTCTCCTACATTCTCCTCTGCATTGTACTGAATTGCCGACGGGCTTGCGTGATCAGTGATAATGCAACTGCCAATTCACCATACACTCTGACAACATCGTATCGCCCTGATTAAGCCAATGCGTCTATTTACCCTAGTTTACAACTAACATTTATTTAACTACACAATAAGAAATCATATCATTTCATTATACTTATTTACAATCTTTGATTCATAGAAAAAATACATCGAAAAGTAAAACTGAAAGGAAGAAATTCGGTAGTCCAAAGAATTGTTGTATTACAAGTGTTTCTGCTAGAAAGAGAGATAAGTAGGTGTTAGCATCTCACTTAGACAATGAATTGCAATCATTTAGTAGCAGTGTGATGAACATAGGGGAAAAGTTTAAACTGATTTTAAATCGTGCTATGGACAAGTATGTGTTTAGTAAGCGGATTAAGGACGGAAAAGAACCACCATAGTTTAGCAACGAAATTCGATGAAGCAAAGGCTGTAGCCCTCTCGGTTCAATAGAGGATGCGCAAATGGAGACAGGCAGAGGGTAGTTGAGATTCGTGAGTCTGTGAAAAAATCCATGATCGAAGTACACAACTGTTACCGGCGAGTTTAGCAAAGGATCTGGTCGAGAACCCCTGGAAAATTCTGGTCCTATCTAATATCACAAGCAGGTATAAGGCTTCCAGGAAGTCACTCGTTGACCAGTATGGAGTGAAAGATGGAGATAGCAAAACAAAAGCTGAATTTTTAAATTCTGCTTTTAAGAAATCGTTCACGCAGTACAATCGTACAAACGTACCGGCATTTGACCATCAGACATAGTCGCGTACGTATGACATAGTAATGAGAATCGCTAGCGTAGAGAAATGTGTGAAAGTGTTGAAAGCAAGTACGTCGTTAGGTCCGTATGGAACCCCAGTTAGGTTTATGAAGAGTATTCTACAGCATTGGCCCCTTACCTTGCAGCTACCGCGAATCTCACGCCCAGCGCAGAGTCCCAAGTGACTTGAAAAAAGTGTAGGTGACTCCCATATATAATAAGGGCAGAAGAACAGACCCGAAAAATTACAGAGCAATATCTTTAACATCAGTATGCTGCAGGATTCTAGAACATATTCTGATTTCAAATGGTTCAAATGGCTCTGAGCACTATGGGACTTAACAGCTCAGGTCATCAGTCCCCTAGAACTTAGAACTACTTAAACCTAACTAACCTAAGGACATCACACACATCCATGCCCGAGGCAGAATTCGAACCTGCGACTGTAGCGGTCGCGCGGTTCCAGACTGTATTACCTAGAACCGCTCGGCCACTCCGGCCGGCATATTCTGATTTCGAAGATCATAAATTTCCCAAATGTCGAAAAGCTTGTGCCCACGCCTCAGTACAAATCTAGAAAGCATCGCTTGTGTGGAACTCAGCATGCCCTTTTATCACTTGATATGCTGTTAACTAAGGATGGAAGGCAATGGTCAGATTCCATATTCCTAGGTATCCGGAAATTATTTGGAACGATACTCCACTGCATACTATTAACGAAGGTACGTGTTTATGGAAAATGTTCCCGGATATGTGTGACCCGAAGACTCCTTATGTAACATAACCCAGTATATTGTCCTCGACGGCGAGTGTTCAGAGACACTGAATCGAAAAGGGTGTCGCAGGGAAGTGTGATTGGACCCCTACTACTGTCTGTATACTTAAATGATATGGTGGACAGGGTTAGTAGGAGTCTGCACATGTTTGCTGACGATGCTGTGGTGTATGGGAAAATGTCAGATACGATTGACTGTGGGATGATACAAGATGATTTAAACAAAATTTGTAGGTGGTGTGATGAATCGCAGTTTGCTCTAAATGTAGAAAAAATTTAAGTTGATTCAGATGAGTAGGAAAAACCAACTCGTAATGTTCGGTTGCAGGTTAGTAGTGTCCTGTTTGATTAAGTTACGCTACGTTGCAATGCGATATGAAGTGGAACGAGCGTAGGAGGATTGTCGTAGGGAAGGCGATGGTCGACCTCGGTTTATCGGCATAATTTTAGGGAAGTTTGCTTCACCTGTAAAGGAGACCGAGTATAGGACGCTAGTGTGACCTTTTATTGAGTACTGCTCGAATGTTTGGGATACGTACGAGGCCTGTTTAAAGGCGGGCTGCTAGAATTTTTACCTGTAGGTTCGAACAACATGTAAGTGTTACAGAGATGCTTAGGAATTCAAATGGGAATCACTGAATAAAGGCAACGTTCTTTTCGAGGAATACTATTGAGAAAATTTAGAGAACTGGCATTTGAGGCTGACGGCAGATCGACTCTGTGGCCATCAATATATACTCGTATTTCGCGTAAGCAGCTCCAAGATAAAATCCGAGAAATTAGAGCTCATACAGAGGCAAATAGACGATCGCTTTTCCCTCGCTCTATCCGTGAACTAAACAGGAAGGGAAACAGCTAGTAGTGGTACAGGGTACGAAAATCAAATAGCTCCAAGCACTATGGGACTTAACATCTGAGGTCATCATTCTCATAGACTTAGAACTACTTAAACCTAACTAACCTAAGGACATCGCACACATCCATGCCCGAGACAGGGTATGAACCTGCGACCGTAGCAGCAGCGCGGTTTCCAGACTGAAGTGCCTAGAGCCGCTCGGCCTCAGTGGCTGGCTACAGGGTACCCTCCGCCACTCGCTGTAAGGTGGCTTGCGGGGTATGTATGTATGTGGACTGCTGAAAATGTGGGAAGAGACTGTATCTAAGTGAACTACCCTGACAGGCGTTTGCCGTGTATAATTCTAAGGTGGAGGTGTGAGATGCTGAAATGTAAGATACGTCCAATGTTGTACTAAAACTGAGGGGAAGCGGCTGTACATCAAAGTATATGTCCTGTTAGTTTTTTATACACTTGTATCACTATCTTCTGCATTGGTGGGAGGGAAGTTCGGCAGGTATTCATATAAGAGTATAGTCGCCAGTGGCCATATCTATTCAGCTCAATCAGTTGGTGACGTGGCGAAACATAGTAACTGCAGAAAGCAAACGATTGATTTACGTTACATCTGGTCATTTTATGTTTAATTAACATTGACAGACGAACAAAACAAAAGATAAAATTAATTTCTTTTTATATGTAAAGTTTCACATGTGCACGAGCCAGAGGAAAGCGGGAGAGTTAAGAGAATTTTAAATTCATCCCCACCTGTAACTGTGGCTCAAGGCCCATATACTCGAATAACACCAGAAAAAGATGCATAGATCATCATATTATGACTACGAGATGGTTAATCGTGAGTAGGAAGTCAAAGTCACCCATTAGGCATTTGTATGAGCGGTTCTTGGAGGATGAATATCGGGGTTCGAGTAACTAATCTGCTATACATTTGTGAACAAAGGACGAGGAATTCAAGGAGATTGCCGAGATATATCTGACTGCTGACTCATGTCACAGAGTAAACGAAGTCTCATCGAATATGAAACGAATCTCGAGAGCGACACATACCACCAAGAAGTTTCGGTCATCTGTGAATTAAGTGTTGTCGCCCATCAGGAGGCGAATTGCTCCAAGTCTAGTCGCGGTAATCGGAAGGCAGCTCACGTCGGAGTGTTGTGTCTGCGACCATCGACAGTGCTAGAGTCCTTGCACCTGAGAAACTAGAAACCGAATGACTCTCGTTACTTCCTTTCTTAGCCCTACTGCGGCTCTAAATAAGAAAAGCGAAAGCCATATCCCTTTTGTGTTAAATTTCGGGGACTAAGAAACAGGACACGGAAAAACTGACATTCTGCCATCCCCTTCTCAAGAAATAGGGCAGAAATTTCCACTAAAGATTACTTGAGAGAGAAGAAGAAAATGAGCAAAGGAGACATCTCATCCACTCCCTCCTTAGTTAGAGTGGGCGGAAATTAAATGTATGAAACAACTAGAGGTTGCTTTCACTATAAGAAACCAGCTGGTAGTTAGTATGACCTTTTCAATATGTGTACAAATATGTGGGAAATATGTTAAATGTAAGCCAAGCACCAGGCAAAAAGCTTGAAGTGTGTGGATTAAATCTGAAAAATTCATGGTTTTCACGCGACCAGTTACGTGTTGTGTGCTCATTTGTGTTTGCAGAAGATGGAAGACATAAAAAGTATTGTATATCTCAAAGCAATTGAATAAAGTGTTTCAAATTATATTTAATGTGCGACAAATAATTGCCTTCCATTTATTTTGTACACGTAATTCTGTCTGCTTGGTAACTGCTTTCCTACAAAAAAGTAAGAGAGGCATTACAACACACGTCGTTCAAAGGCAGTAGGTGATCAAGAAGAAAATTGCTTTTCTCGAGGCAGAATGCTTTCTCAGAAGCATTTAATGATACCATATGATGGACTTTTGTTTCAGAAATAATTGTATGAAGGGTAATCAATTTACTTAGGTATGGCCATGAATGTGATAATTTTCGGAATAGAAAACAATTTAGTAACTACACTTTAGTTACATTCATGATTACTGATTGTACCTGATGCACACAAGTGGATTCATATTATTAATGTCAATTAGCTCGTTACGCAGGATAAAATACGAAATCCATCTCCACATAATGATCTTCTCAAACAGTTTATTTTTCTGTCATCTGTGACTGGTTTGTTGGTGCCCACCGCAGTTCCTTTCTTGTGCTAACCTCTTCACTTCAGAGTAGCACTTGCACCCAACTTTCTCAATTATTTGTTCGATACATTCCAATCTTTGTTTTCCCTGGAATTTTTACCATCTACAGCTCCCTCAAGTACAGCAGCAATTGATCCTTGGTGTGTTAACACGTGTCAAATCACCCTGTCCCAATACTACTCGCTGCTGCACACACACTATATGGAAATTTGTGGTAAGTTCCTATGGGACCAAACTGCTGAGGTTATCGGTCCCTGGGCTTACACAGTACTTAATCTAACTTAAACCAACTTACGCTAAGGACAACATACACACCCATGCCCGAGGAAGGATTCGAACCTCCGACGGGGTGGGGGGAGCAGCGCAATCCGCGGCAAGGCGCCCTAGAACGCGC
This sequence comes from Schistocerca nitens, assembly GCF_023898315.1. Lineage (NCBI taxonomy): Eukaryota > Metazoa > Arthropoda > Insecta > Orthoptera > Acrididae > Schistocerca > Schistocerca nitens. Next base: position 955,075,862 of record NC_064615.1, read on the forward strand.
GCCTACTCAGCGCGGCTCACACCATATGAAATTGCTCCCAATACGAGCCTAACAACTGATTGTTCACTAAACTTAACTCCCACCGGCTGATGAAACTGTTGTTTTCTCAGCTACAATTTGTTATTTGTCAGCTGAATCCTGTAGTTGTGATCCCTTACGTCGAGAAAATAGGTTTAAAAGAATGGGATGGTCTGAGGGATGGAGAGTCTCGGGAACTGGGTCTGTTGCGTCAGTCAGCAATGACCTTGTAAGCCAGAGTGTCAGTATTCTGAGCACCAACGACAGAAGTCAAACAACACGTTCTCTCACGTCCTGGGCAGTTCTCGAGCGTAGCGGGCTAAATAGCGGTATTTTCAATGTATGTAGTCATTAAGGACAGAGTGGTAACTGGTCACGTGTCAGCTTGCGATGATTCGAAACTCCGTGTAGCAAACAATGGCTGGGTCTACACATCCGCCGCTGCTCCCTTTCGGGGTCGATGGCGATGTCGATATCGATGTGCTTGCACAGAAGTAGGGGTGGGAGTAGCGCTCATTTGTCAATTACAAGTGGCGGTGGCGTGACGGCCGTATTAGCCGGTGACAGGCGGCAGCACGCGTAATGGCTAACCCCACCCCAATAACACGTGGCATAGGATGCCGCCACATACAGCCCGTTGTGTCCGAGGCGGGATTTACTACCTGTTCACAACAGTTGAGGCACGCATTATGTGGCAGGCAGAGACGAGATGGACGGTCGGTGTCTAGTTACTGTGATAGCAACCCTTCCATCTACCAAAAATCTTAACTAGTAGTAGAATGGGGTTGGGGTTAGGGGCTTAAGGTGATCTTCATTTCTCCAGGGTGGAGAGGAGCGACAATTTGGGGAACGAGGCCATTTTAATGAAGAGAGGGTCCTGGGGATCACGATGGAGTTAGACATTCTGTTTTTGCTTTGCTCATTGTGCCTTTAGTTCCTATCATACCATGTCTAACTGACTTTAACTTTCGAAAATTTCGCAAGATAGTATTAGGTTGATGCGTAAGTCCGTAGCATTTTTGTTTCGCATGCTGGTTTTCCGGTTACTATGGTTTTTTTATCGATTGTCATTCTTTATTTGTACACTCCTGGAAATTGAAATAAGAACACCGTGAATTCATTGTCCCAGGAAGGGGAAACTTTATTGACACATTCCTGGGGTCAGATACATCACATGATCACACTGACAGAACCACAGGCACATAGACACAGGCAACAGAGCATGCACAATGTCGACACTAGTACAGTGTATATCCACCTTTCGCAGCAATGCAGGCTGCTATTCTCCCATGGAGACGATCGTAGAGATGCTGGATGTAGTCCTGTGGAACGGCTTGCCATGCCATTTCCACCTGGCGCCTCAGTTGGACCAGCGTTCGTGCTGGACGTGCAGACCGCGTGAGACGACGCTTCATCCAGTCCCAAACATGCTCAATGGGAGACAGATCCGGAGATCTTGCTGGCCAGGGTAGTTGACTTACACCTTCTAGAGCACGTTGGGTGGCACGGGATACATGCGGGCGTGCATTGTCCTGTTGGAACAGCAAGTTCCCTTGCCGGTCTAGGAATGGTAGAACGATGGGTTCGATGACGGTTTGGATGTACCGTGCACTATTCAGTGTCCCCTCGACGATCACCAGTGGTGTACGGCCAGTGTAGGAGATCGCTCCCCACACCATGATGCCGGGTGTTGGCCCTGTGTGCCTCGGTCGTATGCAGTCCTGATTGTGGCGCTCACCTGCACGGCGCCAAACACGCATACGACCATCATTGGCACCAAGGCAGAAGCGACTCTCATCGCTGAAGACGACACGTCTCCATTCGTCCCTCCATTCACGCCTGTCGCGACACCACTGGAGGCGGGCTGCACGATATTGGGGCGTGAACGGAAGACGGCCTAACGGTGTGCGGGACCGTAGCCCAGCTTCATGGAGACGGTTGCGAATGGTCCTCGCCGATACCCCAGGAGCAACAGTGTCCCTAATTTGCTGGGAAGTGGCGGTGCGGTCCCCTACGGCACTGCGTAGGATCCTACGGTCTTGGCGTGCATCCGTGCGTCGCTGCGGTCCGGTCCCAGGTCGACGGGCACGTGCACCTTCCGCCGACCACTGGCGACAACATCGATGTACTGTGGAGACCTCACGCCCCACGTGTTGAGCAATTTGGCGGTACGTCCACCGGGCCTCCCGCATGCCCACTACACGCCCTCGCTCAAAGTCCGTCAACTGCACATATGGTTCACGTCCACGCTGTCGCGGCATGCTACCAGTGTTAAAGACTGCGATGGAGCTCCGTATGCCACGGCAAACTGGCTGACACTGACGGCGGCGGTGCACAAATGCTGCGCAGCTAGCGCCATTCGACGGCCAACACCGCGGTTCCTGGTGTGTCCGCTGTGCCGTGCGTGTGATCATTGCTTGTACAGCCCTCTCGCAGTGTCCGGAGCAAGTATGGTGGGTCTGACACACCGGTGTCAATGTGTTCTTTTTTCCATTTCCAGGAGTGTAGTTCACTGTTGCTATATGAGTTCATATATTGTCATTTTAGTCATCTGCAGGGAGTGAGTGGCAGTGCACGGCGCGCTGGAAATTGGACTGCCAAGCGGAGATGGTTCAAATGGCTCTGAGCACTATGGGACTTAACATCTGAGGTCATCAGTCTCTTAGAACTTAGAACTACTTAAACCTAACTAACCTAAGGACATCACTCACATCCATGCCCGAGGCAGGATTCGAGACTGCGACAGCCAGGCGGAGAAATCGGAACATTTCCTGCATATTCTTTTGTTTCAGCTCAACAGAGGGGTGAGAACAGCGGACGCAGCTAGAAGCACTTGCAACGTGAGTGGGGATAATGCCTGTGGACAGAGCACGGCAGGTAAATGGTTTTCCCTGCGTACCCCCTGCTGGACTGACAAAAAAACACTATACAGGAGTTGGGTTGGATAAACATTCCTTAACCAAGGAATTCAACTGATCTTGTACCCTCAGGTTTTCACCTTTTCCGCTATCTGTCGGATAGCCATAGCCTTCAAGGAACTTCTTTTCCGTATGAAAATGCGCTCCGAACATGGCATGACGATTTCTTCGCCTACATACCACGTGATATATACAGTCGCTGAACAGAGTAGTACCCCGTTGGGAGACTGTTGTAAATAGTGAAGGAGAATATGTTATTAATGACTAAAGTCTCTGTTACGTGTAACTGTCATGTATATTTAACTTATGGAAAAACTCTACAAACTTAAGCATTAACCAGTACATGACAAATTAATGCAGTAGTATGGAGTTGGTTAATATTCTGGTTACCAGTTAGTTTATACATGAGCTACTCTGTCCCCCCGTCCCCAAGGTCTTTAAAGAACCAGACTCCCATGTAGAAAACAGCTTCAAACGTTTGATTACTTTAGATATGATGAACCATGGACCTTGCCGTTGGTGGGGAGGCTTGCGTGCCTCAGCGATACAGATAGCCGTACCAAAGTTGCAATAAAAATGGAGGGGTATCTGTTGAGAGGCCAGACAAAAATGTGGTTCCTGAAGAGGGGCAGCAGCCTTTTCAGTAGTTGCAGGGGCAACAGTCTGGATGATTGACTGATATGACCTTCTAACACTAACCAAAACAGCCTTGCTGTGCTGGTACTGCGAACGGCTGAAAGCAAGGGGAAACTACAGCCGTAATTTATACCGAGGGCATGCAGCTTTACTGTATGGTTAAATGATGATGGCGTCTTCTTGGTTAAAATATTCTGGAGGTAAATTAGTCCACCATTCGGATCTCCGGGCAGGGACTACTCTTGAGGACGTCGTTAGCAGGAGAAAGAAAACTGGCATACTACGGATCGGAGCGTGGAATGTCAGATCCCTTAATCGGGCAGGTAGGTTAGAAAATTTAAAAAGGGAAATGCATAGGTTAAAGTTAGATATAGTGGGAATTAGTGAAGTTCGGTGGCAGGAGGAACAAGACTTTTTGTCAGGTGACTACAGGGTTATAAACACAAAATCAAATAGGGGTAGTGGAGGAGTAGGTTTAATAATGAACAAAAAAATAGGAGTGCGGGTAAGCTACTACAAACAGCATAGTGAACGCATTATTGTGACCAAGATAGACACGAAGCCCACGCCTACTACAGAAGTACAAGTTTATTTGCCAACTAGCTCTGAAAATTGCGAAGAAATTGAGGAAATGTATGATGAGATAAAAGAAATTATTCAGACAGTGAAAGGAGACGAAAATTTAATAGTCATGGGTGACTGGAATGCGATTGTAGGGAAAGGAAGAGAAGGAGATGTAGTAAGTGCTTATGGATTGGGGATTAGAAATGAAAGAGGAAGCCGCCTGGTAGAATTTTGCACAGAGCATAACTTAATCATAGCTAACACTTGGTTCAAGAATCAGGAAAGAAGGTTGTATACATGGAAGAATCCTGGAGATACTAGAAGGTATCAGATAGATTATACTGTATAATGATAAAACAGAGATTTAGGAACCAGGTCATAGATTGTAAGACATTTCCAGGGGCAGGTGTGGACTCTGACCACAATCTATTGGTTATGAAATGTAGATCAAAACTGAGTAAACTGCAAAAAGGTGGGAATTTAAGGAGATGGGACCTGGATAAACTGACTAAACCAGAGGTTGTACAGAGTTTCAGGGAGAGCATAAAGGAAAAATTGACAAGAATGGGGGAATGAAATACAGTAGAAGAAGAATGGGTAGCTTTGAGAGATGAAATAGTGAAAGCAGCAGAGGATCAAATAGGTAAAAAGACGAGGGCTAATAGAAATCCTTGGGTAACAGAAGAGATATTGAATTTAATTGATGAAAGGAGAAAATACAGAAGTGCAGTAAATGGAGCAGGCAACAAGGAATACAAACGTTTCAAAAATGAGATCGACAGGAAGTGCAAAATGGCTAAGCAGGCATGGCTAGAGGAGAAATGTAAGGATGTAGAGGCTCATCTCACTAGGGGTAATATAGATACTGCCTACAGGAAAATTAAAGAGACCTTTGGAGAAAAGAGTACCACTTGTATGAATATCAAGAGCTCAGATGGAAACACAGTTCCAAGCAAAGAAGGGAGAGCAGATAGGTGGAAGGAGTATATAGAGGGTCTATACAAGGGCGATGTACTTGAGGACAAAATAATGGAATTGGAAGAGGATGTAATGAAGATGAAATGCGAGATATTATATTGCGTGAAGAGTTTGAAAGAGCACTGAAAGACCTGAGTCGAAACTAGTCCCGGGATTAGACAACATTCCATTTCAGAAAATTACTAAGTGTTCCTTGTAAACGGACTCTCACTGAATTTTGATAAGACACAGGACATACAGTTCCGTACAGTGAATGGTATGACGCCATTAATAAATATAGACCTTAATCAGAAGCATATAGCTAAGGTAGAATATTGCAAATTTTTAGGTGTGTCCTTTGATGAGAGATTAAATTGGAAGAAACACATTGATGATCTGCTGAAACGTTTGAGTTCAGCTACTTATGCAATAAGGGTCATTGCAAATTTTGGTGATAAACATCTTAGTAAATTAGCTTACTACGCCTATTTTCACTCATTGCTTTCATATGGCATCATATTTTGGGGTAATTCATCACTGAGGAATAAAGTATTTATTGCACAAAAGCGTGTAATCAGAATAATAGCTGGAGTCCACCCAAGATCATTCTGCAGACATTTATTTAAGGATCTAGGGATATTCACAGTAGCTTCTCAGTATATATACTCTCTTATGAAATTTGTTATTAACAACCAAACCCAATTCAAAAGTAATAGCAGTGTGCATAACTACAATACTAGGAGAAAGGATGATCTTCACTATTCAAGATTAAATCTAACTTTGGCACAGAAAGGGGTGAATTATACTGGCACTAAAGTCTTTGGTCACTTACCAAATAGTATCAAAAGTCTGACAGATAACCAACAAGTATTTAAGAAGAAATTAAAGGAATTTCTGAATGCCATCTCCTTCTACTCCATAGAGGAATTTTTAGATATAAATTAAGAAAAAAAATATTTAAAAAAATTTAAAAAATAAAAATAAAAAATAAAGAAAAAAAAACACAATAAAATAAAGTTGTTATATTAACTTAAGTATGTTGTTAAATTAACCTAATTATGTCATGTATTGGAAAATTCGACTCGTTCCACATCATTACGAAATATCGTATTCATGATCCATGGAACTAGTATTAATCTAATCTAATCTAATCTAATCTGACGGCCTTGGGAGAGCCAGTCCTGACAAAATGACAAAACTCTACCATCTGGTGAGCAAGATGTATGAGACAGGCGAAATTCCCTCAGATTTCAAGAAGAATATAATAATTTCAATCCCAAAGAAAGCAGGTGTCGACAGATGTGGTAAATACCGAACCATCAGTTTAATAAGTTACAGCTGCAAAATACTAACGCGAATTCTTTACAGACGAATGGAGAAACTAGTAGAAGCCTACCTCAGGGAAGATCAGTTTGGATTCCGTAGAAACGTTGGAACACGTGAGGCAATACTGACGCTAAGACTTATCTTAGAAGAACGATTAAGGAAAGGCAAACCAACGTTTCTAGTATTTGTAGACTTAGAGAAAGCTTTTGACGATGTTGACTGGAATACTCTCTTTCAAATTCTGAAGGTGGCAGGAGTAAAACACAGGGAGCGAAAGGCTATCTACAATTTGTACAGAAACCAGATGGCAGTTATAAGAGTCGAGGGATATGAAAGGGAAGCAGTGGTTGGGAAGGGAGTGAGACAGCGTTGTAGCCTCTCCCCGGTGTTATTCAATCTGTCTATTGAGCAAGCAGTAAAGGAAACTAAAGAAAAATTTGAAGTAGGTATTAAAGTCTATGGAGAAGAAATAAAAACTTTGAAGTTTGCCGATGACATTGTAATTATGTCAGAGACAGCAAAGGACTTGGAAGAGCAGTTGAATGGAATGGACAGTGTCTTGAAAGGAGGATATAAGATGAACATCAACAAAAGCAATACGAGGGTAATGGAATATAGTCGAGTTAACTCGGGTGATGCTGAGGTAATTAGATTAGGAAATGAGATACTTAAAGTAGTAAAGAAGTTCTGCTATTTGGGGAGCAATGTAACTGATCATGGTCGAAGTAGAGAGGATAGGAAATGTAGACTGGCAATTTAGAGAAAAGCGTTTCGGAAGAAGAGAAGTTTGTTAACATCAAGTATAGATTTAAGTGTAAGGGAGTCGTTTGTGAAAGTAATTGTTTGGCGCGTAGCCATGTATGGAAGTGAAACATGGACGATAAATAGTTTGGACAAGATGAGAAAAGATGCTTGGGAAATGTGGTGCTACAGAAGAATGCTGAAGATTACATAGGTAGATGACATAACTAATGAGGAGATATTGAATAGACTTGGGGATATGAGGAGTTTGTGGCACAACTTGACTAGAAGAGGGGATCGGTTGGTAGGACATGTTCTGAGGCATCACAGGATCACCAGTTTAGTATTGGAGGGCAGCGTGGAGGGTAAAAATCGTAGAGGGAGACCAAGAGATGAGACCAAGTTGGTGGCAACAATTTTGAACACACTTAAGACAATCTTCATGTGAAGAGGCACATTAAATCATACTAGAAAAGAGGGAACGTTAATGTGTGAAAGGAATAAAATGGTCTACGTACACAGGGTATGACAAGGGGTGGGGGTTGACATCTCTATTCGCCATTTGGTACATATACTTAAATCACTTACACACTCATGTGATTAATAAATAATGTACACCTTCATGAACTACGGGCTACTTGGAACGGTGCAGGAAGCTTATGCCAAAGGCACGGAATCTGCCACAAAGTTTTAAATAATCCTAAAAAAATGTTTTCTAAGTAATAATTCGGGCAGTAGGTAGCTATTCTACACTGATATTAATGTTCTATACAACACAACGATGTTGTTGTTGTGGTCTTCAGTCCTGAGACTGGTTTCATGCAGCTCTCCGTGCTACTCTATCCTGTGCAAGCTTCTTCATCTCCCAGTACCTACTGCAACCTGCATCCTTCTGAATTTGTTTAGTGTATTCATCTTTAGGGCTCCCTCTACGATTTTTACCCTCCACACGTCCCTCCAATACTAAATTGGTGATCCCTTTATGCCTCAGAACATGTCCTACCAACCGATCGCTTCTTCTAGTCAAGTTGTACCACAAACTTCTCTTCTCCCCAATCCTATTCAATACCTCCTCATTAGTTATATGATCTACCCATCTAATCTTCAGCATTCTCAACGCAACGTAACATACTTAATTAGCTATGAAACCACGAAGAAATGGTGTGGTGGCAGTACTCAAGAAGAAATAATCATTAAAAGAAGTCGAGACTCTCACATAAACCTTCCTTATCTTTAATAGTGAGCAAAATAAGGAATAGACGTGGTGTGTGGTGGAAGAAGCCCATTTTCAAGACACGCTATCGCCAACAATATACTTGAAAAAATAATCATTAATTAATAATTCGTATGGGATGTACGTAGTCATTCTACAAGGATTTTAATGTATTACGAGATGCACTGCACCATGGCGTACAAGATGTGAAACGATGAACACATAATGAATAGAGACAAGCAGAGGTCTTCATGCTGGTCACGAAGAAACAATGTCTAAACTGTGATAAACTTCACCTGAATTTGTATGCGAGCTGTCTACGACAAAACATTAACAAACTATGAAACCTTGATGCTTAAGGCATGGGATACTTGGGGACGTATCTGTGGTTGAGCCTTGCCCAAGCGATGGTCATCAGACTACACTCTTGCTTCGAAATTTAACAAACGAACGAAAATTAGGGGATCTCAGCTAAGAGAACTTTTAACATGGCAGCGCGTCGGCAACCGTGAATAATTTAATGATTATAAAGAATCCACCTCGAATGCAAATTGAAACCGGATGTTGACCTAGTTTTCGGCGCGGATAACCACGTCTTCTTCGGAACACACTAAAACTACAAACTGCCTAGAGAGGCATGATCCAACATCAATACAGAACGCCCAAAAGAGCAAAAGACTGGCATAAAATGTAAAATAAACGGTACGTGTGTACCATGTCAATAGCTGTACTTAGCTCAAACCTCAGAAGCGTGCTTCCTCACCCCGGCCGACGTTCGGTGGGCCGCGGGCTCTCAGGTAAACCTGCCCAACGAACGTTGGCTGGGGTGAGGAAGCACGCTTCTGAGGTTTGAGCTAAGTACAGCTATTGACATGGTACACACGTACCGTTTATTTTACATTTTATGCCAGTCTTTTGCTCTTTTGGGCGTTCTGTATTAATGTTGGACCATTTCTCTTTAGGCAGTTCGTAGTTTTAGTGTGTTCCGAGGAAGGCGTGGTTATCAGCGCCATACCTAGGTCAACGTCCGGTTTCAATTTGCAATCGAGGCGGATTCTTTATAATCATTAGATCTCAACTAACTTTCCTAACGTAGATGACAACCAAAGAAAAGTGATTAGATGATTCTGCAACTAAATAATTCATTCCAATACCCATGAACACTATTTAGACGAAGCAGCTCTACAGCATATCAATTACCATGCCTGAGCCTCATGGTCTGTCATGGCGGACCCCGAGAAACGTTTCCACATTCAAAAATGTGGTCGGGAGAAAAGTACTGGTTGAATCTAGCCAGCTACTGCACGACACACTTCTAACCTGCCATACATCAGCCAGAATGCATACACTCCATTCATAATTTATCCATGAAAAAGAAAAGAAAATAACATTTTCAAAATGTACTGGTGGCAGACGAGAGGATGTGAAGTTCAGTGCATGGTTTGCGTATATGCAATGAAGCTTTTGCTGAAGGGAACAACAAATTCTGGTGACTTTGATATAATGGAGACACACACAAGTCATGTTTTAATTCTTTACTGTGAGAATTTCAGATGAAGGATGCTGAAAGCATTATTTTATTATAGTGTGGATCACGTTCAGTAATCAGAATTGGTAGAATTTTTTCACTCATTCTGCAAAGAAATATTACACGTAGAGAGGAAAATTCCCCCCTCCCCCTGTGACATACCTTAATTTTGTTTTTCATATTTCCATCCCAGGACAGATCTTGTATTATTTATTGTTTGTTATGCATTTCTCCCAACTAGAACAAAAAAACTAAGTGCATCTATTTATTACTTTATATGCAGTAGTCACAAAATTCTGACTCATCCCCTAGTCTTTATTTCTTGCTAAATCTGGTCGCAATGGAAGTACAAGTACCAATGCCTCTGTGGTTGCACACATAAGAACTAAAACTTACAATACACTCGTTTCCATTGAGTCACTTACACAGAAAGGGACGACAAGGACGAGAAACGATGTTCACCAGTAAATAAAGGAACAGGTCGGTCAATCCATTCTCCAGGATAATATGGCGCAAGAAAATCAGCCTAACAGATGCGCAACATGCCAACGGCCTTGTCGCCGTGGTAACACCCGTTCCCGTCAGATCATCGAAGTTACGCGTTGTCGTGCTTGGTTAGCACATGGATGGGCGGCCGTCAGATTCTGCCGATCGCTGTTGTCAAGCGGGGCGCACTCACCTCTTGTGAGTCTAACTGAAGATTACCTGATTGAGAAGTAGCAGCTCCGGTCATGCAAACTGGTAACGGCCGGGAGAGCGGCGTGCTGACGACGCGCCCCTCCATAAAGGCATCCAGTGACGTCTATCGGCTGAGAATAACATGGCTGTTGGTTGGTACTGGGTGGAACCCATTTTGACTGATCTTAGTCTATTTTTTTAGATGTGCAACATGCATCCAAGAATGTAACCTTAATGAAACGTTCACTGTGGTATAGTTTCGACTTCCACAAGCCAATGTGATGACAGCAGATGTTGTGTCTTGTAGTCAGTACACGTGGACTAAGTGGAAGAAGTCAGGCTCAGGCAATGCCTTGATGAGAGAATTTGTCGAAGCGTATTGGATGGGCCAAACTATTAGTAGCACTGGAGCATCGTTACTGACAGTGCAGAAGCTGCAACTATGTTATCATCACTTAACACTTCCGGGCTGAGATGCCGTGGTCCATACATAAAACTCTCCTCTGACGTTTCGCCTTCGACTGCGGAAGGCATTCTCCGAGGACAAGCGGCGAACTGCAACGAGAGCGCGAGTGAGCGCCGTATATGTAAGCCATCCAGAGGGCGTCGCTGTCAATCACGTGACGTCGGCTGTGCTGTAATCTCTGATATTGCCAACTTTCTCAATTGGAATTAATCGATTGTCACGCTGTTGGTGCAGTGTTGACATCCATATCTTATCCAGCTTAATGATTCATCTTTTCTGTTGAAATTATTGCAGTGTTTGGCAATCTCAATAGCCTCTCTGTACATTCGCACCTAATAATGTGACGTTTTTGCTATACGTTCGTCTCACTAAACTTTATTTCATGATCGCCTTCCTGAAACACATGATCCGCTACAGCCGATTTATCAATATGTCCGAGGCGGCAGCTCCTTATATGATCACCCAGACGGGTGTTGACGCTTCTTTTTGTTGTGCCTATATAGACCTTTCCACACCTGCATGGAATTTTGTAGACACCTGGTGTAGCTAGAGGATGACGTTTATCTCTTGCTTGCTATTGAGATTGCCAAACACTGCAATTATTTTAATGGGAAAGACTAAGGGGAGAGTTTTATATATATGGGCCATGGCATCTCAGTCCGGAGGTGTTAAGTATGCAAGTATGTAGTTCGTACATTGTGCCTGTACTCGGGATAGCACCGTGAACATGTATGGCATTTAGCCAGAACACAATGAGTACACTTTCAGTAGCAACAATATAATTTCATCAAATGTTGTAAAAGCAGTTGACTAACTTGAAAGATGGCTACGAAATCCTAGCGCTTATTCAACCACAAAGCTCTGAAAATGTGTGGTTGAAATTAAGTCTTATACTCTTTTCTTGCACGAAATTTAGATGCTAATTTCTGCTTCTCATTATACATATGTAGCGGATAGGGGTTTGAGCGAGATGCAGAAACTCCTGACGAAAGCAACTAACACATTATAGGTATTTGAAACGGGGTATGGTTTCTGAAGGTGTAATCAGACATGCGTCCATCAGGTACATGAGAGGGGTGACTTGAGACTGTAGTTGATGAAAGTGGCACCAGATGTCTGCAAGAGAGTCACAGTGTTCATCAACTTAATGTAATAAAAATCATCACTCAATAATAATTCGTAACCCTGAACCACTTAAATCGTACTGAACACAAATCGACATCACATATTGAGGAGCATGTAACGTTTTAGCTTTAATTTTGGTATGAAATCGTTACTAATAGCCAATGAAAGCGGGTTGAAAGCTGTGAGCTGTCAGGGGAAGTTAATCTTGCATTACTAAGCAACAGTTTCATGACTGGGTATCTAGTCTAGGTTTACCAAATTCCCAAACAGACTAACATTGATTATAATCTTTTACAGTCATACAACAACCGGTAATATATCTATATATAAAAAAGGAGAATTTAAATAAAAAGAAAGAAATCAGTTTATATTTGCAAATTTATTTTAAGATTGATCATTGAAATTTCAGCATATTATACGTGAGTTATACTGACCTGGTGCCTTATTTACGATTGTGAAAATGTGAGATTGGAATCTTACGGAACACATAAAATATGGAGCCAAGATTGGGAGACTGGATACAACACTGCATTCATAAAACAACACACAAAGAACATTGAAACACATGCAAGAGAAAGTTAACCACAACCAACAGATTCAAATTTTCAGTCAAAGAAATTACGTTCGTAGCACAATCCTGTCCGTCATGTAATTACCACACACTGGTATACTAAATTCATATTAACTCTTTGTGAAATCTTCCCAAGAAGAATAGCTGAGGGCTACTTTGATGATTCCACCACATGCTTCACGTGGTCAACTTGGTTTACAGAAAGCGTATAACTCCACAGTAATTTTGATAATAAAATAAATTCGATCGAAAAGCAATTGACAAAAGAAAAACCTTGAACTGGTTACTAACGTCTTACTATTAACCTGATGGGTCAAACAGTTATATAAGCACGTGGTACTGGTCTCGCAAAGTACACCCCACGTGGGTTGAACATAAAGAAAAGTTGCTATATTGAAAATATTGTTAAGACGAGACGTTATAATCACACAAGCATTCGCATTTAAGATTGATCTTAGTTAGAGTTACTGACCAACACGTGGTTCCACTTTACTCACAAAGTAATGACAAAGCAACTACCGCAAAATAATCTGAACTTGACACGAGAATTACACTACGCTGCAATTTAAGGTAACCTTAGATATTTTAGAGCTAACCCGAAATAAAAGTGATTAAATTCTCAGTTAGGCTGAACTTAACAAATCCATTGTCCTACGGACTTAGCAGACACGCGCTTAGCTGGAGATCTTACCATTTCAGACGCTCGCCACCGCCAGACTGCAACTCCCTACTGCCCAGCGTGCTTCCTGAGGGTCGCTCACAAAGACAAACGGAAGGGGCCAGAGGGGCAGCTTCCTATACCAACATGACAAGGGACGGACCGGACCATACTAAGAATAGAAACCTCTTTGCTTTTAGGAACCGTAGCTACCTGTTCCGACGTTGGTCCCACTGTTCTCTAGCAGACAGCCTTGTCTGCTACCCTCAAGCATGCAACTACAAACACATTTGATCATTCATCCTCTCACACAGAAGGGAAGGGGGATGACAGTATCTTATCATATACTGTATATCACAGAAAGCGGATGTAGCTTCCGTATGAGACTGTGTGACATGAATTACATATTAACTGTGTTTTCAAGTGTAGCAGTGTCACAGATCGTTCTTGTTTACGTGTAAAAGTAACACGTTCCACTACTCAGTCTCCTCCCAGATAGTCAGAAACGCCACAGTAAATTTAGAAGAGGAATTTATTCCATAAAAGACAACAAATTTGAGAAATTAAACATGAAAGGAATCCAACAGAGACCTTTCAAGCACTGCTATCAACATTGGGTTGTCAGTAATCAACAAATCTGCTTAAACGTATCTTAACTGTTGACAATAAGATGATGAGAGCAGTGTTACACATATCACATTGTTGATACTATGAAAGCGATGATTATTAACAACGCTGCCTTAGGTCTACATCCGAAAAATGGATGACCTTAAACAGTATTGTTACTCCTGTTAATGAGTTACATTTGTCTTGGCCGCGAAAAATTTTTCCTTTATTTTTCATTTCTGATGATGGGTTCTGATATCACCATCATCAGTTCTGTGATACAAAATTGTAATACAGAAAGAAAAGAAATTCATTAGCAAGACGCAGTCACGATGAGTTATATACCTTAAATCAATACACAGTATCTAGTCATCTTATAATCACTCCCTCATAACTTTAGTACCGAAACTGGCACAGGCCGTACAGCAAGTTACAAAGTAAATGTGTTTCCCACTAGCTGGGGCTAGAGAAATTATCAAAATACTAATGACAAAAGACATACTTGTCATATGTTGAAGCCTAAATCAAGTACATCTAATCTACAAAATCACTTTACAATTTTGCTATTGTTGTTGTTGTTGTTGTGGTCTTCAGTCCTGAGACTGGTTTTATGCAGCTCTCCATGCTAATCTATCCTGTGCAAGCTCCTTCATCTCCCAGTACCTACTGCAACCTACGTCCTTCTGAATCTGCTTAGTGTATTCATCTCTTGGTCTCCCTCTACGATTTTTACCCTCCACGCAGCCCTCCAATGCTACATTTGTGATCCCTTGATGCCTCAGGACATGTACTACCAACCGATACCTTCTTCTAGTCAAGTTGTGCCACAAACTTCTCTTCTCCCCAATCCTATTCAATACCTCCTCATTAATTACGTGATCTACCCACCTAATCTTCAACATTCTTCTGTAGCAACACATTTCGAAAGCTTCTATTTTCTTCTTGTCCAAACTATTTATTGTCCATGTTTCACTTCCATACATGGCTACACACCATACAAATACTTTCAGAAACGACTTCCTGACACTTAAATCTATTCTCGATGTCAATAAATTTCTCTTCTTCAGAAACGCTTTCCTTGCCGTTGCCAGTCGACATTTTATATCCTCTCTACTTCGACCATCACTGTTATTTTGCTCCCGAAATAGCAAATCTCCTTTACTGCTTTAAGTGTCTCATTTCCTAATCTAATGCCCTCAGCATCACCCGACTTAATTCGACTACATTCCTTTATCCTTGATTTGCTTTTGTTGATGTTCATCTTATATCCTCCTTTCAAGACCCTGTCCATTCCATTCAACTGTTCTTCCAAGTCCTTTGCTGTCTCTGACAGAATTACAATGTCATCGGCGAACCTCAAAGCTTTTATTTCTTCTCCCTGGATTTTAATACCTACTCCAAATTTTTCTTTTGTTTCCTTTACTGCTTGCTCAATATACAAATTGAATAACATCGAGGAGAGGCTACAACCCTGTCTCACTCCCTTCCCAACCACTGCTTCCCTTTCATGCTCCTCTACTCTTATAACTGCCATCTGGTTTCTGTATAAATTGTAAATAGCCTTTCGCTCCCTGTATTTTACCCCTGCCACCTTTAGAATTTGAAAGAGAGTATTCCAGTCAACATTTTCAAAAGCTATCTCTAAGTCTACAAATGCTAGAAACGTTGGTTTGCCTTTCCTTAATCTTCCTTCTAAGATAAGTCTTAAGGTCAGTATTGCCTCACATGTCCAACATTTCTACGGAATCCAAACTGATCTTGCCTGAGGTCGGCTTCTACTAGTTTTCCCATTCGTCTGTAAAGAAATCGCGTTAGTATTTTGCAGCTGTGACTTACTAAACTGATAGTTCGGTAATTTTTACATCTGTCAGCATCTGCTTTCTTTGGGATTGGAATTATTATATTCTTCTTGAGGTCTGAGGGTATTTCGTCTGTCTCGTGTATCTTGCTCACTAGATGGAAGAGTTTTGTCAGGACTGGCTCTCCCAAGGCCGTCAGTAGTTCTAATGGAATGTTGTCTACTCCCGGGACCTTGTTTCGACTCAGGTCTTTCAGTGCTCTGTCAAACTCTTCACGCAGTATCGTATCTCCCATTTCATCTTAATCTACATCCTCTTCCATTTCCATAATATTGTCCGCAAGTACATCGCCCTTGTATAGACCCTCTATATACTCCTTCCACCTTTCTGCTTTCCCCTCTTTGCTTAGAACTGGGTTTTCATCCGAACTCTTGATATTCATACAAGTGGCTCTCTTTTCTCCAAAGGTCTCTTTAATTTTCCTGTAGGCAGTATCTATCTTACCTCTAGTGAGATAAGCCTCCACATTCTTACATTTCTCCTCTAGCCATGCCAGCTTAGCCATTTTGCACTTCCTGTCGATCTCATTTTTGAGACGTTTGTATTCCTTGTTGCCTGCTTCATTTACTGCATTTTTATATTTTCTCCTTTCATCAATTAAATTCAATATCTCTTCTGTTACCCAAGCATTTCTACTAGCCATCGTCTTTTTACCTACTTGATCCTCTGCTGTCTTCCCTACTTCATCCCTCAGAGCCACCCATTCGTCTTCTACTGTATTTCTTTCCCTCATTCCTGTCAATTGTTCCCTTATGTTCTCCCTGAAACTCTGTACAACCTCTGGTTTAGCCAGTTTATCCAGCTCCCATCTCCTTAAATTCCCACCTTTTCGCAATTTCTTCAGTTTTAATCTACAGTTCATAACCAATATATTGTGGTCAGAGTCCACATCTGCCCCTGGAAATGTCCTACAATTTAAAACGTGGTTCCTAAATCTCTGTCTTACCATTATATAATCTATCTGTTACCTTTTAGTATCTCCTGGATTCTTCCATGTATATAACCTTCTTTTATGATTCTTGGCCCAAGTGTTAGCTATGATTAAGTTATGCTCTGTGCAAAATTCTAACAGACGGCTTCCTCTTTCATATCTTAGCCCCAATCCATATTAACCTACTATGTTTCCTTCTCTCCCTTTTCCTACTGTCGAATTCCAGTCACCCATGACTATTAAATTTTCGTCTCCCTTCACTACCTGAATAATTTCTTTTATCTCATCATACATTTCATCAATTTCTTCGTCATCCGTAGAGCTAGTTGGCATATAAACATGTACTACTGTAGTAATCATGGGTTTCGTGTCTATCTTGGCCACAATAATGCGTTCACTATGCTCTTTGTAGTAGCTTACCCACACTCCTATTTTTTTATTCATTATTAAACCTACTCCTGCATTACCCCTACTTGATTTTGTATTTATAACCCTGTAGTCACCTGACCAGAAGTTTTGTTCCTCCTGCCACCGAACTTCACTAACTTCCACGATATCTAACTTTAACCTATCCATTTCCCTTTTTAAATTTTCTAGCCTACATGCCCGATTAAGGGATCTGACATTCCACGCTCCGATCCGTAGAATGCCAGTTTTCTTTCTCCTGATAGCGATGTCCTCTTGAGTAGTCCCTGCCCGGAGATCCGAATGGGGGACTATTTTACCTCCGCAATATTTTACCCAAGAGGACGCCATCATCATTTAACCATACAGTAAAGCTGCATGCCCTCGGGAAAAATTACAGCTGTAGTTTCCCCTTGCTTTCAGCCGTTCGCAGTACCACAACAGCAAGGCCGTTTTGGTTAATTTTACAAGGCCAGATCAGTCAATCATCCAGACTGTTGCCCCTGCAACTACTGAAAAGGCTGCTGCCCCTCTTCAGGAACCACACTTTTATCTGGCCTCTCAACAGATACCTCGACCTTATTGATAAGGTAACCTGAATCCACCGAGCTTTCGCTCCCATGAAACACAGTTGGTCGAAAGATTGAACGGTGCACAGATAAATCAGTCTTGGTACTGACTTCCTTCTTGCAGAAGAGAGTAGATCGTAGCTGAGCGCTCACTGCATTAGCTTTGCTACACGTCGCTTCCAGTTCTTTCACTATGTTGCCATCCTGTGAGAATATGCATCCTAAGTACTTGCAACCGTCCACCTGTTCTAACTTTGTTCCTCCTATTTGGCATTCAATCCGTTTAAGTCTCTTACCCACTGACATTACTTTGGTTTTGGAGATGCTAATCTTCATACCATAGTCCTTACATTTCTGATCTAGCTCTGAAATATTACTTTGCGACCTTTCAATCGAATCTTCCATCACAACTAAGTCATCCGCATATGCGAGACAGCTTATTTTGTGTTCACATATCTTAATCTCACCCAGCCAGTCTATTATTTTCAACATATGATCCATAAATAATATGAACAACAGTGGAGACAGGTTGCAGCCTTGTGTTATCCCTGAAACTACTCTGAACCATGAACTCAATTTACCGTCAACTCTAACTGCTGCCTGACTATCTATGTAAAGAGCTTTAATTGCTTGCAAAAGTTTACCTCCTATTCCATAATCTCGTAGAACAGACAATAACTTCCTCCTAGGAACCCGGTCATATGCCTTTTCTAGATCTATAAAGCATAGATACAATTCCCTGTTCCACACGTAACACTTCTCCATTATTTGCCGTAAGCTAAAGATCTGGTCCTGACAACATCTAAGAGACCTAAACCCACACTGGTTTTCATCCAATTTGTCCTCAACTAATACTCGCACTTTCCTTTCCACACTACCTGAGAAGATTTTACCCACAACACTGATTAAAGAGATACCTCTGTAGTTGTTACAATCTTTTCTGTTTCCATGTTTAAAGATTAGTATGATTACTGCTTTCGTCCAGTCTGATGGAACCTGTCCCGACTCCCACGCCATTTCAATTATCCTGTGTAGCCGTTTAAGACCTAACATTCCACTGTATTTGATGAGTTCCGACTTAATTTCATCCATCCCAGCCGCTTCATTGCACTGCAAAATATAGATCATTATCATTCCTATCCCATTATATATCGAAATCTGAAACATTACTGATCGTATTTTCACCTACATTGAGCAACTCTTCAAAATATTCCCTCCATCTGGCCAAGGCATCAACAAGATTCACCAGCAGTTTTCCTCACTTGTCCAAAATACTTGTCATTTCCTTCTTACCTCCCTTTCTAAGACTGCTAATTACACTCCAGAATGGTTTTCCAGCAGCTTGACCCAAAGTCTCCAACCTTTTTCCAAAGTCTTCCCAAGATTTCTTCTTGGATGCTGCAATAATCTGTTTGGCTTTGCTTCTTGCTTCAACGTAACTTTCTCTGTCTACCTGAGTTCTAGTATGTAGCCATTTTAGATACGCATTATATTTCCTTTTACAGACTACCTTGACTGTGTCATTCCTCCAGGCTGTTTGCTTCATCCTACCTTTACACACTACCGTTCCAAGACATTGTTTAACCACTTCTAGTACTGTGTCCCTGTACCTTGTCCATTCCTTTTCCAATTACTGTAATTGACTACATTCAATTAACTGATACCTTTCTGAGATCACTGTTATGTACCTGTGCCTGATTTCCTTATCCTGAAGTTTCTCCACTCTTATCCTCCTACATATGGACCTGACCTGCACTTTCGGCCTCATAATACCAATTTCACGGCAGATTAAATAGTGATCAGTGTCATCAAAGAATCCCATGAATACACGTGTGTCACTCACAGCCTTTCTGAATTCCTGATCTGTTATTATATAGTCAATGACAGATCTGGAGACAGTATACCAGTGAATGTTCTTATGTTTAAAAAAGGGGTTTGTGGTTAATGGTGTTGGTTCCTGTTGTCATGTCCTAGTTCATGAACCACAGGCAACATATGAGTGGCCAAGCAAGTGGTCCTGACAGTCGGGATACCAGTTACTTTGGAATAAGGCTGGGCATCTCAGACATATTCTGAGTCGTGGTTACCTTTGTGCTCAGACGGCAAAGACTACCAAATCCATTCGTTAGTCCCTCAACCGTTAGGGGTAAGACTCAATGGGACCCGGGGCAAGTAAGGCTAGCAACCTGCTTCCTTGGTACTTTAAATATGATGCTGGCAACAATCAGAGGGGTTGAATTTCCCAAAAAAAATTAAATTACATATTTTTTATTTGTAATCTGAAGTGAAATATCAATTTTCATACATGTAGCTTTAAAAATACTTATGTCGTTTGTTAACAATTATTTATTTAAAAAGCTGTCATATACTATTTCATTCTCATAGGGGCTACATTTCTAAAACTGCTGAAATACGTATTTCTTTATTTCTGACCGAGAAACAAAACACCATGTCTCGTTGGTCTATCTTCAAAATTGCCTTAACAGCCACATTTTTCAAATAATCTCTCATCCCTCTATTTCAGTCCCTTAGGAGTAGAATTTCGAAAAATCCCATATTAAATTACGGCTACAGTATTGGATCAATATCCTCTCCAAATTTCGTTTCTGTCCTTAGCGGTTTGGGCTGGGCGATGATGAGTGAGTGAGTCAGTCAGGACATTTCCTTTTATGGATACAGGCGGAGTGTGACACATATTGGAAACACATGTAATTTATAAGAATACATGATATGTGACAGTCAACCACATGCAATTCACATTGACATCCCTGAACTGATGTGCCTGTCACAGTAAAACAAGGTACACCTTCATGCGTGTCACCAATCACTACTAAATACTGTGCACAGCTTTGAACCAGTCGTAAAATATGGAAGGGTGGCACAGCCCTTTAAAAAAAAAATAAAGAAAAAGAAAAAGATAATATCCCGTATTTTCTTTCAATCTAACATACCATCACCAATAGAGACTATTCTAATTGCTCTAAAGAATTCTCTGAGGAACAATTTCTATAAAAATTTGTCAGTATTTACATGAGTTCAAGTTTGAGTAGAAACTCAAGTTTCCAAGAACTCCACCATCTCATTCATCAGGATATGAGTGTTAATACGTAATGATGGGAATATTGTCATTACTGATACACAGAGAATAGTCTGCCCATGGATCCAACATTTAATGAACTATGATGTAAGATCATTTAAGGAGGAAAATATTATGAAATTCAGTATGTTTACTTGAGGTGAATTTATTAATTTGGAATTCAGAGGTTGAAGTTATTAGCAAACCATCCAAAGGTAAATTAAGAAAAAGTATTTGTTACTATATCTAGAGAGATTAATTAGAGTTTTATTATCTCTGAGTTCTAATTATGAATGGATTAAAACTACGAACATTTACATTTTGTTGCGCCAAAGTAGAGGCTTGTGGTGTCAGAAACTGTACTGGTAGCATTGAACACAGTGACGTGATGTAAACATTTAAATCTTATTAGCGAATCGACGCCTGCAGTTGTTACTGCCTTCAGACGTTTGCACTTCAGAGTTGAAAATTGTCATTTTTTTTCTTTATTGTTATTTTGAAACCTGTATTACAGGCAGGCCTGCAGCAGCATACTACACCGCTCTTTGGCCGCAGAGAAACACCAAGATACAAATGAAGACTTTAGAGAAAAAACATGGTGGACATATAAACGGAGACAAACACTTTTTAAAATACAAGGTGCCGTTCACGGGCGTAGAGTCCAAGATAAAATCGTTCATACACTTGGACACAGACAGAGACGAAAATTGTCACACGTGAACGTAGGTGCACAAAACGAATAACACTAAAGCACTTAAGCACAAAACGACGGCACACACAGAGGCGTTAGGAGTAGGGGGGGAGAGGGAGAGGGAGAGGGAGAGGGGAGAGCAGATGCCACGGGCAGGGGAGATAGGGGGAAGGAAGGAAGGTGGAGGGGAAGCCCGGGGGAAGAGGGAAGAGGGAGGGGATTGGGGAAAAGGAAAGAGAAGGGAGGGAGGGTGCCTAAAGGAAAGGACACAGGAAGTGGGGGGGAGGATCATATTTGATAGGAGGGGTAGATGGAGGGGAGGAGGATATCATCAGGGAGGGGGAGCTGGCGGAAGCCACCTTGAGAGAGGGTGAGGAGGGTGGAGAGATGGAGACCGGGTGGGACGTGGGAATACAGGCGCGGCAGTGGGCGAGGGTGGGAGAGGATGGGTGAGACAAGCGGATGAGGAGGATCGAGTTTGCAGGAGGTGTACAGGATCCGTATCCTTTCAAGGAAGAGGAGGAGGTGGGGGAAGGGGAGGAGATCATAGAAAATTTTCAAACGCGCTGCCTAATATAACGGACTGCCTTAAGTTAGCTCGACAGGTAACGTTCAGCAAATACAGCCGGGCGACCAGTGTGGCATAACGTTAACTTCATGTACGGGCAGCTGTGTGGATTTATGATTGCCTTTAGTCAACTGAATAACATTACTTTCATAAAACTGAAAGGCTTAAAGCAGCATACGCCAGAGACGTTCGCAGGGGGCGCGAATATCACATGTTCCATATTTAATGGGCGTTCGGAGTGACATCTTGTGTCAATGATGGGAACTGTGAGATACCACACTGCACGTTCCGCACTCAGTCATTGTACCTATCAGTGAAAAACCGTGTCAAAACTCACACAGTACTTCCTGAGATCACAGACACAAAAACATAGTGGGGGACTTTAATTTATGAATTGCATAGAACAGGAAGCTATGTATAGATAGTTGTAAAAATAGTTTCGTATCGATCAGTTGCCCAGTATAAGACTTTGAAATAGACTCCACTTTGAATCCGCCCGTACTGGACTTTATCCAAAAAGATGGTCGGGCAGCAAAAAATTTACGAACCACAGAACGGAAAGCGACAAGAGGTACACAGCCGCGATAGTTGGGTCTCGGAGTGATCGGAGAAAATTCGCTGCTGCAGTGAGCTGTGAAGATCGAACAAACGCTTCTCGATCGCCAAGCAACACCCCTCGCTACCATTCACTGCTAGATGGCAGTGGCATCGTTTTCATAGCAATGGTCATCACAGTTCAGCCATTTTGTACGAAATATTTATAAATTTTATACACAAACCTCCCTTGTAAATGTCTCCCCATTAGTAAGTAAAAACTACGTAAAAGTCCCTATACAAGTTCCAAAGATCAACTCGAAGTTGCAGATAGAAGTAAACAAATTATTTACGTACAGGAGATGAAGAAAAAGAAATAGAATAGAAGAAGTACGTGTGTGTGTGTGTGTGTGTGTGTGTGTGTGTGTGTTGTGTGTGTGTGTGTGTCCATGCATGTTCCATATCTCCTCCTAAATCACTGCACCAAATTCAACCAAATTTGGTAGACAAATCCCTTACTATCAGGAACAATCACTACCTATCATATTTCAGGAGACTTCACAAACAATGTGATGCGTGAAAATCTGCATTATGCATGACTTCTAAATTTATTAGATCTTTGCTGCTAACTCTATCGCAACAAATTTCGTAGCCAGTACTTACATATACCACAGAATGTACGTACTCAAAGATGTTACTGTACGGCACGCATTGAAGAAATATGAGGTCGACAACACTGAGATACGTGAAAAAATGCCGCACCATGCACAAAGTTCTAATACATTTATTTCTTACTACTAAGACACTCCTTGAGACCAGTCAACTTAAGGAAATCCCCGACACAATTCTCAACTGTGAAACGCAAACGGCTTTAGGCAAATACATTAGACGTCTATAGAACTATGTTGAGGCGTTGCCATAGAGACGTTCAGAAAATCGCGGTGTAGACACGCGAGGCAGTTGTGCTTACGCATCTGTGCATTATGCATATTTCCTTGTACTACAGTTTCATAATTTCAAATGTGCTTTCGCGAATATATACCCTGGCAATACCGGGCCTGCAGGTAGTACCTCCATATATGAAAGAAAATGTCATGACTGACTGATCGATACATCTCACGCCAAACCCAAACTGCTAAGACAGAAACTTGAAATTTGGAGAGGATGTTGGTCTTAAACTGTAGGCGTCGTTTAAGAAGGCATTTTTAAAATTTCCGCCCCTAAACAAGTGTAATAGCGGATGAATTTTAAGTGCAACTACGAAATTTGCTATTTGGTTCCTCGATCAGAAATAAAGAAAAACGTTTCAGAATTTTTATGAATTTTAGCCCCTATGGCGGTGAAACTGAGGGTGGACATTCATTTTCGAAATTAAATCATTACTAATGAACTACACTCCTGGAAATTGAAATAAGAACACCGTGAATTCATTGTCCCAGGAAGGGGAAACTTTATTGACACATTCCTGGGGTCAGATACATCACATGATCACACTGACAGAACCACAGGCACATAGACACAGGCAACAGAGCATGCACAATGTCGGCACTAGTACAGTGTATATCCACCTTTCGCAGCAATGCAGGCTGCTATTCTCCCATGGAGACGATCGTAGAGATGCTGGATGTAGTCCTGTGGAACGGCTTGCCATGCCATTTCCACCTGGCGCCTCAGTTGGACCAGCGTTCGTGCTGGACGTGCAGACCGCGTGAGACGACGCTTCATCCAGTCCCAAACATGCTCAATGGGGGACAGATCCGGACATCTTGCTGGCCAGGGTAGTTGACTTACACCTTCTAGAGCACGTTGGGTCTAGGAATGGTAGAACGATGGGTTCGATGACGGTTTGGATGTACCGTGCACTATTCAGTGTCCCCTCGACGATCACCAGTGGTGTACGGCCAGTGTAGGAGATCGCTCCCCACACCATGATGCCGGGTGTTGGCCCTGTGTGCCTCGGTCGTATGCAGTCCTGATTGTGGCGCTCACCTGCACGGCGCCAAACACGCATACGACCATCATTGGCACCAAGGCAGAAGCGACTCTCATCGCTGAAGACGACACGTCTCCATTCGTCCCTCCATTCACGCCTGTCGCGACACCACTGGAGGCGGGCTGCACGATGTTGGGGCGTGAGCGGAAGACGGCCTAACGGTGTGCGGGACCGTAGCCCAGCTTCATGGAGACGGTTGCGAATGGTCCTCGCTGATACCCCAGGAGCAACAGTGTCCCTAATTTGCTGGGAAGTGGCGGTGCGGTCCCCTGCGGCACTGCGTAGGATCCTACGGTCTTGGCGTGCATCCGTGCGTCGCTGCGGTCCGGTCCCAGGTCGACGGGCACGTGCACCTTCCGCCGACCACTGGCGACAACATCGATGTACTGTGGAGACCTCACGCCCCACGTGTTGAGCAATTCGGCGGTACGTCCACCCGGCCTCCCGCATGCCCACTATACGCCCTCGCTCAAAGTCCGTCAACTGCACATACGGTTCACGTCCACGCTGTCGCGGCATGCTACCAGTGTTAAAGACTGCGATGGAGCTCCGTATGCCACGGCAAACTGGCTGACACTGACGGCGGCGGTGCACAAATGCTGCGCAGCTAGCGCCATTCGACGGCCAACACTGCGGTTCCTGGTGTGTCCGCTGTGCCGTGCGTGTGATCATTGCTTGTACAGCCCTCTCGCAGTGTCCGGAGCAAGTATGGTGGGTCTGACACACCGGTGTCAATGTGTTCTTTTTTCCATTTCCAGGAGTGTATTTAGGCACTGTAAGGCTACATCAACGACTTCTTCGTTACAAACAAAATCCACTGAGGGGGTGAAATTAGGGATGAAAATTTGTTTGAAAATACTCTGTTATGAAAGCATTTTTAAACCTAAATAAAAAAAAATCGTATTCGGATTTTTAGTTGGAAATAAAGACATCCTTTATTAGTGTTTCTTTGGAAGTTCAACCCATAAAGGGATGAAACAGAGACGAAAATTTTTATGAAACTCTAGTTTTTGACTTCTAAAGATATGTGTGTTACGGAATAAAAGTTATATTATGAAACTATCACCACAACAACTCAAAAGAAAGGACTAACAAAGACTTACGACCCTAACTATTTGAATCGCTTTTTGATTAGAAGTACGTTGCTTTTATGAGCAAACGTGAAAATTTCAGAAGACGTTGAAATTTATAAACGACATAAAGATCCGATTGCCAAAATATCTGCGCAGATCATACGTTGTAGGGGAGCAAAGCAGCGGCGCTAAGCTAATTTAGAAATGAAGCAACTGCCGCCAGCACCGTGCTTTCCGTATGTGAAGGGTATCAGGTAGTGAACTGGTAAATATCTTCACCCAGTTGATGGCCAACCTATCTGCTACACTACTGGCAAGATCCACGACGTGTTAGGCTCCACTGCGGACAAAGATAGACGATCTGAAAGATGCGGTAGTCTTCAAGGTGGACTGTAGGTGTGAAGTCTACTGGACAGCAACAACTCGCATCGAGGAGCTACATATTTGCAGTCCGAGCACCACAGAGGCTGTGTCAAGATAATATATTTTACAGAAAATAAACTTATTGCCAAGCAGCGAGAGATAGTAAAGCACTAGATATTAGGCCACTGAAATATTAAAACCCCAAGTAATATTAATGCAAAGATTGGCTTGAGGCTTGCACCGTGGTAGCCTTGAGAGTTTGAGGCCCACACGAACAGTATGAGACGCTAGCATTTCCGGCGAAAAACTGCACGCAAGAAGAACACCCCATTCGCCTATAACAAGCGATGACTCTTGCTCGGTGGGGCAATAGACAATTACAGACGACCACTCCTCCCACCACAGAAAACTAATGCAATAAATTTCGAAAACTTCTAGTCGCGAGATACTAATACTGTGAACCATTTTATAGAATAGTAACGTAACATAATGTTCTATAGACTAGTCACAATGACGCTGGACAAAGAAGTTCACTATCAGGTGCAGGAGACAGCCACTGCAACAGTGGCAGAGATATCGGTCTTATTCAGTCATGGTTACTTTACAAAATGGTTCAAATGCCTCTAAGCACTATGGGATTTAATATCTGAGGTCATCAGTCCCCTAGACTTAGAACTACTTAAACCTAACTAACCTAAGGACATCACACACATCCATGCCCAAGGCAGGAATCGAACCTGCACCCGTAGCAGGAGCGTGGTTCCGGACTAAAGCGCCTAGAACCGGCAGTTACTTTACAATATGAGAAGGTTGCGGCTGAATCCTCTCACAAAATTTCAATCACCAGATTTCCCATCCGAATGCGAAAATATTTTGTTGACGCCGATTTACATAGGGAGAAACGATCATAATAATACTATAAGGAAATCAGAGATGGCACGGAAAGATATAGGTGTTCGTTTTTTCCGCGCTCTGTTCGAGATGGGAATAACGGAGATTCATTCTAAAGGTGGTTCGATGAACACCATGCCAGGTATAGAAGCTACCATACGCAGAAAACCATTACGTTCGGCAGCGGGAAACTACGTGATTCCCCACTGACGTAAGTCTACTATTGTCAAATTTGTGGGTTAACATGAGGAAGAAATCTTTGAGAAAGTACTTACGAAGTCCAGCAGCGTATTGAAGTTGGAAGGTGTCTGCATAATTTGGCCCCATAAAATAATATTTTAAATATAGAAACTTAATCTACTCATCAAACTGAGGAGTTTGATACCACGGATGCCCTACTTCAAGTAAAGTGGTACAAATTTGCATTGTACGTAGAGTAATCGTTCGTATGTGGCCGACATATACTCGATACTAACAAGCATTCCCTACTTTACGTGTTAATAGTCATGTAGTATCGCAATCACTTTGAACTGAAGTGGACGCAGCGAGTTCCCATCCGTCGAGAGAAGTAGAACACGGAACACATTTTAAGAGAGACAGTAAAAGCCGACCCTTTGCAGCGGGGAGGCAGGCACTATTAACTAACAATAAACCATTATGCGAACTTCTCTGACTTACCTGCGTAGAATGGAAAGAAAAATCTTATCATTGCAAGGGTCCGTGTGGTCCCTCTTAGAGGACCAATACACGGAATTCACATTCACGATAAATGTTGAGTCGTACAAAATAAATTTAAAGGCGGGGTAGAGACGATGTGGCAGAACACGCATAGAAAGACCACACCTGACGTCTGGAAAAGCTTCTCGGAAAGGAATGCTTTCAAAATCAGAACGGGAGTTATTTGAAAAGCACGAAAAACATTGTCGGTATGTTTCTGTTTTACAAAAAAGAAAAGAGGCCACAGTGGAAAGCAATGCTATATTTAACAATTACTCGCATATCACATAATGTAAAATGTCGTGTGACTAGGACCTCCCGTCGTGTAGACCGTTCGCCGCGTGCAAGTCTTTCGATTTGACGCTACTTCGGCGACTGGTGCGTCGATGGGGATGAAATAATGATAATAAGGACAACACAACACCCAGTCCATGAACGGAGAAAATCTCCGACCCAGCCGGGAATCGAACCTGGGCTCTTAGGACTGATATTCTGTCGCGCTGACCACTCAGCAACCTGAAGGCGTGGAGAACACGAGGGTGCAGGTGGACTGCTCGTTTATGGGCGGAGTCTGAGGGTATAGGTAGGAAACAAGATTGCTATAGGCCAGAAGGAAACTACTTTTCACCTCAATACGCTTCTCAAGCTTCATTGGGCCAAGAAACGAAGCAAGTCGTACCACAATCAGCACTGGCCCCAACGACTTGGGGTACGGGCTGAACACCAGGCACAGTGGGGAGGAGTGAGGGGGACAAAAAATATATACGGACCGGGGCAGTGTGTAGACAGAATATTTACTGTTCTGTCGACCTAGAAGAGCTTTCTACTGAACACTTGCGTTCACAGGGATCGAAAATCCCGTAACATCTCCGGAGTATAGATTATGGATTTCGACCCGGGTTAGTTTTTTCTGTGGAAGAATTAACACAGGGAAGAGGTGTACACGTCGCTAAACCAGAGCGAGTGGACATTGCCAATAGTTTAGCTAGGGAAAAACACAGTTTTTCGGCTCACGAAAATTGAGGGCAATTTCCGACTGCTGACAAAGTGAAGGCCAGAATAGTATTGAGGTTTACAGGTCCGCACACCGTCGACGCTCCGCCGTTACCATATGCTACTGCCGACCACAGTAGCCACCTACAAAGCGCGGTATATGTCGGGTTTGCTCAGGCGCTCATAAGGGACTCACTACCTTCGGCGTGCACTTCAGTTCCATTGAGGATTGGAGTTGTGTTTAAGGTATCGGTAAATATACGTAATTGTCCAGCTGAAATAGCATAGACAATAGGGCATACTGAAATGTTCTGAGCGTAATATTTTGAAGGGTAAACTGCTTTGTGATCACTGTATTGTAAGTTACGCTAGGGGTTCTTTTGTAATGTGGGAACGCTTTTGGAAGGTTGTTACGTGTTCATGTTTATCATGATTAATTTCGTTTGGTTTGTGAATTCATTGTCGGGATCTTCCTAGTAATAGAGGATTTTCCAGTGTCACCAACTACGTACTTGAATGTCTATGGTGATTCTGTAATAAAAAGATTCTGTAATAAAAAATTCCATGAGAAACCCACATTTTCTGCCCGTTCTTGAATGCTGGTAAGAATGTCACTCCCAGATGTGTGCCTGTGATGTCGTCACTTTCATGTGGTACTAACGATTATGCAACAAACTCTTCACAAAAATTTTGCAAGCTGGCCTTGATAATCTTCTGCGATAACTCATATAGGATGCACGGTTGCCATGTTTGATAATGGCACCAGGCGAAATTGTGCTACCTGAAGTGCACAAAAGTTTTCAATTGCAACTAACCAATATTCATGCATGAAATGACCAAAGAGTAAAACGACTTTGCTAAAAATGTTGCGGTTTTGTAGCTCATCCGAACGGCACACGCACTTAATTTTTCTTCCTCTTCTTCTATCTCCTAAGAGGACTCCAAGTTTTAAAACCTCTCCTTCATGCACAGGTCCTTGAAAATTTCCGTTTTCGTATGTGGTACAATATCTTTGTAAACTGAAATTAGTATTCGGCGTAATACGGTAAACAAAAAAAATTTTTATCCCATCTTTTTGTCTAAAGTGATAAGATTTCTCGCACTGCGGACTGAACTGCTAACACATTGTCGGCGTTGAACGGTGTCGACAGGCCACTGCCCTTATTGGACCCTTCCACATTTCACAGTTACTTCTCCCGCCTTGCCGGCGCATTTCCCTCGCTCCTCGTCATTCCGCAACTGCCGTACTCGCGAGCGAGAGCGTGATCAGACGCCAGTGCTCACACCCAAAATCCAACGGGGTGAAATCGTGTAGGGACTTCCGGTAACACGCCCTTGGTTCTCTGTGAGGACACTCGGAGCGCTGTAAGTTCATCAGTCCGTCTTCTTATTTAATTATTGGCTGATTTTTAGTCTTCCATGTTGGTTTTCGTCTCATAGTTAAGAGAAGTTGGTTTCATCACAGTGTGTTTATTACGACTTCTCGTATGTATTGAATTCGTTGAATCGCGTTGTAAATACATTACTCGTACAATGATCGCTTTCTTCTCTTATCCGTAATACTGGGTGGGGTAAATGGTTCCAAGTTTGTTTTCGTTTAATAGAAAACAGAAGCTGCTTTAGTTGAATGATTTTCTGCGGACTTATGTGTATCTGCTATCGCTTACGAATTTCATGTGAACTGCTCGCTTTAGA
The DNA here is from genome assembly GCF_023898315.1 of Schistocerca nitens. Taxonomy (NCBI): domain Eukaryota; kingdom Metazoa; phylum Arthropoda; class Insecta; order Orthoptera; family Acrididae; genus Schistocerca; species Schistocerca nitens. The sequence goes on from NC_064615.1 coordinate 955,106,225, forward strand.
AATACTGTAAGTGAATTGCTCTTTTTCTTTACATCCATTTTCCGTACTTTCTCGCTCTTAATGGTGAACTCCATGTTAGCAGGTTTGGACAGTATTGCTCTTCAACTTCATTACTTTTTACCATTGAATAAGAATGTTACGCTAGGTGGTTCTAGGCGCTTCAGTCCGGAACCGCGCTGCTGCTACGGTCGCTGGTTCGAATCCTGCCTCGGGCATGTGTGTGTGTGATGTCGTTAGGTTGGTTAGGTTTAAGTAGTTCTAAGTCTAGGGGACTGATGACCTCAGATTTTAAGTTCCATAGTGCTCAGACCCCTTTTTTTTTTGGGGGGGGGATGTTGCTCACCTTTCAACGGTGTTTCCTCTTGCCACTGAGTGCCATTTGTTTCACGGTGTCTTGCAGAGTACGGATATAGATGTAGATAAGTAGGAGCTATTCTTCGTAATCTTGATGACTAGAGCATTTTTCCTTGCAAATGCTAAAAAGCATCAATAATTACGTAAATATTTTCACACATAATTAACAGTTACTACAAACAATATATTTTAGCGGAAGTACATGAAAATTTCATATTAAACAGAAACAAAAATGTAATCATTTGCCACCGTCTTGTATTACAGATGAGAGCAATTCAAAGAGTTTGCGATGCACAAGATGGTTGTGGTCAGGAACATAATTTCCTCTTGACAACAGCGTACTGTCGAAACTGCAATACTGAGTTTTATAAATAAATACATTTTACTACCGCGCCCACCAATGAAGTGCAAATGAAAATTACTGTCGTCTAGTACTAGTAGTTGTAAAAGCAGTAATAAGAATTTCAGTGCCATATTTCTCGTCTTCAAAGTTCATTGCCATGCCACTTGCAGCGCTGCCGTCGTTCCCTGTTTCCATGGCGTAACACGGACATTGCACTTCTGGTATTCCGTGTTCTGTGTCAAAATCAGCTTGTTCTTAAGCCCTATACTAAACAGAACATAAAAGACACACACATGTATCTGACGATCATTAAAAAATCATACTGTGTCTCAGGGGTACTTCGACTTGCTCATAAATTCTTCACTTAAAACAAGTGCATGTGATCCACAGATTACTCCCTTCTTGCCCCCGTCCGTGTACTGCGGTTCACGTCTGTCTCTCGGTCGAGTACAGGCCAAGTGATTGCCTGTTAGGCTGAGTACCCGCTCGCCACACTGGAGGCGTGTGCCCTACCTACCGGTGTTTTGCGGCGCTCGCCACCACCCTCGGGAGGGCGGTGGTATCCATTAGGCCGGTGGAGGCCCGCGCCCTAATGAGGAGTCGGGTGGGGGTGGCCAGGCCAGGCCGGTGCCGTCCCCACCTGCCCCGGCGCGTCGCTGGCGCTTCATTACGCCGCAGGCGCAGATCCCACCGCAGACCACAGAGGCAGCCACGCCGGGCGCTCCTCCTCATTTATGCACAAATGCGCCGGAAATTGGGAACAACGTCCTACCGGAGGCGCCCCTGGGCCGCAGCGGCCTCCACTGTACTCTAGTGTAGTCTAGACCCGTGGCCGAGCCAGGACAGCCGAGTGCGCAAAACACCTGCTGCGCATTGTTGACATTCTGACCTTTGCAGGTGGCGTTTTTTGCATGTTGCTCGTGACGTCCGCGTTAGCCGACACTGAGCTGGCTGCGCTTTCGTGTTTTCTGCTGTTGTAAAAAGGTTTGGTAGGTAAAGGGTCTTTGACTGCGGACGGCATCCAAAGAAGGGACGGTCATGAAAAACACACACTATTTAAAAAGGCACCAGATGCGGCAAGTAATTTTATACCATCTTTTGCGTGAATTAACACATTTACTGTTAAATACGTTGGATTATATATCTATATATAAACTTTTTTATGGAACTTCAAAATTTTATTATAAAAAAATAAAGAATGTGCTATTACAGAGATTTCTACAAAATGTTGTCTGTTTAATCTCTTTTCATATCGTAAACATCTGTCCTGAGGTGCTTTGAACATATCGATTGGGAGGGTTTTAATAAATTTTTAAATTATGATTCTTTCTGAATAATATAAAATTCATGCAAAATTCCAAGCAATGTACTCCATACCTCAGCCTACACTCGTAATTTCAAAATTTACTTAGAAGTCACATTTACTGGGTCTATAGAAATGATGTACAACATTTCTTAGTTCTAGCCTTTATAGATTCTGAAAAAAAGGTAGATAAACTTTGAAAACATAATTTTCAGGAAATGCAATAGGAAGTTCTTATGTGAGCTGTTCAAAAGGATCCAGATATGTACTCAGTTTCTCCTTTCCCTTCAACGTTTCTCTTTTGGTTCCTTGTTTTCTTTCTTCTTTCCTTCACTAGGTCTTAAAAAATATTCAAATGTGTGTGAAATCTTATGGGACTTAACTGCTAAGGTCATCAGGCCCTAAGCTTACACACTACTTAACCTAAATTATCCAAAGGACAAACACACAAACCCATGCCCGCGGGAGGACTCGAACCTCCACCGGGACCAGCCTCATAGCAAATGACTGCAGCGCCTAAGACCGCTCGGCTAATCCCGTGCGGCACCAGGTCTTCAACTGGCATTTCAGCTATGTAGAGGCACTGTAAACCGATTTTTCTCAAGATGTCTCTAGTGAAATTTCCTGTCGTAAAACCCATTCTCTCTAATACGGGCACCCTTCCTACGTTCCCACAATAAAATACAGGAACAGCATTATAAGTTTGCAATTCTGACAACTGTAACAGAGGAAAATGTGGTTTTAGGTCATTGCTTTTTCATAAACAAAGGAGCTGGCTCCTTACTGTTTCTGAGGTATGGAACACAGTCAGAGAGATCTGTAAAACTAAAGAGTATATATCGCAGCCTTTTGGATGTATACCGTTCATGTTTGCTTGAGAGTAATCTACGGATTCGAACACCGAGCTAGTACGAAGTGTTGTTTCAAAAAGTGGGCGTGGCAGGAAGATCTCATCAAACAAGTAATTATCTTTCAGGCGCTTCGTATACGATTTCGTTATTGAAACTTTGAGAATTTATTGTCCGTCCGTTCCACTAATAAATAAGCAACGAATTAAAAGTGACATTTTCGATCAATTTCATAGACGTGCTCCCTCCCCCCCCCCCCCCCCCAACTTATTCCAGATCCATTGTGCGGATTCCTGAAACTCACTTAAAAAGAAAAAGTTACTAAAGGGGCAGTCAAATGAAAACTAACCAGTAGTAAATAGGTAAAGTCTTTATTATTTCAAAAGTAATCACCTTAATCGGTGCCTCCCCGGAAAAAAGATTGCCGCAGCCTAAAAAAAAAAAAAAAAAAAAAAAAAAGAAAAATGGCTCTGCGCACTACTCTTCGTCCGTAGCAAATCGAGGGCCACGAATGTCTTCCTTCAGATCTCCAAAAATGTGGAAATCTCATGGGGAGAGATCACGACTGTATGGGTGCCTTGTAAGGGCGTCCCAGCGAAATTTCTGTAGTGTACTCAGAACAAGCTAGTCAACTTGTGGGCTGGTATTGTTCTGCTTGAATAACGCAGCATCGACACCTCCAGCATTTATCTATAGACAATAACGGACGGAGGGATTGGCGACATGTCGATCACATGTCCCACGATCACAGATCGCTCCTCGTACTGCCGTGCAGGCAGCTGCTGTCCAGTCGGAAAAGGCGTAACGTTCTTCTTAAAAAATATAAAAAACTTTGGGATTACGTTGAATGAATGTCTGATCTTTGGAATGGGTACTGAACTCTAATTATCGTGTAGCGTGTTGTAACTGCAAGTGGTTTCCTTACTCTGTGTTATTATTAGCACAACTTTACACGAATTGATTGGGCAATGGAACTCCCAATACCAATAAGGAAACATAGTCACTGCAACATAAATTCAGCCCCCTAGGCACTGAATTATCTGGCGCTGTTCAAAACCGATAACTTTGGTCCCTGAGTACATATATAAAATAAATTGTCTTACCTCTAAAGCAGCAACGGTGGAACGCGATATATTCTGGTCTCTCATAAAAAAATTGCTAGTTACAGGCTTAGCAGTGTGTAATGCTGGCCATAATAGTTGAAATGCACATGAAATTCTTTCGACTGATAAATGAGAACATTTAAGAAAATCCAACTTCTTTGGAAAACATATGACCTGGACCGGGAGGTGGTACTGATTATGGTGAATTACTAACACTTATTTCTTTTTTAGCAAAATTATATTGCAAGTTAAGATTGTCTTTTCAGAAAGACCTGACAGTTGAAGTTACATTACTTACAATTGATTCACAAACAATGATATTTAAACAGCAAGTATTACCTAACCTCACTATTGAAACATAAATGCAAGTCATCAAATTAAATTATAGCTGTGTTAACAAATCTTAGAAGCATTACAAAAGTGAAATATCTAAATAGTTTTTTTATCAAAATGGTGAGACAGCAAAGGACTTGGAAGAGCAGTTGAACAGAATGGACAGTGTCTTGAAGGGAGGATATAAGATGAACATCAACAAAAGCAAAACAAGGATAATGGATTGTAGTCGAATTAAGTCGGGTGATGCTGAGGGAATTAGATTGGGAAATGAAAGGCTAAAAGTAGTACAGGAGTTTTGCTATTTGGGGAGCAAAATAACTGATGATAGGTCGAAGTAGAGAGGATATAAAATGTAGACTGGCAATGGCAAGGAAAGCGTTTCTGAAGAAGAGAAATTTATTAACATCGAGTATTAATTTAAGTGTCAGGAAGTCGTTTCTGAAAGTATTTGTATGGAGTGTAGAAGTATGGAAGTGAAACATGGACGATAAATAGTATGGACAAGAAGAGAATAGAAGCTTTTGAAATGTGGTGCTACAGTAGAATGCTGAAGATTAAGTGGGTAGATCACATAACTAATGAGGAGGTATTGAATAGGATTGGGGAGAAGAGGAGTTTGTGGCACAACTTGACAAGAAGAAGGGATCGGCTGGTAGGACATGTTCTGAGGCATCAAAGGATCACAAATTTAGTATTGGAGGGCAGCGTGGAGGGTAAAAATCGTAGTGGGAGACCAAGAAATGAATACACTAAACAGATTCAGAGGGATGTAGGCTGCAGTACGTATTTGGAGATGAAGAAGCTTGCACAGGATAGGGTAGCATGGAGAGCTGCATCAAACCAGTCTCAGGACTGAAGACCACAACAACAATCAAAATGATTAACGTACATTCTGGGGTTACTCAACAATTACAAATTATCAGCCAACTCTTCTACATTAACGCGCTGGCAAAACAGAAGTCATAATTATTTAACATCTTTAACTTGGTTGCATGAAGACTTCTGCTTCCATGTTGAACAATATTGTCATACCTAAATTAATCTAATACTTCTTGGCTTCTCATAGCACACCACAAAACTGTCTACTCCTTCGTCATTCCCCCGCTATCCTACTCTAACACTATAATAATCTCAGACCAGAAGCAGCATCTTTGGGTCTGCAGTCTTACACAGTCAGCGATATAAAGCCTATCAAAGACATACATTGTTTATAAAATCACATTTGGGCGTCACATACAAATGTGCCCCAGTATACTCCTTTCAAAGGACATGATCTTTGAGTGGCGATTATGTTTTATAATATGTGATAGAGGAAAGCCAGGTAGAATCGGACACGTAAACTTTTATAAATCTCAGTATTTTCTTAATACTGTGGTGGAACATTCTTTAAAGTAAACAAGATTATGATACGTTACAAAATAGAATTGTAAAACCCGTTGTCATTCGAATATATATTCATTAAATTTTTTTATATTTTTCACGGTCTTTGGATTTTGGTTGTTTAAAGTATTCTACGATTGTCCAAAAGGTTAAAAAGTTCTGCCTCGGCATACATAGCCACAGCAGTTATTTGCGTTTCCTTTTCACGTTCAAACCACGAACAGCCGACATGGACAGCTTTAGACCGATTGAAATGTCCCTGATGGATTTGTTACATAGGTGATTTGCAATGACTAGTCTAAAAAATGGCTCTGAGCTCAATGGGACTTAACATCTGAGGTAATCAGTCCCCTAGAACTTAGCACTACTTAAACCTAACTAACCTAAGGACATCACACACATCCATGCCCGAGGCAGGACTCGAACCTGCGACCGTAGGGGTCGCGCGGTTCCAGACTGAAGCGCCTAGAACCGCTCGGCCATACCGGCCGGCTGACTAGTCTATGTTCGAAGTCAATGAGCTCTGTTGAGCTACCGATTCTGCTGTTATTGCTTCTCTACTGAGAACACGATACTCCCCGCCACCATTTATATCGGCGGGTCCACATCTCATGACGTCTAATGGTCAATACCGTCCTGGAGCACCCGGACCTTTCTCATCAGTGTAGTTCGTGAAAGAATCTGCTAAGACGTTTTACTCGCTGAAAATTTGTGGACTCTGCTGTCCGCAAACTTCTTTGCGGATTTGCTAAACCATTACAGAAGTCTTCACCCTATTCCATTTTTCCGTCATTGAATTGATTCTTCATTTTATGTTCCTCCGTAAAAAAGCAGTTACGGGTTTTGCGTCCTCGGCTGAAGGCCAGCCTGATATTTGTCAGGTTTATGGATTGGGTCCATGAGGTTCACCACTTTATTTCCATAAGAACAGTTGTAATAACGCGCTCTTTGGGCCGACCCGTCGTAATTGTATCTCACGTCCTAATACAAATAAATACGGATGTATCTAAAAGCCATTGTAAGCAGAAAAGACAAATTCCGCCTCGAAATCACACGCGTTGGAAACAGTTCTGATCGTGCTGGGAGCCGGTAACACAATTCGACCACTGCATTCGTGGAGGCGCTCTGCGGCCGGCGTGAGCTGACACCACAGTTCGTTAGTACTCCAAGATAGCGCCAGCTCACACTCGTACTCCCACGGGACGACTGCGTTCAAGCCTGTGACCCTAACATCGGCAAATATCGCCAAAAAGCTACCAAATGGGGCTGAAGGCGACCACCTGGGCGTCATGACTCTGTTTCGTCAGTTGTGGCATCAGAAGGCAGTGCAACGTTTGTTTCATTTGAAGACACAGTAACGACTGGTACTGACGAGCGGACTTTTAAAATCGTAACATGGTACACGGCATAGCCTGCAGACCCAAGGCATATTAAAAGAAGTAAGTAGAACACAATACTGACAGTTAAGTTTGGATTAATATTACTGAAAAACTCAAAAGACTTAAAACATTTAACTCATTATAGGTAGTCATCATATTTTCTTGGATATCTATAAAAAATCATTACCATTGGGAAAACTGAACATGGAATAGATTCCATATGTTATTAAGTATGATTCGTCATACTAAACTGGTAACGTTCTTGTTAATGAGAGCTCTTCAGCTTCATGAAAAGTAGTTGGCAATACAGAACGCATATCAAACAGATGACTTGATAAATCGCGGTGGTGGAACTTAAAATTAATCCAGAGCCATTTAGTGTCAGTGTAAAACGATATTTAGGCGTGTCAGCTGTCGCACATCTAAATGTGACATCGAGAGAGTTGAAAGAGGGGGCAAATGGCTGATCATGCCCCGGTGCATTATTAATACACAATTTTTTGTCATAGCTGTGCACTCTACCATCTAAGAATATTGCCGATCCTGGGCAAATTAGCTTATGACTGCGTTTATATAGATACAGATCACGATCATACAGACGTAAAAAATATCGTCGATCCTTAGTGAAAGTAAATTATCCTTTAGTTGATACATGACATGATGGCCTGGTTGTTATCACATGACAGGTTAAGTATAAATCTTATACACTTCAGAATTATGTTTCGATGTAGCAGTGGGTATAGAAAAAATAACTGTTCATTCGACTTCAGTCATTAAGGAGTGTGTGCTAGTTAACTCGTAGTAAGCATATAAACTGTAACAATTAACAGGATAAATCATGGTAGATTTGCATTTAACTTATATTAATAGTAGGATCTGTAAGAATTGATCTGGATGCAACAGTACACCACTTAAACAGGAATTTGAACTACTTTATAGAGCATCAATTCTAGAATTTAATGACCTGTCCGTGTTTCCTAACAACAGAATGTTTAAATCTAACTGGGTGATCGCAGCTCTTAGCGCGTGACATTAGCTGCGTGGTAAGAGCGCCTTATTGCCATGCAGCCGGCCCGTATTTGATTCCCGACGGTGTCGGAGATTTTCTCCACTCGCGAACTGGGTGTTGTGTTGCCGTCATTATCATTCCATCGTCATCGAATCGCAAGTCGTTCAGTCTAGTGTCAACGGAAACTACTTGCAAATCGGTGACCGAACTTCCCCAGCTGAGGACTCACGGCTATCAATGCCATAGGATCATTACACAGCATTTAATCCTCCGAACGACACGTGGTACATACTATCATTCATCCCACCACGAATTATGTTGAAATGTGTAAGGAATTGCTTTGCAATCTGTTCAGTAAAAATTGTGTGGTTAGTAATGGTTCTTTGCATATTCCTTAATAGAATTATTTCATTAGAGAGGATAACTGAATTAGTGGTAGACTGTTGTTCACGAACTAAAATTTTGTCCTTAACGTCCAATATATTTCGTTTGGTTAAAGTATCAAATACTGTAAGAAAAACATTTTCTCCAAAATCAAACCAGACACGTTTCCGTTAAATCAAGATTCTGTGTGGCAAATGGATTAATGAACAGTTAATCTCCTGTTCACAGCAAATGTGAACTCCATCTGCATTTAGGTGGTGATCCAACTGTTATACGAAGACGTTCCCAGTTCAAAAACTGCGTAATTACCTTTGACTGAACGAATTAAGTCAATTTGCTTCTTAACAATTAAATCTCGCCCAGATTGTATTGAATTACAAGTTTAGCATTAAATGTAGAGACTACCATGTCTGGTCGTGGTTCAAACAACACACCAGTTGTCTATGGTACTATCACTACAGCACTAATCGAACACATTACCTTAGCAAAAATTCGAATTACAGTAAACATTCTTAATTAGATCTAGACAGTAGAGTCAAATACTGAACATGATACAAGTAACGTGTGAAATAAGATTTAGTTACACTTGCGCACTTCATGTTACAGATGGAATCTTTATTTGTATAACACATTCACATATGTACATGGCTGAGAAATAAACGCATGCTTTACACTCACTCACACTACAGATTACACACGTCTACTCCCCTCCCACCGGAGGTTGGAGTCCTCCCTCGGGCATGGGTGTGTGTTGTTCTTAGCATAAGTTCGTTTAAGTTAGTTTAAGTCGTGTGTAATTCTAGGGACCGAAGACCTCAGTAGTCTGGTCCCTTAAGAATTCACATACATTGGAACATTGGAACACGTCTACGAATATAGTAGGGGTGTCTCGGACAGAATCACTTGGCGCATGGCGACGCCTCGGCCTCTGTCTGTACTGAGACCTAACACTACTCGTTTTCTGGCTTTAGGAACAGCTGGTCGACCCTTTGGTTGGTCCTAGGTATCGTCTCGCCATGCTGCAGGAAGTGTACCCAGAAATGGCTATAGTCGATTGACATGAAGGACAATCAGAACGAAAGTACAGTTGGAGCTTAAGAGTGACTGGTTACAATGCCTGCAAGATCGGGTATGGTTCTGTTCAAAACTTCTTAAACATTGTCATTTGACTTTTCTTTAACAGTACGTTGCTCAGGCGGACAAAATCTCCGATTCAGTATTGTGGCCCGACTGCTTGGCGATCGTGTTGTTTCGCTTGTTGCAGAAAATATTGATGAATCTTCTGTTTCACTCCTTTCCCTGCATACTTTAGCTTGTGCTCTAATTTCTTTACGTGTTCATTGCTGATTCCATGGGACGATTGTGCGAAGTCCCAGGGTAAATGCATCCTTCTTCCACACACAAGTTCGTATGGACTTAGACCAGTTTAAGTGCGCAGTTTTGCATTGCAAGCACTCATGACGTTCGGAAGAATCACACCCCAGTTGTCATGCTTGGTGATTACGTCGTAGCAAACTATCTCAATGACTGTTCTACGAACTCGCTCGACGCGTCCATGTCTTTCGGGTGTGTTGATGCAGTTCTTAATTCAGTTATCTGCATCAGCTTACAAGTCTGTTTAAGCAATTCACTCATGTAATTCGATCCTCATGCTGCTTGATGGTGATCCAAACTTTAAGGAATCCACTCTTTCACAAAAAAATTAGCCAAGGTCTCGGCACTCTGATCAGGTATTGTTATCATGAGAAGATATCTGGAGAAATTATGTAACGTGTTCAATATATATTTATTCCCATCTTTAGTCTTAGGCAACGGTCCGACGACGTCGAGTCCTATTCTTTTGAGTAGTTCGTAGTTTCTGGTAATTCTTGTAATGGTGCCTTAATTTTTCCCAAATTATTCCGTCTGTTATAGGAATCACATAGTGAAATGAAGTCAAAAACTTGAGCTTTACGACTTGGCCACCAACATACCTCAGCTGCTTTAATGTTTGTCGCTTTTTACCACAGTGTCAGTATCGTAAAGTATCATAGTTTTCAAAAATGATTGGTGTCTCATACCTTCTGGAATAACTATGCCACTTCCTTTATTTGTGATTTTATATGGCATTCCATCTATTTCGACAAAATGTCAAACATTTGTCCATATTTTGCACTGTGAATCCTCCTCTTGAGCTGCTTGTAAATCTTCTGCATGACTTATTCTAACACAAACATGAACTTTTTGGCTCATCGCATCGGCATTTGCAGGCAGTTCAAAAATGGTTCAAATGTCTCTGAGCACTATGGGACTTAACATCTATGGTCATCAGTCCCCTAGAACTTAGAACTACTTAAACCTAACTAACCTAGGGACAGCACACAGCACCCAGCCATCACGAGGCAGAGAAAATCCCTGACCCCGCCGGGAATCGAACCCGGGAACCCGGGCGTGGGAAGCGAGAACGCTACCGCACGACCACGAGATGCGGGCTTGCAGGTAGTTAACCAGGTCAGTGAATAACTGTAACACTAACTCATTCAGTCTCAAACCCTACATTGTTAGTATGGAACTTGGGTCCTTTAGGATTGATAAACATTTTAATGCAGCATGGTCTGTAATCACTGTAAATTCTCTCCCGTCGAGGAACATCTGTTAGGTGTTATACCAAAATCCAGAGAACAGAGTTCCTTTTCTCTTGTAGAATAGTTACATTCTGCTTTTTTTATTTCTGTAGAAGCAAATGATATTGGGTTTTCATGGGAATACCTGAGACCAAATAGCACCAGCAGAAAAATTTGAAACATCTGTTGAAAGAATGAAGGGCTTACTGAAATCTGGACAGGCTAACACTGCGCTTGGGGCAGTTTTAAGTTCTTCTGTTGCCTTTCTTCATTCTGTCAACTAGTTAAATATAAAACTTCCTGGTAGATTGAAACTGTGTGCCAGACCGAGACTCGAACTCGGGACCTCGCCTTTCGTGGGAAAGTGCTCTACCATCTGAGCTACCCACAACACCTCCTCACAGTTTTAATTCTGCCATTACCTCGTCTCCTACCTTCCAAACTTCACAGAAGCTCTCCTGCGAACCTCTACTTAAATATAGTTCCTTTTTACAGTACCTGTGTCACTGGATGTGCTACATTTGCACAACTAGCTAAGAAAATCTATAGACATCTGCTAGTCCCAAAAATGATTGTAGCTCGTTTACATTCTATGGTACAGGAAAGTTCTTGACAGATTCAATAAATTTTGGATCAGGGTGGACTCCTTCACTGCCTCCTTGGAAGTTCATCTGGCTTTAGCTAAATGATATTTATCTACTGATAAAAACAGATTTGTGCTTCTTATATGTTCAAAAACTCCTTGGAGTATCTCAAAACTTTGCTTCACGTTTTCACCGAAAATTATTACATCGTCAAGATATACAGAACATGTATTGGTGTGTGCCCTTGTAAAACCGTACGCGCCAGGCGCTGGAAGGTGACTGGCAAATTGCGAAGTCCAAATGACATACTCAGTTAATTATACAATCCTGACGCTGAAGCAAATGAAGTTTTGCGTTGATCACGAGCATGCACTGTCAGCTGATGTTATCCACTTGTTAGATTACTGACCGAAAAAATTCGACATCTGCCGAAACAATCCACGCTTTCCACCAAGTCTGGTAGCGGGTAAAGATGTGGTTATTGCATTCAGAGTTCGGTAATACACGCAGACACGGAACTGTGGTTCTCCAGAAACAGATTTATTTTTGCTGACAACAATGGGTTAGGACCATGGTGGATCTGTAGGATCTCTTGGTTCTAGAATTCTGTAACCATTTCTTCTACCAAATCTCTTTCACTGAACGGTATTCTGAAACGTTTCTGAATGATCGGTGCTGCATTGCCAGTATGTATATGATGCTGAACCAGATGAGTGACAGGTAAATTGGAACGATCTCTGAAGAATTCTGCAAATTCCTACAAAGCAGATACTAAAATCATCTGATCTCCAGCTGTCAAATTTTCTATCTTCTGACTTATCTGCTTCTTTAGTACATTATTAATTCCGAGTCCAGCTTGCAAATTTTTTGTTACCACTACAAAAATCGGTCCTAGTAGCTGCGACGCTTGATACTTCGCTAGGTATTTGTATAACATCACTTCTACGTATGCTAGGCACTTCAGCAACTTTCATTCCTCGTGGCAATACAACTTCTTCTTTGATCATGTTCTTTATTGTTACCGGGGCTATAGCTACAGCCTGTCTCACAGTTATAACAACACCCACACTTCCGGCAACATGACGATGAGCCTTGTCCAATAACTCCTATTTATCCGACCGTTCGGTCAATATCTATCTGTTGCTCGCATTACCTTTTCCTTTTATTGCGAAAATACCTCGATATGTGACCTGCATCCTACTATTGTAGCAAATTAGTTTCTGCTTAGAGACCTTACATTTGTGACCATGCTTCTTACATCTGTAACTTTCTACATTTGTGTTGAATTCGCGACAGTCTTCTTTTCACCTATCAGTCGGCCGTCTTAATGCTTCCACGAAGCCAACAGTTGCTTCCACTGCTTCCTAAAAGATCTTACATCGTGCCAGTCGGACTGCTTTCCGTACTTCTTCGCCACACAACACGTGAATGAATGTGTCTAAAGCTCTCTGATCGAACAGCTGAATGGGATTCTCATTCTCGGCCTCCGCCAGCTCGTATGTTTGAGCGTTAATGCTCCGAAATCTGTCAGCAAACTGCTGAATAGATTCGTTCGGCCGCATCCGGATACTATGAAGTAGCTCTCTGTGGAATATGACGGCTTTTTTTTTTGCATTTGAATCTCTGAACAACTGTCGCTTTGAATTCATTGTAATCTTCTGATTTTACGCAAGTGAGCTCCGTGCTAATCTTTTGAGGCTCCCTCTTTTCTTAATTTAGCAACTGCTGATGTGCCTGAGTCAGCCAACGAATCCAACAAGGCATCTCCTTTGAGTTTAAGGAAAATAATTTTACATCATCCTCGGGTTTCCAGCTAAAGACTGGTACTGATGGCAATAATGGTAACTTTTTTATGGAGTCAGGATTGCAAGAACTGTTATTTGACAAATCATCTGGAAGGCTGCGCTCCCTCGCGTCTGTTTTTAACCGCTGAATCTCGTTTCGCAAATCGTTTATAACTGTTTGGAGCTCAGTCTTGTTCCTCGGGTGGATGCTGCCATTAATGTACACCAACAAAATCACTCTCCTACAGAAAAACTTTTACAAATCTATCACTGCTTGCCATATTGTAGCCACTTTGAGTAGATTAATCAACTTGAATTCCAGCGTTGGATGACTCCGTGTTATCAGATGCCATCCAGACTGCAGCAGCAGCTGCTGCTGCTGCCGATTCGCCGTGGAGATATGACAGGAGCTTGGAATTCTCGGAACTTCACGCATCCCTGCACCTCCTCCGGACTATAAGATTTCCATAATTGATCCTGATGCTGACACCACTCCCATAAGGTTATTAAGCTGATTACGAGTTTTGCGCCCACGGCAGAGGGCGTCCCTAAATATCTGTCAGGATCATGCAGGCATTAGGCCCAAGTGGTACGGAAACACGCGAATTCCGAGTTATTAAACTTCACCACTTTATTTCCAAAACAGAAATCGAATCGTCGTAGCTGTTTCTAACGTCCTAAAACGAATACGTACGGATTTATCAAGACTCAATTGTGAGCCGAAAAGACATAAATTCCGCGTCGAAACCACTCCCGCTGAAAGCAATTCTGCCAGTGCGCGCAGCCAGTGACGCTGCGGAACTACCGTGTTCGTGGAGGCGCTCTGCCGCCGGCGTAAGATGGCACCACAGCTTTCCAACATTCCAGGATAGCGCCAGTTCGCACTTGTAATCGCACGAGACGGCTGTGTCCAAGCCTGTAACACTAACATCTGCGTATTTCTACATTACTCGTAGATTTGAGAACTCATCTTCTCTCAGAGGCATAAGCTTGCTATCTAAATTGTTCACCACTGAATGCTTGGAAAATTTTATTATTTCTTAAAACATTTTTCATGACTGCCTCATTGTTTTTCTAACTCGTCTCCATGTTTGTCATATCAAGAACTTCGACTTTCTTGCGCTTTTCTTCGTGTTACTACCCTCCCATTCATATCCTAACCTCTATCTTAGCCTCAGAAACATATATTAATATTAGCTCTTTTCCCTGGTTCAACTCGAATGTGCTTTGCCCAATATAACAAACAAAATACAACGCTCCAGACTTAAGTTAATGCACCGAAAGCTCACTACAAACAGGAGTTGCCGCACGGAAACGCACTATTACATCGATTCAAAATCACGCGAGTGGACTTGTTCCCGTGTAGCTTACGCCTTAGTGGTGCGACAAGTGCGTTCACTAATGCTGGGTTCTACATGCAGATCTCGTCCAACAAAATCCGTTGCCGCATACTATCCGATTCTCTTCCGCCCAGAAAATTATATCTGTAACAAACGAAAATTTTGTACCATTTCCTTCGATTCCGCACAAAGGTAGAAACGAAATATGAAAGAAAAGATGTAATCAACTTTCGGAGAATATTATCATGCCAATAAGTCTAGTCTTCTCAGAAAAATACAAAGTGAAGATTTTGCCTTCTTCAGAAAAATCTGAATGTTCCTAAGTCTTCCAAATTCCTCTTATTTTCTCTCTTCAAGAGACTCTCTTGACTAAGCCGGCCGGTGTGGCCGAGCGGTTCTAGGCGCTTCAGTCTGAAACCGCGCGACCCCTACGGTCGCAGGTTCGAGTCCTGCCTCGGGCATGGATGTGTGTGTTGTCCTTAGGTTAGTTAGGTTTAAGTAGTTCTAAGTTCTAGGGAACTGAGGACCTCAGATGTTAAGTCCCATAGTGCTCAGAGCCATCTCTTGAGTAATTCTGCTCGTCAGCGACGCGTTCACTCGCCGCTTTTACGCGAATTGACACACATATGTCTCATATTTGCATCTGGCTATTAAAAAACTTTTAAAATGACATACTAAAATTAGAAACTAAAATTATAATTTGCGCTTCTACAATTTACAACAGAATACTAACACCATTCGAATTTACCCGCATTGAAGATAAGAGTGCATTAAAGGTACTAGTCAGACTAAGCGACATGATTGCAATTAATTAGGGTGCAATGCATCTGTGGAAAGAGAGATAGTTGCGACAGGCCATGATGATCTAGCTGGTAGAGCCATTGTCTCCTAACCAGGAGTTCCTGGGTTCAATCCAGGGTAGACTGTTCCTCGTTCTAGACCATACAGGCCTATTCAGCCTGCTATAAAATAAGTACCCGGGATCTCCTCCGGCCTGCGCGATGAGCCCGCCAACTTCCCCATTCCAGAGTCTCAGCTAAAAAAGGCTACACGCAGTCTGCATCTCGGCCGTGGACTGTGCGACATGAACTTTATCTTTAAAGGTAGTTACAACATACAAATTTGGTGTAATGATTCTGTTTTCACAGAAGTGTCGGTTCGTGCGGTCACGAATATCATAAAATACGAATTGCATGAAAAATCCTGTTTAACGAAGTCGGTAAATAGTGAAACCATTCGTGATGGCACAGCCAACATCATAAAACGGACAAACAAGTACCACTTTTATGGGCCTGAACCTACATATAACCCTCTTACATGTAGGTTCAGGCCCATAAAAGTGGTACATCATATTCTGCTGTTAAAATACGTGTAATGTGACATAGCAGCAGATGTAAATTGAAGCTGCCACTGCCATTAGTACGAACGTTAACATATATAAGTCATATTTACCATTAGGATTAACCCACATAACAATATGTGTATTAAGTATAAAAATCAGACATACGAGGTGTGGCTAGAAAAAAACCGGACTAGTACTGGTGAAACAATAAAACGAATGCAATAAGGCTGAAAGTCGCGTGGCCTGTCACGTGACTCTCGCTCCGCCTACTGCTCGAGTTTCATCTGCCTCCTGCAATCAGTCTGCCCGTGGCGTCTGTTTTAAGTAGTTGACGTTTTGTCTGTGCGTCGGAAAATGTTGAGTGTACAGAAAGAACAGCGTGTTAACATCAAATTTTGTTTCAAACTAGGAAAATCTGCAAGTGAAACGTTTGTAATGTTACAACAAGTGTACGGCGATGATTGTTTATCGCGAACACAAGTGTTTGAGTGGTTTAAACGATTTAAAGATGGCCGCGAAGACACCAGTGATGACACTCGCACTGGCAGACCACTGTCAGCAAAAACTGATGCAAACATTGAAAAAATCGGTAAACTTGTTCGACAAGATCGCCGTTTAACAATCAGAGGTGTGTCTGAGTTAACAGGAGTTGACAAGGAAAGTGTTAGGCAGATTCTTCATGAAAGTTTCAACATGAACAAAGTGTGTTCAAAAATGGTTCCAAAGTGTCTCACAATTGAACAGAAGGAACGCCGAAGAATGATTTGTTCTGACATCCTGGAAAACATTGAAAGTGATCCCACCTTCTTACAAAATGTTATTACTTGCGATGAATCGTGGTTTTTTACTTACGATCCCGAAACTAAACGCCAATCGATGCATTGGAAAACTCCTGGTTCTCCACGACAAAAAAAAGCACGAATGTCAAAATCGAAATTCAAGGCAATGATGATTGTTTTTTTTGACATCAAAGGAATTGTGCACATTGATTGGGTACCAGAGGGACAAACAGTGAATCAGCATTACTACATTAGCGTCCTGGCTACCCTACGTGAGCGAGTACGGAGAAAACGGAACGATTTGTGGAGAATAAAGTCATGGATCCTTCACCAAGACAATGCCCCAGCTCACAGTGCGTTGTCAGTGAAGACGTTTTTGGCAAAACACAACATTCCCATCTTAGATCATCCACCCTACTCAACTGATTTGGCCCCCTGTGACTTTTTTCTTTTCCCTAAAGTCAAGTCAGCTTTGAAAGGAACTAGATTTGAGACTGTTGAAGCAGTAAAAGAAAAAGCGACGGAAGTAATGTATGGACTTACCGAAAATGATATGCAGCATTGCTATGAACAGTGGAAAATTCGTATGGAGCGGTGTAGAGACCGAGGAGAAGAGTACATTGAAGGAGATAACATGAAATTTTAAATAATTGTAAATAAATGTTTTTTCCAGCATCAGTCCGGTTTTTTTCTAGCCGCACCTCGTATGTGATGATTCCTCTCATCGTTATGGTTCGTTAGGGTGTACATACAGAAAAGTAGATGGTTAATACACGCATGTTTTATAGGGACCAGGCTGAGATTCTGAATTTGAATAACCTACAAAATATTTTTTAAAACTTTTTAAAAGACAGACTTAAGCAGAAGGCTTGTACTGACGAAGACGGGATTACTGCCCAACAGAAGTCTACTAGTGTCAATCACTGGCCTTCATATGAGGAAGAAATTTCCGAGAATGTACATGTGGAGCACAGCAGTTGTATGGTAGTGAATCATGGATTGAGGGGTAAAACGGAAATGAAGATGAACCAAGCCTTTGAAATCTGGTACTAGAGAAGAATGCTGAAAATTAGGTGGACCGATAAGGTAATAAATGAGGAGGTGCTCCACAGATACCAGGGAATAACTTCCATGGCACTACAGAGAGCTGCAGAGGGTAAAAACTGTAGGGTGAGAAACAGATTGCAATATATCCAACAAATAATTGGGGATGTAGGAACAAGTGCTATTGCACGATGATATACAACAGCAGTAGTTTACTGCAGAATGTATTAAAAACGTATGAATTATTTACTGATTCCATCATAACGGTCAGGCTGTCACCATGAAAGGGTTCACTGTCTGATTGTCATCGTCAGTGTACCATAGAGCTTTTTAGCATAGCTGACGTAATAATAACGAAAATATTTACTGTTTAGAAAAAATGTATTGGCGATAGTAATACTTTTACAACGTCTAAAAAAAAACCCTTAACTCCTCCCGAACAGGCCGTGAAGGCCCAACGGTACCAACCGGCAGCCGTGTCATCCTCAGCCCACAGGCGTCACTGGGATACGGATATGGAAGGGCATGCGGTCAGCACACCGCTCTCCCGGCCGTATGTCAGTTTCCGAGACCGGAGCCGCTACTTCTCAATCAAGTAGCTCCTCAGTTTGCCTCAGAAGAGCTGGGTGCATCCCGCTTGCCAACACCGCTCGGCAGACCGGACGGTCACCCATCCAAGTTCTAGTGCAGCCCGACAGCGCTTAACTTCGGTGATCCGACGGGAACCGGTGTTACCACTGCGGCAAGGCCGTTGCCGTTCACAACGTCTACATCCTCGAAATATACAGGATGAGTCACTAACTATTTCCAAATAGAGTAACTCCGAAAGTATGATAGTAGGTGAAAAGTTTGTGGCACAACAGGGGCCATAATGCGACGCTGGTGGTTTTGTTGGTAGTTGGGGTCGCGTGAGAGATATGAATGTCAACATTGTTTTTATAAATAGGTTTCTAACATTTAGGACTTTTTTCTGATAGCGGCTATCGAGAGGAATCCAGTGATGTATAACAGTAAGGTCTTTGAAGGTCCACGAAGGTAAAAAAGGTGGCATGAACGTCCATTTAGAGAAGGTGTTGGAAGTGATGGCTATTGGTACTAATGCAGTGCTGTTAATCTTCTTATCATGGATTGAGTAGTATTCCTTATCACTTCGACACTTATCGAAGCACATGCTCTGACAATTCTCTTTAGTATATCGTGGAAATAGTAAATATTCGCCGAATACGGCTTATCTATCTAACGTGCCATGGACATGTAAACACCATTCGACGGTTTCGCAATACAACACTAATAGGAACGGTAAGACTAATATCGTCGAATCAAGCGAATGTGAATGATGTATTTCTTCGAAGAACACGTCGATATGCTTCTTATTTGCGGTGAATGCCAGAATGCCAACGAAATTCAGTGAGAGCTAGAGACTTATACGCTGAAAGATATCCTCAACGTACTCACCCTACAGGTCGTACATTTAAATATGTGCATGTTATATTGAGAACAACTGGATCTTTAACGCATCGGAAACATATCAGGCAAAGGAAAGTTACTAACGAGGAAACTGGTACTCTGGCCACTGTGGTTCGAGATCTTTATGTTAGTTTGCGTCAAATCGCAAGGGATTCTGCCATGAGCCAGAGTAGTGCTGCTCGTGTTCTGCATCGCCATAAGTATCACCATATCAGTCTCCATCACGAATTAACTCGTACAGATTGTATGTGTGGCATTGAATTCTGCCAATGGGCTCAACTTCAGATTCAGAGGGATGACACATTTATTAATTTGATTTAATTTACTGACGCGACATTCACGAACCATGGAAATGTTAATTTGCATAACATGCATTATCGAGCAACTGAATATCCCTGTTGGCTGCGGCAAGTTTCACATCAATAACTGTGGTCGGTGAATGCATGGTGTGGGATTATGGAGGACTGAATTATAGGCCCCTATTTCATCGAAGGAAATCTTAAAGGTAGGAAGTACACCACATTCCTGCAAGAAACATTAGGCCTGTTATTGGAGGAAATACGTTCAGGAACAAGGAACAGAATGTGGTTTCAACACGATGGGATTTGGCACAGTTTTCGCTGATGGCTAGAAATGAGTTGCAGAGACAGTTCCCAAATCGTTGGATTGGACGTGGAGGAGATGTGTTTCAAATGGTTCAAATGGGTCTGAGCACTATGCGACTTAACTTCTGAGGTCATCAGTCGCCTAGAACTTAGAACTAATTAAACCTAACTAACCTAAGGACATCACACACATCCATGCCCGAGGCAGGATTCGAACCTGCGACCGTAGCGGTCACGCGGTTCCAGACTGAAGCGCCTTTAACCGCACGGCCACACCGGCCGGCTGGAGATGTGTCGTGGCCAGCTCGTTTACCAGACTTGGCGCCTCTGGATTTCTTCTTGTGGGGATTCGTAAAAGACAGGTGAGCCGTGGTAAAAATTGCTGTTTTGAACAGCGCGCCGCAGCGCGTAGTGTGAAGCAGTCGCCCTCCGTTTCTGGCGGTGGCGCCGCTGTGGCAATCGCAGCTTTGGTGTCTCCCCCTGGTAGGAAAGGGGAAAGGTTGCCTGTTCACGTGCATTTACGGGGCGCTATGAGCTCGCCAGTCGGTCAGTCTGGGTCAGTCTGGGGTTAGTCTGGGTCGTTCTCACGTCCGCATTTGTTAGGCAGTTAGTCTCTGTCTGTCGTCCAGAGTGCTAGTCTGTCTTTCGTTCGGATCAACCTTTAAAGTCGGCAAAATGAGAGTCTTTCCACTGCGCCAGTAAGAGAACTCAGCGAGTGGTCGTGCGGTGGTTGGATCGGTCGGTTGATCGGTCGCGCACTGAGACCCAAGATGACTTCTCCGTCTTGACCGTCGGCGCATGTGAGGTCGTCACATGAGTCCGGTGGGCCGCGCCGTATAGCGAGGGGTAGTGGCTTCGCGGTCGACACGAGAGCAAGAGTCAACCCACGACATCAGTCTGGCCTGTGCTAGCTGCGACGCCGTAGTGTAACTGATTCTCCGAGCGCTTCTGGGCCCCTTCAGTTACCTTCTTGTGGAGATTGGCTCGGTCCTTTCCTGGTGCAGGGATGTCTTTTTTCTAGTGGGCGTGTTTCCTCTGCATGGATGGGTCCTAGCCAGTATTTCCACCGTGGTGTGTCTGGAAGTGAGTGGGAGACGCACCAGCAGGGCCGTCGCGACGGAGCAGCAGTCGCGGACGGAGAAGCGGGCAGACGGTCGGTTGGTGCGGACCAGGAAAGACGGGAGATCGGTGCGCCTTCCTGCGTCCGTTGAAGCGGCTGGCAGCGGACGGTTCGTGAGAGCAATTTGGGGGTGCTGCGTCAGGCCCTCTCGAGAAATACCAGTGTATTAGAGGTTAGGTGATTGGTGATATGTTGTGTGATCCACTCTTGTTAAATTCTACTTGTTTTCTTGGTTAGTCTCTGTCTCTCGTCCGCATTTGTTAGGCAGTTAGTGTCTGTCTGTCGTTCGAAGCTGCCTCTGTCATGTTTGCCGGATTTGGTGTGTTAAAGAATTTATTGCTTGGAGTGTAACGGTCTAATTCCTGAAATATGTTTTGATCTTGCCCATCATCTTGAGAGGCGGTATCTGTGTACTGTAGATCATGTTCACTTGTTTGGCCACCCTTGTATAATTTTATATATGATTGCATTTCATGGGCTTTTATTTAAATGGTCATTTTAGTATATAAAGTTGCCACCCTTCCACCGTAAGACGTTCCTTCGAAGTTAAAATCAAGTTGCAACTACGGTGGCAAAGTTAATATTTTAATTTTAGTGTTTTGTACCATTTCCATCCCTCCTACCGGGTGCATAGTTTGTGTGAATTGTTAAAACTTTTAGTTTAAAGCAATCTGGTGTGTTGCAGATTTGCACCAGTGTAGTCTTTCAGAGGTTGTTGTGAGCGGTCGTGACTACGTCTGTGTCAAAAGGGAGTGGCAAGGTTCTCTACCCGAAAGCTCATACAGTAAAAAAAAAAAAAAAAAAAAAAAAAATTCTTTCTGCCTCTGAATAAATTGTAACTTGATATTTAGAGGGTGCTTTCTGATTATAATTTTAAATCTGTTTCTTTTAAAAAATGCTTTAGGCACCATTAAAGTGAATTACCATTTGTTAAAAAGGAATTTGCTTATGATTTCGTCAGTTACTCCCTGACAACTACTTCCACGCTCACATAGTGTGATTAAATGTGTTAATGTTCTTGATTAATCGCTAGTAAGTAGAATAAATTCTTAAAAATATTCTTTGAAAAAAATAAAGCACGGTTCAACAGTGTTAATAAAGATGTTCCAACTACACCTGAAGATATGCGAGAGAGAACTGTCAGAGCATGTGCTTCGATAACTGCCGATGTGATAAGGAATACATCTCAATCCATGATAAGGAGATTGCAGCACAGCATAGATACCAATTGTCATCACTTCGAACACCTTCTGCAAATGGACGTTCGTGCCATATTTGTGACCTTTGTTGATCATTAAAGACCTTACTATTACACATCATTGGATTCGTCTGGATAGCCGCTATCAGAAAATAAGTACCAAATTATAGCATCCCATTAAAAAAAAAAGTTGACCTCCATATCTCTGAAGCGACAAAAAACTAACGTCATACTATGGCCCCCGTTGTCCCATGCAACTTTGTCCTACAAACTTTTCAGCTCCTATCATACTTTCGGAGCTATTCTTGGTGGCAATAGTTAGTGACTCACTCTATATATTGGATTGTTTTAAGCCAGGTTGATTCGTGCATGTCTTCAAGTCTTTTCAAGTGTTGGCACTTTATCTCTGCTTCTCTGCTGGCTGTCGACTGCTGTCTGTCATATTTGGGACGATTTTCAGTGTAGACGACAACAGAGGGCTGGCCGCTAGTGGGAGAGGAGGTGTCTCAAACTTCCGGTAGTAGCTGGCAGCCAGCGCGTGTCGAGTTCTATACTTGCAGATATACCGACGTGGGCAGCGGAGTGCTTCCCCGGGCTTCCTACTGTGGCAAGGCAGTGTCCACTCAAGGCGGCGGCAGTGTTTGTTCAGCTGGCTGAAAACTCGCACAGTGCATTGGCCGCCACTGGGGCGACTGTGCACTGGGCTTGTTATCTGCAGGGTGGTCCATGAACACTGGGATGATTACATTTAGGACTCTTCCAAGCGTTTTTCAATCAACTGAATTTCCTGTAGCATTCCTATACTGTGATGGGGACAGTGCTTCAAATTTTGATTTATCGACGTGTTGTGAGTGGATATTTTTGTCGTCAATAGGGAGACTGCTAGGAACAGTGTTATAGTGAAATCACCCACTAATATTGCGGGGACAAGATTTATATTTGTTGCAGTATGTTACTGAACTCGGAATATAGCGGTATTTGTTAAAATACCACGCTGTGGGAATTGTTTGATATTTAAAATCACATGCTTACATATATCTTAGAATATAAGCTTAGGTATTTGAAAAAAATCGGTAATATAATAGAAAATAACAAAGGGAGGTGGGAATGCAGAAAATGTAGTGACGTCATTGCCTTATGGTAATGCATACTGTAAGGTCAGACGTCTTGAGTCAACAATTATTTCGACATTTTCAGTACATGATGTGACATCATAGAATTACAGTAATTCGGATGTACACCGTAATGTCAACTAAAGTGTACACAGTGCAAACGACGACGGTCACGTAACTGCTCTATAGAGAGTGAGAGAGAGAGAGAGCCGGCCGCGGTGGCCGTACGGTTCTAGGCACTGCAGTCCGGAACCGCGGGACTGCTACGGTTTCAGGTTCGAATCCTGCCTCGGGCGTGGATGTGTGTGATGTCCTCAGGTTAGTTAGGTTTAAGTAGTTCTAAGTTCTAGGGGTCTGATGACCTAAGATGTAAAGACCCATACTGCTCAGAGCCATTTGAACCATTTTGAACCAGAGAGAGAGAAGTGGAGTGATGGGTTTCCCAACTTTATTAACACACACAGTTGGCTTTTATCATTATCAAGGCTATAGGTCTCTGTCAGAATTTCTAAAATTATTGGGAGAAGTGGGAACAAAACGACTATTCCCTTTGGTATGTAGAAAGTATGAGTCTGGCAAAATACCATCTGACTTTCGGAAGAAATGTCATCCACAAAATTCCGGAGACTGCAAGAACCGACCAGAGCATCCAAGTTGCGGACAGGAGTAGTATGCAGTTGAGTAGAGAGGAAAAGTGAGGATGTGGTAGATGACAATCAGTTTGGCATTAGAAAAGGTAAAGGCACCAGAGCGGCAATTCTGACGCTGCGGTTGATAATGGAAGCAAGACTGAAGGAAAATGAAGACACCTTCATAGGATTTGTCGACCTGGAAAAGCGTCCGACAGTGTAAAATGGTTCAAGATTTTCGAAATGTTGAGGAAAATAGAAGTAAGCTATAAGGAGAGATGGGTGATATACAATATCTACAAGAGCCAAGAGGGGATAATAAGAGTGGATGACCAAGAACGAAGCGCTCAGATTAAAAATAGTGTAAGACAGGGACGTAGTCTTTCGCCCCTACTGTTCAATCTGTACAAAGAAGAAGCAATGATGGAAGTAGAAAAAAGGTTCAGGAATGGAATTAAAATTCAAAGTGAAAGGTTATCAATGGTACGATTCGCTGATGACATTGTTATCAAAGTGAAACTGAAGAAGAATTACATGATATGCTGAATGGAATGAATAATCTAAAGAGTATTGAATATGGATTGAGAGTGAATCGAAGAAAGACGAAAGTAATGGGAATTACCAGAAATGAGAACAGCGAGAACCTTAATATCAGGATTAATGGTCACGAAGTAGATGAAGTTCAGGAATTCTGCTACCTGGGCAGCAACATAAATCAATGATGGTCGGAGCAAGGAGGACATCAAAAGCAGACTAGCCCTGGCAAAAAATGCATTCCTGGTCAAGAGAAGTCTACTAGTACCAAACATATGCCTTAATTTGAAGAAGAAGTTTCCGAGCATGTACGTCTGGAGTACAGCATTGTATGGTAGTGAAACACGGACTGTGGGAAAACCGGAACAGAAGAGATTCGAAGCATTTATAGGCGAATGTTTAAAATTAGGTGGACTGATAAGGAATGAGTGTGTACTACGCAGAATCGGAGAAGAAAGAGAAGAACTTTCGCAGTATATGGGTACTCATTTCATCGCCAATTTGACGTATGGACATGACCTCCAAATGTCAGGCTTATCTTATCACCAAAAATGTTATCACCTGAGATACGATCATCATCTGTGCCAGAACGTGCCATGACACCGTACTGACCCTTGGACAAGAACTGAAATGCAAATTTAGCCTGTCCATCTTCTCTTTGGCTCGCATTTGTTGCAGGAACCAGTAGGGTCGTACTTTCAGACCAGTTTTATCAAATGGTCTTTCCTGATCCGTTCCATATGTTCTCCAATTTTGTCAACATACTAAGATTTCTTTTATATGAATAGCATTTATAGTGCTTGGACTCGGTTTTTGTCACTGCTAATGAGAATCCAAGCTACAGCCCAGCTTAATAGGGTGGTATGGACAGTGTCATGTTGTCTCAGCAATATTTCCTTCCTTAATTTGTTTCTTAGCGTTCCGCTTATTATGTAATACATTCTGTCAATATTTTCAGTTTTTTCTCCAATGTGAAGTTCTTCAAAGGGTAAGAATCAGTGATTAAGGAAAGTAGCTTCCTAAATCAAAATAATCTGTCTCACTGACTACCGTCACTTGGATTAAAATATTTTCTTATTTTGTAGTTTTCAGTAATGTTTTGTGTTGTGATGCAGGACCTTATCCGTATCACTAAGCATTTATGAGTCTTCGCAATGTACGATACCCTAGGTTGTTAACATTGTTGCCTCATGATTTTAGTACTATTACTTGTTTCATAGCCGGCCGGAGTGGCCGTGCGGTTCTAGGCGCTACAGTCTGGAGCCGGGCGACCGCTACGGTCGCAGGTTCGAATCCTGCTTCGGGCATGGATGTGTGTCATGTCCTTAGGTTAGTTAGGTTTAATATGTTAGTCAATATGTCCATCTGACAGATTATACTGCACACTAGAAACTAGCTTCACGGCCAAAACAGCACGATAGTGAAGACTACAAAATAAAAAGGTACTTCAATCAAAGTAACGACAGCCAAGGTAGCAGTTTATTGTCATTAAGAAGATTAGATTTAACTGTGGAACCTCATGCAACTAAGGAACTGCAAGAAAAGTACTTCGACTGATCTGTTAAATGACTTTACAATAATCAAATTTCTTTGGTAAAATATGGAACAATGTCATGGCTTCAGTTTTACACAGCGAAATTTCAAAACTGTACTGTTCCATTATGTAATTCATTTACATAGGATATGCTTTAGTATATGCTTGGACACCGAGCCCGTTACTTGATAGTCGATAAACAAGGATGTCAAGGCAAGATTATAGTAATTTATGTCTGTGTCAATACCAATCTGTAGAAGTCTTATTTTCCATTTTCGAATGGCGATGTCCAAATTAAAAAAATAGTTACAAAGAGCATCGTCGATTTTATTTACTTATTATATTAGTGAAATAAATATTCAAATTTAAATACTTAATGACTAATAACTTCTTGGTATTACGTTTTAGCTTAGTTAGCCCTTCCTGCTTTTTTGTGCATAATAATTGTTAACTGATATCGCCACCCCACCGACAGGAATGTAGAAACAATAGAACAATAGTTTGTAAAAAAGTTATTTGTGATGAATTAGCGTTTCTTAGATGTGTTTCCCAACTTTAGTGGCTAAATAACTTATTTAAGTTCAATAATTTTTTTTCTTTACTCTCCCACTAAAGTCTTTTTGACAGGCAGCTATGTGGAGTGAAGGAAGAATTCTGGCAGTGAATTTTCAGAAGAGTTCGAGCTTCATTATCGAAGGGTGTGTGATTTACTGTAGCTATTACGTAAATGCAGTGCTGAGAACTCTTATTATAAAACATTTATCACACAACTAACAACCCCGTATATATTACATCATTGCATTTGTCATTTCATTTCAAAATTAGAGGCATGAAGGTACAGTAATCATACTATGTGTGCTTGAAATATTTTGTTGCAGTATGATGTTGGGTCCGATTAGACTACCTTTCATGTTCCTTGCAAGGAGAGTTGTTCATACTCCAAAACCCCGCAGGCGCCTAACAGGATTTATTAAGCAGCATAGGAAGACGGGCGCTGCGGCAGCTGCCTGGAGTGAAGAGACTGATTAGAAGCAAGGATGCACAGGGGCTAAGTTGTACAGGAGAGGAACGTTAGTCGACGTCAGTATTTGAAGATTTTAATATGGCAGTGTCCTGAAGCACTATGAACTGGAATGTATTGAGGTAAAACAGGTACTCTAATCATAGGTTTTTGGGTTCATGATTTTTGGGTCAGGTTTCGGCGAAGCGTCTCTATACAGAATGCCGCAAATGTCATTGCAGACTTGGTTAAATGAAAATAAAAGTAACAGCAAGACGTAGTACAGTAGGAAGTTTTAACCTGTTGAGTTGCTATTACCAAATGGTGATATTTACGCGTTGTGAAGTTGGTATTCAACGCAATGACAAAAAAGAAAAAAAACCAATAACCAAACTAGTGAATTGTTGAAAGAGTGATTTGTGAGACGTCTTTACAGCTATAGTTTCTCGAATTGTCACGAAGTTAACGAAAGAAGAAAGTATTTTCGCGTTAGAAACATGCTATAAAAGTGGTGTTACTCCACTTGTTAATGAATGGGGAAAACACTTTTATAAAAAACTTTCCAAAGGAAAGTGATTGGTGCAATGGCAGATATTGACATGCCTCCACATTCTCATGATATCACGCCCATGGATTTTTTCCTATGAGCTGTCGTCAAGGGCTGTTTATCATCAAAAGCCCTAGAGTATGTAACATTGTTCCAAAGAGACTCCAATGGTGTATTAATGAAGAAGGAAAACAGTTCGAACATAAAAATAATTCTAAGTATTGTTTGTATCTGTAATGAAACATAAAGTCAATCTTTTGTTTAAATCAGTGCCCAGTGTTCAGTGTTTTGCGCCACCCAGTATGAGTCTCTTCACTGAGTTTCAGAGTCGATAGTCACTTTTACAGTTCTGAACAGCATCACTTAAGTGTCAGTGCTCCTATAAATTCAAACTGAGAAGATGGGCACCTGGTTGCTGTATCTGGCAGCCATGCAGCCATGGCGATATGAAAATACTGACTTACCATATGTGAATTGTATTTCACATGTAAATCATTTTCCATATTAGCTACACACATATTAAGAGTTTAATTTCGTAGAGAAAATCAAATCATCATGCATTTACGTTTGCACCCTATGTTTTCGTTGTTCCATCCCTCTAGTTGTCTGCTTGGAGACCTGTTTGTCGTCTGCTTGAGTGTCTGTATCTATATTGACTAAGGATAAATTTCCTTGAATGTAGGGACACCTTAGCCAACTTTTGTGTATAGAAAATAATAATTCTTCCGGGTCAGAGAAGCACCGGCGAGCGATGATCCGTAGCGCTTTCGCGATTTTTTGTTATATTTTATTGATTTTACTATATAGTGGGCAGCCACGGAGCCTCCTCCTTTTACAGCACGTAGTTCCCATTCAATGCAATGTCGCGCAATTTTTCTAAAAAAAAAAATTTGGAATAATGTTCTATTAAAGTATTCCACCTTCGAGGCTAGTCTCTCTCTAACTCAATTCAGATCTTGATTCTCGTATTAAATTATTGAAAGAATTCTTTCTCTGTGATGAATGGTTACTCTCAATGTGTGTGTGTAATCCATCTTTTCCGCGGTACTTCGAGTTTCATATGGTCTTGTTATTCATGTTTGCATTGCCGACCGTTTTACCTATGGTATAACACTCCATGATGGGTTAAGATTTTTCTGTTAAATATACGTTTGTTCATTTGGTCCCTTTTAAAGATTTAATCCTGAAATGTGTAGCAAACGGCATTCCTGATGTTCAGCAACTCGCCCGCTATTTATCAAATACCCTAACGAGCCTGTTACAGCCCAGCTTAGCTAACACATGTATGATTTTTTTAGTATATTTAAGAGCATTTCCCATGCTGGCTCTCCTACAAAATTAATCAAGAATTATAAAAATTTCATTAATGTTTTCTGAAATGAGGTTCATCCACTAAACGTTTTTCTTTTCCACGCAGATGTTCCGGGTAATTAAGTGGTACGTCAGTTCAGGTGGCGATCCGTTATACTTTCTGTAGCAAAACCCCTATTTAAATTCACATAACAACATACCAGTTGTAATGCCGCTTCCTCGGACGAGAAATAAAAATCAAAAATTAGCTCCCAATACCCCAAAGATTTACCCCCAACTCCCAAATTCCCAGAAAAGTGAATAAGCGAAAGAAGTTCCATTTATCACTATTATTAGGACAATAACAAGTAATTAAATCAGGAATCTAAGACTTGACAATTTAGTAATGTACGAAAGAAAGATTAAATTTCAGTAAAATTAAAACCAAAATCATAATAAATCGCCAAATTAGCATACATTAACCTTCGCAAGGTAGAACCAACGATCCCAAAGAATACTCCGTGTGAGTACTCTTTGGGAATCGTGAGTAATGACTAAGTATAATTCAGTGCATTGTCACTACGTTACGAGAAGTAGCCGAAGCAGGTAATATATTTGAATGCTCGTACATGTAGGCGCGCTTAGATTGTTTTTGAGATTGGATAATTGCGATCCATTATGACACAGTAATACGATCTTCTGACTTCTAATATCACGGCATTAGAATTCGAACGGAGGACCTTTACCTACTAGAATAAAGTGAACTTTTAACTAGATAATTGAACTAAACATTACTTAGACAGTGATTTAGGCAACGAACACTGATAGACAATTTTCATTCATAATAGCCAGTGGTTTATGGAACTTCAGTGATAGGTCCGAAGCATATAGTTTAAATCCCCGCAACACCTAGGAAAGTTTTCTTCTCAAGGCTCGGTTAGGAAGTGACTGATATTGTGCAATAAAACACCCTCTCGTGCCAATTCATGCATTTGTGATTTAAAATTCTATCAAATTAATGACATGAAACTCCCGAGTAATAATTACGCGCAGTGATAATATTTGACTGTAGCGCTCGTCGCTTGTGTAGAATCTTTGACTCATATAACAACTGTTACGATTTCTTAGATACTTGAAATTACGACCAGCTTGTAGGGAATTTGTTGGGGATGTGACTGTATTGGTTTTATCACTAATATTTCATCATTAATCAGTTAAACATCGATTACGAACGATTAATTACGATTCTTGGTAAAGTAAATATCTCAAGCACGTCGACATTTCGGTTCAACACTCTTATTTTGTGTAACGTCGTCTTCGTAACTTGATAACGATCTCAACACTCTAACGACTGTCGCTGTCGTGATAGAGTCTACGTAACAGAACATTTCTCCTTCAGTCATGCTAACTATATAAGTAAACAGGTAGGATGCAACTGAAATTGCGAAATGACGCATATATTGCAAAGATTTAGGAATTATAAGTGTTAACTGTAATGGTGTCCTCTGTTTATGATGAGATTACTGTTGGAAAGTCACTTGTACATATAAGCCGTGCTTAACAGCTAGTCGTCACCGCAAGCATTTGCCTCGCTAATGTCCAACTGGCAGACCCTGAAATCCCACAAATGTAGTGGGTGGTGATATCTGCTGCGAATAACGAATGTAACAGTGTCTGTGTTATAACGCGGAAGCCAAATCTGCAGACCATGCACGACCACTGCTGGGTGAAGCCGCTGTGCGGGCGACCTAAGTAGCTACGCTTACCCAGCTATAATGGTAGGCGTCTAGAGGGCGTGCGTGCCCGCGTAGAAACCGTAGAGGCGGAAGCCACCGGTCATTACAATAGCTGCCTCTCATGGAGCGAGCGTAGCTTTCTGCATTATTCATGGCGGGCTGCCCTCTGTTCCTCCGATATCCGAAGGGGTGGGATTTGTGGTGCCGAGGCAGCGGAGGCTAACCGGCCCGTTAGGGCTGGCTTTGTCGCAGCCTGGAGATGGAGCTGGGAGGCGCCGTCGCTGCCGTGGCGCCGATCCGTCACGCACTCTGCTGGGTCGATCGATGGCGGAGACCAGACGACAGGGTTGGGGGGGGGGGGGGGCTGGGGAGGAGGGGGTGAGTGGGGTGTTACTGTCGTTTGGCTGTAGCGGCGTCTTCTGAAGCGCGTCGCCCCACAGGAGGGCCAAACGAGTCTCTGGGGTTTCGGCTCCTGAGCTAGCCATTGCAGCCAGCGTCCCCAAATTGATCTCTCTAGGTCTGTCACCCCGTCTGCCTGTGATACAACTCCTTCAAGGGGGAATGCAAGCGAAATTACGCTGCTGTAATTGAATAACTTTGTCTCAGCTCCTTTTAGACACCCGGAAAGAAGAAAATCTTCTCATATTTTTTCCATTTTTGTTTTCCTTTCCAGGTAACTACATAAAATAATTTTTTGAAAATATTTGTTACCATCATGTATCATTTTCGAGAATACTACTTACAACGTAATTCCAAAATTTGATGCGTATGAAATCAAAGGAAATCCAGCAGTTTATTTTAACAAATTTTGTTTCTTGTGTAATTTGTTCAATATTATGTGCATTTTTCCTTGTATGTTCCCGAAGCACAGCTCTTGAACCAAGCATTATTGACTGTACAACGAGTATTACTCATTCTACAAATAATTCTTTACTGCAAGCGTTGTTGTCTTTCTTGGATCACATTTATTCCATAATGAAACCAACAGCTCTGGCAGCTCATGGGAACATTGAAACTTCGTATTCATGAAAAAAAAAATATTTAAATTAAATTTTGACGTATCCACTCCATTTAACTTTTGTCCGCGAACGTCACTAGAACTCTCCACTTGTAACACCATACCTCAACAGAACAAGTAGGCCTGTCACGGGAAAAGCCACGTATAACACTATCATATGGGATATTGTGCATGTAGTATACAAGTCACAAATGTGCCTGCTTTCCACAGCTGTAGTGTGATATTACTCCTTTTATAGGCCTTGACCGTGATAAATGACTAACGGATATGGAAATCAGGCAACGTTACTTTTCCTAAGAGTTTTCTAGCTGTTAGAAAGTATCTCAGTAAAAATGGAGTAATACTAGGCAAAGAAATGGATAAGTTTCGGAAAAGCAAAAGAAGTAAATCTGGCCTACTTTCCTGCTGTTCCGTAACGTAATTTCACAAATAAACATAACTTTTTAGAATGTGGTTCTGCGATAGATATAGGAATGCTTACCTATCACACCCACGTACATATATGGTTTTGATCTAGAAAGGCCACGAAATTTTAATCGTCTTTATGTACTAAAAATAACTTGGCAAGGGGAGAATTCTAAGTTTGCATTTTATAAAAACAACGAAATAAATACCTAAATATTCGAATAGCATAATATACAAATTTAAATCTATTAATACACTTCGTTTGTACCTTTCTCTTAAAAAATTATCTGTCAAAAGCTGAAGTTAGGATGTGGTCATTCTGTATTGACATTAAATATCTTTATGCAACCCTACTTCATTGTTACTGAGCCACAAAATCAATTTTCTTTTCATACCTCTTTGTACTTCACTGAATTTTGTTTATAATTGAAAGTATTTTATATTTACCTTAGTCAAAACTTAAACTTGCAAAACCTCAATATTTATGCAAGACAAGTTCATATTTTTAGCAACACTTATTCACTAACTTTCACTTTGCTTATTGCCACAAAGACAGTAAGAACATTAAAATCGTTAAATTTGTTGGAAGACATCTACTTTAGTACTTACGCAAATTTTCACCTCAGCAGTTCTACTACGTAAATCATACGATACTTTTATCTGTACTTGAGTTAGTACACAACAATTACTTTCATACATTTATTCAAAGATGAAAATTAGTGCTGGTAGACAATGAATAAAGCACTTGAAAAGTGTTTATGACAGGTTTATTTGGAACAACACCAGGAAAGGACCTAATGTAGGTGAATGATTAGGAATAAAATAACAGCGAGAGCAAAATTTTGTGTTTAACACATCAATTATTCAAAAATGTTGATTTTGAATTAATAGTTCATACTTCTGCCATTCTAATTACGCTGTTGGCAACCTGTTGGCTGTAGTCGCTGGCTGTGGCTGTTAGTAATGGCGACAACACAACCCAAGGTACGACATACAAGTTTCTTGATGTATGGACTAATTAATTCTTCTTGGCGTCGTTTTAACGTCCATAACACAGCCCAACAACTTATACCAAAGCCGTAATAGTTCTGCAGTCGTCATCCGAGACTGTTGTGAAACAACTTCTAGGCAAGACATCGCCTGCTCCCTCCGAGTGTTGCCTCTTTCACTGCTGCCCACAGACTGTGGCGTCTCGCTCCCGTTCACTCTGCCGGTAGTGCTGCAAAAACCCAGGACTCCTTTTCCACTTCACACAGTAACTTTCAAATAGTACAAAAGCACTCAATCATTCACGTAACACATATCCCACACATTGTCCCTGAGCGTGTACCATTTTATACAAATGACAGTTTGCACAAACACATAAAATTACATACACGAACATTTTCATTTCATTAATCCACGACAAAATATTATTTAGTAAATTTTACATTTCAGACTTTTCTTTGCGTAAGTTACAAACATACGTTATCAAACGACTCTAACGTTACATATATCACTCTTTCCATATAGTCTTTGAATATTACAGTTGCATTATAAGAAACTTTAAAGACAAAATTTTTTTATAAATTAGATGAGAGATTGGATAATAGTGTTACACACTTGCACTGTCACACTGACAGCTCCAAGGTACATTGAAATTTAATATTCATGTAAAAAGGCATTAAAATTGATAATGTACGTTGCACACAGTAACTGCCTTGAACTCTCCACTTGCATAGGTGCAATCTTCCTAGGCACAATGTTACTTATATTAAATTTTGACAGTAGCTTCTTCCAAATAAATTTTGACGTATTTACCAATTCTGCATCTGCCACTGCAACAAGTTTATTGTCAATTTCTGATAAAATTTTCTCTCTGAATGTAATGGGAGTAAATCCCAGATTGAGAACTGCTGTTAATTATCCCAACGTTTCTATTGCTAAACAGTGATACTGCATCAAAAACAGCAACTTCTCGCATACATCTCTTCTACAGATCTAGATTTCCCAAATCTCAAAGTTGGCTATATTGTTGTAATAACAGCTTCTGAATGGCTTGTGTTCATATTATTCCCAAGTCATACGTGACGTCTTGCATTTGCACCACAATTCTGAACACAAAACAATAACTGAATTCTCGACAGTGGACAGTAGACGGAAATAGCTAACCTATTCTGCTCCTTGAATAACATGTACGTCCTCAGTGTTGTTTGTAATGTTCATGCCATTATAGCACTAAATGACATGTACTCTGTGGGCAGTGAGTCTAATTTTCCGACTAAGTGTTGTCTCATCATCGAGAGTTTTGCTTTTCAAATCTGCTACTAGCTTTCTTATCCTAATACCCAAACGTTTCTATACGTATCCAACATACTCCAGGTTATTAATTGTGCAGTTAGATGCACAAGGGTTTCAGACATTGGTTTGTAAGCACCGGAATCTCCATGTCCAAGTTATTTCATATATCGAACCATACGCTTGTCAACAGGGCGGATAAATATGGCCTTCCAATTGTAGCCTCCAAACCACGAATTAAACCACTGTAGTCTTCACATGCTCCATTTTCGAATCACGTTAATCAATTCCGTCATTCCATCATTCTCTCACAGCACATATTTGACAGTGTTCGTTGACTACTTCAGTGCCAGATGTTTCACCTTTGTCCATATAAATGACTGTTGGTACATCGTGGAGAGTCTGATAGCCCTCTTTCATTCATGTACCATCGCAATGTACACGTAACCCTTAGAAACAGTTCCTTCATAATATTTCACTGCGTTTATGGCTGGATGCTGCAACCATACTATCCTTACAGATAACACTGAGGATCCTCTGAGGTATGTTTTTAAATGCAAAAAATCTTTGTGTGGTGGTCACGTGTACATAACACCATAAATATATTAGCACTCTCCACTCCAACAATTTTCATTTCACGCAAAAACGTGGCATTCACGCTGTCACTTGGCAGATTATGAGATGTAAAATGGTTTGTTAATTTTTTTTTTTAATCATCAGTCCTTTGACTGGTTTGATGCGGCCCGCCACGAATTCCTCAACTGTGCTAACCTCTTCATCTCAGACTACCACTTCCAACCTACGTCATCAATTATTTGCTGAATGTATTCAATACCCTGTCTTACTCTGCAGTTTTTACTCTTTGTAGCTCCCTCTAGTACCATGGAAGTCATTCCTTCATGTCTTAACAGATGTCCTATCATCCTCTTCGTTCCTATCCTTATCAGGTAAGTAAATCTGTCTGTAGAAAACGTTGACTTGAGTGAGTGAGTTGATGGTCGGATGTGTTTAAGTCGCCAGGGGGTATCTTCCATGGAACAGTACTTGAAAGCGACTGCCGAGGATAAAAACAGTAGTGGAAGACAGGAGACGGGAATATATATAACATTCGGTGAAGTAAGTGCGCATGTTTCGCACTTCTTTCATAATATATATCACCCTGATTCTTGCGATGGAATGATCCTGCTGCTCTTAATTTGCTATGTCAAAATCACACTGATGCTTGAGGAAGGAAGGGAGCAATGAATATTGTTTTAGTTTTCCTTAAATTCACCAATCTCTCTCCATGTAGCCGTCATAGTTTCCTTACCCCCTTGACCGTTTAGTCTGAAAGCATCGGTGAGTGGTCTGAATGCTCTATAGAGGCGAAGTAGCAGTACGAAACTTTAGAATTTCGCTTTTGACGTATTTCCGTTGTCACTACGATGTGTCCTCGAGCAAGCTAGCGCAGCATTCGGATCGTCTGCTAAAACAGCAAGTACCTTCCTCGGCTTTTCTGCCCATCCTCGTTGACTAGTGGAGTTTGTGGCACCAACCTCTCCTAAAAGTTTCGGTCTCCATTCTGAACAAGGTACAGAGGTTCATTTTGTGGCGTGGAATTGTGTTCCAGCCTTTGATCGGTAAGCATATGTGTTGTTAATGGACACAACATTAGACTAAGTCGCGATGCGTTGGGATTAGGAAATCACTGTACTTGAAAGAATCAGCGGTACTTTCCCACTTACTGCGTGTAAAATTAAGTTATTTTTGAGCTGCTTTGGACTTTATATAGCGCTTTGTCCGTTATTGATTTCATACACGTGGAGCCACTGGGGTCCAACGCAAAGTGACGCCTTTCGCACCTATTTCGATCAGTTTTGTCTCTAGTGTTTTCCCCCTGTTCTTTGGTTTGTACGCTAAGTGAATATTTCCAAGCGAGAAATTTTTCAGGAAACAGCTCCTCGCTGTTATGTCCGTGATCTTGAGACCACATGGCGAGTGGTGAATTTTTGCTATATTGCAGTCTACTGATAATTGTCTTTGTTCGCTATAGTGGAAATAATTTAGCTTTACACTGATCCGAGTTTGTGTGAAGTGAGCAGTGGTGCGCCTTTGCTGGCCCGCCAGCTCTTTGGTGCGACACTATCGATTACCCGGCTGTACTAGGATCTTGGCCCCTGTTGTGATCTCGCGGGTGTTTGCCACTCTTGACAGTTGGTGTTGGACTCGATACGAGGCGCAAGGACGTGCTTGAGTGGACGAAAGAGGAAAACACGCGAGCTCGGCCAGCAGCGGCACGGCGGTCTACCTCGTAAGGCGGTCGAGGGTTTGTGGTGGACCAGCCTGATGTCAACTCAGGGTGCTGTTCGTCGCATTGCTTCTTTGCTGTCTGTTTTCTCGGAGAGACCCATCCCTCGAGCAACGCTCTATCGAAGGTGTAAGTGATTTTGGTGCCTTCGTTTCGTTTAATGATTTGCGTTGCAGCAAGTGTTCTTGTGACTTGGTTGCCCTAATGTACGTGTTGTTGAAGTAAGAACAGCCGGCAGAGTGTGTAACGGCATGGAGACCAGCAGTTGCTATTTCTTTTTAAAAATCCTCTGGTTGGATTACTATTAGGAAGCTGATTAATTCGAAGCTGTGTGTTTTAAATTTTGTTTTTCTTGGGACAGTATCCAGAAGCTTATGTATTGTCTGTATTTTGATTGCCATCAAATCGACGTCTATTGTATATTGCTGTAAAATTTTGGTCACTTCTATTGAAAGCGCTTACTCAGTTATTAATAAAGACTCGTATTCTGTAAAACTAGTCATTTGTACGTAGTTCCTTTATGTACTTGCATTTATTTGAAAGCTCTCACTCAGTTATTAGTAAAGACTCGTATTCTGTAAAGGCAATCATTTGTACGTAGAATTTTATATGCGTGCATTTATTTGAATGCACTTACTCAGTATTAGAAAAAGAGCAATTGGCTCTTCATTTATTTGTTGTTTATTGATCACTTATATTAATTGATGTGTGGTTGGCGTTTGCCGTGACTTCTGCGGTCTGTTTGTGTTCCAGTTTTCTGCGAGTTGGGGTGTGTGGGAGCACCGCCACACGTTCCGCTTCGGTGCACAGAAGCTGTGACGTGTCGTCTAATGGGAAGTGACTCCCGGTTGGGCCCCGGAGTTTAGGTGTTGTTTTGGACACCTGGTCTGCTACTTCCGGCATTTTAAGTTAAGCCACCTTTTGCCCAGGGCAGCCTGGCGTCACTACCCGTTTGGTAAACATTTAACGTGTTTCATGTACATTTAAAAAAATATAGGTTTTTTTTATTCACTTGGGAGTGAATTGTATTAAGTTGTAACTGGTTGTGCGGCTTGTGTTATTTGGGTTCTTAACGAATTGGTGTGCGTTTCATAAATAACTTTCATATTCCAAATTATTGCTCTTTTATATAAATTATCTGTGCCGCATTTCTTTAAATCACTTTCTGATTGTAATTTATTGTTCCTTTAAGTATTGAACTCTCTCTGGCTCACCTTTGTAAGTCAGTTTTCGTAATTGTAATTTGCTGCCATGCTTGAGAAGCAAGCTATTTGTGATATTTTGGTATTATCTTAAAGATGGCCACGTGTTGATTATCTCTTAGCTATATTATAAGTATTGCCTTTGAATAAATTGTTTATTTATTGATTTGGTAGTTGTTGTGTTTAAGGAGTGACATCGTAGGGGCCTCGACCTTCCATGCTAAGTGTACCCCTCATCCCGACTTCCTAAGTTGCTATACTGCAGTCTACTGATAAATAGCTGTGTTCGCAATAGTAGAAATAATTTTGCTTTACACTGATCCGGTTATTGTGTGAAGAATTTTCTCTTAAGTTACTTAAAAATGTGGATGGGGGACCACTTTGTACTTTTAACCGTCCTGTAACGAATTTTCTTGTCGATGTAGTTTGTATGCTTATTAGTGCCAGTTCTTTGAAATCAATATTGTAATTTTCTTTCTGCGACACTCAAACTCCCGCATATATTCTCTTTCTCCCGTTTAACCACTCTACGTCACTCCTTATCGACAGACAGGCCACCGTTGAGATATGCGTCAATCCAGTTACATCAGATTAAATAGACGGTAGAGTGAATTTCAGTAACTAGTTATTTTCGTTATTTGTATTCAAAAGTAAGATACTTTGAGAAATAAATTTTATGTTTATCTATGAAATCTCCGTTTTAATGATCATATCACCCCCCCCCCCTTCCCCACAAGTGATAGTAAACATTTGATGAATTGCGAGATGCTTGTTAAGAGTTCCATGACATATACGAAGAATAATGAAACTTAAATCATGGCGTCATTCGGTCGTATTGTTTTATGAATAAGGTTCATGATAGGGCTATAGGACTTAATTTCCCCTCTGATCCGTCACGACTTTTTCACGTGCTACAGGCAAACTGTATACAGAGATTAATTATCTTTTTCTAACTCAAGGAAAATTAAGGTGTTTTATTAGGTGGCACCAAAATTCGCTTGATGTTGTGAAAGAGAGCCTGTTATTACAAGAGTTGTAGTGAAGTATATCAGTTAGTCATTTTAGGCAGGTATCCTATTTTTCCCGTAAAAGTAAACTGTCCTACAGTTCCCACAGTGCTACTTCTCACTACCAAGCACCTCTTTCAATGTTGGGCGAAGAGGTCGCCACAGGAGAGGAATTGGTGGTGGAAAGCGTTATACCAGTCAGAAGAGGGATGACAACAACAAAAAAATTGAAGACTTTCCATTATATACACGAGAAGGGTTACAGCTGGGTGGTTGTGAACAGGGGTAGCACAGCATAAGCGTCGTAATCTACGGTAGATGGCGTTGTGACATGGAGAATTGGGGTAAAGCAGATCTCATATGGAAGAAGATATGTTTGTTAGGTGGGTGACTTGGCTATTGGATTGCAAGGAGGAAGACGGCTAAATCGCTTGCCAAAGCTTCTCACCACATATGCACGACTCTTCCCTACATCAATTAATGCAACAATATCGCCATTTCTTTTTGTTTTTCGTCGCTCCTTAGCTGCTTCAAAATTCGTGCAGATATGTTCCATCTATGCAACTAATTGAAGGCAGATTGTCTATTGCCATACGCATTTCGCTTGTTTTATTTGTGAAGCATATTCAGTGGCGACTTCCAGTGTTGGTAGTTCATTTGTGTGATCCTGGAGATGTGTTCATTGGACTCCATAGTCCAGCTGGCCGATTTCCGGTGTTCTTTCACCCAGATTTGATTCAATACATCACGTATATCACTTGCTCTTCATATTTCTTATAAAGTGCGTGTAATGTAAGGGACGTGTTGAATTAAAAGTGGGTGAAAGGACGCTGGAAATCAATCAGGTGGACCGTTGAGCTAATGAATTCATCTCCAGGAACACGCAAACGGGCTAACAACGCTGGAAATCGCCAGTGAAGATGCTTCACACATATAAGAAGCGAAACGCTTATGGCAATAAAAATACTGCGTTCAATTAGTTGCATAGACGGAACATATCTCCACGAATAATGCAAAAGTACTTGTTCAACTCTTTCAGATCCTATGGCTACAATTGCAAACACAACTGTGTCCTAGCTGATACAGAAGTGCTTTTTTTTCCAATGGACGCCTAAGGTACACATTTGTGAATATTTAATCTTTTCCTCATTCCCGAGTGATGCCAACTGTTGGGCATTCCCATAAAACATCATCAAGTCAACGTTGCACTGCGCAGCAGCTCGTAACCATCGGAATACGCAGATGTGGTTGGTTCGCTGTATTTCAGTGCATAATTGAGTATGGTTATTCTGTACTGTATATTCAGATACGTCAAACAACAGTGTGCGCTTACCTCCAGCTTACAGTACTACAGGCGTTCGTGGCAGAGTGAAAGGAAAAATTCAGATGGAAGGACATCCTTCCACTGGGAGTAGTGAGACAGCTAATGACGGAACATCATGGACTGTTACACTTACAAAAGCTGTCCCAGGAAGACGTCCACAGACGAACATCTTGAAGGTAGCACCGGGACCTACAGGCTATGCGAAGAAGCTTGTTAGGTGTTGCGATTATAGCGTATGAAGATTGCTAATTGATGAAAGCATGCTTCAAAATATAAAGAAGTGTACAGAAAAAAGGACGCCAAGAGCTACATGATGATGATTGGACCATTAGCGTCGATGCAATAGAAGCCGAAATATCACTTATGTATTTACGAGGCGTATATGGAGAAAAAAACTTTCCGTTGAAGCTGTTGTGGTCGAATACATGGCGACCAGCATTTTTTCGGAACACAATGATCAGAAATAAGTTCACTGAAATTTTGCGCTTTATGCGATTTTACGAAAAAAGCACACGTTCACATAGAAGAAGGAGACAGATCGTTTTGCACCTGCTACCTCGTGTGGAATTCTTTCATTGACAATTCCTTGCTGTGTCATATTTCAGGTGAAAATATCACTAGATGCTCTTTCATTCAATACATGAGCAATAAACCTGACAAATTTGGAATTAAGTTTTGGATTGCAGTTGATACGAATGCTAAGTATTTGGTGAGTGAGTTTCCTTACCTAGGCAAAGTTGAGCAGCGTCCCACAGGTTGTAAGCTGGCTATAATTCCACACCTTACAAGTACTCATCTACATACCGGAATTAGGTATCATTTGATAGGTTGTACATCTTACACATGAATATTTAGAAAAGACTGACATTGTCACGTACATCTTGTAAATAGTTGTTAACGCTTATTGCGTGAAATGTGATGGAGTGTCTTCATTATCAATACGGCGTAATATATGATTGCCTATACTAGTAGAGGCCTGAACGCCAGTGGAAATGAAACGGCAGGCGAAACTCAGGCCCTTGGTGGAATAGCCCGCACCGGTGTGATGGTCCTGCTTAACAGAGGAAGCAGCCCTAGCCGGACGGGCAGGGCACATGAGCGCTGAAGCACAATAGAGGAGCGGTTGGCTGGTTAGTAGCCAGGTTGGAAGGATAACCGCAAACTCTGAAAATCTTGGACGCAGCTGAGAGGAACAAGGAGGCGTTACTTCGGAAATCACGCAGGATAGGTTATTTCGGAGGATTTTTACTCTGAGAAGCGTACCATTGTGTGAATACCTAATTAACGGGGATAGGTATTTCCTCGTAAACTTTCCGCACTCGACGAAAAAAGACATCCTAGTGTTTGAATGAGGTTTTTTTTTTTTCTTTGTATTTTGTGGCTGGAGTTCTTCCGCACTCGCAGACGTGTACGAGAACCATCACTACGACGCACTTATACACGGTGATATTGCTAATTGCTTCGCCTTATTAGGGCTATAAAACTAAACAGCTGTGATCACGTAAATTTTATTGCCACTAAGGTTGTACACCACTGTAGATCATCTTTGTAAGTAGTGTTTTCTAGTGTTTTGTTCGTAGGTGATGTCAGTCACCTCGCGTTATTTACATAAGATCGCGTAGCATTAAAAAGGGGCAGATTTGGGAAATTGATTAATCACATCAGTTAGGAAATCCATTTCTATCTCTTTATGTCAATTGGACATTGACATAGAAACATTTGTAATATGTAAAGGTGTTCTAATCCACAATAAATGTATAAGCAGAAACAGCATTTATCATTTGTAGTTACTGGTTCCCTTAATTATTCATTTATGTTGATGTTGTGGTTTATATGTTAAAGATCAAGAAGGAAGAGATACTATCACCATTAAGAGATCCTAAGATCTGCTTCAGGGGGTAGTCAGACAGGGCCAGATCTTAATTTTAGCTTTAAGTATTTTCCGTTGCGCCCATTCATTTTACACCCGCCTGGAGTAGCATCTTGGATATGGCTTACCCCCAGGACCTTACTTAGAGTCATAAACTGGTTTGAAACCACGGAAATCTTAAAAAAAAATTTACCATTTTTAATGTTTAAGTGTTATTGATAGTGATCACCAGCTTCCGTGTATATTTTACAGCGGTAAAGTCACGTGATAACACTGAAAATAATATTTGTGTTTCTTACTGTATTTCTTTTCAGAGGCTTTGCGCTTCAACCCACTGGCTGCAATTTATTTATATTTATGTGATGTA
Source organism: Schistocerca nitens (assembly GCF_023898315.1). Lineage (NCBI taxonomy): Eukaryota > Metazoa > Arthropoda > Insecta > Orthoptera > Acrididae > Schistocerca > Schistocerca nitens. Next base: position 955,148,669 of record NC_064615.1, read on the forward strand.
ATTTGTCATTGTATTTTGTTTCTATTGTAACGACACTGCTCGTTAACGACGTTGCCATTAGTTTAGCTTGTTTATTGTAGATATTTTAGGTTACATGCCCGTTACATAACAAATGTGGGTGCTGTAAATTGTGTGTACTTTTGAGAGAGAACTGTTATCTGGGATGAGTCCATGACAACTAGGGCGAAAGCGAGCTTAGTAACACAACAGATCACTAGTTGTGACAATATAGAAGTGGCAGATATACGAGGTAGTGAAGAATGGCTATGGGATGAGAAAGAGTTACCTTTGTTAGCAGCACAAGGCACAGGTGAGGAGAATACCGATCCAAGGTAACTTTTTGAGGATGATAGACATTGTCAAGCCCGTGGTCGGCAATTTGATAGCGAAGATGAGGAACAGAGACACACAGAGACAATCGTAAAGATACAGGCCTGTAATGTAGAGAGTCCAAGTGAACGCGGAACAATTAAGAATCGTGGTAGATCGGCGTCAGTGACATTGTCACGAGGCAGCATATCAGGAGAGCGTGGTGATGACTTTTTTTGAATACCAAGAAATGGAAATGGAGAGCAGAAGATCACCTAAGAGTAAAGGAAGAGAAAGTCACAATAGGAGAGAAGATTTAGATAACACAGGTGTGTTGGACGTCCTTGGATACTTAAAGGCAATGGGAAGTGAAATGGGAAATAAAACTCAAAAGGTCATCTTTGAATTGGGAAGTGAAATGGTAAGTAAACACAAAAGGTCAGCTCTCAATTGGCAAGCCAAATAAAAAGTTATACGATCAGTTTCGTAACGCTCTGAAATGGGACGTAAAATTCAAAACGTTAGTGTCAAGATTCAGTGGATAAAACATGAAACGAGGGAAGTGAAAAATGAGGTAGTAATGCTGCGAACAAAACTACGACGAGAGATTGCGGAGGTGAGAGGAATCGCGAGCGAGGCGCGATTACTAGCGAAGGGCGCAAAGCGGATTGCTCTTGAAACATTAGAGAAGACAGAAAATACGACGAAGATAGGTAGAGGTGCATTAACGAAGTTGCAGAGGCGCTCGAAACAAGTAGAAACAACGCAGCTGCAAAAGACAGAAATTGTGCCAAATAAGGCATTGACGACGAAGCTCTCACAATTTAAACAGAACATAGAAAGCGAAATTAAACAATTACCGCAGGAAGTCAGGTCGCAACCTAGTCAAAAATCACATCTCAGAGAAGAAATAGTAGGCGATTTGGAAATAATAGAAACCGAAGGAGCCAGTTCAAACACAGCACGATCATATCCAAGCCCAGACGATATTAGAATGTGCTCGAGTGAAGGAGTTGCTCGTCAACTACAGACTGAAAGCGTATCTGCAGAGCAACGAAATATCGCTAGAGATATGGCCCCCACGTCTTCACAGGGCACGACTGGGTCGCAAATTGCGAATACGGAGAACAGCAACGAGATATTTCATATGCATAGTTATCCGATAATGCGCACCATGGGACGCTTTTCCAGTGATGAAAGCGTGACACGGCGTAGAAGAGAGGACGTCCAAGGAAACGGTAGACAAGAAACGTTAGCGGCAAGTGAGAATATGGTAGGCCGAGCAGGAAGAAATTCAAATGATATTTTCGATTTTAAGCATTTTACCTCTGTACGAAATTTCCAGCATTACAAAGACAAGGATAATGTCTTACACCCCAAAACTTTTATTGGATAATTTGACTTACCATTACCTCCTCACTGGCCTCTGATGTACTGATGGACTTCAGTACATATCGAGGGAACATCGACCGAATGCTTGCGGAAACCGTGCACATTATACGAACAGTTTCTTGACGCACTTTTAAACAAATAATGGTCCAAGGAGACACATGACAGGATAATGCAGGAAATAATGATGAGCAGAGACTTGGAGAATTCAGGGTTCCGTAGACCGGTGAATTATTTCGAAAACTTGACAAAAAAAAAATCTGTATTTGGACGACCTATGCACACCGGCTGAGATCATAGGATTGTTTTACATGAAGTTGCCTATTTCCTACCAGCAAACGCTCGTCGGCCGATGTGGAAGTGATGTAGAAGGATTCAAGGGTATCCTAAGAGTGTTGGAGTTCGCTTTCAACGAGCAGCAGCCGCGAGTAAAACGTAGGCTGAGAGACGTGCAAAGTGAAAGAAGGGAGAACAACGAAATGAATAATAGTGGCCATAATTGCCAAAACAATCTAAATCGGCTGCCTCACCTAAACATGGACCGTAGATATAGTAGTGGGAACAATCTACAGTGGAAAACTATGGCAGATAATATAGGCAACAAAATGAACGTAGATGGGAGCCACAAAATAATGGCGCATCATGGGGCGACAATAGAGAAACTCGTCAACGGTCTGACCAAGGATGGGGCGGAATGAATAACAACAGGAATTGGTAACAAAGAATTGAAATTAGACCACCTAACCCCGCCAGAGTATGCCAAAATGGCGTAGAAAGTGAACAACGAATAGACCGGACGACGGTCACTAGTGAAAATGCGTCCGCAAACCGTCTCCTTAGTAAAAACATAAATATTATAGATATAAGAACATGAGGGAGATATTACTCGAAGAAAAGGAAATGCTACGCAAACAGGAAATCTATCCGGTGGTAAAAGTACAAACAAATTGGAGGTTTTATGGGTACTGCTGTAATACGTAGTGGAAGCGAACTCTCCGCTATTTGAGATAGGCTGTTCGCCAAACGCAAGGATTCAGTTAATCCACTGATGCTCACAGTACAATAAACAAAGGTACGAGGTGCTTTAGTTGGAAAGGGTATGGAAATATCACAACAAACACAACTAGATGTTGAATGCCAAGGATACCAGATTACTGCAAATCTGTCCTTAATACCGATACTAACTGCTGATATAATAATCGCTGTAGATTTTCTTTCAGCACAGAAACCTATCATTGATCTAAGGGAGTTAACGTTAGGGAAATAGAATAAAATAAAATCAGATTTGATGAGAAGGCAATAAAAACTGAAATTCCGGGGAGTTTTTTTTTTTTTTAACTACAGTTCACGGACCAACAAGCAGTTCAGGGGGAAGAGTGTAAAAAAAAAAAATAATGAGAATAGAGCAAAGTCAGAACGTAAGAAGATTAATGAAATTAACCGTAAGATTGATTCTAAACTCGAGAATCTGGAAAACGTATATAATATGGAAAGGAAAAGGTAGGAGCATGCACTCAGAAATAACGCAGAGATCTTGTTAACTAAAACCGGATGCATTAAGGGGTATCAATATAAATTTGAAGTTAAGAAACATAGACCATTTCGGGTACCTCCTTAAGCCATCCCATGGTCATATCGGGAAAAGGTTCTCGGTGAACTACGAAGAATGGAGGACGAACGCATAATTGAGGCTGTTAGATCTGAGAATAATAGTCCACTACGCATAGTAGACAAAAAGGACGGCGGAATTCGACTGGCCTTGGGCTCTCTCCAAATAAATAACATTATTGTGCCAGAGACGGATCGCCCTGAAAGGCTTGAGGAGCTCCTTAAGAGATTTCACGGGGTTTTGGTGTTTTCCTCACTTGATTAGCGATAGAACTTTTGGCAGATAGAGCTCGATCTTGACTGCCGAAAATACACGGTCTTTATTACCATCGGATGTTATTTTCAATTCAAAAGGCACCCTTTTGGATTGAATATATCTTCAGCTGCATTTATCAGGGGTTTCAGCAAAATATTGAGTGAAGAGTTAAAAGAGAAGATCACGTGTTATGTAGACGATATATTGATAGCAGAGAATACCTGGGAGAGACATAACAAACTCTTAGAGGCAGTGTTAAGCAGTTTGAAAAGGTGTGGTCTGACTGCAAATTGTAACCTCCCCCTCACTTATCGATCTTAATGACAGTGAAAAATTAAACCGCGTGTACCTAATGGAAATTTGGGAAAAGCAATCGTCACCGAGGGTAATTTGTCGGTAAAGAGGGAGGAAAGGGTTACATCTAAATGAAAGGAAAATGCAAATGAAACTGGTGGAAATTAATTTTGAAATAGGGGTAAAGTTAATAAAGAAAGTAAATGGGCGGCCGTTACGTTAACAATCAACTAGCGGTAATTAGATATTTGAGATTTGGGGGAAATTACGGTCGCCAGTCCTAAGGACAATTACTATAGTAACTGAAAAAGAAAGATTATTACACATATAATTAACACTAGAAGCGTGGCAACTGAAGGTTGACAAGTGTAGTGTGAAAACTGAAAGTTTGTCAGAAGTAATAAATTTCGCTACACTTAATTTAGCAAAAGAATTAATAAAACCGGAAATCGAAAGTTAATTTTGTGACTGAAGTTAATAGTGAGCTTTCTTTCTGAAGCACATAGAAATTCAGTAAAATACGGTTAGTCTTGGACTATCTCAACAATCATTTCAAAAGCTACTTGAATCTACGCAATTTAGAAATAAGAGATTTAACTTTGAACTTGAATTAAATGATTCTGAACAATTATCAATAGTAAAATTTAATACGTACCAAGCTGAGCTGCAGTCACAGGTAAGCTAAAATTTGGTAACAAAACTAGCACTCTTCATTTGTGCTTGTGTAATCTAAGTATTGTACCCAGCTATGAATACTTTAACTAAACTTTGAAATTAAAGCAGTGAAATGGAATTATGCTGGAGTTTGAATTTCAACGACACTCGGGTTCATTTCGGAAAAGGCAGGGACCCTGCTTGGTAATGCAATTGGGACAATGAGCAACAAAGGTTCATGCTAAGTAGCTGTAATTTTGTGATGCAACAATTTTAAAAGTTTGAAAAGCTGAGGTCTGCCATACAGTTCTAAAACTTTACGTGCTTCCAGTCTTCCCTGTTGGTTGATTGAAGGTTTGAAGCCGTCGATCGAGGATGTGGCGACAGTCACTCATTGTCGGTCGTCGCTGTTGCAGAAGCTGGATGTTGGCGCGCCTTCTTCTCGACACGGTCACCAGACGAAACGGGCTCTTGATGTGCGCCAGCTAATGCTTCCCGTCCGCGACACCATGTCAGAAACTATCATCGCAAGTCGAGCGCAATTACATGCTGCCAAACCCCGAAAGCGCAGCAACTCGCGGGAGCTTCACACCACACACCTGCTCCACTCGCTACTCCAGCCAGCCCCCCCCCTATGCTCTGCCCGCGCTCCACGCGGCAGAGTTAACACTACCAAAGATCCTAAACACTTTGGTTCTCCACACGACCTATCGATGTATTCGTTCTATAGCATAGTTTTCCCTAGGCCAGCCCCAGCGTATAAAAACAAATAATATTCACTAAACAAACCAACATAAATGCATAAATATATATATATACAAACAGTAAAACAATTACGATATATAAAGAGACAGAAATGTCATATCTTGAGGTAACAAACCAAGGAAAAAAAATTATAGTACAATAGATGGAAATAGGAGGATATGCATTTCCGGCGTTACACGTGCCCCACATTGTCTGAGGATGTTCGTGTAACGTAAACAGACTCAGAAAATGTCCCAAAAAATAAACAGCGGAAATGCATATGCTCAAAACATCAAAAAAATTTAGCATTCGTCTAATTAACCATAAACCAATTTTTTAGACAATAATAATTGAGTGGAGACACTCCTAATCTTATTCCACTCTGTTATCTTGCACAAAATAAAACAGGTTGACAACATATCAAAATTCATAGAAAACAGAAAATGGTTTAGCTATTCCAAAATCTTTAAAATTCGTTACACTATAAGAAGTGGAATACTATTTGCAAAATTAATTAGAATGCATGGTCATAAAAACAGGTAGATCAAAATACGTAAATAAATAATTAAATAGACTACACATTTTGTATAACCTTTTCATAATTAATATTCTCGTCATGAGAGTCCACTTATCGCTAAACAAGAAAATAATATTCAGCAGATCGAAAAAACCATAAAAATTGACAGCAGAATTCCTTCACATCAGCTGTCCGGGAAGAAAAACAACTCCGCCTTCCGTACCCGCAAGTACAAAGAATGCCGACAGCGGCACAAGAGCCGACAGCGGGTCCGCCTCGCTAGTATTGTTGCGCCCGCCTGTGCGGCACGCTTGATCTCACTCGCCTGTGTAACGGCATTTCCAGAAAGTCCGTTTCACTAAATTCTTTCGGAAAAACTCACTCCCGAGTAATCTCAAGGAGACCATTAATACTATCACAGTGGATAACTCAACCCTGTCCATCATCACACGCATGTATTAGCCTGAAACTTAAAACAGCGTCTAAGTACATCGGCAATGACTAGTAAAACACATATTCATGAAATCTTACAGCCAGTTGCAAAATCATATTTACATTGCTTAATCTACTGTGACTCAGCTGAAAACTTAAACTAGCAGCTTGGATTTTTAAATTGATTAATATTCAGTAACTCTTAAATCATTTAATCACCATTAATTACTTATTAATTACAACTTTAATGACCTCTAGGTCAGGCAAAAGCATCGCAACCTAGCAAACATTAAATCTTACACTCTATATTTACATACTGTTCAAATTACCCACTGTGTGGTATTAATCGATCCTAGGTTGGTATAATTTCAAGTCTACAATATTCCGTACACCTAATAGTTTTCCAGAGCTTGGATACTCTAAGCAATAAGCATTTGTGTGAGGTATACCAATGACTTTATACGGACCATTATAAACAAACTTAAATTTAGAGATTTCATTGTCTATCTCGCTCGATTTCTCATGAGCTTTTACAAGTACTAAGTCTCCGATTGCAAACTTAGCAAAACGCGCTTTAGCGTCATGACGACGTATGCGAGCAACGGCTTTTAGCTTCATTTCTTCTCGCAAACGATCTTTTTTCACACATATACTAATGTCAATCCGTGGAGGGCATTTGATTATCTCTTCCAATTCACTTTCTACACTTTTGTCAATGCCGAGATTCCTCACGTTACGGCAGTTCAAATTCATTCCTACGTCAATGTCATCCGGCCAGTTAACAATGTGTATAGGCTGGTATTGCCTATGCACATCGTCTCGTGCCTCGTCAAAACTAACTACTATTGTTTTATCTTGTGACGTACATGTCAAAGTTTTGCTTTCGCAATTAATCACTGCACGGTAGTTTAATAGCCAATCTAACCCAATAATTACTTCCGTAGTTAAGTCTGGCACGACGACAAACTCTTGTTCAAATCGTGCCCCACATATCTCGAAGTTGACAAAAATCTGTTTTGTGACCTGTTTACTGGCCTTCCCAGTAGCACCGATAATTTTCACTCCTGTTACTGGCATAACTACGATGCCGGGTCTGTCTCTCAGTAACTCAAATATTTTCCCAGATACAGCACTCAATTCTGCACCGGTGTCAATCAACACGTTTAGTTGTAGGTCGTGCATATTAACAGACACTACTATCTGCCTACACTTGTCCTCGACTGTTTCTTTATTTTCCCTAAGTAAATCCTCGTCTATATCCAGGTCATTCCAGAAAAAACCATCCGGCTTTGATCCTAAATCCGGTTTATTTGGCGGCTTTTTCAGCCTCTATTCACATATCGTTTTAATTTCAACATTTTTGTCCTGAGGCTTAGTCTGTAGCTTTGCCTCCAATACCGAAACCTTTTCCTGTAACTCGTCAACTAGTGAGTGTTGCTTTGCTATCGATTCACTAATTGTCACCTTCGTTGGTTCCTCTTTGGTCAGATTGATCTCATCTGCCAATCTACCTAGAGGAATGTGCGCAGTAGTATCTGCAATTACTTCCTCTAGATCTGCGCAACCCACACTGCTATCGTCTGACCGTATAACGTCAGCTCTAACCTCATACACTCTGTAATCTGCGTGCTTTTCTACCAATCGTGTCCGGCTATCACAAAAATTTTCATAATCTTTCTCCTTAATACTCTCACAATGTTTAAACTGGAGGTTTGCGTCGGATGGGTCGGCTATTTCTACCACTATAACTTTCGGTAAAGTCTGCCGGTTAGGGCCAGAACTTTCAGTTACTACTTCAACATTCATCTCCTGTGGGACGAAACACGACGAACCTTGCTCGTGCTCCCCATTAACATCAACTATTTCTAGTAAAGTCTGCCGGTTAGGGCCAGAACTTTCTATCACTTCACAAATACTATCTTCCTGTGGGACGAGACGCGGCAAATTCTTCCCGCGCTCTCCATAAATACTTCTCCCGTACAGGCCCCTATAATATCTTAGTTCGTCGTATAAGCGACCGAACTGCCTTAACCAGACCTCATCCCTCTCTGCATCCCCTCGCTCAATGACGGACGTGTTATCCGACATCTGATCTTCTTTCAACAATTGCGAATCATTCTTAAACTCAATCTCCAGTTCCGCTGTGGGTATTACAGCTGCCACTTTATAATCGATTTCCGGAACACTACTTAAATTGTTCTCACTGACAGTGAACGTATTTTCTACTGCCGTGTATACAGCTGATCTACTACTTGTGGGCGCACTGCTTTCTCTTAACACTGGCATACTCTCCCGCCGTTGATTATTCCATACGGAATTTTCATAACGACGACACCTGGGTTTTCTCTTGTTATTGGGCCTCCAAAATTTCTCCACGCCCGGTCGGCCCCTCAGCGGCGCGGCTAATGGTTTCCCTGTCTCGTCCCAGCAGATACGCTCCCCGGATGCTGCTGAGGCGGCTGATCACACCCTCTGGCGTTATTACTATTTTGTGAAGCCCGTATCACGTTAGTATGATACTGGTTTCCGTCATTCCTGTTATTATTTGCATTGTACCGATTGTTATTACGGTCCGAACCATTATTGTTATTGCTGCCAGGGTTGCGGTATGCATTATTCCCATGGTTATCGTTGTTGTGGTTGCTGTGGTACCCGTTGTTGTTACCACGGCCTCTACCACTGTCGCGATTATTGTGCCAATTGTCCTCGTCCTCCACTCTTTCCAGGAAATCATTTATTGTCCTGTAATTGCTTCCTACGTAGCGTTTTGTATCATCTGGAAGCTTCTTGTAGAGTTCCCAGACTATTTCGGATTCCGTGCGGCGATCACGCAAATATTCCAACTTGCGGATCCAGCCCTCACAAAACTCCTTCATTGAACCGCGCGAATTCGCATCGAAAGGCCTCGATACGACAAATTCGCGCCAGACACTTTGCTGTTTTTGCTCTGACCAGTATTCAGCCAGAAACAAATTTTTAAATTCGTCAAAAGTCAGGTTCGTAATGTTGAGGTTTAAGCCCCAACGCTTGGCATCACCAGCCAACACATCAATAATCGCATTAACTTTTCTCTCATCAGTCCATGATCTGGGTAAAACTCTTTCACAATTCTTAATGAAATCCGTCGCGTGTATACCGCCTTTTTTCAAGGGGTCGAACCGCTCCTCTTTCGTCAACAATTCCGAACTATGTGCATAGATTGGCACATAGCTCTGTTTTTCGTCAAGTTTCTTTTCTAATTCCGACACTCTCGTAATTACTTGGCAAGTGGTTGTCGCAAGCGTTTCTACTTCCCTTTTTTTTTTTCTTCGCAGGTATTAGCCTGCTTCGTCACTTTGGTATCTACTTCGGATACTAAAGCCTTTAAAGACCTTCTTTGATCCTCATTTTTCACTAATTGAATTTGTTCCGTCACCTTATTCTCGATGATCGGAGCAACTGATTCTCCTACACTTTTCTCGATTCTGCTAATTTCGGAATAAAAACGAGTATTTATGCTCGCAATTTCCGCCTGAACGCCTATCATTTCCTGTTTAAGATTACCGATTTCGGTATTAATTACAGCAATATCTTCTTTGATTTTATCAACTTTTGTGTTAACAACTCCAACATTGTTGTTAACAACGTTAATAGCTTTGTTCTGATTGTCTAGCATCCGTTCAATTTTTTCAGACTGAGCTTCTTGCTTGGCAGCCTGAGCTTATTGCTTGGCAGCCTGATCTTCTTGCTTGGCCGATTGACTCTTGATTTCGTTAGTCAAAACATTCAATAAATCAGTTAAATTCCCGGAAACTACCGGTTTTACTTCCGTAGCGGCTTCCTATTTAATTGTCCCCCCGTATTCGTCATCAAGGGATTCAGATTTGATTTTCACTTCCGATTCCGAAACATTTTCTAAAGTTTGGAATTCCATTTCTGCTCTTTGTTGCGTTTCGGCGGTCGCGTCTTTCATGCTCGCCGCCTGCCCCTGAACAATGGGTACCGCGGTGCGCGTTTCCCACTGTTCGACCGATTGTTCCGTATCCAAGTCTACCAAATTTTGGTAATTGTTGCCTTCACTCATTTTAATAATTTTCAATATAAATGCCAAATCTCAAATATAATTAGGATTACTCCCACTACTTATTCTCGCTGACGTAACGGCCTGCACGTAACCAGTACTTTGTTACGAGATTTGAACCATACAAAATTCGTGTCCAGAACAACCTCAGATCCGAAGATTGTCCTGTCACCAGGTCGCCACGTGTAACCTCCCCCTCACTTATCGACCTTAATGACAGTGAAAAATTAAACCGCGTGTACCTAATGGAAATTTGGGAAAAGCAATCGTCACCGAGGGTAATTTGTCGGTAAAGAGGGAGGGAAAGGGTTACATCTAAATGAAAGGAAAAATGCAAATGAAAATGGTGGAAATTAATTTTGAAATAGGGGTAAAGTTAATAAAGAAAGTAAATGTGCGATAGTTATGTTAACAATCAACTAGCGGTAATTAGATATTTGAGATTTGGGGGAAATTACGGTCGCCAGTCCTAAGGACAATTACTATAGTAATTGAAAAAGAAAGATTATTACACTTATAATTAACACTAGAAGCGTGGCAACTGAAGGTTGACAAGTGTAGTGTGAAAACTGAAAGTTTGTCAGAAGTAATAAATTTCGCTACACTTAATTTAGCAAACGAATTAATAAAACCGGAAAATCGAAAGTTAATTTTGTGACTGAAGTTAATAGTGAGCTTTCTTTCTGAAGCACATAGAAATTCAGTAAAATACGGTTAGTCTTGGACTACCTCAACAATCATTTCAAAAGCTACTTGAATCTACGCAATTTAGAAATAAGAGATTTAACTTTGAACTTCAATTAAATGATTCTGAACAATTAACAATAGTAAAATTTAGTACGTACTAAGCTGAGCTGCAGTCACAGGTAAGCTAAAATATGGTAACAAAACTAGCACTCTTAATTTGTGCTTGTGTAATCTAAGTATTGTACCCAGCTATGAATACTTTAACTAAACTTTGAAATTAAAGCAGTGAAATGGAATTATGCTGGAGTTTGAATTTCAATGACACTCGGGTTCATTTCGGAAAAGGAAGGGACCCTGCTTGGTAATGCAATTGGGACAATGAGCAACAAAGGTTCATGCTAAGTAGCTGTAATTTTGTGATGCAACAATTTTAAAAGTTTGAAAAGCTGAGGTATGCCATACAGTTCTAAAACTTTACGTGCTTCCAGTCTTCCTTGTTGGTTGATTGAAGGTTTGAAGCCGTCGATCGAGGATGTGGCGACAGTCACTCATTGTCGGTCGTCGCTGTTGCAGAAGCTGGATGTTGGCGCGCCTTCTTCTCGACACGGTCACCAGACGAAACGGGCTCTTGATGTGCGTCAGCTAATGCTTCCCGTCCGCGACACCATGTCAGAAACTATCATCGCAAGCCGAGCGCAATTACATGCTGCCAAACCCCGAAAGCGCAGCAACTCGCGGGAGCTTCACACCACACACCTGCTCCACTCGCTACTCCAGCCAGCCCCCCCTATGCTCTGCCCGCGCTCCACGCGGCAGAGTTAACACTACCAAAGATCCTAAACACTTTGGTTCTCCACACGACCTATCGATGTATTCGTTCGATAGCATAGTTTTCCCTAGGCCAGACCCAGCGTATAAATACAAATAATATTCACAAAACAAGCCAACATAAATCCATAAATATATATAGTAGTATAAATATAAACAGTAAAACAATTACGATATATAAAGAGACAGAAACGTCATATCTTGAGGTAACAAACCAAGGAAAAAAAATTATAGTACAATAGATGTAAATAGGAGGATATGCATTTCCGGTGTTACAAAATCTTATGGGACTTAACTGCTAAGATCATCAGTCCTTAAGCTTACACACTACTTAACCTAAATTATCCTAAGGACAAACACACATACCCATGCCCGAGGGAAGACTCCAACCTCCGCCGCGACCAGCCGCACAGTCCATGACTGCAGCGCCTTAGACCGATCGGCTAATCCGGCGCGGCGCAAATATTGATAGGCCTTGTTTTGGGAGCAGTAAGGTTACATTTCTGGGACACGTGATAACAGGAGAAGGGATTAGTCCCGGCCCAGAGAGAATGGCAGCAATTGCAAAGTTTGCCACTCCAACCAGAAAACAACTGAGAGGGTTTCTAGAGATAATATATTTTTATAAAATGTTTGTCTATGTAGAAACATTAGGTAGTCCCCGACTCTGCCAATTGACGGGAAAAGGAACACGCTGGGTGTGGGATGAGTGTGCAGACCGAGAATTCAATAAATTTAAGGCGGTACTCGTCAATGCTCCTATTTTATCACATCCTGACTTATCACAGGATTTTTCTATGGACACTGACAGCACGAAGACCGGTCTGAGACTTACGTTGTTTCAGGAGTTTGAACAAGACGGCAAATTAGTACACAGAATAATCGCCTTTGATAGTAGGGTACTATCCAAAAGTGACAGGAATTACTCTGTCACCGAAATTGGAGCCCTTGCAATAGTACGGCGATTTAAAAAGTTTAGATTCTTTCTTTTCGGTAGAAAAACAAAAGTCTATACAGACCATAAGGCCCAAGAATTTCTCCTAACCGCCAAACTTGCACATGGAAGACTAGCGAGATGGGTAGCTGTGCTTCAAGAACACTAGTTTTCAACAGCCTATGTTCCTGGTCCTACAAACGTCATTGCTGACGCCCTGTTCCGCTCACCTATTGGTATAGCAGAAGAGACGCCTGAAGCATTAGATCAAGAGCACTTTTCGTTGTTCTACATCAAAGGGGTTGCATTTGAAAACTACGTCACTGTAACGATGTGGAATATCCAGAATGAGCCGGACAAGGACCCTGATTTAGCGAAAATAAAGAACTAATGGAAGGATCGGACGCAGGCCCGCATAAGACAGTACCTCTTGAGAAAAGGGGTTCTGTTTTGTAACGCAAACGTTGATGATTCGTTGTTGATGGTGTGCATACCAAATGAGTTAATAAATAAGCTTATATGGTATGCACACCTAAGTTACGCACATTTCGGTCCACGAAAATGTTTTATGAAAATGAGGAGTGTCTTCTATTTTAAAAACATGGAGAAACGTATAAGGAAAATTCTAGCCATCTATAAAAACTGCTAAAAGGCGAAATCCACAACAGCAGGGACCCTGGCTCCTTTACACTCAATTTTTCCTGCGAAACTAAGGCATTTGGCAGCGACGAATTTAATGGGACCATTACCCAACACACAGAGGGGCCATCAATATATGTTGGTAGTACTGGAGCGGACATCCAAATTTGTGACGTTGACACCTCTAAAAAGGGCGACTGGTGCAACTGTGAGTAGAGCCTTGTGCAGAGACAAAGTGGGAACTGTAGGTTGTATTATCTCAGATAAGGGTGAAACGTCCCCTTTGAACAATTTATACTCGACTGTGCTTAAACTGACGCACAATATTTTTAGCGCAACGCAATCTGACTTTCAAAAAAAATCCCTACAAAAGAATGGCCCTGACTAACATTAAACTATACCTTTCACAAATCACTTACCTCACAAAAATCTTCGCTACTCAAGCTACTGCAATACAGCGAGCGCCACTACTGCCAGCTAAATAAAAGATTCAAAGTACTGAAGGCACTAACTACTGATAGGCGTAGTTAGCAAATGAAAGATTTTGATAGAGAACAACCAATGTATTTACCTCAATAGTCATAATATATATAGCAGTTCATGACAAATTACAAAACTCCGCCATCTCTCTCCCCACATCCACCACTGCTGGCGGCTCACCTCCAACTGCGCAACGCTACGCGCTGTTCACAGCCAGCTGCCTAACACTACAATGGCAAGTATTACAACAATGCAAAGCAGCCACAGACTGCACACAGCACAGCCAGTGATTTTCATACAGAGGTGGCGTTACCAATAAAAAACCTAAACAGCCTACTTACATAGCCCCCATGCTCCCCACAAAAAATTTTACAAATTTTGTTGGGCACTGGCCAATACATATTTGTTAAAAATTTTTTTCACAATTACAATAACAAAGAAATCAAATGCACACACTTATTGATACAATGTTGGTCAAAAGCTAAACTTTCTCACAGTCCATAAAGACAGTCCTAATCGTTCATCGTAAAACTGCCGTTTCTTTTCTCAAAGTCTGAGCAGTAGAAGAAAATGCACACGAAAGTAGTGGATTTCCATGCAGTCTTGAAGAAGTAGTGTTGTCCTTCCAACGGAAAGACCGTGCTGACTCTTGACATGCAGGCAGGTAATGGGCCACAACAGAGCAAACCCACAGCGGAGTCAATCGAAGTTTTGAAGAACATTGGTAGGTAGGTCATCACAGAGTAGACCCACTGTAGTCCTGGTAGAGATTACGGTATTGGTGGGCCACCAGAGGCGCAGACCCACTGCAGTCCTTGTAGAAATAATGGTACTGATGGATCATCAAAGATGTAGACCCACTGTATTCCTTGTAGAGATTATGGTACTGGTGAGTCAGCAACGACGTAGACCCACTGTAGTCCTCGTAGAGACGGCCAGCAGCCATCCGTTGTGACTGTGCAGGTGCACAATCACAATTGAAGAGTCTTGCGGATAATGTAGCAAGTCCATAACCACCACTTGTGCACTCACAAAGTTTTTGGAATTGTCCTTAGAACCAGCAATGCTGTTATCCAGTCCCTTGCTGAATTATTAACACACATACAAACACTAACAGTCCATACTTCTCACATATTGTCCATATACTATGACCAACAGAAACGTGTGCAGTGAAATGTAACTTACAAGTTACTTAATTTGATGACCTGGTGTCAATTACAATTTTATAACATGAGAATACAATTACAAAGATACAGAAAACATCATTAAAAACATAATAGTACAGATAACATTCGTAGTAATAGGGGCTTTACAAATAAACATATACATCAGTGTTACAAAAATAATGACATAAGTACATACATAAAAGATCAGAATAACTTTCGAAACATCAACTTCACACATGAGCATTAAAACAAAATAAAATAAATAAAGTCTAAGCATATTTACAAGGTAAATAACATATTATTAATACCAATTATATTTGAGGATAACAGTATTCCTCATCATTGTGAATGTAGCTTAGTATTAGAAGAAAAAATTCTATGAAACAGTACACAGAGACGGGAAGAAAACAAATACACAAGGGTACACAGACACATAGTGGGATAACACAAAAGGAAAGGACAGGGTTTGTTTTACTGCAGTATTCTGCAAACAAAACTTTCTTTACTTCTCGGAGATCTC
The DNA here is from genome assembly GCF_023898315.1 of Schistocerca nitens. Classification (NCBI taxonomy): domain Eukaryota; kingdom Metazoa; phylum Arthropoda; class Insecta; order Orthoptera; family Acrididae; genus Schistocerca; species Schistocerca nitens. The sequence goes on from NC_064615.1 coordinate 955,164,186, forward strand.
CCTGCGTTCTTCATTATTTCCAAAAAGTCCTATCTAAACCTCCTTCCTGTATTCTATTCATATTTCTTTCAAAATAATTATGGCTCATTGTACAATACTCATTTTGGCCCAAATATTTTTTTTATATACCTTGTCAATGCATTGCTTCCAATTCATCATAGTTAGTTTCTTATATAGTCTACCCTCTCTTAAGCTAACTTAAATCTACTGAGCTCAGATATATATACCAAGGGACGAGGCAATGCAGCATCACATAAAACAATTAATATAAACAGCAATGAAAAAAAAACGCAGATTTGCGAAGCAAGCAGCATTAAGAAATTAGCAAAGCAATTGTAATATTACAACTAATCTAAGGCAATGTGCAGCAAACAATAAAAATAAATCATTAGTAAAACTGGCTTAACAGAATAATACAAAGTCAAATTCAATAACACTATGCCTGGCAAACAGCAGCAACTTATACCTAAACATGACATAGCTCAAGCAGAAAAAATATTACAGTAAAAATGGTCATGTTTAAAACTTACGTCACATCTTAACACTAGAGTGATGCATCACAAGAACTTACACTAGCAGATAAGTTACCAAATCGTAAAGAAATTGTTTATGCAATTCTTGTGAAGGGAAATGTCTTTTTATGCTCCCTCATTTTTTGGAAATATATCACAAAACTATTATTTACTGGATCTGGAGACAGAAAATATTTATATTAGTACATCTATAAAATTTTATTTTAACCAGTGCTGCAGTGCAGCTAGAAACTAGATATTAAACAAAATGAGTAAATAAATACATAAAGCAAGCCATATGGCATTTCTCTCAATTCTCGTAGATAGACACTTGTCCTAATCAGGTGTGCAGATGTAAGAATGTTTCCAAGCTATTATTAGCGTGTTGTATTTATGATGCTTTCTACAAACGAACGTCAATAGCGAGGATAATGGCCTCCCCCTTTTTTTTTTTTTTCTACCACCTGCGCCACACACTAATGACTTTTTCTCAAGGCGGCTGGCACACCTGGCCGCTCACAACGAATTACTTCACGGTCACTTACCTTTCTTAACGAAATATTTACGACAGCAGTTTTCGCTACGGCGACAGTCTCATATAAAAATTTCATAGGTCAAGAATTTGCGTTACAAATCTGTAGAAACAAAATCGTACGAATATAAGTGTCCAAAAAATTTTCGCCGGCATTGTGATACATTCACGCATTTACACACATTTCATAATTCTTAAAGTACGATTCTCGGTTTACAACATCCTTTTTCACCAGTCAGAGTCCCTACCTTCTATTCATTATTCATATACATATAAACACGTAATCACATTCCTTATATAGCATCAGCTTATTGATCATAAACATACCGCAACAACATAATACACATAGTCGTCGTAAAAATAACATCATAACACCTCAGTCAACTCTCAAAATCGTCGTAGCTTCCTCCAATAATATCAAAACTTAAAAAAAATTCTCTGCTCATGTCAAAAGTGTCATCTACCTCAAACGTACTTTAAAATCATGCTCCCTTACCAAATATATCATTCAAAGCTCTCATAGTATCACAATGGTTCTGAAAAAATATGAACAGTTTACAAAGTACAAACAACATACAATTTCGTAAGTGTGAAGTTATCCAACTGTGTAATTGCGTAAACATCTGTCACTGACGTAGTAAAAAGAATGTTTATTTCTCTGTCAAATAATCAGATAGCTGTGTAATTTATGTGTTGGAGAAATATGGTACCGATGTGTAAAGTTGTATAAGCAAATACCATATTAGCTAGGGTTCCTTGTGTTTGCCACACACATGGTACACAAAGTAAGCGTGTACCCCCCTGAGGATTAATGTAATTATACCCTCAGGTGTTACAGATTACAGCAATGGAATGAAATGTATCACGGAAAACTTTCTTTGCAATTTAAAAATCTTTAAAAATAAATGTTTTAAGTACAAAATTAATCACTCAAATACGTGTCCTGTAGCGCTAAACTGTGTGTCATGTCGCAACATAATCTCTGTGGAAGTCTCGTAGTTATCGTCCTCCGAAAGCTAAGTTCTGCAGAATTCAATGTACTTACCTCATGATAAACAAAAGTGAAATGCTTTGTGTATAGATATCGTAGTTATTACGCTTATTGTTGTGATGAAGAAAGTACTGTACTGTAACGTATTGTTGTGCCACGAAAAAGGCTGTCTCATTGTTGCTATACCACAAAAGTTAAATACTAAAACATGTTTCACTTTCCAGAAGAATTCAGAAAAATTGTGCAGATGTAAAACAGATACACTGCAAAAGCAACATTGTAAATTGTCACTCATTAGTAGCGTCGTGATAACATCGTGTAGCTGTCACATAAACTAACCACTGTGTCCTCTGGTATCTCTCAGAAAGCACTTTAAACCCAGAATTTTTTTTTAAGTAAACCAAAATGTTGCATGAAAATCTCATTAGCGTTGCCGGTATATGTTCTAAGTATGTGATCCTTATAGTCGTTACGTGATAGTGGAACTAACAAGCAAGAATGTACACACACAATAACACTGTGACGCTGCTCTGTTCACTATAACAATGTATTCGTAATTTCTGTTTCAATAAGTTCTCTTGGTTCTTGACTGGATATTTAACTTCAAACATTGTTGCATGTTAACAGATTCTAAATCTGACAAGCATACTAATAATGTAGAGTGAAAAATTTTATGGCAAAGACTAAGTTAAAAAGCAGATTATCTTTCTATAAACGGTTTTACATGTGAAATGTGGTGTAAACCTTTACTCTTCCTAGTACGCAGAGTTTGAACTTGAATGCAATTATCATGCGGTATACGTCGGTAAAGAATGCTAAAATTTTTCTCAAGGCTAGCGTCTTATGTTATTTTTCTCGGAGCCAGCGGGCGCACGCGGCTACCTGCTTGTGCGAGTCATTGTCTGTCTCTTTGTTGGCGCGCGCCGTTATTGGTATTAGGAGACCTAACTTCTACAAATTCACTTTGACGAGAAGCCCCTGCCTTGTTTAAATCCCGCCAGTTCTGATGCAATTCAGGTCTGTCGTTACGAATATATCGTCTGTCGTCATGTCGGTAATTTACATAGTTTCTTGTTTGTCGGTCATGTGGTGGAGAATTTCTCCCTGAATCGTAACTGGGCGCTGAACTGTTGCGTCTGAAAGTATTCTGTCTCCCTTGATAATAATAGTTCTGGTTACCATATTGTGTGTTTCTCTGATTGTCTCTGTGATAGTTATTACCGCGGAGAGGTGATCTTTCCCTGTAATTATTACTACTCTGCCAACGGTTGTTATACGGGTGGTGTCTGTTTCGGTCACGATTTGTGTTGTGAGAATAGCCTTGTCGCGTCCAGTTATTATTTCTTTCATCGCGGAATTGCGACGGATGTGATCTGTAATTGTTGTGCTCCTGTTTCCGCGTTCCCCGATTGTCAGTGTCAATTTCCAGTTCTTGTAACAGTCCCTGGAAAGCTTCAATGTCGTCTTTGCAACGTCCTGCTAAAATAATATGTCGTAAATGTTCAGGCAATTTGAGTAAGCAAATGCGGATGAGTTCTGAGGGGCTGTATGGGTTTGAAAGATACTGATTCTTGTGCAACATGTCTTCAAAATATTTCACAAGACTGGAGAATTCAGATTGTTCGAAATGTTTCATCATTATGATGCCATGTTTTACTCGGTCTTGTGTGGCTTGAGACCAATATGCTGAGAGGAAGGCATGGTAAAATTCTCCTTCACTGTGGCAATCATGAATGACCGATCGCATTCTTACAGCTGGTTCATTCTCCAAGTAGCCACACATAAATTCTAACCTGTGCTCCAATGACCAATTGGGAGGAAAACAATGAGAGAATTGATGGAGCCACGCTTGTGGATGAATGTCGTAGGCAGAATTCTTAAACGTTTTGAATTTACGTGTAGTAATGAACAGCTTATAGTCAAAATCATCATGTCGGCGAGTCGCATATCGGTCATTGTTAGGTCGTGTCGGCCGTTCCATCTCAAAATTCGGTGCACATTGCCAGATTGTTTCATAACTTCCGAAATGCCCTGTGTTATTATTTTTCGTCTTTTCCGTATTTCTAAGTCCCTCTTCCCGTGTTGGGGCGCGAGTGTCCTCTGAAATACGTAATTCTTGTATTACCTGTGTCAGCTGATCTTGTACTTTGCGGATTTCTCTTTGGTGTTGCGTATTAATTTGATTCAGATTTTGTTTCAGTTTCCTAATTTGTTCGCTCTCTTCTGTGTCATTAAAGACTACCGGTTTTGTGTCATTCAGATTATCATCTACCTTCGTAGATAAGTTAGTGACCTGATCCGAAAGTTCAGCTACTTTCTCCGATAGTGTACTTATTTCCTCAGTGTGTTTTTCTGAACCAAATTTCAGAGTATTTACTGTGTACTTTAAATTTTCATGAGTTTTTGCAAGTCGCGTAACCGAATCGGTAGATGCAACTGAGTCAATTTTAGCTTGCAAGGTGTCGTGATTTTCATGAACAATGGTTTGCAGTTCTTTTATGGCTGCTTCGTGATTCAGTAATGCATTTTCATGACGCGAAAAAATAGGTTGGAAATGCTCACAAATTTGTGTTTTTACGTCATTACAGACTTTTTGACATTTCGATTCAATGTGACGTAACTCAGTAGTTAAATCCTCATGTGTTTGTTCAAGAGTTCACTCCAATGAGTCTAACTTTTTAAGATTTTGTTCCACTGTGTCTAACTTTTGAAGATTTTGTTCCATTATGTCTAACTTTTGAAGCTTTTGCTGTGTTTGTCTCTGATTTTGTTCCATTTGTTGCATTAATTGCAATAATAATGTATTAGTGTCTGGAATCTGTTCCTCTATGCTTTTCGGCAGTACATTTGCACTGGCAACATTTACATTTTGACAAGCAGAAATTGTGTCTTGACTTATTTGAGAAAACGGTGAGGACCCAAAACCTGAATCTACAGTATTTGCAAAATTGTGTCCTGTCATTCCCGATTCCTGAGGCGAGCTGTTGCCGACCGATCGATCGATAATGCTTCCCTCTTCACTAATTGTTTCACTGTCTATGCCATTGTTTGCCGCAAGCTCCATTTCCCTATGCGCAGTTACCAAATTACTACTTTGAATATTAGTTAATTCATTACACGGTGGCGCTAACACACTGCTTTTGTCTTCGCTGTCATTTCTCAATTTACTTTGGAGCCTAGTGTTACGTTTTTCACACGCCATTATTGTCACAATATTTCACACGACAACACAGAAAAACACAATTTGAAGAGCAAAAATAAGAGAACACATTAACATAACACTGAAATTAATATCTAGTTAATTGCAGCTGCGAAATACTTGGTGCAAATCTACATGCATGCCACACCTGTTTTACTGTACAACAATGAAAGACTGCAACTACAAAGGAAATTCTCTACAATTACACGCTAGCAATAAACAAAATCTACACTAATTACACAAACTACAAGAACAAATCAGAAGATTCCAGTGAGGTATCCGGGCAGGGTCGCCATATGAAACGTCCCCTTCGAACAATTTATACTCGACTGTGCTTAAACTGACGCACAATATTTTTAGCGCAACGCAATCTGACTTTAAAAAAAAATCCCTACAAAAGAATGGCCCTGACTAACATTAAACTACACCTTTCACAAATCACTTACCTCACAAAAATCTTCGCTACTCAAGCTACTGCAATACAGCGAGCGCCACTACTGCCAGCTAAATAAAAGATTCAAAGTACTGAAGGCACTAACTAGTGATAGGTGTAGTTAGCAAATGAAAGATTTTGATATAGAACAACCAATGTATTTACCTCAATAGTCATAATATATATAGCAGTTCATGACAAATTACAAAACTCCGCCATCTCTCTCCCCACATCCACCACTGCTGGCGGCTCAGCTCCAACTGCGCAAAGCTACGCGCTGTTCACAGCCAGCTGCCTAACACTACAATGGCAAGTATTACAACAATGCAAAGCAGCCACAGACTGCACACAGCACAGCCAGTGATTTTCATACAGAGGTGGCGTTACCAATAAAAAACCTAAACAGCCTACTTACAAGGGAACTCAATATAAATCTTAGGTATGGAAAAGAACACTAAGAAGGTATAAAATAAAGCCCATATTTATTAGTAGATTTCATCCGAGTTCGAACCTCGCGGAGAGAATGATGAAAGATTTGGGTAATTTATGTAGACTATACTCTGGAAAGAATCATGCTAGCTGGGATCTATTGCTTAAAGATTTTCAGGATGTGATGAACGAGCTCCCCCACGGTACTACATTGATGCCACCTGTGATGGTTCTGAAGAATAGGGACTCTCCAGATAAAATTAGAGGACTAATCGATTTTCCAGAAAGGACTCTCTGACATATAAAGTCATAGTGGAGGAGGCTATGCCCAATATTCGGGTCACTGGGGAGAAGCGGAAGGTGCGCTCGGACCAAAAGGCGCGCGTAAGGGAATTTGTAGTTGGACAAAATGTCTTAATTAAGTCTTATAGGTTGTCCAATAAATAAATGAAGGTATTTCAAAAGTTCTTCCAGAGATACAGCGGCACTGTACGTATAAGAAGACTAGCGCAAACAAATGCGGTTGAAATTGAGTCTGTGATATCAGGAAAATATTTGGGCCTCCATCATGTGAGCCATCTCAAGCCAGTTATAGAATAAAATAAGTAGGAAGAGCTTGTATGGCGAAAGTACAGTATATTGTGCATAGTTAGCAATTAAGTTATTGCACTGAAGGGATATGTAGATTTATCAATATTTTCTGTGCTGTTATCATGTTAAAAGACGTACTACAGTGCATAAAAAAAGGGCAGGAGGTCGAGGGTGAGAAAACTAGGGTATGTTTCTTTGTGTCAGCTATAACTATGTGCATAGCAAGCTGAGCATACAAATTGAAAGATGTTTGGAGTTTAAGATTTGCTGTCTGTCCATGAAGGAATAACGTAAAGATGAGAAACGTGTGGTACTGCAAAAATGTTGTGAAGATGTGTGAATGGATAAATTTATTACCCACTGATGTCGAACATATTAGCAGAGAATTTCTGTATTTTGAAAAAATTTTAGAACTACTTAATGAAATGAGTGTCTATTTTCCATGTTTAGCAATGGGATCACAAATAAGTGACTTGCTAGTAGTGGTTTGCGGTGACACGCGGGTTTGTCGTCCAGGTCCCAGTTTTATGAGTTTATTTGTAAAAGTATAGAAACTGGAAATTAAAATGTCCTGAGATGCCTCTCCTGCTCCAAGTTGGCCCGTTTGACGTCCTACCCCCCTGAAATGTTTAAAGAGTATACAAGTTGGGGAAACACTAGACTTGGACAATCAGTTTGTGGAATGATGTTTTTTTTTTTTTTTAAATGCAAACCAAGAGCATAAATATGACCACGTAAAATTACACAGGATGTTTCACAGAATTTTATATAATTGTATAATGACCAATAGATAAGCTCTAGAATAATTAACATAACTGCTTGTTTTGCATATTAATGGCTAAATGAAGCACATGTAATTTATTGGATGAGCATCTTGGAAAGATTAGGATACTTTAATATTTTCCGCCTCAACCAATTTCTTGGGATGGATGAATGACAGAGAGCATGGACCTTAAGTCTAAAGAAAGATGGGAACTGCCATTTTTGAAAGAGCATGAAAAATTTTGTAATGTTAGTTAAATTTCTTTTGATAACATGGGTTATTTTGTGTGTTATTGCATATTCCAAATGCATGTCTCGAAAAATTGTTCGAAACATAAGGAGTAGACAGATTAAAATAAACATATAGTAAATAAATTTATGGCAGTAAGCCCATGAATAAACGCAGAATGACTGTAGAAGAACATATCATGATTCAGTTGTTCCTCTGCCCTCGTATTCTTATTAGTTCGCTTGTACAGACAATTGATGTTACATTATTTTGTACTGGATTAGATAATACTATAAGAATTGCCCCATCCTGGTACAAGATAATTCATTAGGTGGGAATATTGTAAAGTGGCTATAATTTCCCACCTTACAAGCACTCATCTACATACTTTGCTGTGATTTACAACTGGAATTAGGTATCATGGGATAGGATGTACATCGTATATATGAATATTTAAAGAAGACTGACATTGTCACAAACACCTTGTAAATAGTTGTTAACACTTATTGCCTGAAACGTAATGGAGTATCTTTTTTATCAATACGGCGTAATGAATTATTGCCTATACTAGTAGAGGTTGGCCAGTGGAAATGAAACGGCAGGCGTAACTCAGGCCCTTGGTGGAATAGCCCGCACCGGTGTGTTGGTCCTGCTTAACAGAGGAAGTAGCCCTATCCGGACGGTCGGGGCACCTGAGCGCTGAAGCACAATAGAGTGGCGGCTGGCCGGTGTTGTGGCTAGGCCGGAAGGATAACAGGAAACTCTGAAAATCTTGGAGGCAGCAGAGAGGAACGAGGACGCGTTACTTCGGAAATCACGCAGGCTGGGCTATTTCCGAGGGCTTTTGCTCTGAGAAGTGTACCACTGTATGAATTCCTAATTAACGGGGACAGGTATTTCCTTACAAAATTTCCGCGCTGGACGACGAAAGACTAAAATATTGTTGGTCGGCGTTCGGAAGAATATGTAGAGAGGGAGAATATTCCGTGGTTTTGAGAACATGACTCTCCTTCTGCAGCTACGAGGGAGAGGAGCCGAGCTTTGCTGGGAAGCTAGCGGTGGAGAGAATGAAGTCTTCCGCACTGAGCGCCTGTATTTGATAGTCACTCAGTATCACCTTTTGTTAGCACAGACGGACTTGCTGTCTTTGTTCTCAGGAGATTTCATAGTTAGAACGGTTAGGCACTGTACTGTTGCGAACTTATACGGTTGTGGACTTCGTCGCCGGGTAGAGAGTTCTTGAGTACGCAGCGTTCAGTGATTGAGAGCTCTTCTTCTGCCTGCACTCACGCTGAGACGTTATCTGAACTCCGTCCTTGTGGCTGGGAGTTCACGTTTCTCGTCTGTAGAACAGAGAGAGGAGAAGACAGTATTAGATTATACTAGTCAGATGACCGTCTTCTGCCGTCCTAGTGTTTGAGTGTGGTTTTTTTCCTTTATATTTAGTGTCTGGAGTTCTTCCATCGTCACAGACGTGTACGAGAACCATCACTCCGACGCACCGGACACAGTACATACGGGGATATTTCTAATTGCTTCGGCTTATTAGGGCTATAAAGCTAAACAGCTGTGATCACGTAAATTTTATTTCCACTGAGGTTGCACACCACTGTAGATCATCTTTGAAAGTAGTGTTTTCTAGTGTTTCGTACGTAGTTGATGGGCGTCATCTCGTGTTATTTATATCAGATCACGTAGCCATAAAAAGAGGCAGTTTTGGGCAACTGATCAATCATATTAGTTACAAAATTCATTTGTATCTCTTTATTTATGTCCATTGAACATTGATATATTAACATTTGTAATATATAAAGGGATTTCAATCCACAATAAATGTATAAGCAGAAACAGCATTTATCATTTGTAGTTACTAGTTCCCTTAATTATTCGTTTATGTTGATGTGTAATTTATGTTAAAGAACAAGACGGAGGAGTTAATATCACCATTAAGAGATCCTAAGATCTTCTTCAGGGGGTAGTCAGACACGAACAAATCTTCATTTTCGCGTTCAGTATTTTCCGTTGCGCGCATTCATTCTACACTCGCCTGGAGTAGCATCTCGGAAGGTGTTCACATTGCAGAGCGTGTTGTAACGTGTCTTCTGCAGCCCTTTGTTTCCGCAGTAAGAAACATAACCTGCGACAATTTTTTCACAATTAAATGCCTGGCAGAAAATTTGAAGCGTAAGAGTACAAGCATTGTATGCATAGTGAAGAAATCTAGAAGGGAAATACGCCGATCAGGAAAATCTGCTGTACCAACTTTGCACACAAATAATCTTTATAAGTCAGGTGACATGACTCTAACACGCTATCAGGGGAATAAGAACAAAAAAGTGCTTATTGGGAGTTCAATGCATGACGCTGTAACTATCTATGAACGACATCCTAAAAAGCTACGAGAGACAGTGGCCTACTACAATAACGCCAAATATGGCGTTCACATAATCGATCAAATGGCTCGGCTTTATACTGTGAAGTATAAATGGCCCATTGGCAGAAGAGTTAGCTTCAGCATATAAGGGCACAAAATACTCTTCCTAGGCAGTATCACAACATTGTAATATTCGGAAAACTTGTCAAATTTGAGGATGTAGATACAAGAACAGAAGCAAGCATTTATGTATAAACTGTGGCAAATATGTTTGCAGACCATGTTTAGGAAGTACTCGATACACCTATGGCGTCACGACGCTGCAGGTTGTTTTGAATGAGTGAAAGCAGGGTTGTAAATGTTTTCTCTAGAATATATTGTGCTTCTCAGATATTTGTGTTAAAACACATGGTTTTCTTTTCTACGGAGGGTTATCCGTTGCACATTTTGTTACATGCTGTTTTTATTAGTTTTTAGATGTAAAATCTTCATTGCACCATGTAATTCTACAAAAAAATGTAAAAGTGTATACTGGTAAACTGTGTAACTTCTTTGAAATAAATTTATGTATGTTAAAATGCGTTTACTTTTGTAAAAACGGCAAATGAAACTGTATCCATCAAAATGGCGGGTTAGTCCTAAGTAGATCGAAATTCCCGGTCCCTCTAGTGTTAAATTCTGATTCTAATACCGGATCCAACATCTCTGCCCCACCGTCACTTGTTTCTTCTCCTATCGCGTCATCAGAGGTTTTTGCCCTCATAGAGGCCTTAAATATACTCTTTTCATGCACCCGCCCTCTCCTTTGCATTTCACAGTGAAGTTACCATTGCACTCTTAATGTTACCACCCTTGCTTTTAATTTCACGAAATCTTGTTTTGACTTTTCTATTGCTACATGAGTGTTTTCGATAAACATTTCATTTTCGATTTCTTCACATTGTTCAAGCAACGATCTCGCCTCAACTTCCCTGCACTTCCTGTTTATTTCATTCATATGTGGCTTGTGTTTCTGTATTCCTGAATTTCCCTGAACATTTTTATATTTCTTTCTTTCGTTGATCAGTTGGAGTATTTCTTCTGTTACCCTTGGTTTCCTCGCAGTTACCTACCCTGTACATTTTCTTCTCCTTCCAACTGCTGTGATTGTTCTTTTTAGAGATAACCATTCCTGTTCAGCTTTACTGCCTACTGAGGTATTCATTATCCTAGTATTTATATCCTCAGAAAACTTCAGGTACATCACTTCATTCATTGGTGTTTCCGTATGCCATTCCTTTGCGTAATGACTCATCCTGACTAGTTCCTTAAACTTCAGCCTCCTCTTTTTTATTACTAAATTGTTATCTGAGTCTATATCTGCTCCTGGATACGCCTCACAATCCAGTATATAATATTGGAATTTGTGCCTAACTACTGTGCCATCTAACTGAAATCGTCTCGTATCTCCCGGGCTTTTCCAAGTGTACCCTCTCCTCCTGTGATTCTCAAGCAAAGTATTCGTTGTTACTAGCTGACTTCTACCCCTTCCCCTACGACCGCATTCAATCCCCCATGACCATTAGACTTCCGTCTCCCTTTACCTACTGTTACCCGTTCAGTAACCTCATATACTGCCTTCGTCTTCTGCTTGCGACGTTGTATACCCGAACTACCGTTGTCGATGTTGGTTTGCCGTGAACTATGATAAGAACAACTCTAACACTGAACTGTTCATAGTAACCCACTCCTGCCATACTTCCTATTCATAACGAATCCTACTCTCGTTATACCATTTTCTGCTGCTATTGGTATAACCCTACAATCGTCTGACGAGAAATCCTTTTCTGCTACCCATTTCATTTCACTGACCCGCATTATATCTGGACTGAAACTTAGAATTTCTTTTTTCAGATATGCTAGCTTCTCTACCACGTTCAAACTCCCGACAGTCCACCCCCGAAATCGTAGAACGTTCTCTTTTCGTTGGTTAATAAATTTTTCTCTCATGGTCACCTCCCCCTTGGCAATCAACTCCAGAAGATCCGAATGTGGGACTAGCCCATAATCTTTTACCAAATTTGGAGATCGTCACGGCACTCTATAAATTACAGGCCACAAGTCCTGTGGATACTCATTATGCCTCCTTAGTGGAGTGGTTTCCATTACTTTCTGCATCCTCATACAGATTTTGCTGGCGTCTGGACCTTATGAATGGCCTAAGTCGATGAACAAATGACTGAAGCAGTGAAGGTGTGCAAATACGATTCCCATGTTTCGCGTCAGATGGTGTGGACGGCTGTTACGATATGGAAGTGTGTTTATTCTAACCGCCTGACGCAATATTCTGCGGTTTAAACGTGAAATATAGTAGTAATTAACTCTCTCCCAGAGGAATAAATCATGCGTAACATAAGGAATCTAATTTTGGTAAAGATTTTGTATGATAATATGGGACTGAGGGTAAGAAAATATATTTCCTACAGAATATTTCATGAGAGAGAGTGTATGTGCTAGAATGTGTATTAATGACAGTTGCCACTTACATGAAACAGATTAACTTTGAATTTACGGAGAATATTCATAGAGATGTACAATTGCTGCATGTTCTCAAATCTGATGAGGTGGAGCCGTGGTGAAATAACTGGTTAAAGATGTCAACATCACTTCCAACACGTAGCTCATTAAAAATAAAAACGAAAGAACATTTAATTTTTTTGGTTTTTCTGTCTCGGTCGGTGTCATCGTGCTCGGGGTTTTCCCGAGGGATCTTTCCCTTTGAGGTAGCCGTGGCGAATGCTAGGCTGAAGATGGTGATGTACGTCTCCCATAAATAACTCACCATACACATGAGTATAGTAATTGTTCGACCGAGCAAGTTGTATTTTAAGTTACGCTATGTGAATTTTTTTATGTAAATCACGAGAATTGCGACTGTATTCAAATATGTTAGTAATAGAGATTTTTCCCTTTATGATCATTGTAAAGTTTCATAAATCGAGTTCAGTTTTCCTTGGTATTTAAAGGTTAAAATAACAGACAAATCAAACGAACATATACTAAGGAAGGGAGTCAAGTGGAAATCAACTACGGCAGTAATTAAATAAATAAACGAGTGAAGAATGCCGTGTTTGGGGGTCGTGTAATATCTCCAATCGCTGTTGCTGGTACATTTTCATTTTTTGCCGTGGAATAGAGCGAACTCAAAAAACAGAGCGCTCGCGACTTTATACCATTATTGTGAATTAAGTGGAGAGTTTTGAAATACAGTGATCTAGAGTACACTACTAAAATATCCTGCGTAATCAGTTTGCCTGTATGTTTATGTAACCCAAGCAGCAGCACCAGCTTTAGAACCAACAAGGACGATATAATTAAATTAATAATAGAGAGAAAATATTCGATTGAAATTTAAAAGCCGTACAGTCGAGAAAATCTGTAGCAATTAATACTCTATTTGTTAAGTTAATACTCTACTACATACCATCAATTAGTAAATGAAATCAAATTAGTCAAGAGTGCTATCAAGGACAAGTTACACGTTAAATACATTTTGAAATAGAAAATGTTGGGAACTATCGCAAATCACCATTTTCAAGATAGCCTCAGTTCATTTGCAACTATCAAATGTTTTGTGGTCAAAGACCTTCCGTTTCAAAGTACAAGATGGTGCATGACTGACGAAGTATGCTTAATTCTCCATATGTCACATAAATAGTTATAAAATATGTAGCATTTTACTCACCATAAAAGTATGTATCTGAAGAGATTCTAAATAGCTTTAATATACTATACAGCACTTAAAATTTGGGGTGAAGTTTGTTGTTCAACGGAAATCAGCAAGTACAAATATAAAACCCCTTGGGTACATTTATGTTTTGGTTTTAGAGAACTCAGTTTTGGTTTTAGAGAAAACATCAGTCGAGCGCCATTTGATTGCTTACATAGGCAGTACCTTTCTTAACGCACCATCCCTTTCTAACGACCTGAACGTCGATATTACCATTTTCTTGTTTTGCGACAGGTATCACTAGAAATGCCTTACGTATTATAAAATATTTTGAACAATGGAGAACCATGTCCTCGATACACGAAGCCACACTCAGGTCCCCGATAAGAAGTTTCGCTGTCAGCAGCGTTCATGTCGAAATTAAGCAGTCCAGAAAGCCCGTCCCAGTTGCAGGGCATGCACACGACCCCATTTCCATTATTCCCGCGTGTTACACGTAAGAGATTAAGCCGGACAATTCAGTGTTATAACTCTCATGCTTGTCGTAACCGCAGGCGGACAAAGTTCTACTGCCGACTGTGCAGCGCAGCGCATTACGGACTGCTTCATTAAATTACTGGTTCTATGATCATCAGGCGCTGTAATCCAACGTTCTATAAGCGGCATACTGTTTAATCCTCTAGCAAATGGTTCAAATGGCTCGGAGCACTATGGGACTCAACTGCTGTGGTCATAAGTCCCCTAGAACTTAGAACTTCTTAAACCTAACTAACCTAAGGACATCACACACATCCATGCCCGAGGCAGGATTCGAACCTGCGACCGTAGCGGTCGCACGGTTCCGGACTGCGCGCCTAGAACCGCGAGACCACCGCGGCCGGCAATCCTCTAACAGTGAAACTGCTAAACTATACGTCAGTTTTTTTCACTTACAGAACATATTCAGTTTCAGAAATCAGAACTGCGGTAAGAGCACGCACTACATGAACTGTTCGTCCCTTGTAGTTTATGTGTAAAAATCGATAACAGTCGCGGTGGCGAAAGAAGTCTCTGACAATTATTGCGATAGAATCCTTGAAAGTAAAGTATGGCTGAAATGGAATTTTTTCGATATCTCCGTTTAGCCCTACTTGCGGTAGGACAGGATAATTATCTCGAACAAACTGCACGTTTTGATGAAGCCAACTGTATTAATAACTATGTACTTCCGATTGCAACATAAACAGAGTATATTCAGGAAAGTTCTTGATGACTCTCAGCTGTTTCTTTCCTTGGTGGATACTTTTATATGGAGTAGTAGCGTTTCGCTAAAAGTGGATGATTGCAGTTAGATAATGCCAGCATCCATTAGCCAAGGATCTGTCACGTCCTTCCCGTTAAACCAAGCTGGAATAAGAGATTGTTTCCATATAACATAGCTCGTCTTGCTCCGATTCCTTAGGGGTGTCTGACCTTTCCCTAATAAGCCTCCTACAGCTTCTTGTAGAAACAGGGATGAATGCTGGCAATTATAGGTGTTAGGTCTCATGTTACGCCACATGAAGTCTTTTATGGTTTCCCTTTGGGATCTTTAGTCTTCTTTGCACAATATTTCTATAATGCAACTAGTAGTCATCATCATTTCTTCACTTATGTGTTGAATTACACATTCGAAACTCTTCTTGGGAGGTATTCTTCGCTTCCGTACTTCTTTGAATGGTCAGTCATATGGATTGTTTCCTAAGACATTCATGATGGTCCTTTCTGTTGTTAAAATAGGGAATAAGCTGACCTTCCCAATGGTTGTGGCGTTACAACTCTCTACCCTTGTGACCAGGTTGCTGGTATGTATTTCTGTAACATTCTAGGTTTCTCGTAGAAGCAACCGTTTGGTCCCCTACAGCTTTAAAAGAAGGAAAGACATTCTGGCTGCTTGGCGACTTTCACCGTCAGGCAATTAATAGAGGTGCAAAGGGAGTTTGAGCGTAAGGCGCGTTACCGCAGACCGTTGCCGCATATTCGAGAACGTACTGATTCAGCTCATGCAGAGCCGCTAGAAGGTCTGTGGCGACGTCAGGTGCAGCAACGTGTAGAGCCAGCGCATCATGTCCATATCTCTGGTGCTGTTCTTCGACGTATATCAAGTCAGGCACCAGTCGCCTGTGGCATCAAAGCTTTCGCTCCTGTACTGCGCCATTAGCATTACATGGAGCGGACGTTTCCTTGTGTAGGGGACTTTTGCCCCAACGAGACGTACGAGGTCCACGCGGTCGCGGAAAGGAAACAGCTGTGAAAATCACAAATGTTTTATTTGCAAGAGTTAGTTGCGACTTACACCTTCATACATCTCTAGATACTAGCCGCTGCGACTCAGACATTTGCCGTACCGTAGTACCAACTTTCCAATGCCTTCGTCATAAAAGACAGCCGCCTGCGATTTACACCGATTCTCTGCTACAGCTCGTTGTCAGAGCCCAAAATGCTGTTTTCCGAGCCAGCAGTTCATATTATCAGAGATGGAACCCAGGAGGAGCCAGTTACTGAATGTATTGTGGATGATCAAACACTTCTCATCGAAAACGGCGCAGGTGCATCTTCATTGCCCCTGCAGAGTGCAGCCGAGAATTGTCATGAAGAAGGAAACCCTTGACAGTATGTTTCGTGGGCTGCATGACATCATGCGACATCTGACTAGGCTCTCAGATAGGCGGAAGACACTACTTTCTAGGCCTGGTTTATATTCTCGCTGTGCTCTCACAACTGATAAGAACGAGTTAGGCGATCGACGGGCATACGAGAGAGAATGTACAGCACATATGTGCAAGCCTTTTTTCTAGCCCGCCTGGAAGGCGGTGCCTGGGTCTGCTCCTGTAAACTGAAAGGCAGGCCGAATTTAGGAAGTGAGTAGGAGCAGGAAATGGTGAAACTCTCTCGGTATTACTTTTTACATAATAGTACATTTAATAGAGTATATTAGCCAACGACATATACGTAACTTTCGGTAACGACTATATTTACGCCATGGAACACCAGCTGAGCGCTCCGGATTAAGATCAAATGAACCAATTTTATTAGTACATGCTATACGAACTTTTCCAAGAGCACCTTGATCCTCAAATATTTTTTTGTTCGCCCTTTCATCCAAAGTCAAACGTTCGATTCTGACATTAATTCTATAAACATACGTAACTACTTTATTAATTATTACTGAAGCATATTTGTTAGAAAAAAACTTGAATTCGTCCGTTATATCATAATGCTGCAATTTGGCAAAGTTCTTCGCCTTTTCGTCACGTTTTTCACTAATACCCATTTTGCCATACTCAAATCGTACACCATCAATTTGCGTAAAAAACGGATAACGTTCAGAGTGAAGTTAAATACGTAACATATGTTCTTAGAAATAGAGTTTATATGACTTTTTGTAAAAGAAAAGTTGCTGTCACGTTCTGAACAAAGGTTATTGTTTACAGCTGATGTCTGCGTTGGAGTTTTTTTATGCCAACTGGCACCATATCCGAAATTACCCGGACGACCTACGCCTGGCTTTCCTAGTTCTCAACAATCAACAAAGGATTGATGAATTAGCTATTACATTTTATGGCAACAAAATAAATTATTCTGCAGCTGTTATTGTATTAGAAGAATTGTGGTACTATAAGCCAAACCTTGATGATTTAATTCGTCAGTTTAGGGATGCATACAGAGAATTTGTTTTTATGCCTAACGGTATAAGGTGTGCTAATAGGTACTTTGATTTTAGACCCGTCGTAAGTAGTACATAGACTCAATAACAGGCTGAGTTCTTTTTTTTGTTTTTTGTTTATTTGGCCTTTGAATGTGTACTCAATTTAGCCATCGGCAACACATAGTGACAATGTACACATAATTGAATAAACAAATACAGAAATGGGGATTTACAAGAATAAAAAGCTTAACTGTTACAGTTTTGTACATAATGTTTTAAAAATTGAATTGAATTGAATTGGAAAATAATTAAAGTGTCTTGGCTTACAATTCATACCAATTCTGAACAATCTTCATCATCAAGACATATTTATAATTTACGTACACCATTAAAACCTACAGATTGTAACCAGTACTCTTGATGAAGTTAACTATCACTTCATATAGACGAACGTCTTTAGTACACAAAAGAGAAGAAGCTGATTGAGTAAGATGGTAGCCCATACTCAGCAATGTCTTCAGAAAGACCAACCGTTCACGGTCAAATTTGGGGCACATAAATAAGATGTGGTTGACATCAGCTTCCGACTCAGGATCACACTCACATGCTGGTGAACTGTAAACGTTGATCCGATGTAGATGTTGTGGGAAAGAGGCATGATTGAAGCGGAGTCTTATGATGGTAGAAATCGTGGATCGGTCCAGATGTGTCCTCATGAACCACGGCTGTGAAGGAATCCGAGGTTGTAGCACTGCATAATAACCGCCTTTTGTCTGTTGAGAAACGTTCCACATTTCCTGCCATTGTTGTCTTGCGTGATCCTTGACTTCACGTAAGTAGTCTGTATAAGGAAGGTGCAGATCCATGACGGTGCCTAAGGTTGCCGCTTGTTTGGCTAATGCATCAACTTCATCATTATAGAGGATACCATAGTGGGAAGGTACCCACAACAAATGGATCGTCCGGCCCGTGCGTGTGCTGCGAATATATTCAGATATCACATCCAAGATATAAATGTTGGTTGTTTTGTTCCATCGACTGTACTGAATGTTTTTAAGGACGCTTTGCGAGTCAGATACTATCAATATCTTGGGGAACGAAGTGCTACAGACAAACTTAAGTGCTTCCAAAACTGCCACTGTCTCCGCCGTAAAAATAGAAGTGCTCGTAGTCAGTTTGAAGGTTTTGCGGATCTGGATTTGAGGGCAGAAAAAAGCGCATCCTGTACACTCTTCTTGCGGAATTTTGGAGCCATCGGTATATACACAGAGAAAACCCGGCCATTGTGCTTGAACGAGACGATTGAAGCCAACGTTGACATTAGTACTGTCCAGCCAGGTCGTACTTAAATAATGGACTGGGATCTGGGAGCAGAGCATATTCAAAAACAGGTAGATGCGCTGAACGCCGTATAGAATGTATGACAGGTGACCAAGTGTCAAAGCTGGCACAAACGGCTGGCACTTTATTCCTTCTGTGGAATTCAATCCACAGTCGATAAATGCAGTCTCTACTTTGATAGACGGAACTGTCCATAATGGCCATGCCTTGAATGTAGAATTTGCCCGATAACATTTGGCGCCTAATGCTCAAGGGCATCTCCCCTGCTTCTATTAAAAGGGCGTTGGTGGGCGTCGATCGCATGGCTCCAAGACAGGTACGAATGGCTCTATATTGAAGAGTATCTAACTTGGAGCGATGAATCTTTGACGGAGTGTGGTAGAATTGACAGCCATAGTCTAATCGAGATCGAATTATCCCTCGGTACATGGTGAGTAAAACACTCTGGTGCGCTCCCCACCAGACACGAGTGAATGATCTGATTACATTTAAACCTTCTTCACACTTGGTAACGGTGGATCGGGTGTGGGGCGCCCAGCTTAACCGAGAGTCAAAAATCATCCCCAGAAATCGAACGTGAGATTTTATTTGCCACAGCTAATGCGATCTTCAGTGCGAGCTTTCGTCGACTTGGAGAAGGGAACGACTGCTGATTTCTCAGCCGAGGTCTCCAGCCCATTGATAGAGAGCCACTCATCGATGTGTGCGATGGTTGTGGTTAATGCCGTTTTGGCCTGAAGATATGAAGCAGCAGTAGAATAAACACATATATTATCAGCATACTGTAGGATTTTTGTGGGGGGAGTAAGTATGCGTTCTAGGTCGTGCGTATATAGAGTATATAGCAGAGGACTTAAAATTGCACCTTGCGGCAAGCCCTGGGAGACATAAAAAGGTCCGATCATGGTACCTTTGAAACGGACGTAGATCGTTCTTTGAGTAATCAGGGTACTGATACCGTAGATCATCCGTGAACCAGGCTGACGTTAAAGCGATTTTTCCAGGCCGTCTGTTCTGGATCAAATGGGGAGAATCTACAGCGGTGCTCGCAGAGCTGAACAGCTCCTGCTGGATGCCGCTGTAGTCGGTGTCTGTCGTAATTCCAACTTAAGAACTTCCCCCTACTCCGTGGCATCGTAGCTACGGATACCACACCTTTATCAGATTTTTACTGTGGTTTCCATTTCTAGATGATCGGACTCTACATTCCAAATAACCCTCGTATTATCTGCCTCCTGCGTTAACGTTTCTGCAGGCCCACAGTTAGTGTTACACATAGTGTACGTTCGCAAGTGCTCCTTGACTGTCCAAGGTATTTTGCACCACGATACATACCGTAAAAAGAAATAGCCAATGACGTAAATACCGATCGTGAGAGTGTACACTATATAATTGCGTTGTTTCTTGATCCAAGTGAATTTTCCTCGCCTCTCTGAATGATTTTAAGGCAGGATTCCAGAAGAACTGTTGATATTTTTAAAATTTCGGGAGTCCGATGTATCGATATTTAAAGAAATATAGTAATCGGCCCTCGATATATCGGTATATCAGTGGACCTTATGCAAGGCACCAGGACGGCCAAGGAGTATCGTAAACTGGTTACCGACCACATATACCCCTTCGTGAGGACCAAGTTTCCAGACAGTAGTAGCATTTTGTAAAAAGACAATGCGCCGTATCACAAGGCCAGGAGTGTGATGGAGTGGTTCGAGAAACACAGTAGTGAATTCCAATTGATGTGCTGGCGTCTCACCTCACCAGATCTGAACCCGATCGAACACATCTGGGTTGTGACAGAACGTGGCGTGGGAGCTCATCGCCCCCCTCCCCGAAATTTACGAGAATTAGATGACTTGTGTGTGCAGACGTGATGCCAACTCCCTCCAGTGACGTAAGGCCTCATTGGTTCCATGCAACGACGCGTTGCCACTGTTGTCCGTGCCGATGTTGGACATACTGGCCGTTATGTAGGTCGTCATAACGCTCTGGCTGATCAACATAAATCATTTTAATTTCCTGTGACCGGTAGAATGGCCACCACAGCGCATTAGTGTTGTTCAGGTTTAGTGTTGATACCAAGCCTGGTACGATATATAAGGGGGCTCTGCAACAATCATCGGAAGAGTCCAGGCTGGAGGAGGAAGTGTTACGGTCGGAGGAACGTTTTTTTTGTCATTCTGGAAGACACAATGGATCAACATAAGTACGCATCTATCCTTAAGGGGACCAAGCCCACATGCAGTTTGCTTTCCTAAGGCACGATGACTTCTACCAAAAGGACAATGCATCGTGTCACACATCTCGCAGTGTACGTGCGTTTCTCGAAGAGCACCGTGATGAGTTACCCGTACCCAGATGTGCCGAATTTAAATCCAATCGAGAACCTGTGAGGCAACCTCGATTAAGCTGTTCGCCCCACGGATCCTCAACCGAGGAACCTACTGCAGCTGGCCATTGCGCTGGAGTCGGCATTGCTGTACGTCCCTGTCGGTACCTTCTTCAACCTCACTCTCTTCCCGCAAGACTCGCAGCGGTATGCTCTGCAAAATGTGGTTATTCAGGCTTCTGACACGTGGTCACATCAATGTGATGGGACGGTGTAGATGAAAATGCGAACATTACGTAATTACGTAAATGTGAGCATTGCCTAATTCATGCTGCTTCACCGCAGCTTTCAATACAATTAAAATGATTCGGGTACGTTGTGAGAACGTGGTTCTAGAGTAAACACATTTGGGGCATGGAACACGTGAAAAGATTCACTGAACAAAAACCAGGCAGGAGGATAATAAATTCGTAAACGACGGTCTGTACTGAAATGCAATGTAGTGATAGAAGTTCCTACACAGAATATCATGGTTCACGGGAAAACACAGTTCAATTAGACCATATGCTTTACACCCTCATCAGATGCGATACGACGTACTATTATTAAAGCCTGAAGCATTGTGTTACGAGTGGAGGAGCTCTGAGATAAGCCACTTGATACCTTGGACTATTAAATTAGAAATGGGTACTAACTCCACTTGTGCTCTTCCAAACGCGAGCAAATTTTCAAAGTTTCCAGGTCTAAAATGTCTGCAGAATGCGTCGTGAAAAGGTATGCAACTCTCCATAATCGGCAAGATTTCGTAATCAGCATTTACGTTAATTCAGCGCAGCTGTGACAGTCCAGCAGTAGCCTTTCCACGAATGGGCCCTTCGCACCGTCAGAAGACAAAGCGTCCATACTACGATCAAAACGTCACGTCTATCTGTCTCTGAGGCAGGAAAGAAAGTGCCTTTGCGCTATGGTTCCACGCTTTCCAGACCGATACACGCCGTCCAGTATTCTGGTTGGCTGGAGCCTTGCTAAGCCCACTCGTCCCATCAACGTATGCCTTGCACCCAGAGGTGCACCGCGTTAGCAGTCAGAGAGATGGCTGCAGATCTCCGAAGCGAACAAGAGACTATCGTAGTGCGCATGAATACGCTACGCGAAAGACGCTCAAATCAGAGCAGTCGTGTTTCAATAAAATGGCTCTGAGTACTATGGGACTCAACATCTGAGGTCACCAGTCCGCTAGAACTTAGAACTACTTAATCCTAACTAACGTAAGGACATCACACACACATCCATCCCCGAGGCAGGATTCGAAGCTGCGACCGTAGTGGTCACGCGGTGCCACACTGAAGCGCCTAGAACCGCTCGCCCACACCGGCCGGCAGTCGTGTTTCACCTCGATAACAATACAGAATATAGTCTGTCGCTGAGTCAGTCACGCCGCGGCTCAGCCGGTGTTTCTCTCAAATGACTTTCAGCAAGCCCGTAAAACTTCGTACTTCAATTTCCCGAAAACGCTTGAGACAAGCATCCCACCAGAGCAGCATTCGTTACATCTACGTTTGAACTGCAACCACGCGAAAGATGAACGCAATGAGTGACCTGTCGGAAATATTTTTCCCTTATAAGTGAAAGACGTCGACAGAGATAATACAAAAAGTATGCCTACGATAGGTAGGACAGATAAAATAGAGTGCAGTGCTACTAACGTCGTTGTTCAATGCCATCGCTCTAATTCAGGTAAATAAACAGATGAAACTGAAACTTATAATATACTAAACTGAAGCCTAAGCTGCTAAAGAATAATCTTAAGGCAAAATCAGGCAGCACTGCCTTCCCCGACAGCTGTTAAATATGTGTCTAATAAATAGCGCGTAGTTAAATAACCAGTGCCCTATTCTCTTCTCTGTGTTGCACAGAGAGCACGTTACTACTCTCTACTGAAACGGCAAGACTTGTAAGGGGCTTATTGTAGCTCGCCACATCACAACAAAATACTAAAGTTCCAGCAGTTCATTAACTTGGCACCTTCGAACTGTGTCGTTGTCCCAGTACGAAAGTATGACGTAGGCCTTGAGTAGCTTGCTTTTGGTGAGAGGCTGTACGGAGTTTTAGTGAAGCGGCTAAGACTACTATCAATTTCGTGGTTATAATTTGTTATACCCAATACGTTTGCAAAATAAAAGGATAACAACTCTCTTTTAACGACCAATATTATAATTTCACAATTAAATAAATTTTCAGTAGACCGATTTTGAAAATCGGTGTGGTGGGGCCCATGAGAGTAAATCTGTTTCTTCGGTGCTTCA
Organism: Schistocerca nitens; assembly: GCF_023898315.1. Taxonomy (NCBI): domain Eukaryota; kingdom Metazoa; phylum Arthropoda; class Insecta; order Orthoptera; family Acrididae; genus Schistocerca; species Schistocerca nitens. The sequence continues at coordinate 955,187,587 of NC_064615.1, forward strand.
GTGTATATTCAACCTGTTTGTAGTCATATTCTCCAAATGCTCGCTATACAGTAGCACTTGACTGATGTTAGACATAGACATCCCAAAGCTTGCATGTTACGTAGTATCCCAACAAAAATCAAAAGGTTAGCTCATCTACTAAATAAAGAGGGTTGTTTATAGAAGTGTCTTGTATTAATTATAATCAATCATGGAAATCCCTATCAAGTTCACACGATAAATCATTAACCACTCTCTGTAGTCAAAATTCAGTTCACCACTTTCTAACTGAATAATACATCTTAACTATAATTAACGTATCACAAGACAAATAGGAAGTTCCTGAACTAATACTATAGTCTGCTTTGCACGAAGATGACCGACCTTAACTACATACTTCCAAACCCCATACTATCAGACTTGGCACTGTCTCGTTGCGTAGTGTCTCACTCGTTTTTCGCAACCGCTGATGTGATGTGTCTTGGACACATGGTTGATTATGTTTCAAATTATATGTGCGACTACGTATCATACGAGAGTACAGAAATCTTTGTACTAACGTACGATACAGATCCACACACATAATACCTCTCTTTTATGTAAAGGTTTATCACTATGAGAATGTGTGACGGTTTTGAAAACGGGCTGTGCTGTAGAATATCTGGTCAGAGGCCGCAACGCGCCAAGATTTATTATTCCGCAGAGCACATTGTCACTATTTTTTTTCGTGAGACCATTATCATGAATCCATAACTCGATGTTAATTGCACTGGACAATTTTAGTTATTATGAGATGCTGATGATACTGCGAGATTAGCTTCGAAGAGAACTTGGTGATGTCTATTCAAATGGCTCTGAGCACTATGGGACTTAACTGCTGAGGTCATCAGTCCCCTAGAACTTAGAACTACTTAAATCTAACTAACCTAAGAACATTACACACATCCATGCCCGAGGCAGGATTCGAACCTGCGACCGTAGCGGTCGCACGGTTCCAGACTGTAGCGCCTAGAACCGCTCGGCCACTCCGGCCGGTGATGTCTATTCAAGTTATAAGTAAATGGAAAGTAACGTACTGATTGATTAAGACGACGAATACTATTTCTTTCAAGTGATATATTTCATTTTTACCAGTTGAAAAGTTAAAAATGCTATTTGGAGCAAATGAAGTACACTAAGTGATCAAAAGTATCCGGACACCCCCAAAACATACCTTTTTCATATTAGATGCATTGTGCTGCCAGCTACTGCCAGGTACTCCATATCAGCGACCTAAGTAATTAGACATCGTAAAAGAGCAGAATGGGTCGCTCAGAAGAGCTCACGGTCTTCGAACGTGGTCAGGTCATTAGGTGTCATTTGTGTCATACGTCTGTACGCGAAATTTACACACTCCTAAACATCTCTTAGTCCACTGTTTCAGATGTGATAGTGAAGTGGAAACATGAAGGGACACGTACAGCACAAATGCGTACAGGTCGACCTCGTCTGTTGACTGAGAGAGACCGCCGTCAGTGTGATAGGCCGACATCTATCCAGACCATCATGCAGGAATTCCAAACTGCGTCAGGATCCACTGCAGGTACCATGACAGTTACGAGAGAGGTGAGAAAACTTGATGGTCGAGCGGCTGCTCAGAAGTCACACATCACACCAGTAAGTGCCACACGATGCCTCGCTTGGTGTAAGGAGCATAAACATTGGACGATTAAACAGTGGAAAAGCGTTGTGTGGAGTGACAAATCACGGTACACAATGTGACGATCCGACGGCAGGGTGTGGGTATGGCGAATGCCCGGTGAACGTCATCTGCCAGCCTGTGTAACGCCAACAGTAAAATTCGGAGGCGATGGTGTTATGGTATGGTCGTGTTTTTAATGGAGGGGGCTTGCACCGCTTGTTGTTTTGCGTGGTACCATCACAGCACTGGGCATACATTGATGTTTTAATCGCCTTCCTGTTTTCCACTGTTGAAGAGCAATTCGAGGATGCTGACTGCATCTTTCAACACGATTGAGGACCTGTTCGTAATGCACGGCCTGTTGCGGAGTGGTTAAACGACAATAACATCCCTGTAATGGACTGGCCTGCACGTAAACCGGACCTGAATGCTATAGAACACCTTTGGGGGGTTTTGGAACGCCGACTTCGTGCCAGTTCTCGCTGACCGACATCGATACCTCTCCTCAGTGCAGTACTCCGTGAAGAATGAGCTGCCATTTCCCAAGAAACCTTCCAGCACCTGATTGACGTATGCTTGCGAGAATGGAAGCTGTCATCAAGGCTAAGGGTGGGCCAACACCGTATTGAATTCCAGCATTACAGATGGAGAGCGCCACGAACTTTTGATCCATTTTCAGCCAGGCGTCCGGATACTTTTGATCACATTGTGTATATTTTACGTAGAGAAGGATACGACTTTATTTGAGCCATACACAGGGTCATTATAAAATCAGTTAAACTTTCAAAACGCTGTAGAATTAACACCACTGCTCAGAATGACGTCAAATTGCAAATGAACATTATCGGAGGAGGAAGAAAACGTATGACAGAAGAAAAAAAAATAGTGGGAAAATTGATCAATAGATGACGCTGCATGAATCAGAATACGTAAACGAAAATACCTGTCATGCGCATGACCCATTGACGTTGGTATAAACACGCCGGGTACAAGTATTTTCCTCCTTTCGCGTTAACGACGTTCGCCATGACTGTCTCAATGCAGGATCCCGTTCTGATTGTAAAGCTATATTACAAGAATGATGAGTGTGCACACTTCGCTCTGCAGAAGTTACGGACACTGAAAGGTTTGAAGAAAAGGCGTTGGTCTACCGTGGGTCTGGAGGATATGATTCGGAAATTTGAAAAGATGCGTTCTTTTTGGTGTGCAACCTTGTAGAGGAAGGAAACGAATTGTTTCGACGTTAAATAGAAGCAGTAGCCACGACAATGCAGGAGGAGACGAGTGGTGGTGTGCATACGTGTAGTGCACGGGGAATTGCCCAAACATAGGACATATCCGTGAGGACGGTGCGTAAAACCTACGAAACTAGCTTCTTTGCTATCCATTCAAAATTACCAATGTGCACGAGTTGCTTCCTGTTGACCTGCCAGCAAGAGAGACCTTCGCTTTACTATTTCTTGCTCGCATGGAAATGGACAATGATTGGCCGTGGAAGATTTTGAGGACAGACGAAGCCCACTTCCATCTGACAGGATATGTCAATACACAGAATTGTCGAATATGGGCAACGAAAAATCCACATGCAAATCAACTAGTACCACCTCATCCTGAAAAGGTCGCTGTGTGATGCCGCTTTACGGCATCATTTATCATAGGGCCATATTTTTCCGAAGAGACACGTGCTTCCGGCCCTGTAACCTGTACCGTTACTGGTAAGCGCTATGAGTATCTTTTGCGCAACCACGTCGTTCCAGCTCTCCAACGGCGTGGATGCGGGGATGAGATCATTTTTATGCAAGATGGCGCACCTCAGCACATTGAAAATCCAGTTAAACAGCTGCTGAAGCGCGATTTCGGAAGTGCTAGAATTATCATCCGCCATTTCCCTACAGCTTGGCCGTTTCAATTACCTGATCTTAACCCGTGTGACTTCTGGCTGTGGGGTATCTGACAGATGTTGTGTTGAATGTTCCGATTGCAGCCTTAGCTGCATTGAAGTCACGCACTGCGCAACACATTCTGAACGTGACCCCGGAAACACTTCGATCAGTTGTGGAACATGCTGTTTCTCGATGTCAACTTGTTGCAGAAAACGGTGGACAGCATGATGAACATGTTTTGCGCCAGTCACACGGAAATTAACAATTCGATTTCATTCTGACTGATGCTTTTTATGCGGATTTTGACATCAGAACAATTAAAAACCGATTTTTCCCATCCAGTGTAATATGACCTTGCCTTTGTGGATGGGCTTACGTAACTAACAGTATGACACCTGTACACTCATGCACACTGAGTAGTACAATTTGTTTAACGTCAGACGTACACCTTAGGCATTGTAGGATGATTCATTTGTCATTTGTAGTCGACCACTATTAAATTTTGATGCTTACAGTGTCTTCTATTGCTACATTTTGTAACCATTTATTTTTCTTCTGCCATAAGTTTTCCCCCTTCTCCGATAATATTCCGCTGCAATTTGACGTCGTTCAGACGGTATTACTTCCACAGTGGTTTGAAAGTTTAACTTGAATTATAATCACCCTGCATATAAGCTCAGTGCCCTGCAGTAGCGATTTAATGGATGCTGCTAACGACCAATTCGAAGTTTATCATAGTCATCATACCTGCTCGGCGTATCCTGTTGTCTGTATCATTTCACGCTGTACACACCAGGAACTGTAAGTAAAATAAATTACAAATAGAGATAAAAAAAAAGGAAATCAATATGACTAGTGAATGAAGAGCTTTTATACTCAGGAACCAACACAAATTTCGCCTGAGAATCTTTGGCGTCTTAATTGCTATGTTGCGTTCAATGAGACTAAGTAAGTAAATAAATACTGATACACGACTACCGCCGACGTCATGGCACAGTTGGTGCGAACTGCTTCAGAGGGCGGTTGTTGGTTATAATGCCAATGAAGAACAAAGTGATTCACGATTGCTAGATGGTGGTACGAGATTGGTAGTTCTAGGTTGAGCTATGAGTGAACATCTAACAACCACATAAAAATATCAATTTGCAAAAAATTCACTAAAAAGGCTTTAATATTAAATCAATTGTCTGCGAATCAAAATAACACCGAAGATTTATCCACAAGCTATCTCTTCTTCATTGGAAGCCAAATGCAAAGTCCCACAGTGATTGCGCAAACCCCAAAGAATAAAAATAATGATAATCAAAAATATTAAAAACAGAAAATACATTTATTCTGTCACACCAAATGTAAAGAGGAGCAAATAACCAAATAAAACTTGTCTGTATTGTTAATCTGTTGTTTGGAAACATGTAGGTCTTGTAAGAAGCAATTACTTTGGACAAACATGTTGTATAACCTAATGTTTAGCATTGTACTCTGGGTGTCTTAACCTAATATTCGGTCGTTTGTCGGCACTTTACCTGTTGTTCTGGTAAGTGGTTTTCCATGACAACCCCATTTCCTTAAACTATTGTATCGCCTTTGATATCAAATTAAGGAATTAGTTATGTCCTCCCACCATTTTCTCGAACATTTTTCGAATTTCACATGCTTTTGAACGCCATTTCTGGCGCATTCTTCTTTGTCACCCACCCCCTTAAACCATAGTAATGCGTTTTACATAAACATTATGCAAATTACCCTAGTGTTCTGCACTTAAACTGCTGTTCTGCTCCGTGTCACCCAATCACACATACCGTCCGCTTAACTATTGTACCACAAACACCACAGTGATATAAAAATTCATGCAAATTAATTAAATTATATTCTTCACATGTATGGGGTCGTTTTTTTTTAGTTTGCAGCATCCTATTGGTCAGTGAAACCACTGGAATATAGTTTAAACAAAAGATCACTAGTAAGAAACACATCCCGCCACTTGACACCAATGCCGCCGTCTCCTCCAACTCAGCACATGTCCCTAGGAGTTGGGGTGCACCGTCAGCGCCCCATGAAGTGACAATGCGACTGTCAGCTGCTAAGCCACGCACAGGTGTCTGTTTCGGTCCCGCAAGCATGAGGTTGCTGCATGCCTTTCATTCTTGACACCTCAGAAATTCCTGTCGAAATACGTGTTCACCTAGGCACCGTTGATGCCGTGGTGATGCAGAGCTGTGGGTCCAGCGCTATAGAAATCTGTTCCAATGGTTCCCAGAATAGCTCAGGGTGCATCGTTCCATGTGTTTACCTGCCCAGTGAGGCTGATGCGTCAACACAAGGCGTGTGCATTCTTTTTTTGGTGTCCTACAGCTACTGGTCTGGAGATGTCCTAATACCACAATGTTGCATGAGGGACAGCATCATGCCAGAGATGGATCATCTGCTTCAACTTGTCTTTGAACACATGAACAAAGAATACATCACAATGCACTCAGAACTATCTACAGATAAACCCCTCAAAAGTTATCTACAGATCTTCAAATACATACAAGTCTCACAGGAATATTGGGAACTAGTAACATGTTTACCAGTGCAACTACAATTAAATATTGCGATTGCTGCTGTAGTCTGACACTGTTCGATGTACAGGTAATGTCTCCTCTTGGCAGCTGTGGTTCTGGAACAAATCTCAGTGTCGACTGCACACATAATTTTTCACATAAAAATCTCTCTGATATCCTCACGGTTATCAATGAGCTGAATTTATTCATCCCTCACGATTGGACACACACTCATTTTCTCTGGTCATGCCACAACATAAGTCACAATAACATTACACTGCAATATATACACATTTTAAACAAACGGTACAGTTATCTTTTACATCTGTACAGCATCCGAAAAATTATGGTATGTCTGCTCTCACACCAGCTATACATGGTGGCCATTGATCGTGACTTGGCCAAATATCTCACGAAATAAGCGTCACACGAAAAAACTACAAAGGACGAAACTTGTTTAGCTTGAAAGGGGAAACCAGATGGCGCTATGGTTGGCCCACTAGATGGCGCTGCCATATGTCAAACGGATATCAACTGCGTTTTTTAAATAGGAACCCCCATTTTTATTAGATATTCGTGTAGTACGTAAAGACATATGAATGTTTTAGTTGGACCACTTTTTTCGCTTTGTGATAGACGGCGCTGTAATAGTAACAAACATATGGCTCACAATTTTAAACGAGCAGTTGGTAACATGTAGGTTTCTTAAATTAAAATACAGAACGTAGGTACGTTTGAACATTTTATTTCAGTTGTTCCAATGTGATACATGTACCTTTGTGAACTTATCATTTGTGAGAACGCATGCTCATACAGCGTGATTTCCTGTAAATACCACATTAATGCAATAAATGCTCAAAATGATGTCCGGCAACCTAAATGCATTTGGCAATACGTGTATTGACATTCCTCTCAACAGCGATTAGTTCGCCTTCCGTAAAGTTCGCACGTGCATTGACAATGCGCTGACGCATGTTGTCAGGCGTTGTCGTTGGATCACGATAGCAAATAACCTTCAACTTTCCCCACAGAAAGAAATCCGGGGACGTCAGATCCGGTGAACTTCCGGGCCATGGTATGGTGCTTCGACGACCAATCCACCTGTCATAAAATATGCTATTCAATACCGCACGCGAGGTATGTGCCGGACATCCATCATGTTAGAAGTGCATCGCCATTCTGTCTTGCAGTGAAACATCTTGCAGTAAAATCGGTAGAACATTACGTAGGAAATCAGCATACATTCACCATTTAGATTGCCATCGGTAAAATGGGGGCCAATTATCCTTCCTCCCATGATGCCGCACCATACATTAACACGCCAAGGTCCCTGATGTTCCACTTGTCGCAGCCACCGTGGGTTTTACGTTGCCCAATAGTGCATATTATGCCGGTTTACGTTACCGCTGTTGGTGAATGACGCTTCGTCGCTAAATACAACGCGTGCAAAAAATCTGTCATCGTCCCGTAATTTCGATTATGCCCAGTAGCAGAACTGTACACGACATTCAAAGTCGTCGCCATGCAATCCCTGGTGCATATAAATATGGTACGGGTGCAATCGATGTTGATGTAGCATTCTCAACACCGACGTTTTTGAGATTCCCGATTCTCGCGTAATTTGTCTGCTACTGCTGTGCGGATTAGCCGCGACAGCAGCTAAAACACCTACTTGGGCATCATTATTTGTTGGAGGTCGTGGTTGACGTTTCACATGTGACTGAACACTTCCAGTTTCCTTAAATAACGTAACTATCCGGTGAACGGTTCGGACACTTGGATGATGTCGTCCAGGATACCGAGCAGCATACATAGCACACGCCCGTTGGGCATTTTTATCACAATAGCCATACATCAACACGATATCGACCTTTTCCGCAATTGGTAAACGGTCCATTTTAACACGGGTAATGTCTCACGAAGCAAATACCGTCCGCACTGGCGGAATGTTACGTGATACCACGTACTTATACGTTTGTGACTATTACAGCTCCATCTATCACAAAGCGAAGAAAGTGCTCCAACTAAAACATTCATATTTCTTTATGTACTACACGAATATGTAATAAAAAATGGGGGTTCCTATTTAAAAGAACGCAGTTGATTTCCGTTTCACCTGTGGCAGCGCCATTTAGCGGGCCAACTATAGCGCCATCTGGTTTCCCCCTTCAAGCCAGACGAGTTTCATTCTTTGTAGTTTTTTAGTTTGATGTTTATTTCGTGAGATATTTGGCCCGGTCATGTCATTGGACCACCCTGTATGTTTCGGTTCTCCTCAGTCCTAGGAAATTACCTGACAAAGACTTCTGGAAGGTGTTGCATCATGCCAATGTTCTCTCAAATAAGTGTTATGAAGGACAGCCGTCTGGCTCTATGTGATAATGCATACCACACCCTCGGACGTAATGCTTGGAAAGACATCACTGATGCAGGTTGTTGTTCTGTAGTCAACATGACTATCGATAGAATAACAAGGAAAATGCGTGGGTACGATTAGGGGTGCCGATGAGTGGACGTATTGTTACAGCCTTATTGCCCAGTCCTGATTGTACACTATAGCAGGTCCAGTTGAACACTTGCATTGCTATGTTGTGCAGCTGTTTACGAAATGTATTTATCACCTTTTTTGTTCGGATATACTCCTCAGTGCGTTGAAACCACAACCATGTTCAATTTATCCTCACATTGCCACTAGACACACGTAATTTTTTTTGTCTTTTTACGTGAATAGTAGTTTACTTACTTCCCACAAACGTATGTTGGAACATAAACTGCGGTACTTTTACATTCAAGCACCAGCATAACATTTCTGACTATCAATTATAGGTGTATATAAAAAAATTGTGATACATTCACACTTGCACCAGCTGGGTGTCGTTTTCGCACTGAAAAAAGCCTCCCGCCGTTACGTATTTGTCGACGGATAAAGGATTTAATTACAATTGAAAAAATCCCTAAAATATTTTCGTTTTATCGATTTCACCACATCCATGAAAAATTTTGGTATTTTCGATACTCGTAAATCCACCAAACAAACAATGTATTCAGACCACCAAGTCGGGGTTCGTGGCAGTGCATTCCATGCATAGCTTCCACTACCCAGGTCACACAAATTTCCCCCGACTAAAAAATCATTGTGAGCCATTGAGTAACTAGAAACTTATCCTGTCTGAGAAGACCTTTAAGTGAAAACTCGAAAAAAATAGAGGAAACTGATATATCCACTCGCGAGTATCGAAGTCTGTGATATAACAGATACCAAACCATCCTTATAATTTACAAAGTCAACTAAAGTGTTTCGCACGTGTAGAGAACCAGAAAACCTGTCCTCCACCCATCTTTCACCTGCTAGTCATCTGCTAGATGTCCTCAACACAGGCCACAATCTATCTTCATGTCAATTATATTGACATGAAGTATTTACAGAATAATGGGAAACTGGTAGAAATTAACCTCGGGCTGGATCAGTTACATTTGAGGAGAGATGCTGGAACACGCGAGGCAATACTGACTCTGCTACTAATCTTAGAAGATACGTTAAGGAAAGACAAACCTAAGTTTCTAGCATTTGTAGACTTATAGAAAGCTTTTGACAATGTTGACTGGCGTGCATCTTGAAATTTAGAAGATAGCAGGGTTAAAATGCATGGACAAGAGGTTACCTACAACTAGGCAGAAACCAGCCTGCATTTGTGAGAGTCGAACAATATTAAACAGAAGCAGTTGTTGAGAAGAGAGTAAAACGGGGCTGTAGCCTAACCCCAATGTTATTGAATCTGTACTCTCAGCCGGCTAAGAAGAAATGCACACCTAAATTTTGGAAAACGAATTATTTTCAGACAGAAGAAATAAAAAATTCAGGCTGGCATGCAAGAATAATATAAAAAAAACAATGGGATTGCGACTAATTGCTGTGTTACTGTCCTTCTTAAATTAACGTACGAGCTCTGTGCGCAATGATGCCTTATCGAATCAAAGTTGGTTAAAGGGTCACAGGATTAAAATTAAACGCAAGTTCAAAAATGTGTGTGAAATCTTATGAGACTTACCTGCTAAGGTCAGACTCGAACCTCCGACGGGACTAGCCGCGCAGTCCATGGCTGCAGAGCCCCAGACCGCTCGGCTAATCCCGCGCGGCTAAACGCAAGTAAAATGAGGGTCATTGAATGTAGTCGAATTAAATAAGGCAATATTGGGAGAGTTGTATTAGGAAACGAGACACTAGACGTGGAAGACGAGAGTTTCTATATGGGTTGCAAAATAACTGTTGAAGTAGGGACGATGTGAGATGTAGACCGGCAATACCAAAAAATGCATTTCTTAAAAATATGAATTTGGCCACTTCTAATGTTAGTGTAAGCATTAGGAAATCTTGTTTGAAGGCATTTGGCTGGAATGTTGACAATGGTTAATTCCGACAAGGCACAGTGGCACAGTGTTTGGTTTGTTTTGTTTTAGGGTGCAAAAACAACTAGGGTCATACGCGCCCATGTCAGAACTGTAGAACACGAAAACAAAATGGAAGAGAAAACAGCTAAAGACAGGTATATAAAATACGTAATAGATAAACAGAAGTCCTGAACAAAAAATTAAGTGGCTTTCGCCATATTGCTACGACGGATAAAAAGTAATACGCGGTCGACAGCCCGCACGTCGTTCACTGAAACGGCCGATAACTCAGACGGCAAACACAAACGAGAACGTAAGGGGTTAAAAAATGCAGTCCGTCAGAAAATGACGGACCGCGAAAAGGTTGAGCACAGTGAGTACAAAGTGGTGGGGGAACACTACTTAATAAATGGCGATGGCTAAAAGCACAGTGTCCGATGAGCAACGTAGCTAAAATGATCTCATCACGGCGGAAGGGCCATGATGAAGTCGCCCAAGCCGCTGGGAGAGGCTTAATAAACCGGAGCTTGTTCCCGTGGTGGGAGGACCAGTGGTGATGCAACACAGAAATCATCGAAGAAATGTTAGAACTAGCGGGCTGAGGTACGAGGACTGCAGCCTTGCAGGTAGCGTCAGCAGCCTCGTTTCCTGTCAGACCGACGTAACCAAGGACCCATATCAACGTCACAGTGGTTCCATAAAGAGTGAGCACAGTGTTATGATTTATACCACATACAGGGGTTCGTCAGGATAGATGTCAGGAGCGGAACATTGTGGGCGTTGCAATAATTAAAAGTAATTAAGCTTGAATGGATCACACGACTATTCTTTGATTGGAGGGTTGATTCCGCCAACGCGCCTTGCTAGTAGCGTACCCTCGTCAGCGCAACCAACCTGTGGGACTAGAGCCTGACCGAGGAGCACGTGGCAGGAATGTGCCGACCACGGTCTTCCGGCCAGCACCTTCTACCACAGTATGCCCAAGCCGGCTACGGCCGTACATTATAAATGGAAAAAAATTATTTAATAAAATTTTATCGGCAATGATCCCTCTTGGGGGTCTCCTCCCTGCACACAGCGAAACCTGAAAACATCATCCGATAAGACAGAACGTAGACGAATTGTTTGTTGAGTGATCGTGATTAACTGTCGTTTTATCGGCAATGATCCCTCTTGGGGGTCTCCTCCCTGCACACAGCGAAACCTGAAAACATCATCCGATAAGACAGAACGTAGACGAATTGTTTGTTGAGTGATCGTGATTAACTGTCGTTTAAGAGTATTGTGACGAAAAATAAGAAGACGACAGCTGAAAACTCACTGCAGATCTGACCGTCGCCGTCGCGAATTCTCTTAACACCAAAACAACATGAAGGGAGATACAGAGGCAAGGAATTTGAGGGCGAACTGGAATCCCAGAACCACACATCATTGATGGAAAGGCCCGTAACAGAAAAATGTGGTGCCGAAACCATAAACCTTACGCTATGGAACAATGGAAGGATATAGTTTCATCAAATGAGTCTTGTTTCACACTGTTTCCAACTTCTGGCCTAATTTAGATCCCGGCAGTGGAAAATGGCGGCAAATTTGTGACTGGGGCAGCCGTGATATTCCACGGGTCCCGTGGTTACCGTGTAAGGTCGGATTACAGCCAGGTTTATGAGACCATTTTAACTGATCATATCCATCCTATGGTAACACATTTGTTCTCCAATGGTGATGCTGTTTTCACAAGCGACAGGTCCCCTGTTCACACAGCTCCTGTCGTCAAAGACTGATTTTGTGAGTATATGGATGAACTGTCGCATTTCCCTCGCCACCACAGTCACCGTATCTCCATATTATTGAGACTTTGGGGTCTACTTTGCTGAGATGGATGAATGATCGCTATCCACCTCCGTTAACTGAACTTACTGCTGTTTTGATGGAAGAGTGATATCAGATTCTCTTGAAACCCATACAGGGCCTGCATTTATCCGTCCCGGGACGACTGGGCACTGTTTTGAATTCAAACGGGTTTCCTGCACCGTATTAGGCAAGATAAAGTTTTGTGTTTTTGGTGTTTCCATATTTTGCCCACGCTTGTGTGTATTTCGACCCACTGGTTATGCCTTTAAAATAATGAAGGCGAAATGCGTTTCGTAAGATACGTTCATTATATTCACCCGCGATTTTATGGACATAAAATGATTAATAACTACATAATATTACATGCATCTGAGAGCAACAGGCTATCAAAAGTAGAAGATGCGAACTTGTTTCTCTTTTTGCAATATTTACTAATAATCCACCAGTGTTGAAAAGAATTTACATGCCATCGCGCTCTAAAATCTAGTTTAATATGATATTTTAGCATACGGATTTCTTAATAGAGAGTTTACTTGAGTTTGGAAGCTTCTACAGCGTTTTGAGCCCGCGTAGATCGCTGCAGAGCTCGAAGGCACGTCCGGCAATTGAGGTTTAATTTTAGCGTCCGCGGGGAGATGATGGCACGCGATGGCCGCTGGCCTCATTTCGTTAATGCCAGCATCGGTTTTTACGAGACAGCGGATGCACGTCAGGTTTAATGTACCCACTCTCTTGTCGCGCTTATTGCATTTGCTGGTGTCCTTAACAAAGTTTAAAATTCTCTGATTAACGCCATTGATCGATCGTCCACGCAAAGTATCTAACACTCTTCGCCTAGACGGTAACCACTTGTTCTAATTGCGCTCATCCTTTGAAAAATAGCCCGAGCGCCCTGGGTCGACGTTGCGCCGTCGTGTGATTACATTAACGAGCAGCGGAGGCGTCAGCTGTGGGCCGGGAGGAGAGACTCCAGTAATTTGTGGAAGTGCCGTAGCTTGCGGCGCGTCAAGGGAGGACTGCTTCTGTCGAAATCGTTGGCCTCCAGCTTGTAGTGTATGAACAGGTAATACCAGTCACTCACTGTCGCTGATGTTTCTGACTTGTGCTGCATGCAAGTGTTAATAAGGTATCCACTTTGTTATGTGCAGCTGAGGCACAAGATGGCCTCCTTACATTTACACACAATTATTGTGGACCTCCTCTTCCCAATTTAGTTAATTCTCTCGTCACTCAGCCGAAGCTGACAGTGTGATATGGAATTAATATCTGGCCCAGGATTATGTATCAAAGAAATTAGCCAGTGCCAAACATTCTGAATGCATGCACATTAACAGAAGTTAAGCTGAAATCTGACGGAGACCACAGTTTTTTTATTATTTTGTAATGTATCACAATGAGGTTAGAGATCAGCAATGAGCTCTGCATACTCGCTTTAGTCTCGTCAGCGAGCCCTGTGATGTCATCTCCAAACTCGACGCCTCCGTATGATGGTTCAAATGCCTCTGAGCACTATGGGACTTAACTGCTGAGGGCATCAGTCCCCTACAACTTAGAACTACTTAAACCTAACTAACCTAAGGACATCACACCCATCCATGCCCGAGGCAGGATTCGAATCTGCGACTGTAGCACTCGCGCGGTTCCAGACTGTAGCACCTAGAACCGCTCGGCCACCCCGGCCGGCGCCTCCATATGAATTTAGATTCGATTCGCGAGTCTTCGCCTGTGCCCACTTGTCACTTAAGTCTGTTCTGGGTCGTAATTGGGCTCGACGCACTCTGAAAGGTGACGAGTACGACAATTCCTAAGTACAACAGCGAACTCATGGCATTCTCGCTATGTACACAACCTTTTTGAACGAAATTTTGCCATTGGACTGTAAATTACGAAATTACTATTCACTTGTTTCACACAATATCGAAGACAGCTGGAATTTTATTCTAATATTTTAGATCTGTTCAAAGAATGCCTGACAGTTCCGGTGACATATACACAGTTTCGAAATGTTAGCGAGTCTGTAGCGACAGTAACAGACAACAAAATGTGAGGACGAAACGCAATCTGTAAATAGCGATTATTTACTCCAATATATTTATGTCAGTTTTCAAAAAAGTTACAGAAATGAAATATAATCTGCATAATTCGTTGTTAGCGCGTGAGGTCGAATGAGTTGAACGCGGGTGGGAGCTCGCAGTTCCTCGGTCGCTTGACAATGCCCTTGGTGCGGGCCAGCTCGTCACCGGCGCGCCGTAAGGATCGGAGTCTCGCGCTAGGTCGTATCGCTTCTGGTCGGCAGTGCCCGTAACAGGCCTCACATCGGGCTCTTTCCACCTCCCCGTATTGCCAGACGTCAAGCTCGGCATTTCTCGGGCCCGCCCGATGTTGCCTTGCGTCAAAAGCGAGAGCTGCGAACCAACCAGATTCGAAAGCGAGCGGTGCGTGACACAGGGGGTGCTGTGTCCATGGACCGAAGATCTGTCCCTCAGGGAGGGGGGGGGGAGGAGGAGGAGGAGGAGGCTGTTGAGCGGGACTGTTATGCTGCGGAGGGTGTTGCTCACTCTGTGTGCGAACCCTTTGCGCTGGGTGGCTACTGCTCCTCTCCCACTTTGTGGAGAGCACAGAACACCAGGTGCTCTGCATGCCGGCGACCTGGTTTCTCGGTGTGGGATCTCGGCGAGAGTCGGCAAGAACGCTTCGCCGCGCCCGTGGGTAACTGGGACGTGTTCTGCCAAACCCAGGAGGTGGTGACATCACCTGGGCCAGGTTAACTGCATCCAGACCGCTGAACGATTGAGTGACCGGCCCACCACGTGTATAGGAGTGGGGACTTGCCGAGAGGTGGAAGCTCGGGCCAGTAGGCGGCGAAGGACGAGGAGTGCATCCGCTTCTCTGGAGTGTGACAGGGGGTGCTGTGTCCATGGACCGAAGATCTGTCCCTCAGGGGGTTGGGGGGGGGGGGAGGAGGAGGCTGTTGAGCGGGACTGTTACGCTGCGGAGGGTGTTGCTCACCCTGTGTGCGACCCCTTTGCGCTGGGTGGCTACTGCTCCTCTCGCACTCTATGGAGAGCACAGAACACCAGGTGCTCTGCATGCCGGCGACCTCATTTCTCCGCGTGGGATCTCGGCGAGAGTTGGCAAGAACGCTTCGCCGCGCCCGTGGGTAACTGGGACGTGTTCTGCCAAACCCAGGAGGTGGTGACATCACCTGGGCCAGGTTAACTGGATCCAGACCGCTGAACGATTGAGTGACCGGCCCACCACATGTATAGGAGTGGGGACTTGCCGAGAGGTGGAAGCTCGGGCCAGTAGGCGGCGATGGACGAGGAGTGCATCCGCTTCTCTGGAGTGCGACAGGGGGTGCTGTGTCCATGGACCGAAGATCTGTCCCTCAGGGAGTTGGGGGGGGGGGGGGGGGGAGGAGGAGGCTGTTGAGCGGGACTGTTTCGCTGCGGAGGGTGTTGCTCACTCTGTGTGCGACCCCTTTGCGCTGGGTGGCTACTGCTCCTCTCCCACTCTGTGGAGAGCACAGAACACCAGGTGCTCTGCATGCCGGTGACCTCATTTCTCCGCGTGGGATCTCGGCGAGAGTCGGCAAGAACGCTTCGCCGCGCCCGTGGGTAACTGGGACGTGTTCTGCCAAACCCAGGAGGTGGTGACATCACCTGGGCCAGGTTAACTGGATCCAGACCGCTGAACGATTGAGTGACTGGCCCACCAAATGTATAGGAGTGGGGACTTGCCGAGAGGTGGAAGCTCGGGCCAGTAGGCGGCGAAGGACGAGGAGTGCATCCGCTTCTCTGGAGTGTGACAGGGGGTGCTGTGTCCATGGACCGAAGATCTGTCCCTCAGGGGGTTGGGGGGGGGGGAGGAGGAGGCTGTTGAGCGGGACTGTTACGCTGCGGAGGGTGTTGCTCACCCTGTGTGCGACCCCTTTGCGCTGGGTGGCTACTGCTCCTCTCCCACTCTGTGGAGAGCACAGAACACCAGGTGCTCTGCATGCCGGCGACCTCATTTCTCCGCGTGGGATCTCGGCGAGAGTCGGCAAGAACGCTTCGCCGCGCCCGTGGGTAACTGGGACGTGTTCTGCCAAACCCAGGAGGTGGTGACATCACCTGGGCCAGGTTAACTGCATCCAGACCGCTGAACGATTGAGTGACCGGCCCACCACGTGTATAGGAGTGGGGACTTGCCGAGAGGTGGAAGCTCGGGCCAGTAGGCGGCGAAGGACGAGGAGTGCATCCGCTTCTCTGGAGTGTGACAGGGGGTGCTGTGTCCATGGACCGAAGATCTGTCCCTCAGGGGGTTGGGGGGGGGAGGAGGAGGCTGTTGAGCGGGACTGTTACGCTGCGGAGGGTGTTGCTCACCCTGTGTGCGACCCCTTTGCGCTGGGTGGCTACTGCTCCTCTCGCACTCTGTGGAGAGCACAGAACACCAGGTGCTCTGCATGCCGGCGACCTCATTTCTCCGCGTGGGATCTCGGCGAGAGTCGGCAAGAACGCTTCGCCGCGCCCGTGGGTAACTGGGACGTGTTCTGCCAAACCCAGGAGGTGGTGACATCACCTGGGCCAGGTTAACTGGATCCAGACCGCTGAACGATTGAGTGACTGGCCCACCAAATGTATAGGAGTGGGGACTTGCCGAGAGGTGGAAGCTCGGGCCAGTAGGCGGCGAAGGACGAGGAGTGCATCCGCTTCTCTGGAGTGTGACAGGGGGTGCTGTGTCCATGGACCGAAGATCTGTCCCTCAGGGGGTTGGGGGGGGGGAGGAGGAGGCTGTTGAGCGGGACTGTTACGCTGCGGAGGGTGTTGCTCACCCTGTGTGCGACCCCTTTGCGCTGGGTGGCTACTGCTCCTCTCCCACTCTGTGGAGAGCACAGAACACCAGGTGCTCTGCATGCCGGCGACCTCATTTCTCCGCGTGGGATCTCGGCGAGAGTCGGCAAGAACGCTTCGCCGCGCCCGTGGGTAACTGGGACGTGTTCTGCCAAACCCAGGAGGTGGTGACATCACCTGGGCCAGGTTAACTGCATCCAGACCGCTGAACGATTGAGTGACCGGCCCACCACGTGTATAGGAGTGGGGACTTGCCGAGAGGTGGAAGCTCGGGCCAGTAGGCGGCGAAGGACGAGGAGTGCATCCGCTTCTCTGGAGTGTGACAGGGGGTGCTGTGTCCATGGACCGAAGATCTGTCCCTCAGGGGGTTGGGGGGGGGGGGAGGAGGAGGATGTTGAGCGGGACTGTTACGCTGCGGAGGGTGTTGCTCACCCTGTGTGCGACCCCTTTGCGCTGGGTGGCTACTGCTCCTCTCGCACTCTGTGGAGAGCACAGAACACCAGGTGCTCTGCATGCTGGCGACCTCATTTCTCCGCGTGGGATCTCGGCGAGAGTCGGCAAGAACGCTTCGCCGCGCCCGTGGGTAACTGGGACGTGTTCTGCCAAACCCAGGAGGTGGTGACATCACCTGGGCCAGGTTAACTGGATCCAGACCGCTGAACGATTGAGTGACCGGCCCACCACGTGTATAGGAGTGGGGACTTGCCGAGAGGTGGAAGCTCGGGCCAGTAGGCGGCGAAGGACGAGGAGTGCATCCGCTTCTCTGGAGTGTGACAGGGGGTGCTGTGTCCATGGACCGAAGATCTGTCCCTCAGGGGGTTGGGGGGGGGGAGGAGGAGGCTGTTGAGCGGGACTGTTACGCTGCGGAGGGAGTTGCTCACCCTGTGTGCGACCCCTTTGCGCTGGGTGGCTACTGCTCCTCTCCCACTCTGTGGAGAGCACAGAACACCAGGTGCTCTGCATGCCGGCGACCTCATTTCTCCGCGTGGGATCTCGGCGAGAGTCGGCAAGAACGCTTCGCCGCGCCCGTGGGTAACTGGGACGTGTTCTGCCAAACCCAGGAGATGGTGACATCACCTGGGCCAGGTTAACTGGATCCAGACCGCTGAACGATTGAGTGACCGGCCCACCACATGTATAGGAGTGGGGACTTGCCGAGAGGTGGAAGCTCGGGCCAGTAGGCGGCGATGGACGAGGAGTGCATCCGCTTCTCTGGAGTGCGACAGGGGGTGCTGTGTCCATGGACCGAAGATCTGTCCCTCAGGGAGTTGGGGGGGGGGGAGGAGGAGGCTGTTGAGCGGGACTGTTTCGCTGCGGAGGGTGTTGCTCACTCTGTGTGCGACCCCTTTGCGCTGGGTGGCTACTGCTCCTCTCCCACTCTGTGGAGAGCACAGAACACCAGGTGCTCTGCATGCCGGTGACCTCATTTCTCCGCGTGGGATCTCGGCGAGAGTCGGCAAGAACGCTTCGCCGCGCCCGTGGGTAACTGGGACGTGTTCTGCCAAACCCAGGAGGTGGTGACATCACCTGGGCCAGGTTAACTGGATCCAGACCGCTGAACGATTGAGTGACTGGCCCACCAAATGTATAGGAGTGGGGACTTGCCGAGAGGTGGAAGCTCGGGCCAGTAGGCGGCGAAGGACGAGGAGTGCATCAGCTTCTCTGGAGTGCGACAGGGGGTGCTGTGTCCATGGACCGAAGATCTGTCCCTCAGGGAGTTGGGGGGGGGGGGAGGAGGAGGCTGTTGAGCGGGACTGTTTCGCTGCGGAGGGTGTTGCTCACTGTGTGCGACCCCTTTGCGCTGGGTGGCTACTGCTCCTCTCCCACTTTGTGGAGAGCACAGAACACCAGGTGCTCTGCATGCCGGTGACCTCATTTCTCCGCGTGGGATCTCGGCGAGAGTCGGCAAGAACGCTTCGCCGCGCCCGTGGGTAACTGGGACGTGTTCTGCCAAACCCAGGAGGTGGTGACATCACCTGGGCCAGGTTAACTGGATCCAGACCGCTGAACGATTGAGTGACTGGCCCACCAAATGTATAGGAGTGGGGACTTGCCGAGAGGTGGAAGCTCGGGCCAGTAGGCGGCGAAGGACGAGGAGTGCATCCGCTTCTCTGGAGTGCGACAGGGGGTGCTGTGTCCATGGACCGAAGATCTGTCCCTCAGGGAGTTGGGGGGGGGGAGGAGGAGGCTGTTGAGCGGGACTGTTTCGCTGCGGAGGGTGTTGCTCACTGTGTGCGACCCCTTTGCGCTGGGTGGCTACTGCTCCTCTCCCACTTTGTGGAGAGCACAGAACACCAGGTGCTCTGCATGCCGGTGACCTCATTTCTCCGCGTGGGATCTCGGCGAGAGTCGGCAAGAACGCTTCGCCGCGCCCGTGGGTAACTGGGACGTGTTCTGCCAAACCCAGGAGGTGGTGACATCACCTGGGCCAGGTTAACTGGATCCAGACCGCTGAACGATTGAGTGACTGGCCCACCAAATGTATAGGAGTGGGGACTTGCCGAGAGGTGGAAGCTCGGGCCAGTAGGCGGCGATGGACGAGGAGTGCATCCGCTTCTCTGGAGTGCGACAGGGGGTGCTGTGTCCATGGACCGAAGATCTGTCCCTCAGGGAGTTGGGGGGGGGGGAGGAGGAGGCTGTTGAGCGGGACTGTTTCGCTGCGGAGGGTGTTGCTCACTCTGTGTGTGACCCCTTTGCGCTGGGTGGCTACTGCTCCTCTCCCACTCTGTGGAGAGCACAGAACACCAGGTGCTCTGCATGCCGGTGACCTCATTTCTCCGCGTGGGATCTCGGCGAGAGTCGGCAAGAACGCTTCGCCGCGCCCGTGGGTAACTGGGACGTGTTCTGCCAAACCCAGGAGGTGGTGACATCACCTGGGCCAGGTTAACTGGATCCAGACCGCTGAACGATTGAGTGACTGGCCCACCAAATGTATAGGAGTGGGGACTTGCCGAGAGGTGGAAGCTCGGGCCAGTAGGCGGCGAAGGACGAGGAGTGCATCAGCTTCTCTGGAGTGCGACAGGGGGTGCTGTGTCCATGGACCGAAGATCTGTCCCTCAGGGAGTTGGGGGGGGGAGGAGGAGGCTGTTGAGCGGGACTGTTTCGCTGCGGAGGGTGTTGCACACTGTGTGCGACCCCTTTGCGCTGGGTGGCTACTGCTCCTCTCCCACTTTGTGGAGAGAACAGAACACCAGGTGCTCTGCATGCCGGTGACCTCATTTCTCCGCGTGGGATCTCGGCGAGAGTCGGCAAGAACGCTTCGCCGCGCCCGTGGGTAACTGGGACGTGTTCTGCCAAACCCAGGAGGTGGTGACATCACCTGGGCCAGGTTAACTGGATCCAGACCGCTGAACGATTGAGTGACTGGCCCACCAAATGTATAGGAGTGGGGACTTGCCGAGAGGTGGAAGCTCGGGCCAGTAGGCGGCGAAGGACGAGGAGTGCATCCGCTTCTCTGGAGTGCGACAGGGGGTGCTGTGTCCATGGACCGAAGATCTGTCCCTCAGGGAGTTGGGGGGGGGAGGAGGAGGCTGTTGAGCGGGACTGTTTCGCTGCGGAGGGTGTTGCTCACTGTGTGCGACCCCTTTGCGCTGGGTGGCTACTGCTCCTCTCCCACTTTGTGGAGAGCACAGAACACCAGGTGCTCTGCATGCCGGTGACCTCATTTCTCCGCGTGGGATCTCGGCGAGAGTCGGCAAGAACGCTTCGCCGCGCCCGTGGGTAACTGGGACGTGTTCTGCCAAACCCAGGAGGTGGTGACATCACCTGGGCCAGGTTAACTGGATCCAGACCGCTGAACGATTGAGTGACTGGCCCACCAAATGTATAGGAGTGGGGACTTGCCGAGAGGTGGAAGCTCGGGCCAGTAGGCGGCGAAGGACGAGGAGTGCATCCGCTTCTCTGGAGTGCGACAGGGGGTGCTGTGTCCATGGACCGAAGATCTGTCCCTCAGGGGGTTGGGGGGGGGGGAGGAGGAGGCTGTTGAGCGGGACTGTTACGCTGCGGAGGGTGTTGCTCACCCTGTGTGCGACCCCTTTGCGCTGGGTGGCTACTGCTCCTCTCGCACTCTGTGGAGAGCACAGAACACCAGGTGCTCTGCATGCCGGCGACCTCATTTCTCCGCGTGGGATCTCGGCGAGAGTCGGCAAGAACGCTTCGCCGCGCCCGTGGGTAACTGGGACGTGTTCTGCCAAACCCAGGAGGTGGTGACATCACCTGGGCCAGGTTAACTGGATCCAGACCGCTGAACGATTGAGTGACCGGCCCACCACGTGTATAGGAGTGGGGACTTGCCGAGAGGTGGAAGCTCGGGCCAGTAGGCGGCGAAGGACGAGGAGTGCATCCGCTTCTCTGGAGTGTGACAGGGGGTGCTGTGTCCATGGACCGAAGATCTGTCCCTCAGGGGGTTGGGGGGGGGGAGGAGGAGGCTGTTGAGCGGGACTGTTACGCTGCGGAGGGTGTTGCTCACCCTGTGTGCGACCCCTTTGCGATGGGTGGCTACTGCTCCTCTCCCACTCTGTGGAGAGCACAGAACACCAGGTGCTCTGCATGCCGGCGACCTCATTTCTCCGCGTGGGATCTCGGCGAGAGTCGGCAAGAACGCTTCGCCGCGCCCGTGGGTAACTGGGACGTGTTCTGCCAAACCCAGGAGGTGGTGACATCACCTGGGCCAGGTTAACTGGATCCAGACCGCTGAACGATTGAGTGACCGGCCCACCACATGTATAGGAGTGGGGACTTGCCGAGAGGTGGAAGCTCGGGCCAGTAGGCGGCGATGGACGAGGAGTGCATCCGCTTCTCTGGAGTGCGACAGGGGGTGCTGTGTCCATGGACCGAAGATCTGTCCCTCAGGGAGTTGGGGGGGGGAGGAGGAGGCTGTTGAGCGGGACTGTTTCGCTGCGGAGGGTGTTGCTCACTCTGTGTGTGACCCCTTTGCGCTGGGTGGCTACTGCTCCTCTCCCACTCTGTGGAGAGCACAGAACACCAGGTGCTCTGCATGCCGGTGACCTCATTTCTCCGCGTGGGATCTCGGCGAGAGTCGGCAAGAACGCTTCGCCGCGCCCGTGGGTAACTGGGACGTGTTCTGCCAAACCCAGGAGGTGGTGACATCACCTGGGCCAGGTTAACTGGATCCAGACCGCTGAACGATTGAGTGACTGGCCCACCAAATGTATAGGAGTGGGGACTTGCCGAGAGGTGGAAGCTCGGGCCAGTAGGCGGCGAAGGACGAGGAGTGCATCAGCTTCTCTGGAGTGCGACAGGGGGTGCTGTGTCCATGGACCGAAGATCTGTCCCTCAGGGAGTTGGGGGGGGGAGGAGGAGGCTGTTGAGCGGGACTGTTTCGCTGCGGAGGGTGTTGCTCACTGTGTGCGACCCCTTTGCGCTGGGTGGCTACTGCTCCTCTCCCACTTTGTGGAGAGCACAGAACACCAGGTGCTCTGCATGCCGGTGACCTCATTTCTCCGCGTGGGATCTCGGCGAGAGTCGGCAAGAACGCTTCGCCGCGCCCGTGGGTAACTGGGACGTGTTCTGCCAAACCCAGGAGGTGGTGACATCACCTGGGCCAGGTTAACTGGATCCAGACCGCTGAACGATTGAGTGACTGGCCCACCAAATGTATAGGAGTGGGGACTTGCCGAGAGGTGGAAGCTCGGGCCAGTAGGCGGCGAAGGACGAGGAGTGCATCCGCTTCTCTGGAGTGCGACAGGGGGTGCTGTGTCCATGGACCGAAGATCTGTCCCTCAGGGAGTTGGGGGGGGGAGGAGGAGGCTGTTGAGCGGGACTGTTTCGCTGCGGAGGGTGTTGCTCACTGTGTGCGACCCCTTTGCGCTGGGTGGCTACTGCTCCTCTCCCACTTTGTGGAGAGCACAGAACACCAGGTGCTCTGCATGCCGTTGACCTCATTTCTCCGCGTGGGATCTCGGCGAGAGTCGGCAAGAACGCTTCGCCGCGCCCGTGGGTAACTGGGACGTGTTCTGCCAAACCCAGGAGGTGGTGACATCACCTGGGCCAGGTTAACTGGATCCAGACCGCTGAACGATTGAGTGACTGGCCCACCAAATGTATAGGAGTGGGGACTTGCCGAGAGGTGGAAGCTCGGGCCAGTAGGCGGCGAAGGACGAGGAGTGCATCCGCTTCTCTGGAGTGCGACAGGGGGTGCTGTGTCCATGGACCGAAGATCTGTCCCTCAGGGGGTTGGGGGGGGGGAGGAGGAGGCTGTTGAGCGGGACTGTTACGCTGCGGAGGGTGTTGCTCACCCTGTGTGCGACCCCTTTGCGCTGGGTGGCTACTGCTCCTCTCGCACTCTGTGGAGAGCACAGAACACCAGGTGCTCTGCATGCCGGCGACCTCATTTCTCCGCTTGGGATCTCGGCGAGAGTCGGCAAGAACGCTTCGCCGCGCCCGTGGGTAACTGGGACGTGTTCTGCCAAACCCAGGAGGTGGTGACATCACCTGGGCCAGGTTAACTGGATCCAGACCGCTGAACGATTGAGTGACCGGCCCACCACATGTATAGGAGTGGGGACTTGCCGAGAGGTGGAAGCTCGGGCCAGTAGGCGGCGAAGGACGAGGAGTGCATCCGCTTCTCTGGAGTGTGACAGGGGGTGCTGTGTCCATGGACCGAAGATCTGTCCCTCAGGGGGTTGGGGGGGGGGGGAGGAGGAGGCTGTTGAGCGGGACTGTTACGCTGCGGAGGGTGTTGCTCACCCTGTGTGCGACCCCTTTGCGCTGGGTGGCTACTGCTCCTCTCCCACTCTGTGGAGAGCACAGAACACCAGGTGCTCTGCATGCCGGCGACCTCATTTCTCCGCGTGGGATCTCGGCGAGAGTCGGCAAGAACGCTTCGCCGCGCCCGTGGGTAACTGGGACGTGTTCTGCCAAACCCAGGAGGTGGTGACATCACCTGGGCCAGGTTAACTGGATCCAGACCGCTGAACGATTGAGTGACCGGCCCACCACATGTATAGGAGTGGGGACTTGCCGAGAGGTGGAAGCTCGGGCCAGTAGGCGGCGATGGACGAGGAGTGCATCCGCTTC